>NC_060238.1:12159041-12845707 GCF_021155775.2 Neodiprion pinetum | reverse complement strand
AAATAGAGTAATTTCTCGTTTTATCCGTAACTTCGTGCTGACGCATAAAAATGCAGTGCTATTGGATCAGGTGTCAACATTGTTGAAAATTGTTCATCGCTCACAAATTTGTTGCGATAATGTGTTCTGCCCGTACCTATAAGCCAGTCACAGTCATCCAAACCATATTTCACCCTACGTTGACTAAGTTCATTTTCGACGATATCGCCCCTGATTCGTTGAATTCAATCCACCTATAAATCAGAATCGTAAATCAGTGATAATTAATAATAAAAATATTAATAATAAAATATGACTTAATCATGATCACAAAAATGCAGGCGAACAGAGGGTATTTCGACAATTAGCAAAAAAAGCTTGTCAATGCCTAAGCGCTTGAAATGAATTCATTTAAATGACCTGTGTTAAATTCCATTATGTATCAAAAACTCATCAATTTTATTCACCAGTAATTGCTTATAGTACACATTGGTAATATTAAATCTCATCGGTGGGAAAAAATCATTTTCATCCAGCAAAATAGCTATTGGTACTCAAATGATACCGGCTTTATGGTCAGTATATATTTTAGTTCGCAAAGTCAGAAAGGATGTAAGTAATACGTCGCTATCAAAGCCAGGCCGCCGTCAGCGCGCGACAATGTTGCATGCCGCATTGTTCTTCGCAGCTCATCGTCAGGCCAGCTCACGAAATCGGCGTTTTTGATCTTTTTCGAATATGACGAGATGCAAGAGGTCGTGATCCTCAGTCGCATTCATTCTTTCGTATGGAGACATACGATTCGAATTATTATCAAATTTAAACTACATTCCTAAAAATGCTGCGGGGTCCAGGAAAACCGTTTAAAATGGGCCGAAAGGTCGTGATTAGTGCAATACGGAGACGAAATTCGGTGATATTACGTCCCGATAAAAAGATCATGTCAAAATTAGATCCAGTGTGGAATCTGATAGCCAAAGAGTTGAACAATCAGCTTTCGGCACGGACACTCTATTCTATGGCGTGTGATTATAATATTCGCAAACAGATATTATCATCTGATTGTCAGCCTGACTACAATGATTTGCACGATCTAAGTGCAAATGAGAAAGATGTTGACTCTTCTGGAAAAGTTGAAGACCATTCGACCATAGAGCCAGGGTCAGAAAAAATCATCGTTTTGGCGAAAAAAGGCGAGTTCGAGGAACTCCTCGAAAGAAAATTTTATAGAAGGCAAGATGCAGCTAGATGCAAAACGTACGATCGTCTCTGCACTACGTTCAAGCCGAGTCTTTGGCAATGCTGGTTGACGGATCAGATTTGGAACGCAAGCCGATTAAAATGTGCTTTCAATTTCCATAATTCGAAGATCACGCAGGATGGTTCCAGCGGTTCAGCAAATGGTATGTATACTGTTACATCTGTGGCAGACAGGCATAACCGAATAAGTCCATAAATTGCGTTTTCGAGAAACCGCGATTTTAAGTTACAGATACTCTGTCGCATCGGGAAAATCGGTTTCAGAATTAATTACTGTTGGAAGCCATTCTATTTTATAGAAGATCGAATGTAGCAATATCATTAAAATTGTTGAGAATGTAATTTCAGAATACTATATATATATGCATACTATGTATTACTATAGAGCCCAGTATGCGCAGTAGAGGTAAGGCGCATACGGCGCGTATTAGTATTAGTGAGATTGAGAATCGATGAGAGAGTCGGTACTGCCACTGCTCCTTCTTGTTCGTCGTCGACTCTCGTGATAGAATGTAGTCGTTATTAAGTAAGTTTACAGTCAAAGTTATTAAGAATTAAATTGTTCCTTATTAATAATAAATAAAAGAGATTTATTTACTAAACCGATCAAGAAAATCTGACATGGTAGCAGAGCGTGGTTCTAAAAGTAAAATAAAGTGAAAATTTCCGTTTACCGGCATATAAACGTGGCTGATGCAAGCACATGGCGAGCCCAGTGGAGAAAAATTAGAGGCGCTGGAGAATCCAGAAGCATCCGATGAAAATAAAATAAAACAAGCAAAGTTGAGATTAAAATTATTAAAGAAATTTGTCAAAGTCGCACGGAAGGTAATATTTTTGAAAAATTCGATATACGAAGAGAGTGACGACAAAATGACCGACGACGTGAAGATTTTTATTCCTACATTTGATGGCCAAGATTACGATATGTGGAAAAAAAGAATTGAAGTATATTTGGAAACGAAAGAATGCGACAGCGTGATCAAGGGAGAAAATCCTGGAGGCACAGGTGAGGTGGCCTGGAAAAAATTAGAAAAAAAGGCCATGAATTATATAGTTAGCTCTATTTCAAATAAGCAGTTGAAATTTGTTGTTGATGAGCCCACACCGAAGAAGGTAATTGAACGATTTAATAAAATGTATTTAAGAGAGCCCACTGCTCTACAAATTTGTATTAGAAATCAATTGGAGACTTTGAAACTTAATCAGTTTACCGAGTGTACAGACTTTTTCAATCAGTTTGAAAAATTAACAATTGAATTGAAAAATTCAGGGGCAACCCTTAGTGGAAAAGAAAAGTTAAATTATATGATTAGAAGCTTGCCTTGTGAAATGAGCCATGTGGGGGACATTATTGACGCATTGAGACCAGAAGATCAGACTGTAGACTTTGTGAAAAATAAAATAATTATGCATGAAAGGCAGAATAATAACAATGTGAAGAAAACCAATTCAAATGCATTCAAAGTTGAACGGAAAAATGAATTAATATGCTATGGATGTGGCCAAGCTGGTCATTATAAATCGGAATGCAGAACGTCATCCTCAGGGAGAGGACGAGGACAACAGCGAGGAGGCGGAAATCGTCAAAATTGGCAACGTGGTCGATTTACCCATCCCAGCTGGAATCCACCGGCTGTATCAGGTCAAAGAGGAGTTCAGCGAGGGATGCAACGAGGAGGTCAAAGAGGAGGCCGAGGAAGGTACCACAACGACAGCTACGAGCAACGAAAGTCAAATTCATTTTATGTAGAAGTAGGCGAGAAGAATCAAGGTAAACAAATAGAAATAAATAATATTGAAAGCAAAGTTGATTGGATCTTAGATAGTGGTTGTAGTGACCATGTGACAAATAATGAAAAATATTTTAATGAATGTAAAAATTTACAGAATCCTATTTGTGTAAAGGTTGGAGATGGTCGAATTCTCGAAGCAACGAAAATTGGTAACATAATTTGTAATTTCAGGTTAGACAACAGAACGAGTCAAGTAACAATAAATGATGTATATTATGTAAAAGGAATGGACAGAAATTTAATAAGCTATGGAAAAGTAACTGGTAAAAATAAAATAGTATCTAAAGGTAATTTATCAAAAATTTATAATCAGAATAATCAATTAATTGCAGTAGCAAAGAAAGTAAATAACATGTTGATTTTGGAAAGTACACTAGAAGTAAAATCTAATTTTAATTCAGAAAGAGTATTGCACAATATGACAATGAAAGAAAAGCTACACAGAATGTTAGGTCATGTAAATTTCAAAAATTTAAACATTATGTGCAGAGAAAACATGTTGCTCAGTTTACCGTCTCATCTTGAAGATGATTATCTTAAATGTGGTACATCTATTAAGAATAAAATGCACAATCTAAGCTTTGATGATAATAGAAAAAGAGCAAAAGATTTATTAGAAATAATTCATGCAGATTTGAATGTGCCACACAATACAACAGGTTTAAATGGTGAAAAATATTTTCTAACAATTATTGATGATTATAGTAAAATAGTTATAGTTCATCCAATTAAAACAAAAGACCAAGTTTATGAATATTTTGAAAAATATATCAATTTAGTTGAAAATATAACCGGAAAAAGAGTAAAACAAATAAGGTGTGATAATGGTCGAGAATTTTTGGATAATAAAATGTATACTCTTGCTAAAGAAAAAGGAATATGGATAGAAACATGCCCACCTTATGTACATCAATTAAATGGAACTGCTGAGAGAATGAATAGGTCTATTATGGACACAGCAAGAAGTTTATTAGAAGATGCAAATTTAAATAATAGATACTGGCCTGAAGTAGTTAAAACAGTTGCATATTTGAAAAATAGAACATTGACTAATACTCTGGAAAGGAAAACACCTTATGAAATATTTTTTGGAGAAAAACCTGACATTAAAAATTTGAAATTATTAGGTAGTAAAGTCTTTGTTAGAGTTCCAGAAGTAAAAAGGAAAAATAAATGGGATAGAAAAGCTGATATAGGTATATTGGTTGGTTATGAAAATAATGGCTATAGAGTAATAGTAGAAAATAAAGTAATAGTTGCAAGACATGTTGATATTGTAGAAGAAGATGTTAAATTAGTAGGTTTTGATGGTAAAAATGAGCTTGCTGATACTTTAAACAATGATGAAGGTGATCAAAATTTATCTGACAATGAAAATGAATATTTTGAAAGTTTTGATGAAAGAATAAATGAAAATAGAATAAAAGATGAGAAAACTCCAGAAAAAATTAGTAGTATTACACTAGACAAATTGCGAAGATTAGCAAGACCGAAAAAGCAAACTCAATTTTACCAGTCTGAAGCAAATACAACCTTTATTTATGTAAATTATGTAAATGCAACCAGTCCAGAAAATTATGATGCAGCTATAAATTCTTATGAGAGAAATGAATAGAAAAAGGCTATGAACCATGAAATAGAATGTTTATATAAAAATAATACTTGGGAACTTGTTGAAAAACCAAAAAATAAGAAAATTATTGACTTAAAATGGATTTACACTAGAAAACATGATAATTCTTTCAAAGCAAGGCTAGTAGCTAGGGGATTTCAACAGAAAGAACAGTTGACTGATTTATACTCTCCAGTAGCAAAATGCAAACTTTGAAGGGATTATTGAATTATTGTGTGAAATTTAATCTTATTATAAATGAAATGGATGTTGAATCAGCATTTTTAAATGGTGAAGTTCTTTCTGAAGTTTATGTAAAACAACCAGAAGGTTATGAAGATGGTACTGATAGGGTATGCAAATTAATAAAAGCATTGTATGGTTTAAGAGAAAGTCCCAGAGCTTGGTATCAATGCTTACATGAATTTTTGATAAAAATAGGATTTAAGCACAGTAAATTTGATTATTGATTATATACTATGAAAGTTGGTAATGATAAAATTTATTTGTTAATCTTTGTTGATGATATGTTAATCTGTTGTAAGAATCAAAATAATCTAGATAGCATTAAGAAATCATTGGTTTACCGTTTCCAAATTAAGGACTTAGGCATTGTTAAACACTATTTAGGTATAGATATAGATTATGATCAGAAAAATTGAAAAATGACCTTGAGTCAAGAAAACTATATTGAATCATTAGCGGAGAAATATAAGTTGAAAAATGGAAAACTGTATAACACCCCAATGGAAAAAAATTTGAAATGTAATCCAGCAATCAATTCTTGTGAAAACATTAAGTATAGAAATTTAATTGGAGAATTACTGTTTATTAGTTATGGTACTAGACCTGATATTTCTTACAGCGTTAATTACTTAAGTAGATTCCAAAACTGTTATGACAATAGTCACTATAAGTACGCATTAAGAATTTTGAAATATTTATTTTATACTGAAGATTTAAAATTGAACTTTGATAGGAATTTAAGCAATGAAATAATAGAATGTTATGTTGATGCTGATTGGGCAGGTGATCATATAAATAGAAGGTCTACAACTGGGTATATAATAAACTTTTTTGGAAATGTAATAGATTGGAAAACTAAGAAACAGAGTAGTGTAACTAAATCATCAACTCATGCAGAGTATGTAGCACTTTCTGAAGTAGTGAGTGAAGCTCTAAGCTTAAAGGATTTATTTGAAAATGATTTTGAATTAAAAGTTGTAGAACCTATAAAAATTTACGAAGATAACTTGGGGGCAGTTGATATTAGTCATTTAGGAAATTTCACAAAGAAATCTAAGTACATTGAAGTACATTATCATTTTGTTAATGAAAATTATATTGCTGGAATTATTGATATTATTAAAATAGAATCAGATGAAAATTGTGCAGACTTATTAACTAAAGCATTAGGTAAAAGTAAATTTGAATTCTTTAGAGAAGGTCTAAATTTGTATTAAAAGCCAAGGAAATTGGTATTCTGAAATTAAGGAGGCGTGTTGAGAATGTAATTTCAGAATACTATATATATATGCATACTATGTATTACTATAGAGCCCAGTATGCGCAGTAGAGGTAAGGCGCATACGGCGCGTATTAGTATTAGTGAGATCGAGAATCGATGAGTGAGTCGGTACTGCCACTGCTCCTTCTTGTTCGTCGTCGACTCTCGTGACAGAATGTAGTCGTTATTAAGTAAGTTTACAGTCAAAGTTATTAAGAATTAAATTGTTCCTTATTAATAATAAATAAAAGAGATTTATTTACTAAACCGATCAAGAAAATCTAACAAAAATAATGGAGTCATTATTTTGTCGCTGCCAAACTGAAACAATTCAACTTATTCGGTTATGGCGGGATCCGGTGGACTTATTCGGTTATGCCGGGAAATTGGACTTATTTGGTTTAGCAAAACCACTATATTTCCATTCAGATAAACAAATGTCGACAATTATATATCTTAAAATAAAATACGGATAATAAAATCCAAAAATCCGGCATAAACTCATTTTTCCAAAAAATGGACTTATTCGGTTACGCCTGTCAGCCACAGAGATATATTGGCATTTTATTCGTTACTGCTTACACAAAGATATAATACCCCGATGCTGTAATTAGCATCCATCGTAATGATAAATATACCTTATACGATCTAATGACACGTATATAGTCGGACTAATAATAATAACAACAAACAAAATTTACATGTAAAATTAAACCTAAAAAAAATTAATAAAACTATTAAACTACAAATAATAACTAAGGATACAACCTATTACAATTATGATCTGAACCTATGACTAAAAAAGAGTAACTCAACGATATAAAAGTGGTTTCATCCAGTTTGACATAACATACATACATAAAACTGACATTGAATAAAAATACTAGTAACAATCACGAAAATTACACCATGAATATTTAGAAAGCGAACTGCAGCAACGGCAATAATGAAAAAAATATTCATAATGTTAGTAATATATAATAATATATATAATAATGATAACGATAGTACTAATAAAGGCAAATATAATAATAACAACAACAACGACAGCAATGACGAATGCGAATTTTTCTCGTATCTTTGTTTTTAACAACGACGAATTTCAAATATGTTTAAAACAGTCGAAAAAATTCGTTTTCTTTTCGAAAAAAAAACTTGCACTTTTTGGAACACATTTGTTATGTTGAGATCATTTTTCTAAACCCACGCTTCTCACCCCTTCTCGGGAGCTGGCTGATATTGTTGCCGCGGTCCACGGTACCGACCGCACATACACGGGCGCACCCCCGTGTGCCTGAACAAAAGCGCATCTCTAGCTAGACAATACTACGAAACACACATTTACGAGTGAAAATAAAAATGAGTATGTGCGGCCGGTACCGCGGACTGCGGCAACAATATCGGCCAGCTCCCGAGAAGGGGCGAGAAGTGAGAGCGGGGAAGTGCTGATATTCAATTCGTGAACGAATAATAATAATTCACCCTGACGAACAAAACGGCAATTTCCGTGGCGGCAAATCGAGATAAAATGCTGCACTCGGATTGACCTTGCGCTATCGCTTATAATTGAAAAACTATGCGTCGGACGAGCTTTCGGTTAAGAAATTTTCGGTTGGGTTTTAGCTAGGTATCACGCTGGCTGATCCGTGGGTCCTAATTTAGGCACACCCTGTATATACCGTTATCGCGCTACAAATTTGCATGTTGCATTGTTCTTCGCAATTTATCAGCAGGCAACCTACAAAATATTATTAAAATCATTAAACTACAAATAATAACAAAGTATATAACTAATTATATAATCTAAACCTACAAGTACAGAAAAGTATGCGAAGTTAAAAATATTAACAAATGTGTAAAACTAAACTGAAAAAAATTAATAGAACCATTGAACTGCAAACTAACAACCAAAGATGCAACTTACTATATAATCCAAATCTACAACTACAGAAAAGTATGTGAAATTAAAAAAAATTATTAATATGTAAAATTAAACCGACAAAAAATTAATAAAACGATTAAACTACAAATAATAACTCACTTGTTGTGTAAGAAAAATAATAACTGAACAAATTGAAAACCTAAATGTACAAAAATGGTCGTTTTCGGCCTGGTAATAGTTCTTATTAATTTTCGTTCGATGTTCTACAGGTACCTGCAATTGTGGAGGGAAACTAGTCTGCAAAATTGACAGCGATATCGATACTGCCAGTGACAAAACTCGACTCCAATGTATTGTGACGAAAGGCACCGGAAAGTGTGGTAAACGATACTTACGTGCGCCAATTCGACGAGATATCGCTAAAGAATTGTGCACGAAATCAGCCACAATATACCTTGCCGAAAAAGCTGACACGTTGATGTTACCAGGGGATTCCGAGCCGCCTCACCTGCCTAAGAAAAGTGCTTTGGTTAATGCTAAGCATGAATATATATTGTCACAGTACTCACATCGTAACCCAATTCAAGCATTGCAAATTATGAAACTGAAGTCAGAGCAAAATACGATTCGCGCCATCGGGATGAACCCGTTCCACCTTTTTTACTGGACTAACCATCAGCTCCATGTCTACAGAGCCTACGCAAAGGAAAAGCCAGCCTGCATTTCGATCGACGCTACTGGCAGCATTACAAAGTCGATAGAAAGGACCGATGGTTCGAAATCCAAGTCCATTTTTTTGTACCACTGTGTAGTATATAATCGAAATGGACAGTTTTCAGTTTCTCAAATGCTCAGCGAAAAGCACACCACTGTGGCAATTTCATACTGGTTAGCGGAGTGGGTTTCTTAAGCTGCTGCATACGGTTAGGGTCTTCACGGACTACAAAACTATCGAGGATTTTGCCAACGTATGTAATCATACCTCTACGTTGCCACAATGTTACATCAGACTTGATGTAGCTCATTTTCTGAAGATGTACGCAGATTTACTAAAAAATTCTCCGAGACGAGTGAAGGTCTTTTACATGGCGGTATTAGGCCAATTTGTACAAATCCGTGACATGCGTTCTGCTGGCGAGATGTTGAAATCGCTGTTGACGGTGGCACGATGTGAGACAGACGGCAACTTATCTTCTGGTCAGCAGTCACAATGTGATTACCATAAATCGAGGCTAAAAAATACCATCAACCCGTCGTTGGAAGCTTTTTGAAGAGGACGATAGCCCGCCAATCGAAACTCTCCCGGATGATAAAAGCATCTATGAAGACATTGACGTCGTCAATTATTGGTGGTCATGGGGTAGAGACATTGACCTAGAAGTAAAAAGCGGGTCAAGAATTGAAGAGGGCGATCACAATAATGCGCATTATTTACCTGTGTTTGCAGATCGCCTGTGGAGAGATATTCGATGGTTCCCATTATGGTCGAGTGTATGTCGTGACCAATTTGGCTACGACCGAGTGCCTACTACAAGCGCGTCGGTGGAAAGTGAGTTTAGCATAATTAAAACTGACCTATTGAGGAATGATTCTAAGCCGTGGAGGGCGGACGTATTTGTGGCCAAGCATATCAACTACATCAATGGTCGAACGAAAATTCTCCACGCAAATATCTTCTCCAAAACAGTTGATAATGCAAACAGTGTGGAGGGTAGTATGAATCTCAACGATTCTTATGTTGATATTCCTAACGTAGATGACTCATCTGAATGCCACGATATTATTCTTAGCAATATAGCTCAGGATGGTTTCTCTGAATTCCAACCAGCAATGCGAGCAGATCCCGAGATTAGCTCGTTGTCAGTACAGAACAATGAAGTTCTCGTAGCTGCGTCTTCATCTCAAACGCGACCTTTAAAAAAAATTATTGCTCAGTCATGTACTCTGTGTTCCTCATCTATTAAACCGGAGTCATCAAAAGCGGTGAAGAAATCCATGGTATGCTTGGATTGTACCAAACTTGAAGGCACAACCAAAATTCTCGCCTCTCGAGAATTCGAAGACTGGGGCGGATTAACAGCTGCGACAATAAAATCCAAAAAATCCAGATACTTAGATAAAAATCACACCACTTTCGATGCCATATCCAGTGAAAAACTGCAAAAAATTCCGAACATTAAGAATAGAGATACTACAACGCTGCAGGTAATACTGAATTATTTA
This sequence comes from Neodiprion pinetum, assembly GCF_021155775.2. Classification (NCBI taxonomy): domain Eukaryota; kingdom Metazoa; phylum Arthropoda; class Insecta; order Hymenoptera; family Diprionidae; genus Neodiprion; species Neodiprion pinetum. The sequence goes on along the minus strand of NC_060238.1, from coordinate 12,835,448 downwards.
TGCTACGAACTAAAATACAACGATGCAGGTATACTAGGAATAAAATCATCTTCGAAATTTCAGTATTGAATTGATCCTCCCAAAGGGTTGATTACTTGTAAAATCAGGTGTGAGCCTCTGCGTGAATCCATTGAAATTCTTAGAAATCTCCAGAATCTTGTGCAGTCTGCTGATATCTTACGAAGTTAGTGAAAACCAAAGAAATTTGAAACCCTTTTTCATTTTCAATTTCTGAAATCAGACTCACGCTAAAATTGAGGAATGATTAAGCCTGCCACGACCCTCACAATTGAATGACCAAAAATTACGGCGCGACGACAAGCTGGATAAAGAAAACGAACTTTTCAACAATTCATTACTAGGTTACTTTGATTTGAATGCTGTTGTTATCGTTGATTATTATAAGTCATGTATTATTTCTGCAGGCCTCAAAGGTTGGTAAGGAACAATATTCGTTCGTCAGGACCTGTGCCGTCGACAGTGTCTTGCACGGTGACCTTGTTTCTGCCTTTGACAGACTAGAGGTGAAAGAAGCTGTGAGCAATTTACAAAGTCGGAATCCGCTTTTTGATTTGGTGATGGATATAATGCACCATGGTTTGCGAGCGCATTCTTATCAACTGAGAGCTAAGATCTTGATTGAGATACACAGATCTATTCAGTCATTTGGAAACAATCGATTAATTGATTGCGAAACAAATGTCTGTTACTTGGTTGGCAAGATATTTGTCAATACACCAAGCATCCGAGAAATTTCACCGTGCTCCCAGGGATGCGAATTTATTAACAAACAGCTGCGTACGCTAATAATCGGTCGCAAGGAATTACTCGATCCCTACATATTCAAGGACATTCTCACGAGACTCCGTGAGAATAGAAATCGGGGAAAATGTGCAAAATGCGGTGCACCCACGACCCACCAATATACTACTACTGATTAGTTTTTAGTTTGATGCATCAATTTTCTTATTTTTTAGATTCTACGATTTTCTTCACTGTGCTTGCTTTTCTCTTCTCTCTTCTCTCCTAACTCTTCCCTGTTCTCTCACCTCATCCCTCTCCCGGCTTCCCTCTTTCCTCTCTCCGCTCTTCTACAAATTCAAAAAAACATCCAGTATGTTACGATATTATCAGAATTTTGTTGTAAGAATTACCTTTACCTTCATTTTATGCCCATAGGACCATTCCTTATGTTTGAAATGGATGACGATGTCCGCTTGGTTACTTTAGACGAGATCCCAAAATGTTTTGTTGATCCGTTAAACAGAGATTTGTTCTGTTTCCGTTTAATTAGTGTGATTGACTTCACACCGGCAACCACTCGACGTTCCGCTGACATGGAACAATCACCTGTTTGTGGAACCGGTCAGTACACGACAATTGCGGTGAGGCCAGCTGAGGTGTACGAGAGGTTTGATGATACTAGGAATAAATCGCAAAGGTTACCCAGTCGATATCAAGCCAGACCTCAAATGCTCATATATTTTAAATACAAGAATATTTAAACCATAAAAAAATTCAAATTAAGCCATCTCAAGTTATTTGAGTGGGAGTAAAAAATCAGAATAGCCGATTCATAGAAGGACAAGGAGATCGAGTTTTCAAAGACGCGAACATCTCATTCATAGAATAATCGAAACATATCCAAGTAAAGTCCGAGTATATAAAACTGAAAATATAGAAACTCGAAATGCAGAGGCAAAATATAGAAAGATCAAAAGATAGAAAGCAAAATCAAGAATCTGGGTATGATTTTGTATGACCGAGACGCATTCTGACGATTTTACATTTTGACATTCTACATTCTGATCTTTTGATTTTTTCAATTTTCCATAATTGGATTTTCCAAATTTTTTAAATTCTATAAGAGATATTTTTGCTTTTTTAAAGATTCGATATTGTGGCCCTTCTATTTATCAATCTTTCTATACTTTCATTCCCACCAGGATTTACTCCATTTATCCTTCTATCCTTCAGTTTTTAATATTTTCAGCTGAAATTTGGGACGCACATTCCCTTCACCAATCCTTCATAATAGAACTCTCTGTTTACTTTACCTTCAATATAGCTCAGCACTCTGCGTCGGTCTTTGAAGCCTTACTCTCGTTGACACAAAATACGTTTCACTAAATGTTTTTCACTCACATGCAGGATAAATCACCGAAATAACCCCCCCCGGGGGTGACAAACAAATATCCCCCTGCGAGAGTACAAATGATGTCCGTAGAATATTACTACGTGGGCGAATGCAATTAAGAAATCCTCGATAATAATGATTCAATTGTACCACTAAGACGTTTCAAACGATCTCACAGGTGTATAACGTTTCCCGAAATCGACCCGACCGCTCTATTCACTACAAGGAACTAACAGCGTTCTCACTGTTGTTGCCGAACCGATATTTTGTCTCACCTGCGCGGCGGCGTGCTCGACACGTGTTGCCGGACCTTTTGTTTGTGAGAGCGGTCAAGTGCGCGCACCGCGCACAGCTCTCGACAAAGCCCAGAGTCGACTCGCAGGTAGGGTTGCCAACCCCATTATACAAAAGCCGGACTCGGCGCTATATTTGGCCGGACATTTTAGCCTAAAAGCCGGACATATATTATTTCAATAACCAAGCGTACCTTTTTCTAAGCCAGACATACGTTTTCAAGGCTTGACATAACTTTCATAATAAAAAACAATTCGATAACGTATTTTAAATGTTTAAAAATGCTTACTTGCTGCCCCGTAAGCAGTGGTGGCTGCAGCTTTGTAGGTGGCCGTGGACATTACTGAGTACTAATAAGTCACAGTTTTGTTCCAAAATTAACAAGTATAACTAGCAACCATTAATAATTAGTCCCATCATCATTTTGGTATTTATTTGAAACTAACTCACTAAAAATACGGTTACCGCTGACTGATGTTCAAAATGCATAAGCTGAGCACACCACGCGTTCTTACGGCCGACTAAAAACAAAACCTGCTGCGAATAGTACAAACAAAAAGGTGAGCCGTTGCCGTGAATCGGCATATGCCGCATTGCTTCGCTCGCTCTGCAGGCGCTGCATCTGCAGATGCATGCGACAAGTAAAACTGACAAAAAGTCTAACAGAAGCTGGACAGGCCGGACACGTGAATATTTGGCCGGATATGATCGTAAAAAGCCAAACATATCCGGCTAAAGCCGGACGTCTGGAAAACCTATTCGCAGGCCCGTTTCTTTCAAGAGTACGCAGGCTCGATATCTACTCTACGCACTCTTCTCGCTGCATAGTGGCGCACTAGAAGCCCGGGAGTTGACAACAGATTTCATTACACCATTTTCACAAGCTTCATTTTTTTTATATGAGTAATCCGTGTAACATATAACAGCCAGGGTGGCGACAATTTTGCTCAGATGAACATCCTTGACTTTTCCCGTCAAAAGATGCAGAATTTCCAAACTTTTTAACACGAAACTTAGATAATGGTGAGCAGTTTTTACGACTAAAAGCTCTCAAAGTTGTGTACCTTGAATATATAAATTTGAATCTAAAAAACAAATAGTAATTCTCTGTTTCACACAACTGATTAGAAATTCAACGATACCATTTCCGAAAGTTAGCTGAACTGAAATTACGAAGACTTGCTGCAGAAGTTTGCAAAAGGATTCACGAAAAAACTACGTTTTTCATATGGTTCATCATAATTATCTGACTTTTCCCTTGACTATTACCGGTTTTCTCGTTCTATCGCTACCGTTTTTTTTTTTTTTTTTATTTTTTATTTTTTTTCATCGCTGGATAAATGCCTTATGCATACCCCGAGATCCGCGTGAGGGCTCTACCCTGATAGTAATATGAACAACCTCCAACGCGCCCCCACGACGGGGAGTTACGGGAGGGTTACGATTACAGCAAAAAAATTGACAAACAATATTTATAGCCGTATACGCGAAACTTATTGTACGCATTAATTCGAACATAAGACACTTGAAAAATATTCTCTTCCGCCTGAATTCCACGACAAAACTCGTCTTCCACCCACATAAGTGTTGGAATTCTGCGAATTTCACCCGTATATTTGAGTCTCGATTCTTACGGTAAAAGATCTATTACAACTTTCCGCTAGAATTTGAATTTAATCACTGAATAAATGTATAACATGAAAAGAAAACTTCATGATAGTCTTCCAATAATTCAGAACAACAACGATCGTCTTTAACACGTTGAGCGCCACGCGTATTTCTAAGACAATCCCGTTCAGGCCACGCGCGCCGCTGTCAGCCACCGATAAGTCTAGTGTCAGCCACCAATGGCTGACGCGGCCTAAACGGAAAGTCTAGTGTCAGCCACCGATGGCTGACATGGCGCTCAACGTGTTAAGACAGGTAGAGATGCAGCGTTGTAGCCTCGTCGCTCACGTGCCACATGCCCAGCGCAGTTTCACAGTTCTGGACGACCGTCGTTGTATTTTATAGGTGAAACACTATTCTTTTCGCGTTTGTTATTCTAAAAAAAAGCATCGCAATTAATTTCGTCCTTGGAAATACAAATTTTCTCAGATTTTTACGCCTGCTTATATGGGTGGGAGTCGAGTTCTGTCATGAAATTCAGGCGGAAGAAGATATTTTGTGAAATTCTCATGTTCCAATCAATGTGTACAAAAACTTTCGCATATGTGTCTATGAATTTTTTTTGTTAATTGTTTATCGTAAATCAAGCTCTTCCGTAAGCCCTCATCATGGCGGTGCGTTGAAATGTTCATATTCCTATTATATGTTCCACGGATGATTCATTAAATAAATTGATTGTGCCAAAACGACTCGGCTGTCGTTGACTCCCAGGCCATGAAAAAAAAATTGGCAGCTTCTGAAAATTTGAAATTTGGAGTAGGAATTTTCTTTATATTACACACTCACTTTCTCAAGCCTGCAACACAATTTAGACCACTGTGTCTATCTTTGTACTTAGTGTCTGGAAAGGGAAGGAAGGGCTGGGTTCCTGTAATGGTGACGACAGTGGCGGTAACGAATACTATTTATGGTATGAACAAAGGTACACAATAAATATTCTCCATCATTCACCTGCAATTCCGAAAGTGAAATCAATAACTGCAAGAACAATGCATCATTTGCGTTAGGATGACGTTCGTTGGTGACGATGCTGAAATCAAAGTGGAAGACATAAAAATTGCCTAACGAATTCACGCGACACGAACATTTTTTCGCATTGAAAATCCTGGTTCCTGTTCCATCCAACTGCTCCGTTGATTCGTGAAATTCGTGTGTCAATCACACCCTTGTGAGTGGACTGTGAAGCATTCGATTTGTAAGGCAGTGTAAGCCGTTGACTGTAGAGTGATTTTGGTGCCTCTAGAGACCCTGTAGGTTGTTGCGTCCAAAAGTTACACCAATTTTTTAACTTTTGTGGTGGTTTTTCACCCCTAGGGGGTGGAACAGTTAATTCAAGCGGGTGATATTCGGGGAGCCTTCAATCCTAGAGTAATTTTAGCGCCCGTACGAACTCCGTAAGTTTTTGCGTCCATGAGTGACACCGATTTTTCTAGTTTTTATGTGGTTTCCACCCCTCGGGGGTGAAGCAGTTAGTTCGAGCAGGTGATATTCCGGGAGCCTTCAATTCTAGAGTAATTTTGGTGGCTGTACGAACCCGTAAGTTGTTGCGTCCATGAGTTACACCGATTTTTCTAGTTTTGAGGTGGTTTCCCCCCCTCGGGGGTGGAGCAGTTAGTTCGAGCAGGTGATATTCCGGGAGCCTTCAATTCTAGAGTAATTTTGGTGGCTGTATGAACTCCGTAAGTTGTTGCGTCCATGAGTTACACCGATATTTCTAGTTTTGAGGTGGTTTCCACCCCTCGGGGGTGGAGCAGTTAATTCGAGCGGATGGTTTTCCAGGAGCCTTTAATTAGCCTATAACTATGACCGTCACACTTTTTTGAAACTTGACCTCGTTCTCGTTTTTTTTTAAGTCTGGTCCATCTCGAGCCAGCACCGCCACAGGTTTTTTTTAAAAAACGCCGAGCAATTAATTCAAAGATGAGGAATTCCAAGAGCCTTTAATTAGCCTTTAATTATGACCCTAAAACTTTTCCGAAATTTCACGTGTTTTCCGTTTCTCTCGGTGTGGCGGTTCCAGGTTTATGTCGAGCTGGCACCGCCACAGGTTTCTTTCAAAAAACGCCGAGCATTCAATTCGAAAATGGAGCATTTAATTAGCCTTTAATTAGCCCTTGATCATTCCATAGGAGATTTTTCGATTTTCGAATGTGGCGGTTCTAGCTTGATATGGCTGATTCGAAGTGGATTACGAAACGAGCTATGAGAACGTTCTAGTATCCGTTGTCGTAACATATTTTGTAGCTCTAACTCTACAGCTTCTGTATATTTTAATGGTATGGGGTACCATCGGCTTACAAATGGCTTATTAATCAGTTGCAAGTTTGATTGAATTTCCAGCAATTTCAGCACAGCCCACTTTATCAGAAAACAGATGCTCATATTGGCACAGCAATTTTTCAAGAACTACTATTTGCTCATCGCTTAAACTCATAAGACTTGTCGCGATCGCTCGCACATCTTCACAAGAACTTTGATCATTATTCGTACATATAATTGTTCTAGTGAAGCAATTAAAAAATTCTTCGATTAAATTATTACCTTCACACAACTTTGTAATCTTGTGTTGAATTTCTATCCTCTCAATCGTCTTCTTTCTTATCATTAATTATCAGTGTATCACATTCATCAATTTCATTACGATTAATAGTAACATTTTCTTTTTCACTACTTTGTATTTTTATTTGCAGATTTCCATCATTTTCTTTCTCTTTATCTATAACTTTCATCACGTCATTAATAATCATAAGGTCTATATTATTCTTACATTTTACACAAATATTCTCGAATACTTTTTCAGATTGTTTGACATTATTCATCACGTTATTGCTCATTGCTAGATCATCATTTTCATAAGTTTTCAAAACGACTTTGTTAATATTATCAGATTCTGGGTACTGGGAGTGTCGAGGAGAGTGGCAGGCTACCTGGTGGGGGAAGAGTTACAGAGGGATAGATTAGAAGGTAAAGCGGGAATGAGAGCTTGGAAGTACGAGAAAAGGGTGGAGGAAGGAGGGGGTGGGCAACTAGCGTGGAGATGTAGGATGGAGATGAGGAAAAGAATAAAAGCAGGGAGAGGCCTTGACGACTGGGAAGAGGAAAGAAAAGTGTTTTTTCAAGACAGAGGATGGAGTTTAACGGAGGTGGGAAAGAAATGGGAAGAGGGTCTTGTGAGGGGGGAAGAGTTAGTGAAAAGAGAAAGGAGCAAGCAAGAAAAGGAAAGATGGGAGAAGATACTAGAATCTGAAAGCAATAAGGAGTATGTGTTCATAAAAGGAGGTGGGATTCCAGGATACCTCAAAAAAGGATGGGGCGAGGAAAGATGGGCAAGAATAGCTAGTTTTAGGTTGGGGGATCGACTTAGGGGAGGCAGATATTGGGAGGACAGAGGGAGAAGACTTTGTAGTGTTTGTGGGAGGTAAGAGGAGTTGTGGAAGCATGTATGGGAGGTCTGCTTAGGGATGGGGTTGGATAGGGGATGGCAGGAGATGAGGACAGAGGTGTTAGGGGAAGAAGGGCAAGGAGAAGCATGGCTGACTGGGATTGAGATGCTTTGGGGTAACATGGGGAGGGAATAGGACGGGATTGATAGTGAGAAACAGCGGAAACGGAAGTCCTGGATGGATGTCTGTGGTGTGGAGGTAAGGATGATGAGCGTATGCAGGTTTTCTTTGCACATAGTGCTTCATTTTCCCTGCTTGAGTATGTATTGTTGTAAGTTCATTACTGTGTAGATGTTTTGTAAAGCAATAATGTCTCAAGATAATTGATACCCGATAAGGTACCCCATTGGTCTAGTACTAAGCGTATTATGGTATGAGAATTATATTTTATTATGTTAATGATTTATATTGTACTCGCTATAAGTACGCTTTAAAAAAGTGTAAGCGAAACGGGGGTCCGCAATTTTGTATCCCTATTTATTGGGCAAATAAATATTATTATTATATTATAATAATATCAGATTCTTTTCTATTATCTGATTTGATTGCATTATTTTTTCTTTTTACTACTTTCATATAATACGTCATTTGATTGCATGTAAATGAATTTAGCTGTTCTGAAGATTCCCGACCGTATGAGTAGAACGATGGCGCAATGAGCACCGCATTTATTCTAATAGTTTTGCATTCATAATCTAATACGATTCTGTCTACGAACAACCAATCATTGCCAAAAATGATACCATTTACTAAATGCGGTACGATTTAGAAGACTGTACGCATAACTTTGTTTCCTGTACTTACATTTACAAGTATTTGTCGCCTGACTGGAGTAAGTGGTAGATAAGTGGTGTTCTGCATCATGATTTTTTGTTACATACGGATTATTGTTAATATTATCTACAAGGTCCTTAGCTGAATTTACATAGTCACAACACGATGCGGAACTCTATCGTAACGCGTCGTTATTTAGTTATATTTCTATTCATTATGTGATTTAGGCCTTCAAACACATCTGATTTTGGAGTAAAATATTTGGCTTCGACAACTTGCTTGAAAAAATACATTTGCAATGCTCCATATTGTGATTTGTATTTTTGAGAACTCCACTTATTTTTTGCCTCAACTTGCATATAGAAATAGAGTAAAATTTTTGCAGAATTGTTCGTTTAAACGCATCATAATTTTCAATATGCCATTTGATTGAATTCCACTATAATCTAGCTCTGCCTTTCAATTTACTCTCTATAATTCCGAATTTCCTTGAAAATATGTAAATTTGAACAACTGGTGAATTTGAAAAATTAACGACGGAACCAGGAATCGGACCTGGTATCTAGCGATGCTTTACCGGAGACTTACTCCACTAGACCACCTAGCCGCCCTAACTCTGTTGTCATTAATTTCTCTTATAACCAGTGAGTTCAAATTTGTTTTCATGTGCCCGATTTGTATGAGTAAGAATTTCTTCTCTGCATGCACGATGTAAGGAGACTGTAGTGTGTAGATGTTATGTTTACCTAGGCTAGGCTAGGTGGTCTAGTGGAGTAAGTCTCCGGTAAAGCATCGCTAGATATCAGGTTCGATTCCTGGCTCCGTCGATAATTTTTCAAATCCACCAGTTGTTCAAATTTACATATTTTCAACAAAATTCTCTCGTAGATTAATGATTTGCACACCCGCATCTCATTTATTAGACGGCATTGCCGTCTTACGGGCTTCTCATCGGAAGCAAAGGATTGAAAGGGTAAACATAACATCTACACACGACAGTCTCCTTACATCGTGCATGCAGAGAAGAAATTCTTACTCATACAAATCGGGCACATGAAAACAAATTTGAACTCACTGGTTATAAGAGAAATTAATGACAACAGAGTCAGGGCGGCTAGGTGGTCTAGTGGAGTAAGTCTCCGGTAAAGCATCGCTAGATACCAGGTTCGATTCCTGGCTCCGTCGTTAATTTTTCAAATTCACCAGTTGTTCAAATTTACATATTTTCAACAAAAATCTCTCGTAGATTAATGATTTGCACACCCGCATCTCATTTATTAGACGGCATTGCCGTCTTACGGGCTTCTCATCGGAAGCAAAGGATTGAAAGGGTAAACATAACATCTACACACTACAGTCTCCTTACATCGTGCATGCAGAGAAGAAATTCTTACTAATTCCTAATTTCCATTGGCCAATGACATTTTTCTAATTAAAATAGCTTTCCATGTTATCTAAAAAATCTGTCTGATTCGAACTTTTTTCTTTGAAAAATTCAGGAATATTTACATCAATATGTGTCCCTTGTAAACTAGCCACCAATCCACTTAACAATGTTACATCATTATATACTGTTCGTGCTTGGCGTGGACGGACCCTTTCGAGCATTTCCCGTTGTTCTTGATTTCGAGTCTATAATATTCTAATTTCTCAGGCTAATTCGTCGTTTTGTTTTTGTGGATTTCGTAATTGTACCATGCATTCTTTTCTACCAGATAAACTCACCAGCTCCTCCTCAAGACGTTTTAACTGTTTTTCTATGCTCATGTTTATTGTGGGTTTTTGTGGACTTGACTTTGTCCCTTTCTTTGTTTCTATCGGTGAATGTACAATTTTAGACCTAGTTTGAATAGTTGAACAGATGGCCATCAATATATTTTATAACTATTTCACATGACTTTACGGCTCTTAATGCTGTACGATAATTATCATAAAACAAAATTCACAAATATATTAAAAAAATTAAGAGACTTTTGTTCCGGCACCAATTTTATAACGAACTTTTTACAACTCGGTCAGGTTCTGTAAAGTGAGCAATGGTGTTAATGTTACACTTAGATAAATGGTTATACAGAGTAATTTTACCTAAAACATTGAACGGGAGGTTGGATTCACAATAATTGAATATAATTTTAATCTTTTTGAGGCGTCACGTCTTGAAAATAAATGTCCATCCAGTTAACTTTGAGTCGTTCAGTATCTGTCTAGCAAACAACATAAATTATAGTGAGTGACAACTCAAAATTAATAAGTAATCATCGATACATAGTTTTAATTACATGTTGTTTGTTATCTCTTCGAATCCTATTGGGAAAGCTAATTGCATATACTCACACCAATTATAAATTTGACGATGTAAAAGAAACTGACGACTTCATGTTAACTGGATTAACATATATTTTTAATACATGACGCCACAAAAAGATAAGAATTACATATGTATGATTATTGTTAATCCAACCTTCCGTTCAATTTTTAAATAAAGTTACTCTGTATAACCATTTATCTAAGTATAATATTGATACCATTGTTACTCATTCTACAGAACCTGAGCTAGTTATAAAAAAAATGAGCCGTCACGGGACGCCTGGCAGATGTGAAACATCGACATTATTTTGTAAAATTAAAATTAATTATAATTAATAATAATCAATTTAAAAAAATTAAAATTAATATTCAATTAAAAAAAATAATTTGTTTTTAAGTAAAACACAGGTTATGTGTACCGTAGTAAACAACACTGTATACACTATGGAGTATACACTATAGGTATCCGAGCTCAGTGTGGCGAGAGAGATGGCTTAACGCCGGATCGAGTGTGAAGAGAATCGTACAGTCGATTGCGCATGGCGACGCGTCGCCACACCGTACACACTACTACATATAGACTGTATATATATACCATCATATAGCGTGGCGACGCGTCGCCACGGCGTGCGTCGCCACGCCAGAAATCGGTTTTACGTGCGGCTATAGATGTTTCACATCAAAAGTTCGTTACAAAGTTGTAAGAAGCAAGTAGTCATCTGAGAGAGAATTTTGAGTCTGCAGTCAAGGAATTGTCAAAGTTTCAGAAACGTGTTACAAAGATTAACTTATCCATACCTTGCACTTGTTATGATTCGTTACCAGCGTATTATAGTTAATGCACTAAATTCCTGTGTGTCAATGAATAATTAAGATTCAAGTGTTTAGATAAGATAGGTGAAAGAGTCAGGGATAACGCTTATTACGTAACCTCTCATTGTTCGTCCTTAACCTTTCTGCAATATAATCTCATTGCGTCAAAGCCGCAATGCTAACCGTGGTAAATAAGCTGTCGTGTGAGCTTTTTGTCGTCAGTTGCAGAAAGCAGTTGATAATCCAAAAACGATCTTGTTCTCCAACTATTGCATTCGATTGATTCTATTAAATTTGTATTAAATGATCTGACTGTAAAATTTTCGATTATAGTTTCTCCTTTCTACATTTCTGTTTCCTTACCATTCTCCTCTGACTCCTATCTGAATGCCTGTCGGTAAGCAAAGTAGCACCTAAAGTGACTCAGCGAAACATGAATCTAAGAGCACTGGGAATAAGCTGATTTTTTGGATGGTGAAGGATTTCATCCACTAACAGCCGGCACCATGTTATTATTCATCTAATACTCACGAGTCTTACAAAGTGCGGTTTTATTTTACTGATCGACTCGAATTGACCGAGTAAGCAGAGTAAATCGGTGTACTAGCGCCATCCACCGGTTTGCGTTCTCGGAAGTAGCCCCTAGCAAGCTGGAGTCGGAGGGTCCTGACCCTTACTGTCTTTTTGTCAAAAAACTTGTGAAAATGAAGTATCACTTCTTTGTATTTTTGGGATAAATTTGACGGTCATGGGATTTATTATGTTTACGACGATTCAGCATGCTTTATATCTAGCCGGCGATCGCGCTGCGAGCTAACTAAACATGACGAACATAAGTGACTCAACCAAAAAATTAGCCTTCCTGGAATCATTGTTCACAGGTTTACGTATCTTTCAGTACACGTGTCTAAGAACGGCAACCGATACGCACTTTAGCTCGGGATACTTAATGCGTATGCACAGTACGCTGATCCCATACTCATTGTCAGTTATGTACCAATGATCCTTGGCGGCGGCCTTTATATTATACCTAACGCCTAGTATAACATCACATGGCGGAGCCAGCGCCGCTTAGCTTCCCCTCTTCACTACTGCGCTACTGGCGGCATGCTGCGGCACAGTGATGGGTGACTTACAGGAATCGAGCGTAATGCATGCTTGAATATATTTTTATCTGACTAATTTTATTTTTGGACTGAATGGCGAACGCGTACTAAAAAAAATTGTTTCTGAGCTTCTAGAGCTCTACAATAATGCATCCTAACAATCTCATGAATGATTTTAACATTGTCTAAAATCTCAAAAAACATCACATTTTATAGGAAACATATTTGAAATTCGTCGCGTACAAGCACATTTTAGACTAATGTATGTGACTTGTTAACATATGCACATTAGAGAACTCTGTATGTGGCTGTTAATGTGTGTATCTCGGCACACTACATTATTTTTAGCCAATTTGAATGGACTCAGCCGTCCATTTGAAACTATATGAAAGACTCATATCAATTTTTTCGCGAGAAAAATTTTGTAAAGAGAGAGAGCAAGTTTGAAAATTTTCAGATGAGTTGAAAAATTAACGACGGAGCCAGGAATCGAACCTAGTATCTTGAGATGGGTTACCGAAGACTTACTCCACCAAGCCACCTAGCCCTCCTGACTACAGTGTCATTAATTTCTCTCATCACCTGTATTCAAAATTGTTTTGTTTTCCTGTGCCGTGAATTTGTATATGTTTGAAATTCGTCGCGTAGAAGCACAGTTTAGACTAGTGTATATGACTTGTTGACATGTGCACATTAGAGAAGTCTATATGTGGCTGTTCATGTGTGTACCTCGGTACACTACATTATTTTTAGCCAATTTGAACGGACCCAGCCGTCTAGTCGAGTAAGTCTCCAGCAAAGCATGTTTAGATACCAGGTTCGATTCCTGGCTCCGTCGTTAATTTTTTAACTTATCTGAAAAATTTCGAAATTGCACTCTCTCTATTTTATAGGATGTGAAAAAATTCGAACTGATTTTAGGTACAATTTTCATTCGATTTCAATTGGTGATTCAAAGTCAAATTCAATTCATTTTCCTGAATTTCAGCAAGATTTCATTTCATTACGCAAGATCAAAAACGATTCAGTTTCAAATTTTATGGAATGTAGTGAAAAATTAGGAATAATATTCGACTAGATGTTGAGTGGTTCTCAAGGTTATAAGTTACATTAATGATCGCATATGCAGCTATATTTTGTATCATGTTTTACAATTTTGAATATTCTCGAAAATGCTCCGCAGTTTTCAGAAGATGTACACATATGAGGCTTCAGAAAATTATGAATGATTTGCGTATGAAAGTTGGAAACATTTTAAATCATTAGGAATGATATTTATCGTTCTCAAAATGTACGACTTTTTCAACAGATACCTTAAAAACCTCAAGTATAATCAACAGTACCTTAAAATACTTGAAAATGATATTATTATAAGAGCTGAAAGATTGCAGAACGATTTTTAATAATCAACAAAAGATTTCGAACTTAGAATAAGGTTATGCGATTTGGTGGAATTTCTGACAATCATTATTAAGTGAGAGATTGAATTATTTTGGAGAACTTGAATAATTTCTTGGAGAGTTATGAAATACAAAATACTAGTGACGAAGAACCCTCGTTCAAATACTCACCGTATCATCAGTCTCCACGGTAGTAGAATAGGAAGCGCAGTCTTCGCAAACTTTATGCTGGCACTCGTTGCATGTCTTAGAGAAGTCATCGGGTTTGAAAGACTTGAGGCAAACCCGGCAGGCGCCGGTTCTACTAGCTGGTCTGGCGTGTTCTGGTTTCCTGCAGAGGATTTGAAAACAAGAGTGAATAAACGATACCTCATGATATAAGTGATAGGCGTGCCATTTCGGCTATTAGAAAAAGGAGGATACAGCCTTTTGCTCTGGAATGTGTTCGTCAAATGAGTAAAACAAATCAGCATAAAACCTAGGTCAAGGGAAGAGAAGTGGGCCAATTGGTGTATCAAGCAGGTATACTGGCTACTAAAAGTGAATTTGAAATTGGCGCTTGTTTTATGTAGTTATAGTAGAAGTACTAATATAATACCTAAAGTTCGTAACTCCGATGAAGAAAAAAGAACGAAATCCTCCAGTTCCTTTCGGTCGTGTAACACCCTTCGTATGCACAGAAATTGAATAAAATAAATACTCTTTACAGGTAACAATACATCAATACTGGCACACGTGATCCTGTCCTCAACCCTATTACGGGAAAGCAAAGCCGATCGCCGAAACGTACCTGTGTGATCGGCCTGGTCCCAAGGAACAATAGAATCCCCAATTTAGTGACGTACACAGAAAAATATGAAGTTCCACGTCGAATAATTCCTGTATGAACGAATTTTCGTCATACTCTGAGGAAAAATTTCCTCGTTAAATACCTTCCTAAATTCACGGAAATGAGAAAGACTCAAAACGATCACCTAAGCCTACTGTCTCTTGTCGTCTGATTATAGTCATACATAAATGCCCTTATCTCCGTGGGGTGAAAATGATTACATTATAAAATGTCGAATTTCTGTGAGTCATTTCCCTCAAAGATCGTCTTCACACTTGAAATTACAATAGCTCTGATAGTTACGGTGGAAATGACAGTGCGGTAAAGCGATCAAGACTTCATAATTATTACTAAAAATCGACGTGGAAAGATTAACGTTTCATTCTTACTTTTGGTGATAGTTGTAGTTGTTTTACTGTGTGCGTATGTATTCAGGAATAATCGGAAGTGCGTCGTATAAAGACATGTCAAAACTCAGCACGCTGGTCTTAACACAAATTTTCCAAAAGTTGCGGCAGATCGGAAACGTAAAATCGAAGCCTTAAAATCAGAATGAGAAAAAATGACTCGACTTGATCACACAAATATGGTAAACAGTGACACCAATTCAACGAAAAAATGCACACTAGAAGAGTTTAGGAAATTTCGACTGATGTGAACGACCAGCTTACGAAAGGTCTTGAGGAGTGTGAAAACTTTTCTTTGCAGTTAAATTAAAGTACGGACATCGCCAATCGAGCACAAGTTAGTTTATTTACGATTTTTGACGATTGCTATACGGTACAAGAATTGCTTTCAGTCATTCAAGTACAAGAATGCGGCGTTGAAGGATAATCTGGCCAGAGATAAATGTTCTCCTAAGCAAACTAGTGTGTATAACTACAGATGGCGTTCCTGCTATGGTTGGATGTTAACCGGGATTAGTCACACTGTGTAAAGAAGATCCTGATATTTCTTCAACAATGTTAAATTCAACAATGTATCACTTGTCAACAAGCTGTGTGTGTCTAATCTGTCGATACGATTCGTTTTATGGAGCCAGTTTTAAAGATTATTAACCTAATTAGAGCGAGATCTCTGCAACACAGATTACTTCGATCATGTCTGAAAGAAGCTCAAAGTAATTGTAAAGATTCAATTCTACATTCAGAAGTCGGATAGTTAGGTCGCGGCTAAATTTTGTAATGACTCCATGAGACTCTACCCGAGATCCGAAAATTTCTGATATTCTAGAATGACGGCATTCAACAACTCTGTGATCAACCTAGGTCACCAGACTTGGCATTTTTCATCGACTTGATTTAATAAATAAACAATTTAAATTTGTTATTGTAAGGAAAGTATATCCACATATGAACTGTAGCCCATTACGTATTGAATTTTTGTCGAGAACTCATGCTTTGATTAGATTTTTCCGAAAAATTTAAATGGGTTGTTGTTTCGGCAAAGTATCGAATTAGTCAAATGTGTGTCTCGCGACACTGTAAATCGTCCTCACGCATGAACGCACACTCGCGTACAATGTTTACTTGCCGTCTAGCGTCTCTGCGTCAAATCTCGCCGCTTGTCCGTGTCGCGACTCAAAACAAATCAGCTGTATCACATGTATTGTCTGCTGTCTCAAAATCATGTATGTGTACCATCAATGTGTATTCTCGCCTGTAAATCGTCAGTTATCGTTCTCTTGCGATACAGATCGCATCAACTCTGTATCCTCCTTGAATAAAGTATTCTTCATTGATAATCAAATATAATCTGTCGTCAACAATCATCCCGCTTCCTCGCTATAGTCATTCATCACTAACTCGCGAATCCCATGTCAATGATCCATATCTCTTTGTCATCTCTCTAAACAGTGGTAAGCTTGAGAACTTGACGGAAATACAGCAAACTTTGGTAGCCATTAGTGATTTTTGCGGGAAGAGGTTTACCGCTTACTTTGAAAAGTTTACTAAGCAATTTCAACAGCGTTTTCATCATTATATGTAGCTTCAAAAATATCGAGCTGCTTTGTTGCAGATGCCATAACGCATGATGAATGCGTTCTGGGAAGAACCTTCCCTCGATGCTGCTGTATGGTACGTAGGCAATGAATGGGTTGTTTCATATAGAGGCGTGACTTTTTCATGTGGAGATGCAGACTGGTCCGGGCATTCTTTTTTGGGCTGCAATTCACCGAGAATATTTTGATTTCGTTTTAATAGAGGTTTTGCGTGATACCCCTCACTAGTATTGCTATTAGGTGATTGTTTATCGTATAATAGTCACAAGTTCTGATATTAAATTTCTATTTCCATAACTAATCAAACACGTGCTATCTGTGTCACTGCGGCAGTCATTGAATTAAGTATGATTGGATCTGTTTGTGAGTACAGTACTTCATATACATGCATTTGAGAAGTTCAGGGCAAGTATCACTTTAGTCCATTTTTGATCAAAAATAAGTTAGTGATACCGTTGTTATAGCATTAAAGAGTACTTACCAAGAATACCACTGTTGAGTGGGAAAAATAGCAAGAATCCAAGAAAAACCTATCTGAAAAATTGATTTCGTCCGTACTCTCACGAGAAAGCAAACATTGATTTATGTTTTTCTCAAAATCAGTCCAAATAGATCAGAGTGGTTCTTGCTCCAGACTCTTCATTTGTGTATAGAGTAAAATTTTACTCACAATTACAGATAACCCAATGAGTCGTTCATAAGGTGAAATGCAACTGTATTGATGATAAACCTGGATGATGTAAACACATAGCGGCTCAAATTTATTTGATAAACGATGAGGAAAGTTGATAAAAAACAGATGATGAGCAAAAGTAGGAAAAGCCGAGTGCCCGGCAGTTTGCAAAGAACATTTATTCAAACAGTATCTTGAAGAAATGTTTACTATTAAGGCTAATTAAAGAAAGAAAGCCTTTTCCATCAGTAGAACTTTTGAAGCTAAGTGACGAATCTGCATTGGAATCAGTATCAATAGCAGATGCAGAAAAACAAAATGTTAACATAGTAAGAAATCTACTGACGTATATAGTAGCAAAAGTCGAGTTGAACTTGGAAACAGAAGATTGCTCTAAATATTTAAAGACCTTTTTCATTTATAATGAAAAATTTTGGAACTATAGCTAAAAGTATAATCTGGAAAATCATCTCAATGATTTTTACAACAGCAACATAGTGATGAGTAATGATGATAATTTGAATTTATGCTGTTCACAACCTCGATGCCCAACGCTTCTAAGTATTAGCTTCATTTTGCATCACCTATTCAATTTCATGGATTGATATATTATTTTCACAAACTAAAACCTTTGTAATTTCTTTTTGAGCCCTTCTTATATTTGTGTTTGAAAAACCTTAGTTACATTTTTTCTTTTCATGTGATTGGACTGGTAACTTTCTGTATGTATGGATTTACGCTGTCGAATTCACTCTCGCCTACAATGAGTGAATGAGCACCTAAGAGTATACTTCTGCGAGGGAGCAGATAAACTGTCAGTCGCTATTCCCAGAATTGTGACGTCACCGAACGACTGCTAAACGCTCCATGATACGACCAGCCACCCCATATAAAAGCGCCACCGCGGAGCGGCGCTCAGTTCTAGTCTGACCACAGCTGAGCTTGTTCAGCGTTGAGATTTACAAACACCCATACCTTGGTTGAATCACAGGTTGATACTGAATACGCTCAGTTACTTTACCGCACCGAGTTCGTACATTGGTTTGTTTGTTTGCACACCTAGTTCAAGCACCCAGTTCGTGCATTTATCTAAGGCACCTCGTTCGTGCAACCTTCCGGAGATCCTTTCAAGCACCTAGTTCGTGCACTCATCTAAGGCACCTAGTTCGTGCAACCTTCCTGAGATCATTTCTTGCACCTAGTTCGTGCATTTATCTAAGGCACCTAGTTCGTGCAAACTTCTTGAGATCCTTTCCTGCACCTAGTTCGTGCACTCATCCAAGGCACCTAGTTCGTGCACTCATCCAAGGCACCTTGTTCGTGCAACCTTCCTAAGATCCTTTCAAGCACCTAGTTCGTGCACTCATCTAAGGCACCTATTTCGTGCAACCTTCCTGAGATCATTTCTTGCACCTAGTTCGTGCACTTATCTAAGGCACCTAGTTCGTGCAACCTTCTTGAGATCATTTCTTGCACCTAGTTCGTGCACTCATCCAAGGCACCTAGTTCGTGCAAACTTCTTGAGATCCTTTCCTGCACCTAGTTCGTGCACTCATCCAAGGCACCTAGTTCGTGCACTCATCCAAGGCACCTTGTTCGTGCAACCTTCCTAAGATCCTTTCAAGCACCTAGTTCGTGCACTCATCTAAGGCACCTATTTCGTGCAACCTTCCTGAGATCATTTCTTGCACCTAGTTCGTGCATTTATCTAAGGCACCTCGTGAGTGCAACCTTCCTGAGATCCTTTCAAGCACCTAGTTCGTGCACTCATCTAAGGCACCTAGTTCGTGCAACCTTCCTCAGATCATTTCTTGCACCTAGTTCGTGCACTCATTCAAGGCACCTAGTTCGTGCAAACTTCTTGAGATCCTTTCCTGCACCTAGTTCGTGCACTCATCCGAGGCACCTAGTTCGTGCAACCTTCCTGAGATCCTTTCAAGCACCTAGTTCGTGCACTCATCCAAGGCACCTAGGTCGTGCAACCTTCTTTAGATCCTTTCAGGCACCTTGTTCGTGTCACCTTCTTGAGAGCAGTTAATAAACACGGTGTACAAGATTGCACCATTCGTGCAATCTTGTCCGCAGCGCTTAGTTCGTGCTCCTTTCTCTAGGCGACTCATCCGATTACATTCATAAAACGCATTATGTGTACTGTCTTCTTACAGCCTGGAAATTATCTACTTACATTGGAAAATAACCAACTTGTGTCTACATTCCTAGACGAGCCTCATCAACCAACAACGAACTAATACAATCTCTTTACTCCACAGATTCTTCCAATATTGACCCACTCACGCTACGTTATAACACCATTCTTATTCTTCCAATTGCATTAATTGCCTTATCTTATGTTAGTTATTATAATTCTCTTTACAATATATCTTTTATTCTCACAGACTCAGTTTGGTCCTTCAACCGAGCCATCCGAGCCATTTCCTTCTCTTGTTTTCAAACAATTTGACTTTAAATTTTCGTATGCATTGAATGCATACGGTTTCTTTCACGTTCTGACCGTTTCGGAAAACATTTATTCTTGTTTACGTCAACCCTGGAGTCAAAGAATAATATCAGCAGTCTGAACCCGATAGACTTAGGTGCACGTGCGTACGAGAACGAACGAGTGGTATCCTTTCAATATTGCAAGCTAACGGTCAAAGCATATTCTTCTTTACAATGCTATTTATAGCTTCCATCTCATCAACGCTTCAACAAAAACTGTTTAGCGTCAAACAACAGTTTGTTAAAGACAAACCAGACGCTCGAAAATCCCCTTACGATATTTTCGGTCATGCAAGAACTAGCGTGCACGTGCAGCGTAACAAAGCCTTTTTTAAATGGTATGTTTGGAAAAGGCCAGAATAGATTATCTTTGTATATACGATGCAAGTATACGACTCTGTCGGCATATCAAAATGTATCACATAACCAAGAATCAATGTTACAAATAAATCTTGAGTACAAGAGCCGAAAAAGATATGCCGAATAAAGTTGCGATGATCTGTGGGCGAGCACGGTGGTCTAGTGGTGTAAGTGCCCGGATCAGCATTTTTGGACCCAGGTTAGAATCCTGGATTATCCATTATTTTTCTCATTAGAAATTTTGCCGTCATGATATTGTGACAAAGGGTGAAATCACCCGTCTTACCCCCTTTTAATGATCCAGTAGTCATCATAGATAAAAAAAGTTTATAAACCTCTTATGTTTTCAAAAAGAATAAGGTTGCTGCGTCAACCAATATTATTGTAAAAACAGCCTTGTTTCAGACTTTAAACTAGAAACAAGTTCCCTGCTATTAAAGCTTTTCCATTCCATTCCATTTCCACATTTTATTTGCGTCCTTAATTGACTCACTAAATAAGCTCGCGAATCCATATTTATTTTGCAACATCTTAAAAACGTTACACTGGTTACATAGAATGTATAAATCATTATTTTCATCTTAGCGGCACATCGGTAGTCAAAATATTAACTGAATTAACAAATAATTAGGTACATATATACCAGACTGTGGTGTACGAAGTTTAAAAATAACTCTTACTGGTAAACACATCCCGTCATATAGGAAAAAATGAGTACACGACTCTGTTTACATATCAAAATGTACTGCTTAACTAAGCATCAATGTTTCATTGCAAACTATTAGCGTGAGTTTTTGGCAGCCTGTGGGACTTACAGATCAGTGTCGACCAAGGAAGGGCGGATTTTCACAGATCACGTGTAATTGCTAAACTATGTGGTTCAGCTGGATGAACATTGAATGCGTATTTTGGAGACAGATTGTTCTACGCCTCGGATAAGTTTCAGAACATTACGTTAATCATTGACTGAATCACTGATAATAAAGACAACAATCCGTTCTTTTGTTTTCTTGCAATTTACGGTCAAACTGAGAATGCTACAAAGATTTTCGTAAAGAACAACACGACACATCTATTGTGAATTTTTTTTTCTGAAACCTACATAAAAAAAAATTTCGCTCATTCACCGCTTTTTAAATTTTTGATGATTTTTAGCGCCCAAATCCAGACCCAACTTTTGTAGAAAAGTTCAGGATACCTTCCTGGCCATCCGATTTACCTGTATAAAAAGTTTCAGAGATGCGTTCTTTCTGGATGGAATTCGGTAGAATTTCTATACATTCCAACTGGACTAACTGCGTTCTGTTGATACTCCGTACGATTTCGCGGGAAGTGACGATTTGGCTGTCTGTTTTTATGCTCTGTACTTCTCCGATTCGAATCTGACACTACCAAATAATTCGTGCGTGTATAATCATACACCCTCTGTGAGTAGGGCAAAATCGTCAGTCCAACGAAAACCCGACCTTTAAAGTGATAATTCAGTAAAAACAGAAATGTTCCAAATTCGGAACAATGGCATTTAAAGAGTAGTATGATAAGAATTCCATTTATCATATTTTCCGTTTGAAAAATGTTTAAAAATAATTACATGAAATATATTTTTACTAAATTATGATGATACATCTAAATAAGAAATTCTGCATCCTTCCGTTAATTTATACATTTATTTAGATCATGCAATTAATTCAAAGGGTTACGCGAGTAAGTACAAAGGTTGTTTAAATCTCACCTAAGAATTCGGAAATCAGTGATTCAGAAGACAGTAATGACAGTTATTCAGATGAAACCGATGTTGCAATTCGAATATCGAGATGTGGCAATATCCAGAAATGCGTCAACGCGACAAAGCAGAGCAACACCTCTCTTATGTGGCGAAATACATATGAATGCATGGACGCAGCACTGACGTCCTAAATAGTTCATAAAAGACAGGCAGACGATGAGTCCGGCGTCAGAACATCGAGGCCGTAGTGAGACACGTTATTTAGAGACTTAGCCTGATTATAAGTAAAAGCCTCTGTAAGCTCTTTGGAACCAAATTCATTTAATTGTAACATAATAAACTTCACTTTTCATACGACTTTTTATAACCATTAATTCAACAAACGAACTACCTAAATAAATTGTTACGTGGGAGTGAGAGTGTACTGAGCGGTGGTAGTTAATGATTAATTGAATAATCAAGCTCCCACGTAACGACAATGAATAAAACTTAAACTTAAAAAAAGACCTACCTTTCGATAAGCCGGTAATTTGTAGGATCGTGTTGCTATAGTCCTGTACATGTCTGTGAGGTTTGTTTAAATTGTTGAGGCAATTCTATAATAATGAAAATGGGAAAAAGGTCGTTCAAAATAAACGGTTTAATATGATTCAACTGGTAAAAGATAAAGTATATTCTGTGCGATTTCGTAATTGAAATGTTTGATAACAATGAATGGTGATGATGACATAAAAGCCGAAAGTAACAATTTATAAAGCGTTTGAGTTTATATGACGATCCACGCCGACGGACGAATTTATATTCAAATGCAGAGAAGCTGCAGAATCACTAAATTTGACCGTTTGCGGGTTTTGGCAAATTATGTGTTATTCTATTTTAAAGGATATTATTATTTGGTACCAGGAACATCTACTCTGAACGATGGTTATAACTAGCTGGTCGTGATTATTCGATATTGTATCTCTCTTTTTAGATTATCTTAAATCAATTATATATCCTGTTGTTAATTCTTGTTGATTAAATCTTGGAAACAATACATATGATTTAATCGGGGGTAGTGAAGCTAGCCACCAATTCTAGACTCGCTTTTAAATGAATATTACAGAAGTAAATTTTGATAATAAAGGTGAAACAAAAATTCGTTCAATGTCGAAGATTAACACTCGGATTGACTTATCTTTAGGTGAATTGGTCGACGAGATTGAGAGCCGTCGGATGGTGTCGGTCTGCGTCAGTAGAATTCTGGACCAGGGCCTCACCTCAAGTTCGGAAGAGTTGATGAATCGAACGATGTTGAACGTCGGTCACTTAGTCTTTGTGGATTTAGAATGATATCTTACTATTGAAAGCTATAGTTGAAAGTGTCAATTTGTTGATTTTGATATATGTTAAAAATGATTCCAAAGATTATTTATTAAAAATGATAGTGTAGTTATTATTATTGGCACTTAAAGTTACCTGATTCGGTTGAATCAGGGCCAAACTCAATTTAATTACGGAAAATGGAATGGCATAAAAATGTCTATTCTCGAAATGATGAGATTTAGTAGAGTACAGAAAAGATGGAAACGTAGAAGATAGTAAGTCTTTTGCAGCTAACAGAATAACGGAATGCTCGAATTTGACGAATTAGCGCGAGACTTGAGGCCGGTCACAACTAAGATTTTCCGAACGCTACTATTGCTCAAGAAGGGCTAATACGGGTTGACGTCCGCGCACCTCGCGACTTGACAGACGAAAGACGCTGCTTCTTGGGCCTGAGGGTCCAAGGAGCTGCAGTTGCAATGAGGTGCGAGGGCGACCTCCCGGCGCCCAAATGCACATGGTCAGCGTTACTTCACGCTTTTCGACGGTGTTCCGACGATTCTCAATCTCGTCAGTCACACATTAAAAATATGAACAAGAGATATTTACGTACAATGTTCACACATTCATTCATACATCCTAATAAGTAATCTATTTTAATTTGGTGGTTCCAAAGGTACTGATTTATCCTAGTTATTGGTTATACTTTTAACTTGAAAAAAGGGATATTTCCAGGCTAAGCGCTACTGATGCTAATTCAGCAGTCTCCTATCTCAGTTCTTGGTACAAGATATGCGAAACAATTTTGAACCTTATACTAGGGATCATTGTTGGTCTCTACGTGACTTTTGCCAGGAGGGGTGGAACTCGCCGTTACTAGAATATGAAATTTTGATGAAACAATATCTGTGCATTGAAGAAATTAAAGAAATGAAATGAAATGGAATTTTGACAAAGGTACGCCAAGGCGGTACGTCGTGAGTAGCACAGCAAGGGGGGTTCTGGATACAAACACCTTCTTTACCGACCGAGCCGCTCCGCGCAGCCCAGACTCAAACCCTTTTCCGCGATGACGTCACAGTCTGCCGTACCGAAGGTCAAAACCGTGCAACCTTACCGACAGTTGTATCGATCGAGGGTCAAAATCATGCTGTTTTACCGACAATCTTACCGTCCCCGTGCAACCTTACCGTCAGTTGTATCGATCGAGGGTCAAAATCGTGCTGTTTTACCGACAATCTTACCGACCGAAGGTCTGTAGTGCTCGCCTGCCAACGGTAGAGGGCGCAGCGGGGGCGAGAACTTTTTTACCGTCCCGCATTCTTCTCCCACGATAGGACTGCTGATGTGTAACATGAACCACTCCGAATTCCTTTCCCACGGCAGGACTGCTGACGTGTAACGTCAACCACCTCACATTCCTTTCCCACCTTATCAACCACGTGACATTCCAAAATTAATAGTTCCGAGAATTGTTTGTCTCAAATTCAACGTCGCACCGAAATCCTTTGACCGCATACCGCTCGCCGTCAAGTCGAAACTTGTCAAACGCATTGTTTTGTCTAACCACCTTATCAACCACGTGACATTCCAAAATTATTGGTTCCGAGAATCGTGTTTCACTTATTCGGATGTCGGTTTGATATCAACCACCTCACATTCCTTTCCCACCTTATCAACCACGTGACATTCCAAAATTAATGGTTCCGAGAATTAGTCGCGGTACAGAGCCATGGATCTGCGGTGTCGGGTTACTATCGCTCTTGGAATGCCAAAAGGTGCGCGCGCATACACAAACTTTGATATCAGCCCCGTGACATTCCTTACCCTCCATCAAATTATGTGGTGGGGGAACGTTATATAAGCGAAAAGTGAAAACTTCATCGCCAGTCTGAAGCTGTTCTTGCAATTGAGAAGTGCTCTGGAACAACGTGAGTTGAAGAAACGACTAGAACTGCTCCTCAAGAATATTGGAGAAGTAAAACATCTGCTGAAAATCAGATCCGACCTCAATCAACTTACAAGAGATTTCGAGCACCTACAACTGGACCGTAACGACAATGGATTTTTCAAAATTGAACGAAGTCGCTCGTCTGGAGACATTCCTGCCGTTGAAAAAGCTCTCGGACCTCGAAGTCTACTTCGAATACCGGGTCAGTGGCGTTCGTCGGGTTAAAACGAAATTTGGAGACAAAATCGTTCTGGACTTGGATGACGCTTTCTCGATTTTTCTGCCCAACCGACTAAACAAAGCCCTCCACGAAAATGAAGATTTGTTCCAGAAGGTGACGACAGCCAGTAAGGAGATACGGCTGCATCTACGCTTTCTTGGCGGACCGTACGGTCAACTTGAATTTGTATACGTATAATATTCGAATATCCAATGTTCTGTGTAAGTCTTACGTTCATTAAAAAAGATTTATATTATGAATATTTTTTCATTTATCCATCTTGTATACCTTTAATCCTACGTACTTTGTAATTGTATCTAGAATTAAGTCTCAAAATCTAAGAAAATGCTACTCCGAACACCATTAAGCAACAATGGTGGGTTTCGAGCTGCGTCACGTAATGTGAACTCTACGATGAGTATTTGGACGGGTTCAGACCGGAGTGCAAGGTCGGCCGATAGCCGCGGTACAGAGCCAAGGATCTGCGGTGTTGGGTTACTATCGCTCTAGAAATGCAAAACATAACTCGGTTTGAGTACAGCTCGGTCAAGGATGGAGAGCAAGGTCGAATCTTACATAAGCTTCGTATTGAAAAAAATTCTCTCTTAAGAGCTAAGGTGAAGGTATAAAATTATTTTATGAATATTCTTTAAAAAAAACAGTTTTATTGAGTACAATTTTTAGAGTACGGTTGACAATTACTCCACAAAAATAGTACAATAATTCTATTCAACAGTGTCATGACCAGGGTGATATATTCGCCAGGAATGCGGGACCGTTCTTGTAGACGCTTCTGCGCAGTAACACAAATCGTACAGCCTCGCCATCCGGACAGTACGATGATTTTGTAGCCAATTCTGAAGTATGCAAACGTTTCGTGCTGCACAGATTGCGTTGGGTATTGTGTGAAGGTCGCATCTCAGAGACACAGCTGAAGTTTTTTGCAGGGTTTCAAGCGACGGGCAGTCGAAGTCCAACATATTGATGATTTGAACTTCCGGAACGATTTTGAGCAACCAATCTCGTTTTTCTTCTCCTTTTACGTACACGGTTTGAGCTTTGCACAGCCTGTCTTCAATGGTCCACTCAACTTCCTCAAAAGGGATGGTTCGACAGCTCCAAGATAATCCGTGAAAATCGCGTTCTAACCAAGAATTTTGGCTTTCGTATTTGACGTCCAGTAAATCCCATTCGTAAGGTGGCTTGAAGAAAAACACTGATGGAGATGCTTCCGAGTAGATTGAAATTATAGCCAATTCTTTTAATGTGAAGGTATTGTTGAAAGGTCTACGAAAGCCTTGTATGTCAACGATAAGCTCCATCTTTGAACAGTGCGAGATGGTGGGAACGGGTCAGCTTTTATACCAACTTTTTCACCCCACCACTGAGCGGGTTGTATTCGACAATACGATCGTGAACAATCAAGCAGTACGCCGATGTTTCAGCGGGAAAGTTGGCTCTAGCTTCAAATTCAAGACGGATGTCGACAGGTCCGTACTTTAAAGATTTGTTTTGTTTTGAACAGTCGATAACGAACAAGGAGACGTCTCGAAGGAATTCACTCTTTGTCAGCAACGGCTCGGGGTTCTTGTCGTAGTAGGTAGCTTGGAAGTTTGCGTACATTTCGTACAGGAGCGCGTACAGATTATGACTCATGTTGAGGTTCAGGTTACCGTACGGATAAGATTGAGAGTTTAAAAATAGCTTGACGTCCGTGATATTGCAATGATCGAAATGACTTGCGTTCTTGCCGGACTTGTTCTTTCTACTTGTTTGGAAACTCAAAATGACGTACCGAGGTTTTTCAAGCCGAGTGGAAGTTTTCACAGTCCAAACGTGTTTCGATGTTGTGGGAAGTAAGGGATATTCGTACAATTCCCAACTGCGAAAGCTCATCGGAACAGGCGGATCTCTCTGAATGAAATTTAGTAGGTCAACTTTTTTCTGATCCGCGAGTTTCAAATACGGTATTAGCCATTCCACTGCATTGATCGTGATTTTGAATTCCTCCTCCTGAGTCTGCATGATTGCGTTGACGTCAGTTTTTGATCTCGTCAAAATTAACTCATGTTTAGCGTTGACAACGATCTTGCGGTAGTCTTCGGCGAAACCCAATATCATGCTGAGCGGTATCAGTACGTCAAAGTTACCTTCGGCATCGGTTAATTTTTTCTTCTCTTCTACATCGAGCCATCCAGCGTTCTCCATCAGCCAAGTCTGACCAGGGTGCAGGGAAGCGTAACCCTTCATGAGACTTGTCAAGCCAACGTTCTTGCTTCTATCAACCTCAACTGCGTTAATTTCGTAGCGAAATTTCTTCAAACAGATGACAGATGGCGTTGTTTACGAGCTGTGTGTTCACAGTAGCTGTACCATCAGGTTTGAGGAGTCGTCCGTGGATATGTACCGAACTTTTGCTGGGTAATATGCATAAATCCTGATGCTGAACGGTGATTCGAATTTCATCGCTGTTGTTGAAAGTTGACGAGGCGTAAGGTTTGTGAGCGTGAATCTCGTAATGCGCAACGGATTCGTCAAAGACGACTGGTGTTTGAATGCTCAAGATTTCCTCCTCCATGGCACGTAGCAGATGATAAAAAAGCATATCGGATTTTTATTTGTCGGAAATTCCTCTTCCAAAAGGTGTCAGTTTCAGACCCAGAGCTATCAGGAACTCCACGTTTCGAGGTGTTAGCGGTTCGGGAATCGATCGACGACTGACTTGATCGGGGCATGTCGACTTACTGATATACCTCCTCTTTGACAGTCTGTTATATACAATTCCCATCGTTTATTGCGATTTGATGTGTAGTCTCACAGTAATAACTTCACCACGAAAATTAACGCGAGGTGTTCGCACTTTACATTCATCACCCGCTTTTTTAACGGCGTTCTCAGCTCCCTTTAGCGCAGATTCAATAGCTACTTTTGCATCGTTGCTTGGAACCATAGAACGTTTTGCAGCATTTACAATTTTTCTCAAGGTCACATTTTTTGACTTTCGCATTCCCACTCCGAGTTTTGATTTTACTTTCATTGTATTAGCTACTGCCCAAGCGGCTGCCTTCTCACCCAAATTTGCGTCCTTTGCGAGAACCCGTTTCCAAGCTTTCTCAGCCAACACCCTATCAGCCTCGTTTCTAACCTCAAGGTTCTTACGATTTTTCGAATACGCTATATCGTGTTCCTTACACGCTGCATCGAGAGGATTGATATCGGAATCGCCTCTCGCGAGTCTTTTCGTCAACTTCGTACCAGGACCGCAGTATTAGTAACCGGGAACATGCAACTCGATCGGAAGTTTGTTGATGATTCTATTCACCAGACCCTTGCTACGATGTTGCCGCCTGCTGCTGCTTCGTTTACCTCTGTACGCGATCATGTTCGTGCGTTGACTGAAGAAAAGTGCTTTAAAACGGGGTATTTAAAGCAAATCCGATCAGTCATGTCCGAGATGCGGTTTGAGAAACAACCTACCAAGCTTCCCGTGATGAATTTTGACAAACTTTCGGAGCAAAATGTCGAAAAGCACAAACGGCACGGTGAATTACTCCCGAACAGTGTACGTGCGATATTCTGTGGACCGTCGAATTGTGGTAAAACTAATGCGTTGCTCACTCTTATAACCCATCCCAATGGACTCGGATTCGAAAATATCTACATCTACTCGAAATCTCTCAACCAACCTAAATACCAATTGTTGAAGCAATTGCTGGACCATGTTGAGAATACGGAGTATTTTGCGTTTACCGAGCGTGAGCAAGTGATTCCACCGGAAGAAGCACGGCCCAACTCAATAATCATATTTGACGATGTAGCGTGCGAGAAGCAGGACAATATTAGAGCCTACTTTTGCATGGGTAGACATCACGACGTTGACCGATTCTATCTCTGTCAGACGTACGCGCGTATTCCCAAACATCTCGTGCGCGACAACGTAAACTTACTCGTGTTATTCAAACAAGACGATATGAACCTGAGACACGTATACAACGACCATGTGAACACCGATATGTCTTACACAGAGTTTAAAAGTGTGTGCTCTGCATGCTGGAACGGTGAGAAGTACGGGTTTCTGGTGATCGACAAAGACAGTGAGCTCAACGAAGGACGATACAGAAGGGGATTCGATTCTTTTGTTAGCCTGGAAAAGGAATAAAATTTACCGTTTTCGAGCGAGAGACGCAGTAGCGCTGCAGACTCAGTTGCGTCAACATGCAGAGCTCTGAAATTTCCAAGCAAAAAGATGTCCTACATCAGATCGCTCAAGCAAGTGCTGCGATCCGTCGAAAACACAGATTGCTCAAGTCGGGCAGGGAATCTACGACTCAGAAATTGAGTGACGTTTTCAAACCAGTAGTGACTCCTTTGCAAGAACTGGTGAATGTTACAAAAGATACCAAACCTGTCAAACAAGAGGTGGAAGAAATTAAAGAAGAAATAAAGGAGATGAAAAATGAAACGAAAAATGAAACTGTCTCGAAAATGGACGATTCCTTTGCTTCGGCGGGGGATGAAACAGTCGTAGAAACACCGGTCGAGGACGAGTATTCTGCACTGATGAGAGATGCGAAGACAAAAGGCGAATTGGACAACGTGTACGGTGTACGCAACCTCTCAAACGGACTAATGATCGGTGATTCGTTGATATCTTTTGAGAGTGACTACGTTCGTATTGGCGACACGCGTTACCCGAAAACGAAGGGTTTGCTGGAACTTTTGTTTGAAAAGAAACCCGACGGTTCTTCTGTGAGCGCCGGAGATCGGGAAAATTTTGAAAACATAATCCTCGCAACGAACGCGCATAAGAAGTATTACTCATCCGACGGGGCTGTTCGAAACGATAACAGTTACAAATTTAGAAATGTCATTGCCGAATTAATGGATTATTCCCCATCACCTCGCCGAAAGGGTAAAGGTCTACCTCCGCAAGCTATGATCACTCGACAAGGTGTTGAAACGGAATACGTCTTCTGGGATGATCCAAACGAGTTGGTGGAGCGTCTTCGTTTACTTCTGGCATCTCAGGCAGCGGGAAATCCGAGTCACAATAACGAAATAATCTCCATTATCGAAGAGCTACGCGAAGCAGGAATCATTTATTAAGCAGCTCCCGTCATTTTTGCATTCATTACCGAGATGAGCGTCGACGTGTTTGGACGTCAGCTGAATAAAAACACGACCGCGAGCACTCGCGGTCCTCCGGGTGTCGGGTTTCAAATAACAGCGGACGGGCATTACGATATACGGAACAAGAGACTGTGCAACGTCGCAGATCCCGCAGAGCCGAACAATGCTGTAACTTCAAAAACCGTGAGACGAATATTCAGCGTGCTGCAAAAACAAATCGACAACCTCGATCAAATGATCAAAGCTTTGGAGATCACCGCGAAGAAAGCCTTGGATACCTTTTACACAGACTTCAAAACAGACAGAGACTTGTCGATTCGAAACGCGGAAATCATTTCCAAATTGGACACCAGACTAATAGCGTTGAAATATGAACGAGAAAATGCAAGCACTGGTGACGGAACTGCATAAGCCTGCACGCCGGAATTACCCGCGTCGACGTGTAGACGTGCGCGGCATCGACGAGACCTGGCAGGCGGATCTTGTTGATATGACGTCGTACGCTGGACAAAACAAAGGTTACAAGTACATGCTCACAGTCATTGATATCTTTTCAAAGTATGCGTAGGCTATACCGATAAAGAGCAAGTCTGGAGATGATGTTACGAAGGCAATGGAATCTGTGCTTGTCCAAGGACGGGTACCGAAAAATTTACACGTCGACAGAGGAACGGAATTTTACAACTCGAAATTCGAATCGCTTATGACACGCTACGGAATCAAACTTTACCCCACGTACAGTAATTTGAAGGCTTTGATCTGTGAACGTTTCAATCGCACGCTGAAAGGTAAAATGTGGACACGGTTCAGCATGCAAGGAAGCTACAAGTGGCTCGAAATCTTATCCGATTTGGTTTCGGCTTACAACAACGTCAAACACCGAACCATAAGAATGAAACCGTCGGATGTCACCGTTGCAAACGAGAGGCTGTTATTACGTCAGGCGTACGGAGGGCTTCGAGCGATACCTACCGTATCGGCAAAATTCAAATCCGGCGACAAAGTTCGAATCAGCAAATTCAAAAATGTCTTTGAGAAAGGTTACACTCCCAATTGGACGACTGAAATATTCACGATAAGTCAAGTGGAAAATACTCATCCTGTGACGTACAAGCTCAAAGACTACCGAGATCAACCCATCGCTGGCGGTTTCTACGAACAAGAGCTGCTCAAGGTTAAGCATCCGGATATCTATCTGGTGGAGAAGGTGCTCAAGAAGCGTGGAAGAAAAATATACGTTAAATGGTTAGGTTTTGACAATACACACAACAGTTGGATAAACGAATGAATGAATTTTTTGTAAAAACGTGTGTCCCTCTTTATTTTATATCCGACACACAACAAGTATGCGTCTTTTTTTAGACAATCGACAGACATGGTACAGTTATGAATTACAAAGTTTAGGCTTGTAGCCCCATGGAAGCGTGTCGGTTGTATTTTGAAACACGATCCGCTTGTCGTCATTCCAGCTCAGTGCTACTTTCTGCTGTTCTACGGTGTATACCTCGTGCTTTCGACTTAATATCAAATGCTGATTTGAGGATAGATTTTCGTGGTTCAAAACACAGTCCAAATAATCGTTGAAGGTTATTTGTCTCAACGCTGATGCTTTGACACCTTTGGCACGCTTGTTGTCTTTCTCATCTCCCAAGACTCGGAATGCGTACAACTCAGCTCTTAATCCTACAAATTCGAGCATGATTTTCCCGTTATTCTCGTCTTTCATCAAGCCGAGAACTTTTTTGTTTGCTCGAGGTATTCCGTAAACGTTGTCGAGCGGATAATCAGAAGTATCGAATTTGTGCAAGTCCTCCTTAATGTGTTCGTATATGTCGGGGACTGTAAGATTGTAAATCAAACTGTCGGTATCCGTGTACAATAATTTTGCTCGGTTGCCGAATTTCTGCTTAATGTAATTGTAATGAAAATCGTAGATATATGTTTTAGCCAGATCCATAATGGAGAAACCTGCGTACAATGGTTTATTCAACTTGACTTTCGTCTTACTCATTTCAACGATAATTATATCTTTGTCGAAAACGGTGCAGCTGTGAAAATTGGGTTTGGCTATGGTAGCTCTAGCACCGTATCTTCCATCCCATTTCGTGATCAGCCTGACATCTCTATATTTCCTAACATTTTCCATAGTTTTGCCAAAAACTGCGTTGTTCATTAGCTTGTAAAAATTTTTCTCAAATTCGTTGTCAGATTTTTTTCGCAAATCGGTATTCAAATCTATATATTTTTTCAGCCACCGGGTTTGCCTGAATTTGAGAACTCTATAAATTTTGAGTAATTTTAAGCCTGATTGTAAGCATTGTTTCAAAACGCGGTAGTGAACAACGTAGTTTTTCTTGGAAAATAGCGTGGGCGTCAATTTCGGTTGCTTACTATTCGAGATCGGAGGTATGTAGTGCTCCGGACACAGTGGTAAATCCTTATGAATTTCATGCAGTTCCTCAGGATATTCCAAATCAACCTCCAGTATTTAACCAAACTCCGCGTCGTCCGAGATGGTCAGAACGTCGCATTGTCCGAAGTCTGATAACCATTCGAAGGAACTGTATGGCAGAGCAAAGCTCATAGCAGCACCGTACAAATTATTAACGTCAAAGTACATGAGATAAGATTCTTCGACCTCAGGATCGAATTCCTTTCCCATATATCTATTGTTGGCCTTTGCGTATCTGTTTGAACACTGTGACACACCACCACGAATACCCTTTTTGATAAACATAACTATGTCTATGTCGGTGAGAAGCTCGAGTTCGATGCCTGTACATTTTAACATTGCATCAAACGACAGACCGGGCGCTGTGTAGTAATGTAACGGGTCCAGTTTGTACGTCGTCCAACAGCTCTGTCGAAAGTTTTGAAAAACGTCGGCCAGTAAAAACACGTCCGTCTGTAAATACAAGTCCGAATACTCTCCCAAAGTTTGAACGTTAAAAGTTTGCCAAACTTTACATGCATGTGCATAGTCGTCGTCTGATATATCCCGATCATTCAATTTTGAGTAAAATTGTTGTTTGGATGGTAATCGTGTGTCCTCGAGCTTCTCCCAACTGTCTATATATTCGTACGGGAACACTCCTTCTCTGGTCAATCACTGAAATTTATCTGAGCTACGATAAAATTTTCGTGTGATTGATTTCTGATCATCACCGAGATACGTTGCTAATTTCTCAAGACTACTGGGCATGAAGCGGTACGAATCTACGAATCTAAACTTTATATCCGTTCCCTTAACAAATTTTGTAAATGAAATGTACTTTTCTTTGTTTACGGGTAGTAGCTCAGTTGTGCCCTCGAACGATGTAGCCAGTGCTTTGATCAGAAAATGTGAATCGTAACCCGACAGATTGTGGAATATCACTGGGATAATGTGCGAATTTTGGTAATTTAGATTGCAACCTCGGTGAGCAGCACCACGGTACTTTACCGTGAAATGGCAGTGATCACGATGTTTCACGTCTGCGAGTGTAAACGGTTTTTCACAAATGTGACACACTGTTGTTGAGTGAAATTCGTTGATTTGATTGAAATTGAGCGGTTCCATCGGTACAACAGTCTTGTAGTATTCCTCCAACGAATGTGCCAATTCCGCTAACTCGTTCACAAGCCATTGAACGCAAGTCTCTCCACGATTAATTTTGAATTTTGAAAGCGAATCGTCAAACGCGCAATGCAGATAGTAAGCTATACTATACGGAAGATGCTTCTGATAAATTATTCTATTTTCCCCAAAACTTTCATGTGTGGGTTGCAGTAAACATTCAAGATCCGCGTAAATGCAGAATGGAACGGTTTCTTTGTGCTTGAAATTTTTGAATTTAAGTATTTTTTCCTCATCTGTAGGTAGAATAACTTTGGTTTTGTTTGAATTCATGCAATCAGCTCGGTGCTTCAACAAACATCTTTCGAAATTAAAATGAGACAGACACCTATCGCACAACCAAGTATGACATTTATGCTTAGAAATTTGAGATCTTGTCAACCGCGATAAATTTCGAATACAAGTAAAATGAAAGATTCTATTTTTTCCATAATTTTTCATATCATCATCATCATCATCGTCAGTGTTTTCAGTTTCGATCGCCAAAAGATGAATTATAGGTTTGTCAGACTCATTCTGACTCAGGTGAATCGGTACTATTTCACTTTTTTTCCGATCACCTTGGTCTATACCGTAAACGTTAATTGAAAGACCGTTAAGCTTCTCAAATTTTGAAATGGTGTTTTTGTCTGGAGACATAGGAAACGTTATACCATCATACCGTAGCACTGAGCTGAAATGTGGATACGAAGTAATTTTACTGGGATTGTTGTCGGCTGGGAACAGAGCTGCGGTGACCGACCAGAGGAAGCAATACGAGTCGCTGTTACGGATGTTGACGACAGCCTTCTTATTTTGAATATCTTTGGGTAGTGGTGTGTATGTGAAGACACCGCCTCGTAGTGGCACGTACTTGTTAATATTCACAGTCAAATTGATTATTTTGGTCAGCGACCAGCCCGAATCCTTTTCCTGGAAATCTTCCACCTTTTTCAACAAACGCTCCGTCGCGTTTTCGATGAACCATTCGTTGATATCCGTTGTCTGGAGGATGATTTCATTTCTCGTATTAAAAAATTTGATCTCTTCCACCGTGCGATCGACTTTTCTGAGTTCAAATTTACAAGCCAGGATAACGTTGGCTTTCAAGCTCCTGTCTTTCTTTAGAGCGTTTTTCAGTCTCGTCACAGCTAGTACCTTTGCGTCTTCTAGAAATCTCTCCACATCTTTATGCTTCAAATTGACGATGGATCCAGTTCGAATTCTCCTCTCGAAAGCTGATTCTAAATCTTCCCACCGTACTCGATCGCTTCTTCGCCGGCTTCGTAATCCGTCACCCACTTTCTGCAATTGTTGAAATTTGACTGTCAACGATTTCAGAATTCCGATTGTAGTCAAAATTCTTGTCTTTTCCCCGATCGTTGAGGCGGTGTTGCGTAAGATTTTATTCAAAGCCCGATATTTCGGGTTCCGAGTCGAATCCATTTTGCAATTTCTGCCGGCGACGATTTTTCCGATAAAATCTTGAACGCCGATTCCATAATATCGATCAATCTCAAACACTCCGCGGATTCCATCTTGAGCTCTTTCCTCACGTATACTTGACAGCTTGTGACGTAATGATCGTTTGCTGTGATGAGCGTCCTTTTTATAGGGCAGCTGTACGGATGCGCGCGCCCCTTTTGGCATTCCAAGAGCGATAGTAACCCGACACCGCAGATCCATGGCTCTGTACCGCGACTAATTCTCGGAACCATTAATTTTGGAATGTCACGTGGTTGATAAGGCGGGAAAGGAATGTGAGGTGGTTGATATCAAACCGACATATGAATAAGTGAAACACGATTCTCGGAACCAATAATTTTGGAATGTCACGTGGTTGATAAGGTGGTTAGACAAAACAATGCGTTTGACAAGTTTCGACTTGACGGCGAGCGGTATGCGGTCAAAGGATTTCGGTGCGACGTTGAATTTGAGACAAACAATTCTCGGAACTATTAATTTTGGAATGTCACGTGGTTGATAAGGTGGGAAAGGAATGTGAGGTGGTTGACGTTACACGTCAGCAGTCCTGCCGTGGGAAAGGAATTCGGAGTGGTTCATGTTACACATCAGCAGTCCTATCGTGGGAGAAGAATGCGAGACGGTAAAAAAGTTCTCGCCCCGCTGCGCCCTCTACCGTTGGCAGGCGAGCACTACAGACCTTCGGTCGGTAAGATTGTCGGTAAAACAGCACGATTTTGACCCTCGATCGATACAACTGACGGTAAGGTTGCACGGGGACGGTAAGATTGTCGGTAAAACAGCATGATTTTGACCCTCGATCGATACAACTGTCGGTAAGGTTGCACGGTTTTGACCTTCGGTACGGCAGACTGTGACGTCATCGCGGAAAAGGGTTTGAGTCTGGGCTGCGCGGAGCGGCTCGGTCGGTAAAGAAGGTGTTTGTATCCAGAACCCCCCTTGCTGTGCTACTGTCGTGGCGTCACAATAGTTCTATCGTAGCTATGATAAACGATTTGCAGCGCATGAGTACTGTATTTCATAATAATTTTAGGGAATTTTGTTCGTCTCAAAATCTTCCACAAGTGAATGAAAAATTATTCACAAAAGAAAACGGGATTCCCCCCTTCTGGTTCCCCCCTAAAAAATTACATTGATTCTTCCGATCCACGCAGTTTTACCGGTAACTGCAATTAAGTTTCGGCTAATTGTCAAGATAGTTATAGACCTTTTTTTCAAAACAAACAAGCCATATGACAAAAGCATTTTCGAATTTTATTTTGGGTGCAGAATATTTTGATGATTACAATAGTCAAGAAGACGAATCCGAAGATGGCGATTGTAACAAGTCCTAAAACACGAGTAGGAGGTCTAAACCAGCTATATCCAAATAAAGAGTAGTACCTCCAGAACAAAAGAGAAGCAGAGCTGCCCGGTCCGGTACTAGACAGAGCTATGCGGAATGATGTCGAGGAACTATTTGACCACTTTAGGCAATTTTTTGACAACAAGTTGCTCCAAAAGATTCTTGATCAATCCAATCTGTATGTGATTCAAAAAGATTCGAAAAAATTATTCAATGGTATTGAACAATTTATTGGAACTTGTCGGTATATGGATTTCCCCAAACTGATCTGCTTCGGAATAATGAGACGCACGTTGATCAAGGAATCAATACATTTTCTCAGAACCGATAAAGAGAGTGAAAAGTAAACCTTCACTTTAACGATAATAGCAAGATGTCACGGCAAATAGATCTGAATCGCGATCAAACATTCAAATATGCCCGTTCATCGATGGACTTTGAAATTAATTTTAAAATCTGTGAATGGGAGACTTCGATGAAATTTTTGTCAAAAATGACCTGAAAAGTGATTTGTGGTTTTTTACAGAAAAATGTTCTTTGAACCGTCCCTCACCTGGAAAAAATTCTAAATTTCTGAAATATTTTTCTTTAACTTGCTTTTTGGTCCGATTAAGAAATTTTTCAACTTCTTACCGTCATAATGGGTTTGCTATTGGAATTTTTCAAAATCTGATTCCAGGTTCGTGATCAGCGATCCATAAAAACATTTGAGTAGCAATGTTCGCGGAACTCCGTCGATCTGTTCCATTTTTTTTTTGAAAATAAGAGAGAGCGAAGTTAACGAGCTGCCTGTGCATTGTCATCGGTCGGTAAGATTGCGGATAACTCTCGTACCAGTTATTTTGGCGTATACTTTAACCAAACTCTGACTCTAACCATCTAGGTATGAAAATTTCTATGCGTTCGGAGAAATTTTTGGATATGTACATAGGTCAGGGAACGTCGAAATACAGACACCAGTTTTTTCTGTGTTTGCGGCCCATTCTGTGGGCCCTCCTCAGGGAAACAATTTTATTCTATGCAGACAATAAAGCAAAGAATTATTGTTTTGTTAACAATTTGTACAATCGCATTGAACTTCAAAAAAAATAAAAAATAACAGAAAAACGTTATTATATACTAACCAATAAGAGTTTGGGGCAGACGTATATTATGCTATTACTGTGGACGTCGTCTTTAAACGGTTTCAATTTATTTATAAATATTGTACACATAGTAAACGTCTCTTGTGTCCATAACACTATTAAACAAAAACGTGCAACAAATTTATAATCTTGTTCTTTGAAGAATCAACACTAAGAGATTTATTTGCTGACCTCAGTTTGAACGTCGACCTTTTTCTAATTTTAGATGACATATATATTGTTAAAAAGGTTGAAATCACCCGTTTTGCCCCCTTTTTAATGATCTAGTAGTCATCATAGATAAAAGACGTTTATGAACCTCTTATGTCTTTCAAAAGAATAAGGTTGCTGCGTCAACCAACATTATTGTAAAAACAGTCTTGTTTCGGACTTTAAACGAGAAACACATATTACGCAATTAAAGCATTTTCACAACATTTTATTCACGCTTTTGATTTTGACTTGATAATTAAACTCGCGGATCCATATTTTATTTCCGTAATGTCAAAGAACGTTACAATATATGTAAGTTTGTGGCCTGTTTACCCAAACTTATCTATGAAAAACAACAAACACGCTGAACGGGTTACGGAAAGGATAACCAAGAGTGACCATCGCGGAATCATCGCCTCGGGAGAGAGGGGAGTGATTGACAGGCGCTCGAGACATCCACTAGCGTCATAGTGAATGCTCTGTAAAATATATTGTAAATTATATTGTAAATTATTCTTATCATTGTCAACTAAGCCTACAATCCCGATCGTCAAAACCGACATTGTTGTTGATTTAGGTGACTATAAGTGTTATAATTATTTTTGTTATTATTTATGTAATTATTTGTGATTGGTGTTAATATAATGTTTTAGTATCGTTTCTACATCAACCCAAGTCGTTGAGACTCAGGAATTATTATTTCCGCAACCCTTTTAAGTTATAAGAGTCACGCTTATAACTTAAAAATCAACAACAAAATGGAGAAGGTCAAGGTAAAATTCCAGTTCGCCGCAGAAGCCTGGGATGCCAAGACGACCGTCATCAAGGTTAAATCCATCCAAGTATTGGAACAGGAACAAATTTTTTCTTTTGAACAAAAAGATCAACCGATTTCAAACCATGCTGAGCTGGCCAAATTACCAGTGGTCAAAGGAATTATCAAGAGTCTGGATAAAAGAGGGAAGCAGAGAAAAGC
This sequence comes from Neodiprion pinetum, assembly GCF_021155775.2. Lineage (NCBI taxonomy): Eukaryota > Metazoa > Arthropoda > Insecta > Hymenoptera > Diprionidae > Neodiprion > Neodiprion pinetum. Next base: position 12,796,073 of record NC_060238.1, on the reverse strand, counting down.
TATCGTCTCACTGGACGCGCATCTGCAAAGGTTATACTTCGATGAGGAGGGTAATGTAGTGTTCAACGATTATTACCTGGAGGAAATAGAAACCCCCCAACCCACTCCAAACTCATCCAGTTTAACAGTTCCGGCACGTGAAACCCCGATTCAATTAATTTCGAAGGGCATTTTATTAGAAAAATTTTCAAACAGAAATCAGAACGCAAAGTCATGGCTCACTTTATTTGTTCTTGAATGCGAAAGATTTAAAGTGGAAGAAAATCAATTCCCCGAGGTTCTGAAACTAGTTTTAGAAGGACCAGCCATAGACTGGTTTACATCAATTTTTTAAACTTATGGTATGACGAAACCTTGGAGCTTTTGGGAAAGTTCCTTTCTGGAAACATTCGGGGAAAAATCGTGGTCAGAGGTCGAATACGCTTACTCTTTTCGTTGGATAAGTGGACCATATTTAGATTTTGCATTAAAAAAGAGAAACCTATTAATAGATGCAGATCCAGAATTAGGCGTCAGTTCACAAATAAATTTTATCGTTATTGCCCTGCCAAAATTTGTTCGATCACACCTTCATAAACGTGAATTGAAAACAATAGAAAATTTAATGTCTAGTCTGAGTCAACTTCAACCAGTATCAAACAATAACAGCTCACGTATAGAAGTAAATAAGCAAAATCGAAAGTTTGATCCATGTCGTATTTGCGAGAAAGCCGGTTATAAAAATAGATTCCATCCAGAGGAAATTTGCAGAAATGCAAGATCAGCGATTATCAAATCTGCCGAATCAAAAAACTAGATAGCCTCCCACTTATAAGACTACATGTTATCGTAAATTGTAATGAAAAGGCAGTGGCTCTTTACGATTCAGGAGCCAATGTGTCCTTGATTAATTATACATTTTACAAAAAATTAAAAATGAATATCTCTATGAGTGGGGGCTCAACAATAAGAACAATGGGCGGCGTAGCAAGTACGAATGGAAGGGTATTTCTGAAATTAAAGATATTTGAAATAGAAAAAGTAGCGCCATTCCTAATAATGAAAAATGATTTATTTGAAGAAGATTTGTTGCTTGGCTTGGATTGTATAAAATCATTCCGATTGCGTCAAAACGAAAATCTTGAAATTTCTCAAAATATAAGTTCGAACCAAAGTTTTGATTGCGTTAAAATAAACTATGCTTCGAACAATAACGAAGATAGTCTGAATGGTGTGTTAAATAAATACGATTCAGTCTTCGCCAAGGAAAAGTTCGATATAGGTACAGTCAGAAACTTCGAAGCAAGAATAAAATTAACGGAAAATAAGTACATATCGAGAAAACCATATAAGTGCTCTATTCCCGATAAATTAGAAATAGAATTTCAAATAAAGAAATTATTGGAATTAGGATTGATCGAGGAGTCGTATAGTCCATATGCCTCACCAGTGACCTTAGTACACAAGAAAGATGAAGACAAAAAATCGCGACTATGTATTGATTATCGCGAACTAAATAAACTCATAGTACCAGAAGGTTACCCCTTTCCTAGAATTGATGATCTGATTGCTCGTGTTGGGAGGTGTGTTTACTTCTCGAAGTTAGATATCAACTCAGCATTCTGGTCAATACCATTACGTGCGAAAGATAAATATAAAACGGCTTTCGTCACACACCACGGTCACTGGCAATGGGCGTGTCTTCCTTTTGGCTTACAATCGGCTCCAGCAATATTCCAACGAATACTTTCAACCATAATTAGAAACAACAATTTAGACACCTTTGCAATTAATTATATCGATGATATTCTGATATTTTCGAAAAATTACGATGAACACGTACAACATATTAAACAAACATTGGAAGTTTTACATGAGCAAGGCTTGAAATTAAATACGAATAAATGCAGTTTTGCTAAAAAAGAAGTTACGTATCTAGGACACACAATATCAAACAATAGTGTAAAACCGATTAATGACAATTTAATAGCGATCAAAAATTTTCCGATTCCGAAAACAAAAAAACAAGTTAGACAATTCCTGGGGAAAGTAAATTTTTATCTGAAATATATTCCTAGATCCTCAATTATCTTGGATCCATTGCACAATCTCTTGCGAAAAAATGTGCAGTTCGATTGGTCCGCTAGATGTCAAAACAGTTTTGATAAGGTTAAGGGTTGTTTATGTGAAGCACCAATTCTAGCAATATTCGACCCCACTAAACCAATTTTCATATATACAGATGCTAGTTTAGAAGGCGTGGGTGCAATACTAAAACAACCTCAAGAAGATAACACACTTAAACCGGTCTTCTATTTTTCGCAAAAGTTGTCAGAATCTCAAAAAATAAAAAGAGCTATATTTATTGAATGTTTAGCAATCAAAGAGGCGATTCTATATTGGCAATATCACTTAATAGGACAAAAATTTAAAATATTCACAGATCATGAACCTTTACGTAATTTCAACATAAAAAATTGCAAAGATACAGAACTTTTACACATATTAAATTACATTTCACAATTTACATTTGATATCGAATATAATCCCGGCATAAATAATTCAGAGGCTGATTGCTTATCAAGAAACCCGGTTCTATCAGAAAACAAAAATGATGAAGGTTCTAAAATACAAATCGTCAACTTCATAACTATGCAAAACATCTTACAGAACCAAAAAGAATTAAAGTGGGACAAACATTGTAGTAAAGAAAATGATATTATATACAAAACCTTGAACAAAAGGAAAAAGATCTGGTTAACAGAAGAATATGGTATTGCAGCCCTTGAAAACTTACATAGGTCACAAGGTCACATTGGAACTAAACAGATGACACTTACGATTACACCAATATTTTATTTTAAAAATATGCACAAACATATTAAAATGATCTGCAGATCATGCGAAACTTGTATCAAAAATAAAACAAGATTTGGAAACTTTAAGGCGCCATTGTCGCAGTTGGGTCCTGCGTCCAAGCCGTTAGAAATAGTTTCATTAGATACAATAGGCGGTTTCACGGGAAATAAATCTCAAAAAAAGTACATGCACTTAATGGTAGATCAATTAACTCGATATGCATTTATCTCCACTTCAAAAACACAAATAGCAAAAGATTTTATAAACCTAGTCCGAATAATAGAAAAGAGAGGTAAAATTCAAACAGTTCTGACAGACCAATATCCTGGGATAAATTCCAAAGAATTCAAGAAATATTTGAAAGAAAAAAATATAACACTGATTTTCACAGCGGTAGATTGTCCGTTTTCCAATGGACAAAACGAGCGTACAAACCAAACATTAGTAAACAGAATTCGCTGTAAACTTTACGAAAACCAAAATAAATCATGGACAACAATTGCCGAACAATGCATAAGTGAATATAACAATACAGTACATAGCTCTACAGGTTTTTCACCAAACTATTTGCTCTCGGGAATGGACAGGTCAATAATTCCAAAGGAATTAAATGAAAACACAGAAGAAAATTTAGATGTCAATAGAGCAAAAGCATTAGAAAATTCCATAAAATCGCATAACAGGAATAAATTATACTACGACACTCACACAAATGCAATAGAATATAACGAAAATGACTTAGTGTATATACAAAATGGGAATAAATTAAATAGAAAAAAATTAGATCCCGTCCGAACTGGACCATTCAAAATTACAAAAAAAATATCTAAATCCATTTATGAAATTGATATCGGTACAAGAAAAAAAGATGTAAATATTTTTCACAAAAGCAAAATGGTCCCATATTTACAACCCGTCCCAGATCCTAACCAATCCTCTCCGGGAAGGGGGGATGTAAGTTTGTGGCCTGTTTACCCAAACTTATCTATGAAAAACAACAAACACGCTGAACGGGTTACGGAAAGGATAACCAAGAGTGACCATCGCGGAATCATCGCCTCGGGAGAGAGGGGAGTGATTGACAGGCGCTCGAGACATCCACTAGCGTCATAGTGAATGCTCTGTAAAATATATTGTAAATTATATTGTAAATTATTCTTATCATTGTCAACTAAGCCTACAATCCCGATCGTCAAAACCGACATTGTTGTTGATTTAGGTGACTATAAGTGTTATAATTATTTTTGTTATTATTTATGTAATTATTTGTGATTGGTGTTAATATAATGTTTTAGTATCGTTTCTACATCAACCCAAGTCGTTGAGACTCAGGAATTATTATTTCCGCAACCCTTTTAAGTTATAAGAGTCACGCTTATAACTTAAATATATATTAGACTGGGCCAAAAAAATTGACTATTTTTTTTTTTGAAAAATATATTGAGAATATCATTTAGTATGGCAAAAAAAAAATTTCATGAAATTTTAAGCCCTTAATATTAACTTTAAGAGGTCTATCATCGCTATTTTTGATTTTTAGTAATAACTTGATGTTTTACGTCAGAACTGTCGAAATATTGAAGTGAAAAAACTTATGTTCACTTATCCCTTTATAAAATTAAATTCCCCACAAAAAAGGTTTGATTATAGATTTTTGTCAGACAAGCCGTTTCCGAGTAATTAAGCTCAATAAATTGATATAATTTCTCGATTAATTCTCGATTAATTCTCGATTAATTCTCGAGAAATTGATATAATTTCTCGATTAATTCTCGATTAATTCTCGATTAATTCTCGAGAAATTATATCAATTTATTAAGCTTAATTACTCGGAAACGGCTTGTCTGACAAAAATCTATAATCACACCTTTTTTGTAGGGAATTTAATTTTATAAAGGGATGAGTGAACATAAATTTTTTCACTTCAATATTTCGACAGTTCTGACGTAAAACATCAAATTATTACTAAAAATCAAAAATAGCGATGATAGACCTCTTAAAGTTAATATTAAGGGCTTAAAATTTCATGACATTTTTTTTTTGCTATACTGAATGATATTCTCAATATATTTTTCAAAAAAAAAATAGTCAATTTTTTTGGCCCAGTCTAATATATATACAAATGGTCTTACCATGTGACCAGCTGTCCAAAGTACTCAACATAAAAAAACCAATACATAATTGAAAAAAATAAAAAAAACTAAAGGAGGAGTTTATTCGTGCTCTGGAACTGTAACCGCAACTTTCTATCGATGAACTTATCTTTCGAAAAAACTGTAGAAATCGGACAAGATCAATCATAGAGGAACTGCTGAAATTTAATTCTAAAAGAATAAGGTATAAGATAGAGTAACGACTGCCCTAAAAACAATAATTCTTTTCAAATCAACATAAAGAGGGAAACCAGTATCAGGCCATAGATATATGTATGAAGAGAGACTAAGTCGTTTTATAACTTCCCTCTTTTTCCTTCTCTTCCACGACTCTATGCGTCCTAATTAAATTTTTCAAAAACTGATTTCAACGGCTAACAGAGAAATAACGTGCGCGCTTTTAGACCGGCGTCGGCGGAATGAGACAAAGGAAGAACCCTACTTATAAATTTAAAGATAGATGGGCTATGCTATTGATTTTGAACACAACTGATCTGATCACCCGATCGATAACTTATCACTAGATCCGATCGGTAATCAAATTAATATAGATGTCACTAAGATTTTTGACATCATGTCTAAGGTTTACAGAATCTTGGCGTTTTGTAATGGTATACATCTCCAATAAAATGGGTTTATAATAGTTCGATTCTCGACGTAAAAGACTGACATTTTCGTAGTCAAAATTGTGATCAAATTCAATTCTGTGTTTGGTTAAAGCTGTTAGTGGTCTTCGTCACCTTGATGTTATTTTTATGTTCATCAATTCTAACTGAAAGATATCTACTAGTTTCTCCTATATAAAGTTTTTTTTACCATTTTTACAGTCAATTTTGTATAACAAATTTGACTTTTTTCCTTTCGGTAGCCTATCTTTGCCGAAATTAAACACAGAACGTAACTTATTAACACTTTTTCCTACAAATTGAATATCATATTTACTAAGCGACCGATTCAGAGATTCTAACAGGCCCGCAACATATGGGATACTAACAAATTTTTTCCATCTTTCCGCTGGCAATGAGAACATTGTGTTATTATTGTTATATTGCGTAACTAGACTGTCCAAACGCACTTCAACGATTTTTTTTTAAACTGATAAAGGGTAACCATTTTTCAACAAAACCTCGTTGATTGTAGCAAAGTTTTTATCATGGAAACATTGATCTGCCAGTTTAATTCATCAATCCAGTAAATTGTTTATAGTGCCAATTTTGTATGCTCTCGGGTGATGTGAGTCATAGTTTAAAAAACGTTCAGACCATGTTAGCTTTTGGTATCAATCTGTGAAAATAGTGAAATCATCGTTGATAATCCATACATCTCGAAAACTAATACGACCCGAGTTTTCAGTTTCGTACGTGAATTGCAACCGCTGGTGGTATTTATCAAAACAATTGACTAACGCATCAATGTTTGACAGAGGTATTGTTGTTAAAATGTCATCAAACGTATCAAAAATGAAAAGGCAATTCAAATAGAAGTTGGTTGATGCAATGAGATTCCAAATCGTCCATAACAAGATCCGCTAACATCGGTGAAAGCGGCGACCCCATTGGTGAACCAAAGGTCTGAGCATAAGTTTTGCTATCAAATTTGAAAATTGACGCATCAAAACAAAGGTTGAGTGTAACTAACAGTTGGTCCAATTGAACAGATATATTTGGAGCAAACAAATTCCATCATTTTTTAAATGCTCAAATTGCTAAGTCTAATGGAACATTATTAAAAAGTGAAACTACATCTGAGGATACCAAAACTGAGTTTGTGGATAATTGAAAACCTCTAATTTTTTGAAGTCAGGTAAAACTGCCTTTGATTCTTGATTTAGGAACAAAAGGACTTGCTTTCAATCATGAGTTGATGATTTCAGCCAGTTGGTAAGTAGGTGAATTTATGAATGACACAATGAAAATACCTATGATTTAACAGTTGTTTCCCGCGAATGCGTTTTTTTCGCTATTTTCCAAGCTATTTTTCAAATGATTTTAGATTTGAAGAATTGTGACAAATATTTTTTTGTGGTTTAAACTACTCCGACGTGAATTTGGATGAGATCTGCCTCTCAAAATGAATCGAATCAGCACTCACTTGTCAAATGCTACAGCTGCGGTTATGAAATTAGTGAAAATTACAGAAATCCACGAACCGATGACACTTCAACAAGGTCACCCTTTGAAACAAACGAGCAAGTAGTTGATGGAATGATCGGCCTTGGACTAAGGCACTCAAGTATAGAAAAATTCTGTACTGTAATGGGTATGAAAGGCATGAGTGTCAGTAGCTTCAAAAGTCATGTGGACCACTTGACTGCAGAGACTAAGAAGTTAGAAGCGCATGAAGTAGTAGATTCTTTAATAGATAGCGGGGTAGTACTTGATGTCGCAGTATCTTACGACGGTATGTGGCTCAAACGGGGCCTTACATCGTTATATGCAGTAGGAATAATCATCGACATCCTTACTGGACTGGCTATCGATTACCAGGTACAAGATGGTCACAAATCAGAGTGCAGTGAAAACTACAGTAGCAACCGCAGTTGCTGAGTTCAATATGGGAGCGATTCAATATCCATGCTCAAAAGGCAAAGATGTCAGTGAGGTCTGAAAAGGTGGCAGATATTGCAAAAAAGATGAGCCAGCAACGAGATGCCAGATGAAAGCGTAAGGCTGAATGGAAAGCACTAACAGAGTGAAAGAAAGCCAGACGTTCGTCTGACTGTTCAGTGAAAATTGAAAAAAACCGCTACGGAGGAGACTGAAACTGTAGCAAAAGGGACAACGTATAGTGCCGGGTTAGTCTAACGGTGTCTTCACAGGACTAATTTGCAAGCAGTCAGCTACAAAGTTAAATTCAGGTGTGTTGTTGTATGGTAGACTTAAATGGGGGCTACATGAATATTAGTTGATCGTTTTCATTTACTCAATATATTAATGCAATATTTTTCTAGCCCTAATAATCATTCCACTATGAAATAATTGGATTTTTCTTTTCCTTTAAGTCCCGGAGTGAGTTTATTGAAAATTGAATGATTCTGGTGGAAGTAGTGGAGTAAGAAGAGGGTTGACCTTAGAACAAACGCGCAGAAGCCGATTGGATACAAACTGGCACCGAGTAATGGAATTGAAGATTAATCAAAACAGCGATAGGAAGTAACGAGCGATACATGATTTATCAATTACTATACATTCTAAATGTGTGATGAATTTTAAATCCAATTAAAATAAATGGAATTAAAAAAAAAAGAAAACTGAATAATGAATTTTTTTCCATTTAACCCAATTTTGTATGGTCCAAATCAGGGTTAAAGTCAACTAATTGTGAGAGGTAACTTTAGTGAGTTTGCCATAAGATTTTAGCTTATTCTTTTTGTTATTTCTATTTTGCGACGTACGGTTGACACGGAGAAAGAAATAATAGACAGAATTGACAAACATCAATGAGAGTACCGATAGATCACGAAGAAATACAAGGAAGCGTCGAGTTTGCGAAGAGGAAACCAGCGTGGATCCCCACATTCAGGAAAACCATGGCGGCGGAGGATACTGGTGTTTGATCTTGCGTTTGGCCGTACATATTTGATAAACTGTCCATGCGCACATGACACTAATTCTGATTTAGTCAAAATTGTAGTACCCAAAATCTAGAAAGAATGTTATATTTTTTAGGATAGATAGGAGAATAGATTACGTAAAATAGAGCACTATACATTTTATACATGCTCAGACTCAAAATTATGACTCGAAGAATATATAACACCATGGATAGTGTTCAAGTAATTATTTGTCAACCTTTGTCAGCCTGTAAATTTCCAACCCATAGGATGACAACCCATAGGACTCAACACAAATTGTATGAGTAACAGGGCTACTGTGTGATACTTTCTTGCCAATCGGCGAGCCAGGTCGAGGTACATGTGTATGTAAAAGTTGATCGAAACATTAAATACTATTGTATGATCTCTCATCTATATTATATACTGTCTTCCAACCAGCACCATTATAACCGAGTTAACTTTCATAACTGTGCCAACTGAAAGGCCAGACAGTGAAATACATCTGCCATATGATATACTGTAACGTCAATTGACTAATTTTTGCGATACGATAACCTAAGGCGAGAGCAATTAATCCGTTACTCTACGGCGCAGCTTAATTCTGGCAAGAGTGAAGGTAATATTGGGTGCAGGGTGCAATTGTGTCAATTTTTAGGAAAAAGAACAGATAACAGAAACGATAAAACAAACCTTGTGACGGTTTTGCACAACAAAGTCAGATAGACAAAATACTGGTAGAGCGACTGGCAGTAGCCAGAAAAAGCACAGATCGAAAGCAGGTATCACGGTAATAGTACGTAATGTATTGGCAGAAAAGCAGAAATTAGATGCACTCAGAGAAAAAAAGTTGAACATGTCAGTAAGATAAATTAGTGCAATAAGCAAAAGAGTAGGTATCAGTGTGGTACTTGATCCGATTCGATAGTCAACAATCAGTAGGTTTAAAATAATCTGTAATGAATGACTAGCATGCAATAACAATCTATGAAATTATTTTCAATGGAGAAAATCAATACAATAAGCGAACGGAACAGTAAAAGTGTGAGAAATCGGATGCCAAGCTACTTCTTACTTCATTAACCATATTATTGCGATAGTTCAAGTTAATATTGGTAAAGAAACTTATCGGTATCGACGGATATGCACGAATTTTGAAGCTGCTTGATTGCGAGACTGCGAATTAAGATATTGCATGATAAACGATACGATACATCGACATCTAATGAATTTATCATTGATGATAATTTTATTTCACGCAGTAATCCAGGCTACATTACTTTTGCGGTAGGTAATCGGTTTATGTGATCATGAGAGAGTTACCTATAGAGAGTATAATCAACGATAAATACGAGCATAACCAATCATAAAGTTATTCTCTACGATATTGTTACTGATGTCACAAACTAGATCAATCTGTGGCTACATGTGCGATACTTAGGGTTTTCGGAGTTCCACGGGTTAACTAACTCAGTTAGTATAGATAAGATATTAAAGGTAAATTGAGATATTCACACTAAATGCAGTGTTAAGATAATTATAAGACACAAAAGATGGTACATAAGCGTAAGCGTAAAAATCGTGCGGGACACGTTAGGAGAAATTACAATATTAGACAAAATAGTGATATTGAATAAGGAATTGCGGTATTGGATACAAAGAGATTGGCAAATTAGACACAAAAAATGAGCTACAAGTAACAAAACAAAGGCAAGGCAAGAGAAAATCACACGATTAAGTACTAAAGTGCGAGGAGGAGATGAAAAATTTCTGGTAATAATTCTCACTTAAACCGTTAGAGAATCAGCTACACTTGAAATTTGAAGATACTAGCAATTGCCATTAAGATGAAAGAGGCTAGCTAGTCATGGAGTTACTTGCGGTAAAGAGAGTATCAAGTTATAAGCCAATCAATAGAACAGAAAATGAGTAATTCTGTGACAAAAATACTATTAAGATACCGGCTGTGCCATTACACGAAAGATAGTCCCTAGCAACATTCTGTTATGAACTCTACTCGGAACTATCATTCAATAATTCTTTATAAGCATTTGAAAGCAAAAAATCGTCTTTTTTTTGTTTTTTGGCTTGTAAATTCAAAACTGACAAAGCAATATTGATGCTCTGGATAAAAAAATTGTAGAGAATCAAAAGGCGAAAAAAATTAGCACTGAAATAACTCGATCACATTATTATTAACAAAGAAAAACTGGAAAATGAGCGTTTTTTCAAAAATTGATCAAGTCGTCATTTTTAGGTTGTATCGCAGGCTCTCAGCGAGATAGGCTGGCAGATACGAGGAAGTGCGTATACAGAGTGAGTCTTTCGCAGCATTTAACGCAAAATAAGAATACACGTTTTGTAGTACTATACTTCTATCTAAATCTGTATGGAAAATTGAAATCGAAAACTTTGGACGCATCGAGGCAAGCTGCAAGATAGTGCATCAAAAGTTGGAGTTGCGGGATTTGGGTCGGTGAAAGAGAGTTTCAATATGTGAATAGTGCGAGCCTTTATTTAGTGGTGTCTAGTTTGCTGGTTCGAGACGGACTGACCCCCTCTCTCAATACATCGGCTGAGTAGTCTATACAATCAGTCATTCGCCTACATACGCAGGTATCTCACGGATACCGCATCCTCCCATGCTTAATTATAGGCTCCCCATGGGTATGCATACATACATACATACGCATACACACAGGAAATTACTTGCAATACATCGTATCTCTATCTCTCTCTCTCTCTGGCAGTTGGTCTGCGTAAGCCACCTGGGCTCGTACCTTATTCTCTACTATTTCTTATCTCATCACTTTCTATTTCTTATTGCAAGTAACTTCGTGACTGGTTGACGCTTACTTACGCATTGTTAGTAACTATTGCTTTATTTTATTATCTCTCTCTTCTAGAATACCTAAATATCTAATATCGCTGTATAGCGTGTTCTGTTAAGTTATCAATTTTTACCTTAGCTATTGAGCATTACTATTTCGTTATACTTTTTCTGATTAATTCATAACTGTTTCTTTACCTATTATCTTTGATTGATTTATCTTAGTGAGTGTACCGCGTGAGCGATCTTACATCGCCGCGCGGTCTCATCCGTCGTTCTTTTGACTTTGGAGTATTGCGCCGTATCGAATAACATCTTTTTCATTATTTTCTTCACTAATACCGCTGATCGTAGTTGTCTGTAGTCTCTTTGGTTTGTCGTATGTTGCGTATTAATTCTCTTGAGTATTAATTTATCGTTATAATTATTAGTATAATTATTATTTGCCTTAATCCCGAAATTATCTTTTACCGTACCGAATATTATCTCTCTTTCTTCTCGCACTTACCGCAAACCAGAGACTACGTATTATCTGTTAGTTTCTATATTTTATAATAATTCTCTACTTGACCTGTTTCTTTGAATTTACCTCGTAATTAATAATTCCCTGCCTTTATTATATCTCTGATAATTCTGGTAATGTGATAACTATTACAATTTTTGTATTTCGCATGTTTCTTATAATCGCTTCTTATATTTTATGGCTTTCTTGATCAATGCTTAATTTAAGTACCGTATATCTTTCTCTGTTCTGCCCATTCATTATAAAACCGTTTTATAATAACTTATCTTCTATATCGCTAGTCAAATCTTATAACCTACTTGTTATTGCGTTCTTGAATACGCTTGGATCTGCGGAGAACAATGTCCGTGGGTATAATTGATTTATCAGCTAGTGGCTGTTTCTCTAATTGCGAGCTACGCGCTAATATTTGATTAACATGTCTTTTCCAGGTTTGATCTCCTACTTGTACATCATACGTTACACCTGGCATAATTTCGTTTGCAATTACTCCTGGTGCCTACAACTCCTTCGCTCCTCTGTAATCTTTAGCCATAACCGCGTCTCCCACCCTGAACTTGACTACACGAGCCCCACGATGGTTTTTGATCTGTCGTGTTTGGTGTGTATGAATGATTTCGCTTGTAAGCGGTGGTCTGAGTAACGAAAATCGAATTCTTAATTCTCTGCCAAAAATTAACTTAGCCGGTGTTTGTTGGGTGGCCGCGTGTGGAGTGGTTCGATAATCAAATAAAAATATGCGTATTGCTTACTGTATAGTGGCTCCCGACTTAGAAATGCATATAACTTGACTTTTGAACATATCGACAAAATTTTCTGCCGCCCCGTTTGTTGCAGGATGGTGAGGGGAGGCTGAGGTACTATGCTTTCTTTCTCGTTTTTGAACAAATTGCTTGAACGCGTTTCCTGTGAAAGTTGCAAAATTGTCCGACACCAAGTGTGCTGGAAGTCGAAAACGCGTAAAACTATCTTCAAAAACTGTTATTGTCGCGCTTTCACTCATGTTTTTCATCACGAAAGATTCCGGCCACTTCGAGTGACTGTCCAAGATTACTAATACCGTTTGGTCGAGTATCAGACCTGAAAAATCGGCGTGAATTCTATGCCACGGTGTTGTGAGAGGTATCTTGGGGGGGGTTTTCTCAATTCTACGCAGGGCAGACATTTCTGCGTTATCTCCTCTATCTCGCGGTCCAATCCCGGCCACCAAACAAACGATCTGGCCAAAGTCTTCATTTTGGTAGTACCAAAATGACTGTGATGCAGCTCGTGTAAAACTATTGGACGAATTGACGTTGGTATAATTATTCGATGACCCCACAATAAACAATTTTTGTCGACCGATAATGTATCTCTCTTTTCCCAAAAGGGGCGCATTTTATCGTCCTCGGGTGGCTTCTCAGGCCACCCGTCGATGTAACAACGAAACGCATTATTCAGAAGAGCCTCTCTCCTGTTTTCACGTTTCACCACCTTCCAGTTAAGCGTCACAAAATCATAATCTTTTATTTGATTCAAGTATGTGTAATTTATTACTACAGAAATCTGTTCATTTTCTATGTTTTCTTTCGTTTGAGCATTTTTAACTGGAAGGCGGCTCAACCAATCAGCGTAATTGTTTTTACCTCGAATGTATTTTATCGTGTAACGGAAAGTTGAGACAAAAACTCCCCATCTCTGAAGCCGTGCGGCGACAATTTCGGGAATTTGCTTATTTGCATCAAGAATTCGCGCGATTGCTAGATTATCTGTTTGTAATGTAAACTCAAATCCATATAAATATTCAAACAATTTTTTTATGCCGAAAATTATTGCCAAACCTTCTTTGTCCAGCTGTGAACAGTTTTTCTTGGAAGCAGTTGATGTTCGACTCCCGAAACAAACCGGTCGATCCAGTTCATCGTGAATTCTGGGCGAAAGTACGGCACTTACACCATATGGTGACGCATCGGTGGTTACTATTATCGGTTTCTCCGGGTCAAAATGCATCAACATTTTCTCTGATGTTAATTCCTACTTGATATTATTGAATGCCTCTTCACACTGCAAGGTCCGTTTGAACTTTCCGTTTTCTGAACAGGTATATAATGAGGAAGTGGGTCCCTGGCGTATGGCTACGTGCCTGAGGCCTGAGCTAAGGGAGCGTGAGGGAGGGAGACGCGAGCGGCAGTCGGACTGCGGGCCTCGGATCGTAAGGACGTTACCACCCATGAGATACTGAATGCTATATGTATACATAACAAATTTCGTGAATTTGTCATTTTCATAACTAACCGTTAAATGAACTGAAATATATTCTAAACACACCCATGACATCCATGAATCCCACATATGGGGGCTCAACCGAGATCGTGGAGTCAAAGTGGAAATATCGGTAAACAAAAGCCGAAACATAGTACGTAGTGCGGTTGCTAAGTCGCGTAAAACTCTGAAGATCGTAATCAAGTCGAACAATTTTCGATCGTTAAACCGCATAATTTCGAGAGTAATACCAGTCGTGAAACAGTTGTGGTGACACGTGCAAAAATGGTTATAGAAAATTCTCCAACGAACAAAAGAGATAAGGAGGAAAAGGCAAGCCGAGAACAGGCGAACAAAGCGTCAAAGATGGCAGAAGGCGTCACAAAGGAGCAGGCGAGGAAGGACGACGCCGGGCCAGACGAACGTGACAAAGATGGCGCTAGAGCAAGGAGCGTGTCTAACATGGGCGTGGACAGAACGTCCACGGGTGCAATCAAGAAAGTTCACGCACCTCCGCAGCCGGTAGAGAAGGTAACTGTAGCTCAGCTCAGACGACAACTGCAGGAACTGAACTTACCGACGACGGGTAAGAAGGAGGAACTGGAGCACCGACTAAGCGAGTATCAGGATAGCACAACAGAGGAAGATTCCAGTTATGACGAATCTGATGAACAGGCGGTCGTGAGGAACAGCTACGAAGAGGCGGACGCAAGCAGCTAAGATAGAGGTGAGGATGAAGGTGAGCGTGATCACGATCGCGACGCGGAAATCGATCACGAGCCTCGAAACGAACGCATCGTTGTGCCGCAAGAGAACGTGCGCGCGGACTCTAGGCATCTGCGCGGTATCGCGAGCATGTTCATGATAAAAGACGTCGGAGGGAATATGTCACTTTTTCCGGGAGATGACATAATGCAAGTTGAAAAGTGGGTCGAAGAATTCGAGGATACGAGTGCGTTGTTAGAGTGGAACGATTTACAAAAAGTAATCTACGCGAAAAAACTATTACGCGATTCAGCGAAACAATACATTGCGCTACAAAAGGGCATTAAGACGTGGAAAGTGATGAAACGGAAGCTCGTACGCGAGTTTGAAACGAAACTCAACAGTGCTACCATACACTCACAGTTGGTGGAGCGTAAAAGACTAGCCAATGAGACGCCGCGACAATACGTGTACGCCATGAACACGATAGCCAATCAGGGTCTAGCGAAGGAAGAAACATTGATTCAATATATAATCGCCGGAATAGCAGACGACGAAAACAGTAAGTTCATCCTCTACAGTTCGGGTATGATTGCCGAGTTAAGAAAAAACTTCGAACGTTACGATCGTATGAAGGAGAGATCTGACAAAAAGCCACGAAAGGAACAGACGAAAAGCAAACTGAAAAAACCAGGAAAGGGCGAAAAGAGAACCAAGTAAACCAACGATAAGGAGTCACGATGTTTCGGGTGCGGTTCGAGCGAACACGTTGCGCGGGACTGTCCTGACAAGGATAAGGGCCCGAAGTGTTTTAGGTGCAATCAGTTTGGACACATCGCCGCGAAGTGCGATGAACCCGAGAAGACGACGGCGAAGAAGGACATCAAAACAAACACAGTGAATGTGATCAAGCAGTTGGCGACGGACGACGAGGTTATCGTAGTGATAAATAAAGTACGGGTACGAGCAATGATGGATACGGGTACAGATCGAAGGATGATTCGACGCAGCGAATATGAGCGGATAGGTAGTCCAGGCTACGACCGACGACAAGTACGTTCCAGGGTTTCGAAAATGCATTGGTGAAGCCCGACGGAGTACTTCGGTTGGACATGGTGATCCACGGTGAGACGTGCAGTGCCGAGGCGTACGTAGTGCCCGACTCGGCGATGAGTCACGCGATGTTACTTGGCAAGGAGCTGACGAGACAAATGGAAATAAACATTCGAGGCGGTCACGTTACGATAAAAAAACTGACAAGGGCAGAAGATGAGAGAAAGGGTGTCGCGAAAGAAGACGACGAGGGAGGAAGCTGCAATCGCGACCCGTTGCGCGAACTACCATTACCAGACTGTAGTGAAGTGAATTCGGTGGACGTTATTGAACGATATCGCGAAGAAATCGAAGGCCTTATTAAAAGCCATACGCCGCGGAAAGACGTGCAGACGGACGTAGAATCGAAAATAGTGCTGCCAGACGAAGTGCCTATTTGCCTAAGGCTGCGACGATTGGCAATTAAGGAAAAAGAAATTCTAGTCAAGCAGATCGACGAATGGCTCCGCGAGGGAATCATTCAGCGAAGCAAGAGCAAATATTCTAGTCCGGTCGTAATCGTATAAAAAAAAAAAAAACGGTGAACATAGGGTGTGCATCGACTATAGACAGTTGAACAAGAAGATGACAAGGGATCGGTTCCCAATGCCGCTGATCAATGACCGTATCGGCGCGCTCGCGAACGTTCGGGGTATTTTCGGTATCAGATCTGAAGAACGGGTTCTTCCATGTGCCGGTATCCGCGGAAAGTCGGAAGTACACGTCGTTTGTGACTCCGGATGGACAATTCGAGTTTTTGAAAACGCCGTTCGGGCTGTGCAATAGTCCGACATCGTTTCTACGATTTATCGGTGAAGTTGTGATGGAGCTGGAACATTTCTAATGAAATGTGACAGTTTATATCCTCTCGTAGGAACATGCCGGGGATCATTTAGATGAGTGCAAAATTTATCATGCAGCGTGGCCCGCCTTATGCGCTTGGCTTTCTTATCGGCAGCAGTGCTCAAATTACGCGATTATGCACTTCATATGCACTGTCGCCGAGCCCGGCTAAAGGCCGTGCGAGCAGTCTCAATACTGCTTCCAGGCGTAACGCACGTCTAATTTAATATAATATAACGTTAACACTTCCTTTTACCATTTTTTGTTATCAATCATCATTCAATTCTCTGTTTGAATAAACATATAAATACCTATATAATCGTTGCGCAATATTTGCATGACAAATTTGGCGATCCTGCCAGGATCCGGTTTAAACCAACGAACGCGGCGCGCGTATCAAACGGCCGGATCATAGTGACGAATTTTGGAAGTGAGTGCGTAAGCCCAATAAATTCACGCGCGAACCTTCGGCTACGCGTTTATAAGTAATTATTACGAATTGTACCTAGCAAGGGATAGAGTGAAAGGCCGCCTTGCGTAGACAATCAAGGACTGCGTGTAGACCGCTTGATAACCAGGGACTGAGTGTAGACCGCCTGATTCTACACTGGACAATTCCTATAGTGAACTTGTGTATTTATTGGAAAGGAAGCAAGTATAGAATTCTGCACTCCTTAGATACAATAAACTTCGCGTTTAAACCATCTAAGTGAAGTGAAGTGAGAATAAGGACATCGAGACTCGAACCGCTCTTATATTCTTGCCCCCGGTGCCTGTCAGAGACTCCAGGACATCGAAGCCTCGTACCGACGGCTACCACGATCTTCGAGTGTGATGCTTCACACCTCAATTCGGCTACTCCTAGCGTAAGTACAAGCATTTTGTTACTTACTCGAGTCACCATAAACTTATCGAAGGACAAATCGTGATCGAAACTAAGAATTTGATGGTCAAACTTGAATCATTCAAATAAATAAAGTCAAAGCTTGACTCAAGGTAAATTTAAAAAATAAATTCACAATGGACGTGAACGAAAACAATGACCAGAGATCGGCAGTACCTCCCACTATTGTTGAGACTGCAGAAGATGGACAATCCGTCACTTCTGAATCCCGGTTTGAAGAGAGATTTTGGGATTTGACGAACCAAATGACTCAGCTTGTGAATAGGCTACAAGAAGCCACCGAACGTAATGATTTAACTGCAATGGGCAGATACCGTCTTGGTCTAGAGCAATTAAACGGAGAGAGGTCAACTGCGCGTCAACTTGCTCGCCGCGAAGATTTGCCTATAGAAGAGGTTACCCGTTTTATTCAATTGAGAAATCAAGAACGCCGTGAACACGACTTCATTCGTCGCAATAATGTAGAAATAAATCGAAACTCTGAAACAGTTCCGCGTCCCGAAGACACGCTTGAAAGCGTCACCAACCAAATGTTTCAGGAAATGCAACAACCGAATAACCAATTAACCGAAGAAAACCGTCAAGAGGAAGCTCTTACAAATAGTAATACCAATCGAGAAGCAATCAATAACTATTATCGCTTAACAACTAGCGATGATCCGAATGTTTCTAATATTTTGAGACCGCCCGGAAACCATACCGGAGCGATACCGCGAATTCAACTAGATACCGCGCGTCTCGTTGAATCAGAGGTGGAAGGTCCTTCTCAGATAGCTCCCTCAATCGTAACAAACCCACCACGTTACTCGGCATTATACGGGCTCGCTCAAAACCGATTGCTGCCACCGACACCGCGCATCAATGAGGTGGGCTCCCCAGCCAATTCAGACTCGGACCATCAAGGTATAAATGCGATGGCAGTACCGATCCTTCACCAAAATCGCTCATTAGAAAACGACCGATTCTCCACCGCGCGAGCCAATGTAAACCATGATATCTTGTCGGATACGGATTCGACACTGCAACGCGTTCTCGAGGAAAGCCGACGTTTATCACGGATGCCGAACGTACGCCTTACACCAAGGCCTAGTCCACAGTGGCCTAATGGTCCGACGGATTACGAAATCCCACGAGGTACTGGTAGCAATACCCGTAACAAAGTCCCGCGTCGTCGTCTAGAGCAGCAAGAAGAGGATGAACTTCGAAGAGCCTTGGAAATGTCTGCTACTTTACCACATCGTCGTCCGGACACTGTGACGTTCAGTATGTCCCAGTTGCTGAGTGATCCCGAAGCTTTACGCCAACAGCAAGAGATAATGAGAAACATTGAGGAACTTGCCCGAAGAAACCAAACAAGAATTCAACTACCGGCAACTGCGCCACCCCGAGACGTGTTTCCCCCTCGGAATCCAAGAGACCCAGGCCTGTATGCACGAACGGAAGCTTACTTGAATGATGTCAGCCTACGCCCCGATGCTGCCGGAAGATACCCCGGAGAACCAAATCGCCCAGTGGACGAGCCCTATGCGATCCAAGATTTCCTACCCGCGTTTCAAGCCATCAAGATGATTGATTGCAGACTGGAAGGAAAAGCAGGCGAAGACGTACACGCTTGGATCATGCAAGTAAAAGCCGCCGATATGGTGGTTATGCCAACCCAACGTTTCCCGTTTTTGAGCATGGTAATCAGCTTGAAGACAGGAGGAGCTCTTCAGAAGACCATCAACCAGAGGAGACCTCGTACAATCCCAACTTTACTCGAAGTCATAAGATCAGCCGTTATTGTCGAGAAAAGTGCCACCACATTGGAAATGGAGCTTGGCAGAACAGGCCAAAAGGGCGACACTGTGGACGCCTACAATCTCAAATTCAATCAGATCTACCAAGACCTCGTAGCTGCCTTCTCGAATCAACAACTACGAGCGAACATCGATCCTAATCTTCAAGACCTCGAAAATAGAGTGTGCCAGTACTATCTATATGGACTTAATCCGAGGATATTCCATCAAGTCAAAAACCGTCAGTACTTCAAGTTACTAGAAGCCCAGAAGGCCGCGAAAGAAGCCGAAGGCGAGGAATTGAATTTCCGAATGCATCAACAACAGCTGATGAACAGTAACGACACAGCCTCGAAACCCACGTTTTGGAACAAGTCCCAAATTTACGGGCCAGGCAGCGCATCAGATACGCGAAGATTCCAGGTACAACAAAGAACCTCGACGAACTCGCCAAGGTCAACTCCTCGACCACCAGCGTCTGTCCACCACCACGATGAAGCGGAACAAGATGAAGATAAAGAACTCCAGAGATGTGAATGCCACACCTGTAACACACATCGGACCGCCCATGAACAACAAGCAGTATGTCATAATTGCGGAACCAGAGGACACTACAGCCGGAACTGCTACGCTCCGCGCCGACCACAGAACGACCAACGCCCTAATACTAACGGCAATAAGCGAGACGCAAATTTTCAAAACGCCAGCCTCAAAGACAAACCGCCCAACGACCAAGTCAATTGCACGTCAGAGGAACTCCAGTCAGAGGAAGAGGAAATAAAGGGACAGGAGGACGAACTAGAGGACGAGTGCCAACAGGAGCCCGTGTATGTTCAGTTTCACAGGGGTTACTACAGTGTGCTATAATAAAATTTGGAGAAACAAAGCAAGGAGTAGCCCTTATGGTCGATACAGGTGCATCAATAAACCTCATAAAACGGAAGGTTATTTATCCATCGGATAAACAAATTTGTCCAATTATCAAACGCAAAATTTCCTTTAAGACTGGCAAAGCGCTAAATTCCGCGAATGAAATTGCTGTACTAACTCACATGGGGCTAAAGGACGAATTCGTCATTATACCAGACGATTATCTGCCTGACAAAGAAGATGGAATCATGGGAAACCCGTTTATGAGGAGGCGAGATTTCCAGTTGAATGCCTCGACGCTCACCCTGAAGAATAAGATACACCACCTTAGTAGCGACCGAAAAATTCGATTTAAACCAAATTCGGTGAACAAAATTGCCATCGATACCGACGAAAAGAATCTCGATCTCATGTTACGCATGGTCTATAAAGACGGAATGCCTATGGAAAATATCCCGGTGCAGATTGTACACACGAACAATCATGGTACGGCTTATGGAATCATCACCACCGCTGAAGACGAAGATATCGAGCTCGGACTGGAGAACGTCCAAGTCCACCGAGTAAAGAATATGTCAACCCCGGGTGTATGGCAACAACCACGTGATGAAAGAGAGCAGGCGCTCCAACATACTGTCGACTTGAAACACCTACCGGATGAGTACCAGAAAGAAATTTGGAGTATTCTTCAGGATTTCAGCGATATCTTTGCCTTACAGGAGGAAGACATGGTCAATGGAACTTCAATGGCTGAACATCGCATCGAGTTGTCAGATCCTCAACGCATTGTAAATGTGAAAAGTTTCCGTGCTCCACAGCTGCACCAGCAGGTTGTAAAAGAGGGAGTAGAGAAAATGTTGAAACAAGGAATAATAACGGAATCCGAGTCGCCATACAACTCGCCAGTTTGGGTTGTACCCAAAAAACCGGGCCCCGACGGAAAGCCCAAGTATAGAATTGTGATCGATTTCAGGAAGATTAATGAACTTACCGTTCAGGATTCTTATCCGATACCAATAATCAAGGATTTACTCGATCACATGGGAAGGGCCAAGTTCTTTACTACTGTCGACATGGCCGCAGGATTCCACTAGATCAACATGGCTACTGACTCCAAGAAATACACTGCCTTCTCAACCCCCGACGGGCATTTCGAATACCAACGAATGCCTTTCGGATTACAGAACGCTCCTGCGACCTTCCAACGCATGATGAACGATGCGCTGAGAGGATTGAATCAGAAGATCTGTTGCGTCTACATTGATGACGTAATAATTTTTGGTGAAACGGAGGAAGAACACCATCGAAATGTAAGAACCGTATTTCAGCGTTTAAGACAATGTAACTTGAAACTCCAGCCAGAGAAGTGCGCCTTCATGAAAACTGAAGTGAGATACCTCGGATATGTCATCACTGACGAAGGAAGCAAACCAGATCCGGAAAAGACCCGAGCGATACAACAATTACCCGTTCCAGTCAACGTTAAGACGATTCGATCCTTCCTTGGTTTGACGGGGTATTACCGAATGTTCATACAAAACTATTCAATGTTAGCGAAACCATTAACAAGGTTAACAAGAAAGGACATCCCATGGGATTGGTCAGCAGCCTGCCAAGAAGCCTTCGAAACCCTGAAAGAAAAGTTGGTCACACCACCGATACTTGTGAGATCAGACCCAGGTAAACAATACGTCGTAACCACCGACGCGTCAAACGATGGAATTAGAGCGGTACTATCTCAAGACGGCCACCCCATATATTTCTTATCTCGAACCCTGAATGATGCGGAAAGGAATTACAGTACGACGGAGAAGGAGATGCTTGCTGTTGTATGGGCCGTCAAGAGACTAAAAGTATATTTGCTCAATACACCGGATAAACCCTTCATCATCCGCACCGATCATCGTGCACTCGTATGGCTGAAAAATTGCGTAGACCCCAGTCAACGCCTGCTGCGTTGGAGACTAAGATTGGAGGAATACTCATTCCTGATAGAACATGTTTCGGGAAAAAGTAACGTAGTAGCGGATGAGTTATCTAGAGTCTTTCGCACAAAGGAAGAGATCTTCGGAAAACTCACCGAATTGGAAGAGGGACTATACGAAATCACACCCATTGATAAGAATCCCAAGTGGGTCCACCATATTGCCGCACGCCACATTGACATCGAGAGATTATCACTCACAACAGGCAGAACAGAATCTCACGTCAAACTCGTTCCCAACCGAAATCGAAAAGGGGAGGACGGCAAATGGGTGAAGATTACCCTAGAAGAAAAGGATGCCTCTGACAACACCCTGGTTATACCAAAGAATCAGACTGATAGACGTGAGAAACTCAGAAACTATATTCATCCGAAAAGGTACGAAAAGATATACTTCTGGATTGACCCTAAGAAAACCACCAAAGAAGAAACCAATTCGATCATTGAAGATCTCAAGAGGATACGTCAGGACTCAGGTGCAGACATATCATTTTGCTTGACAGGAAAGGATGTGCCTAACAAACAGCAACAGAAAGAAATCATGGCCAGCGCTCACAACGACATCAATGGACACTTCGGCCTAGCAAAAACAATTGACCGAGTAAAAGAAACGGCCGTATGGTCACGTATGGAGAATGATATCAATTCCTTTATCCAGGCATGCCCCACGTGTCAGATGTATAAAAAGGAAAGGATACAAATGAAATCACCCGCTATTCTTTTCGAAACCTTTGCTGAAAAACCTAACGATCAAATTTCAATAGATATCGTCGGACCTCTGGTCGAATCTTGGAATAAACACCGATATATCCTCACGATGCAGGATTCAATAACTAAATTCATTTAATGTGCCCCACTTACGAACAAAACCGCGACAGAAGTTATCAAGGCTCTATCAGAGTACTGGATAGGTAACTTCGGGTGCCCCAAAGTAATCTTGACGGACATGGGAAAGGAGTTTTGTAACGAGCTGACCGATTCCTTTCTCGAACACTATAATATCAAACATATCACCACAACTGCATATCACCCGCAGTCGAACGGCTCTATAGAACGAATGCATGGTGTCTTGAAAGACTATATTCGAACTGCCTGCAAAGAGAGAATATACACTTGGGACAAGGTTTTAATAGAAATGGCACGTGCCTATAACACTTCCGTTCATCAATCAACAGGTGAAACGCCTCACAACCTCATGTTCTGTCACGAAGCCAACAATCCTGACGGTTTCCGCGAAAACCGATTGGAAACCGTGATTAGTAAGAAAATGTTGTGGATACGAAAATGGGAGGAACGGTTCGAGAAAGCTCTGGTCTGGCTTACCAAATCCAGAGAGAAAAACCAAAAACAAGTGGACCAAGGAACACGACGACAAACTCCTTTATATCAAGTGGGAGATAAAGTAATGATCAAGAACCATACGCGACAGAACGCCTTGGAAAGGATTTGGAATGGACCATTCGTCGTCGTCGAGATCAACGAACAAAAAGGAAATATCACTTACAAGAAAACCGCGGATGATTCCACAGCGTCTTATTGAAAGACCCATCTGAATAATACCAAACCGTACTACGAATACGACACCGGACCAAGGGAAAACGATCCAATCCCTAGAATTAAACTCAAACGGGTTCAGGGTAACGATTGGATCTCCACGGAATAGAGTCTAAGTTTCTTTTGTTATAGGTGTAGCAGTCTGTCCCTAGCCTACTTCGATGTCTCGGTTATCAATGGGACTTTACTCCAGGAGGAAGTGGGCAAAGTATACATGTACCAGGAAAGATGGAAGATATTCCAATCCATTGACGCAAGTGGGTTCACCAAACCATTACTCGACATTCACGACAAACTCGGAGGCCTCCAGACGATACGGGATACCTATCTGGACCATTGGAACCCTGGTCAGCGATCCCTCGCCCAGTCCGCCCTGGACGCTTTAGATTTAGAATTTGCCCGTGCCTCGTCACACAAGAATATTTTGGAAGTCATTTTAGACTTGGGTGCGCCTATTCTTCAAATGACGCGCCGCCCCTCTAAATTAAGGGAATCTCAATCCCACGGAACCAAAACAAGTACTCCGAAAGCGCTCGCGTCGAGCGATGTTACTTACGAAGCCTCGCGCGAAGCTGAGGCGGTATTTGGAAAACACGTCCTTCTGACGGGTCTGGCAAATGAAATGTATCCCCTAAGGAAATCTTATCTCACGCCAAACATCAGACCGAAAAGAGGAATGTTTAACTTTTTAGGAACAATCCAAAAATCAATCTATGGAACTGCTGACGCGGATGATTTGGAAATAATTAATGGGAATCTAGCCTCACTAAAAAATGTAACGGACACTCTAAATCTTGTTGTAACCAAGTCCTTGCACATAAATCAAGTCCAAATTATTATCTTGAATACAAATCAGCTCAAACTTAAACACTCTTTGGAAACTGTATGGGGACAATTAGAATCATTAAAAATAAAAGGTAACGAAACGCTTGCTTATCAGGAATACATGGAAGCTATAACTCTAAGTTTATTTGAAATTAAGGAACTGCAACGACTAATCGACCTGGTAATGACTGCCGTGCAATTAGGAAGGCATGGTATCATCGATAACACCCTTTTTACTCCAAAGGAGCTTATGACAGCTCTTCAAGCTTTCGACGCCAATGACAAAAAGACACTAATACCTATTAAGGAGGAAAATTACGAGAAGTTTATTAAAATAAGTGATTTAACTATAACCACAGATAAAGGCAAACTTATCTATATACTCACAGTGCCTTACTTAGAAAAGGAACCTTGGGTAATAATTCAGAATACCCCGGTACCCGTAAGAATAAATCACACTTATGTAACGCTTAACCCAACATATGCTTTGAAATTAGTACGTAAGAATTTTATAAGAGAAGTCACATTTTCTCAACTGAAACAGATAACCGATTATTTCATTGGTGATTACCGCGATGTGGGACATCGCAACGATACTATTGAACTTTGTGAGAAAATAACTGATCCCATACCACGAGGATGCACTCTGAGTCGTTTTCTCGTCACAGATATTGCTTACATAAGAACGCAGGGATCGCAAATAATCTTACCTTCGAAGCCAATTGAGGTAACCATAACATGCGCTTCAATGCAGACTTTTATTATTCAAATCACCAAGCCATCCCTGATAACCACGAATCAGAGCTGCGAACTCCAAACTTTGAAAACGCGAGTCAAATTAATCGTAGAACATATGACTTCTCAATTAACAGAAATACATGCAGATACCATTTCCCCGCTAAACAAATTTGTAACGGGCCGGGAAATTGTATTGCATCACGTGATTAACTTGGATACCCTCAAGGATCAAGGACAAGCCATTTTAGACCTTGAGAGTGTCCTCGCGAATAACGAAGCGACCCTTCGGGTAAACAATACATGGGCTAACTTCAAAGGTATAGGGATCCCATCAATAGCTGCCGTTTCTGGAACGATATCCGTCTTGTCTATTCTACTCTTGCTGTGGAAATTTAACATACCCACCTATATTTCGGCGTTCGCCGGATATTGTTGCCAAAGGAATCCCTCTGCTTTGGAAGTAGTAGAACGAAGGAAATTAAAACGCAGGATTGAGACACAAGCTAAACGTAACGAAAGAATCCTACGAGAAATCAGAAGCCGCAGAGACGCGCCTTTGTCTTCGTCGGGGGATGTGATGGAGCTGGAACATTTCTAATGAAATGTAACAGTTTATATCCTCTCGTAGGAACATGCCGGGGATCATTTAGATGAGTGCAAAATTTATCATGCAGCGTGGCCCGCCTTATGCGCTTGGCTTTCTTATCGGCAGCAGTGCTCAAATTACGCGATTATGCACTTCATATGCACTGTCGCCGAGCCCGGCGAGAGGCCGTGCGAGCAGTCTCAATACTGCTTCCAGGCGTAACGCACGTCTAATTTAATATAATATAACGTTAACACTTCCTTTTACCATTTTTTGTTATCAATCATCATTCAATTCTCTGTTTGAATAAACATATAAATACCTATATAATCGTTGCGCAATATTTGCATGACAAAGTGTTTCACGATCTCAGCCGACGGAATGTGGTGTTCACGTACGTAGATGATTTGATCGTACCCGGTCGCGACGAAGACGAAGCGCTAGCCAACCTTAAGGAGACACTCGCGGTCACCGTTGATAAGGGGCTAGCGATCAATTGGAAAAAGTCTGCATTTTTACAAAGACGCGTTGAATACCTCGGTCACGTGATCGAGAACGGCAACGTCAACCCTTCTTCGTCAAAGATCAAAGCAGTGAAGGACTTCCCACCGCCGAAGTCAAAAAAAGCGTTACAGAGTTTTCTCGGTCTAACGGGGTACTTCCGGTAATTCATTCGCGATTATGCCAAAATCGCAAAACCGTTATCCGAAATATTGAAAAACAATCAGAGGTTCCGTTACGGCCCAGAAAAGGAACGAGCTTTCGAACGACTGAAACAGATGTTGACTACTGAACCGATATTACGGATCTACCGACCAAACGCAGTGACGGAGTTGCATATGGATGCGAGCATAGAGGGCTACGGAACTGCTCTCTTGCAAAAAGACGACGGTGAAGATCGTTTTCACGTTGTATATTTCATGAGTCGCAAAACGTCCGACGCCGGAAGGAATTTGCACTCATACGAACTTGAGACTCTCGCGGTGGTGCAAGCTGTGAAAAAGTTTCGAGTGTACCTACTCGGTGTAAAATTTAAACTAGTTACTGACTGCTCGGCTTTGCAAAAGACGCTAGGCAAGATGGATATTTCTCCGAAGGTCGCAAGATGGGCTTTAATGCTCGAAGAGTTCGAGTACGAGGTTGAGCACCGCGCGGGGACTCGCCTCAAACACGTCGACGCGCTCAGTCGAAGACAAAATCACGGCAATGATCCGGAGGGAACAAGAAGGCGAAGAGAGGTTGCGGATAATTAAACAAATTTTGGAGAAGGAGCCATACGAGGATTATATATGTGAAAATGGGATCCTGATGAAGAGAGCGGGGGAGAAAAACGTAGTCGTGTTGCCGACGAGCATGTAGCAGGACGTAATACGTCAGTCACATAAGAATGGGCATTTCAGCGTCAAGAAGATGCTCGAAGGCATCAAATCGGAGTACTATATCCCAAAATCAACCGAAAAACTGGAGCGGTACGTCGGCTGCTGTGTGCCGTGTGTATTGGCCGAAGGAAAGCGCGGCAAGAATGAAGGAGGGCTTATGTCCATTCCGAAGGGCGACGTGCCCTTGTCTACGTACCATGTCGACCATCTTGGGCCGATGACGGCGACGTCAAATTTGTACAAATATCTGTTTGTTGTTGTCGACGGCTTCACAAAATTCGAGTGGATATACCCAACGAAAACAACCAATACGAAGGAAGTACTAGACAGACTGAAGACGCAACAGAGGATCTTCGGAAACCCGCAGCGTATCGTCTGTGACCGCGGTTCAGCGTTCACCTCGAATGATTTTAAAGATTATTGTATGGAAGAGAATATCGAACACCTAATGATAACAACAGGGGTACCGAAGGGGAACGGTCAAGTCGAGCGCATCAATCGAATAATTATTCCGGTCCTTACAAAGCTTGCGCGTGAATGTCCGGACAAGTGGTACCGTCACGTTGATAAGGTCCAGAGTGCAATAAATAGCACTTACCAAAGGAGCGTAGGAACCACTCCCTTCGAAGTGCTCTGCGGGGTGAAGATGCGACAAAAGGAGGATACCGAATTGCTGTCACTGCTAGAAAAGGAAGCTGTATCGCTGTTCGACGAGGAACGGAAAGCGTTACGCGCTGTTGCAAAAGAGAATATCGCCAAAATTCAGCGATCTATGATCGAAACCGCAAACCGGCCACCCAGTACAAGGTTGGTGATTTGGTGGCCATCAAGAGGAC
Organism: Neodiprion pinetum; assembly: GCF_021155775.2. Lineage (NCBI taxonomy): Eukaryota > Metazoa > Arthropoda > Insecta > Hymenoptera > Diprionidae > Neodiprion > Neodiprion pinetum. The sequence goes on along the minus strand of NC_060238.1, from coordinate 12,767,841 downwards.
GCAGTATGGGCCGGGACTAAAAATAAAAAATAAATATCTCGGGCCATATCAAATATCGTAGGTCAAGGGTCATGACCGCTATGGGATGATGCGGTGTACCGATGGGGAAGGTCCTCATATCACGACGTCAGCGGCAGACCAAATGGAACCGTTCGGAGTTTATTCTCCGGAGGCCGGAGAATCGTCAGGAATGGCCGAATTAGGGAGTGGGTCCCCGGCCTGTGGCTACGTGCCTAAGGCCCGAGCTACGGGAGCGTGAGGGAGGGAGACGCGAGCGGCAGTCGGACCGCGGGCCTCGAATCACAAAGACATTACCACCCATGAGATACTGAATGCTATATGTATACATAACGAATTTCGTGAATTTGTCATATTCATAACCAATCGTTAAATAAACCGAAATATATTCTAAACACACCCATGACATCCATGAATCCTACAATAACGGATGTAGTTTTACCGCTAAGTTTTCGATAAATCGTGCGTAGTAGTTTATAGAACCAATAGAACTGCGAAGTTGCGAGACATCCTGCGGACGCGGTGCATTTCTGACGCTTTCAATTTTGTCTTCTAACAAATAAATTCCATTTTTATCGATTTTAAACCCTAAGTACTTTACTTCTGGCTGTGAAAGTTGATATTTTCCAAACTTGATTCTAAGACCTACGTCATTTAAGCGTCTCAATACTTCTTGCAGTCTCGCAAGATGCTCTTCGAACTTTGGCGCTGTTATTAATATGTCGTCGATAAAAATAACGACACCCTCTATTCCCAACAGCAATCGTTGCATTTTTCGTTGGAACGAACCTGGACCCGTTGAAATGTCATACGGCAATCGCAGATACTTAAACAGTCGCAAATGTATGCTTATAACCACGTATTTCTAAGATTCCTCGTCCAGAGGCAATTGTTGATACGCTTGTCGTAAGTCAAGTTTAGTGAATTGGGCACCTCCTGTGACGATCTCAAACACCCACTACATACGAGGCAGAGGAAAATGATCTACGCACAAGTATTTATTCAATGTGACCTTAAAATTCCACACAAACGTATCGCGCCTTCGTCTTTCAATATTGGTACGACGGGTCTGCCCCATTATCTATACTCGACTGGAACGATTATTTTATCATCAACCAATCTTTCAATTTCATTCTCAACTTTTCCTGTCATAGCCAATGGAATTTTACGTGGTTGCAAAAATTCAGGCGTTGCGCCTGGCTGTAATTTTAATTTCAAGTTACCTTTCGTAAACGCTCCAAATCTGGGTGCAACCACTCCTGGAAACGCATTCTTTAGTTTTGCAATTTCTTTTTCAACATTTGGTTCCAGATTAAACACATTATCTATGTTCATCTTCTGTCTTTCGTAATTTTCGAACTTCATAGGCCACATGCCTAATTTTTGCAACCAATTTCAACCTAAAAGTGGGCATCCTCCTCCATTAATTACATACAGACTCAATTCCGCGGTTCTGCCTTCGGTACCTTTTTTACGTATACTTTAATTACGCCAATGGCGGAAACCTGTTTGTTATAAGATTGGAGGAGAATCCCTGTCGGTTTAAGTGGTACACAATCGAAATATTTTTTATAATACGCTTCGGAGATGGATGAAATTGCCGCACCGGTGTCTACTTGTATTTTCAATTGTTTATCATTTACAATTAGTATTTCCGTGTGAGGTTCTACCATCTCCGGCGTTTCCGCGCTTACATCATTTATAATATTCACTGCACTCTGCAGTAAGTCACTGGTAAATCTCGATAGTTCCGAATCATCGGAATTCTCGGATTGATCGGATTGCTCTGATTAATCTGAATCTTCATTATCAACGTTTACAAAGTTTTGCGAAGTAAATCTACTTTTATAATTTTTACACACTTTATATATACATATACATATATATATATACAGGGTGTCCCTAAATTGCCTCCCACGGACTAGCCAGCATGATACCTTGTTAAAATCCAACCGAGAATTTCTTTTCCGGAAGCTCGTCCGACGCATAGTTTTCGAATTATGAGCGATAGCGCTAGGCCAATCAGAGTGCACCATTTCATCTAGATTTGCCGCCACGGAAATTGCTGTTTTGTTCGTCTGGGTGAATTATTATTATTCGTTTACGAATTAAATATCGGCACCTCCCCTCTCTCGCTGCTGTACCCCTTCTCGGGCGCTGACCTCGGTATTGTTGCCGCGGCACACGCTGCCGGCCGCACATCCATGGGCGCACACTTGTGTGTGTAAACAGAAGCGCATCCTCAAGAATAAGGGATACAGCAGCGAGAGAGGGGAGGTGCCGATATTTAATTCGTAAGCGAATAATAATAATTCACCCAGACGAAAAAAACAGCAATTTCCGTGGCGGCAAATCTAGATGAAATGGTGCACTCTGATTGGCCTAGCGCCATCGCTTATAATTCAAAAACTATGCGTCGGACGAGCTTCCGGAAAAGAAATTCTGGGTTGGATTTTAACGAGGTATTATGCTGGCTAGTCCGTGGGAGGCAATTTAGGGACACCCTGTATATATACATATATATATATATATATATATATATATATATATATATATATATATATATATATATATATATATGCCCTTTTTGGCCGCATTCGCTACAAAATTTATTTTTCAATGAACATTCTGATCTTACGTGATTATCCTTTCCGCAGCAGAAACATTCGTTTATAGTTCTAGCTCTACCTTGTTTATTCTGCGTGGATGCGTGCTTGCCTAACTTCTGTGTGGTTCTTGATGTGTCCTTACTCTGTCTTCCGAAGATCACATGTAGACTGTTTTCGTTTGATGGTTGAGTGTGCGTCATGACGTTGCTTCCCACTCCACTGACCTTAGCATCCGCTATCTCAATCGTTTTGGCCATTTCGACCAACTCTGCCTGTGATAATTTTGATGAATTCATTAATTCATATTGCATCAATTTGCCGTTCACGCCAGAGATTAGTTGATCTTTGATATGACTTTCCATCTCTGTGCTCGCAAATTTGCATTCGTGCGCCATCGTTCTCAGTGAGACAACATAATTTTGGATCGTCACCCCTGGTTTTTGTTTACGTTCCCTAAGCGCGTAACAGTGTAAGTGTTCGTTTACAAGTATGTAGTGGTCTCCTAGCTTTTGTACTAAATCCTTGTATTTCATAGATAACGGCTTTTGATCACACGGCGCTCTCAAATCTTTAAACACGGCTGTCGATAACCTTGTCAATAGTAGAGTTGTTATCTTTTTTTCAGCTGCATCGTTTAGTTCGATGAAGGCATCGAACTGTTCTTCGAATAATGACCAGTTACCACCTTTTTTAAATGGTTGTATTTGACTTGAATACTCTGCCATTTCGTCGCTGTTTTTCTCGATTTTTTTTTCATGTATTTTCAACTACAGAAATTTTTGAACTTTCGCCTACGTCTTTTTTCGAAGGCTGTTTCGATTTTACGAACGTAGCTAACGTCTTCCTTAACTCATCAATGGAAGTTGTACTGGATCCTTCTAGTCCGTATTGTGCACAAATTTTTAGCAACGACTCTTCATTTAGTCCATACACCCACTTTGTTGTTCTGGATTCCACTTTCTTTTTTACATCTCCAACGTTCAGTCCACTCATTCATTTCCAACCTGCTTGCCTTTATTTCGACGTATATTGGTCAGCAATTGCGCACCCGTTAATTTCCGCGGTGAACACTGCTTTAATTTTCGTACCTATCATTTATTTTACACGCAATCAATTTATGTCCAATATCCTCGTCGCCACTGTTGGAGTTACGGGATTTGGGTCGGTGAAAGAGAGTTTCAGTATGTAAATAGTGCGAGCCTTTATTTAGTGGTGTCTAGTTTGCTGCTTCGAGACGAACTGACCCCCTCTCTCAATACATCGGCTTAATAGTCTATACAATCAGCCATTCGTCTACATACGCAGGTACCTCACAGATACCGCATATTCCAATTGCTATTCTGCAAAAACCAATTATCCGACAGCACCTGAGTCGTGCACACACAAAGTACCAATCAGTCACTACTATCCTGCGGAAAGCTTACACCACATTTCGAAAAATGGCAGCGTCATTAATTTTCAAAAAAAAAACGCAGATTGTTAATGTTTTTTCTTCGTTCATAATGACCCGATCGAGTTTTTCCAGCGCTTATTTTCTTCGTCTTTTGACTCTTTACAATTCGTTCATTCAGAGCGCAAACTGCTTCGTCGGTTTTGAATTTAACAGAATATAACTACGGTCTGTCTTTCGTTTGATGGCAGAGTCGGTATCATAATAATATTTTTGTCACGCAAAAATCTCTATTGATTGACCTATGAACTGTTACATTTCGGCTCTCCGGGTATCGATTATATTGATATATGTAGAACTTGAATGTAAACTCTCAAAATGTACAAACGTATAAACCATGATAGATATCAAAGTTTGTCGTGAGAGGCAAGAAATATGCGATAATATTTTCGTGAGATGAACCAAAGGCATCTCTTCACGGTAGAAGATGTTGTGTCGGCTCACGCGCTTTGTTGAATTTCTTTTAATGCACTTCGTGCGATCGCCAACCGCCAATCTGAATGTTCGGTAGTAGAATAAAATCGCATTATACTTTTCTTAGTGATAAAAGATCTGTGATGTATATTTCAAGGGTAAATAAAAATAGGTTATAATTAGAAATAAATTACTTCATCGTTCTTATCTTGCTGTAGCATTTGCTGAAAGCATCAATTCCGATCATTTATAAGTTTTGGAAATTCAGAAGATTTCAAACTATCATTTAATTGAATTGTTGCAGGTAAGGAGGAATACAAGAGCATAGTAAAATTAAAAAAAATTATATTTAAATTATTCTTGGAGAAAATATATTAACGCCACTGTATTCAGCAGATAACCGATTCACGTCTAATAATTACGAGCTTCCTCACATTATTGTTGCGAGGAAGTACCATGGCTTAGCATGAGCGGAAAGCAGCGTATAGTAAATTGTATATCTGAATTTAGCAGTTTCCATTCATCCGATTGCCTCTTCATCACCAAATACGATCGTGCATTCCCCTTTCGTGCACTTTAGCGCTTGAACAATTTTGATTCAACAAAAAAATCCGCAATCCAACGTTTGGTAAATATTAAGGAAGGTATTCAGTAGTATAGCAAGGCCGGTTCTGCGTAGAAACTCATTCTTTACCGGCAAACCCAGACGTAAGCCCTTAAGGTGCCGCTGACCTGGCATGTTATATTTCGTGACGTCAGAAGCGGGGAAATCGCCTGCACAAATCCTGATAAAACGGGGGTACGAATCTGACTGGGAAAATTTTCAAAACTTAGCTTGAATAAAATTGTACGTCTGTATCTCAGTCACTACTATCGCAGATCACTGATAACGTTCAATAAAAATAATGAAGAACTCAATAAAATCAGGTCGCGTCAAACATGGCCGATCGGGCTAGCGACTTGTTGAATATTCACCGCTTGTACGATATCAGAATTTCTTTCACTTTTGCCAGGGAGATACCGACGTACAAAAACACACACTAGTCTAGTCGATAAGCTCAAAATGGTCTAAAATAGCGATACTGCTCTTAAAATTACGTGCGATAGCTCATTGATTTCGGAATGACGCCTAGACAAATGGACTAAAAAATTTTATCAGCACATAAAAAATTGCAAAAGTTAAGGACAATTGAAGATGAAAAAAAAGGTATTTCGTTTCTCACCAATACCTCATAGACTATTCATATTTCTGAAATTTTAAAAAAAGATTCTTAAAGAGGAGGAAATTTTCAATAAAAAACTTCTAGCTCCCGGAACTTTATCTCCATTATTTATCATTTTAATTTAACGCTGAAAATGGGTCTCTGCGCTTAGTTTTTGGTCGCGCGCGCGGCGTCAAAAGCGAGTACGACGGGTTGATTAATTTTTTTACGGTATTGAATATTTTTTACAAATTTGAAAAAATTATGGTGTATTTTGAACACTTCAAAAAATTTATCCCCGTTGGAAATTTCACCTCAAGTTAATTTTTCAACAAGTTAAACGATTGTTAAGTAACAAAATTTTCTCCAACTTCCGTCTCCATTGTGAATGAAAAAAAATGTTTCAATAACTGTCGCAAAAATATTTCGCTTGGTGGAGCTTTTCTTATATACATACTCAACAATATATCGCCATAAAAGTTGGAGAAATATTGATACTTTGTTTATAATAATTTTTGTACTCGAACAAAAAATGAAAAATCCAAGTTTTACTGTTGAAAAAAATTTTTTTTTTCTTAATCATGATATTGTTACGTCCAGCATACCATTTCTCTCTATTTTTCCTACTCGCTAACTCTCGCACAGTTCTTACATGAATCTCATGGTCTCTGTCCTGTCCGCTTATTTCTACGTAGTCTGACGCTATTCACTATCGCGCTTACTCATCAAATTCTATTCCCTACTTCTAGCATTTTCACACCTTTTCTGCACCCGTACGTTTCAAGTCTCGAGCGACACTCCTATTCTAACTCTCGACAACTCCACATCTAGACTTCTTATATATCTTTCGCACAACACAATTCATTCCTACCGGTATCTAAACTTGTACGCAATAAACATATAAGCGATATATCAAACATACTCAAGTTTATTCAATCCTCATCCTGATTTCCGGTTGACCAGAAACGTAATGGCGAAGCCAACCAGGTTACTCCTTCCGCTCAGGAGTAAACTCTACTGACGGACGTAACAATATTATCGTTTTTTTATCAATACAAGATATCAATTGATTTGCAAAAAAAATTTTTTCCGCTATTTGTTCATTAATTTTTTACCAACAAATTGATTATAAGAATATTTTTTCAAAATTTTTTTTCACAACCGTATTATATTAAAAATATGATGATTTGAAAAAAAACTTTTTTTCTTAACAACAATTTTTACTTGTTTATAATCGTTTTTTTTTATATTTCTATTGTTTGAATAATTAGTTGAGAAATTATTTTTCATCTAAAAATCATAATTGACAGTCCTCTATAAAGTAACAAAAAAGAAATTTTTTTTATCAACAATTCCATTGTTTATTAACTTATCAATTTATTATAAACAAATTTTTAACTTTGTTGTATTTTTTTTCTCAAACTTATAAAAATTACAAAAACAACCATATATGTATAACAAAGTATGGAAAAAAAATTTTTTCTATCTTTTATTGTAATTTTGAAAAACACGTGCTACAAAAGTTGCAACGGCTGCTTCATTTGTCTACTGAAAAACTAATTTAACTTTTAAACTTTAACAGATACAGAAACGAACATTCCGGTCGATTTTATGAAGGATTAAACGATCTTTTGAATGAGTTGTTAAAAAAAATTTTAGTTATTGTAAATCTGTTGTTATGCGCATTTGTTTATAATAACTGATGTTTTTTTCGATGTTTTTAGAACTTTTATGACTTCTAACTTTTAAAATAATGCAGATACGGCTATAGACCTTCAAGGCAATTCTGTTTAGTAATCAAATATATTAACGTTGCAGTTGTTCATTTATAAATAATGTCATTTTTCAATGAATTTATGCCGTTTTTCTCTAAATTTTATGGTTCTTTCTTTTCACAGTTATTATTTTGCCTGTAATATTCATAATTTATTTTGAGTTCTGTACTTCACAATGAGCAGCTGCTTCTTTCAGAAGCCAAGTCTTTTGACCGACCCTTGATCCTGATCCCTTCTAATACCTGCTTCCTTTGCTGATTTTTAATCAAAATCACAGGTTTATTCAACTATACAATTTTCTCCTCACATTATTTGTAAAAATGTTTGCATGTTTTTAAGGAATAGATTATAATCGACATTAATTTTTTATAAAATAAAAAAAAAATTCAGAGAAACACGGCATAAATTCAATGAAGTATGACATTATTTATAAATAAACAACCGCAACGTTAATATATTTTATTACTGAACAGCATGGCCTTGAAGGTCTATAACCGTATCTGTATTGTTTTCAAAGTGAGAAGTCATAAAAGTTACAAAAACATCGAAAAAAACATCAGTTTTTATAAACAGATGCGCATAACAACAGATTAACAATAAATAAATATTTTTCAATAACTCATTTGAAAGATCGTTTAATTCTTTATAAAATCGACTGAAATGTTCATTTTCGTATCTGCAATAGTTCACAAGTTATATTAGTTTTTCAGTAGACAAATGAAGCAGCCGCTGCAACTTTTGTAGCACGTGTTTTTTAAAATTACAATAAAAAATATAAAAAAAAATTTTTCTATAGTTTTTTATATATGATTGTTTTTGTCATTCTTAGAAGTTTGAGAAAAAAAATACAAAAAAGTTAAGAATTTGTTTATAACAAATTGATAAGTTAATAAACAAGGTAATTGTTGATGAAAAAAATTTCTTTTTTGCTACTTTATAGAGGGAACTGTCAATTATGATTTTTAGATAAAAAATAATTTTTCAATCAATTATTTAAACAATAGAAATATAAAAAAAGCGATTAGAAACAAGTAAAAATTGTTGTGAAGAAAAAAAGTTTTTTTTCAAATCATAATATTTTTGGTATAATAAAGTTGTGAAAAAAAATTCTGAAAAATATTCAAATAATCAATTTGTTTGTAAAAAATTTATGAACAAATGGCGGAAAATTTTTTTTTTGCAAATCAATTGATATCTGGTACTGATAAAAAACCGATAATATCATGATTGAGAAAAGAAAAATTTTTTCAACAGTATTACTTGGATTTTTCATTTTTCGTTCGAGTACAAAAATTTTTTTTTTTTTTTTTCATTTATTTATTTAAGGTCGCCTTGCAACTACAAGGTTATTGACGACCACTTTAAACAATTACATAAAATGAAGTACAGGTTAACAATCATAAAGTATTACAGAACACAGTTAAAATTTTATATTTCATTAATTATTTTGGCTTCTTTGAGGAACTTTACGGTTCGATGGCATCCACTTGCCGAATTGAGGCAGTCCTTGATTTTATTTGGTAGCTGAGTTTTGGTTCTGATGTTTACGAGGTTATGACATTCGATTAGTAAGTGTTTTACTGGCAGATCCATGTTGCAAAATTGACAGCTATTTTTCGGCTCCTTGCTAATTAAGTAGGAGTGCGTTAACTTGGTATGTCCTTTGCGTAATCTTGTCAGTATAGCTTGGTAACTTCTGCAGAAAGAGTCCACTGGGTTAGGGTCTAGATTAAATTTTCTCACTTCCGCTATCTTAGGGTTGTTCCTTGTCCATTCTTCCCACAATACTTTCCAATGATTTTTTATTGGGCTCTTAATGTGCTTTTTGAAATCGTTAGCAGTAGTGGCCACTAAGTTGTTGATTCTGGCTTTGTTAATTGCTTCTTTTGCCACTTTGTCAGCCTCTTCATTCCCCAGAATCCCTTGGTGGCCAGGTATCCAGATCAGTTTGACTCTCCTATTGCTGTTAATTAGGTCGTTGACTTGGTCATGAATATTGTGGATGATCGGATTAGTACTCTCTGTATTCGATAAAGCTGAGAGACAACTTATTGAATCGGTGAATAAAGCAATGTGTCCTAATTCAGGATTATCAATGGCAATGGTCAATGTTTCCAAGATTTCTATAGCTTCGCAAGTGAAGATTGAGTTGAAGTTTTGCAGCCGAAAACCCAACTTTGCGTCCAGGTAGACTACTGCATAGCTAGTTCTCCCATCTTTGACTGAGCCGTCTGTATAAACGGGGGTGTAATCTTGATATGTTTCCATCGTGGCCTGGAAATAGCTACGGTACGTTTACTCAGATCTATTACTCTTTTGAAGCTCTGTTAGTTCGAGGTCAGTGTGATTCGTGGGATTATTCCACGGTGGAGTAACAGATTGTTTTCTAGGCACAACTTTGGGAACTGAGGTGTCAAGTTTTTCTAGCTCCATTGTGTATCTGACTCTAAGAGGTTTGAGTGAGTTGGTCTTGAGTCTATACTCAATATCGGTCGCTGGTTTCCTCTTTACGAATTTGAAGGCGGGATCGCCTTTTTGGGCTTGAGCTCTGGTCATATAATTTAACAAAATTTCCTTTCTTCCTAGTTTCAATGGCTTTTCTTCTGCTTCTACGAGGATGCTGTTGATCGGGCTGGTTCTTTATGCAACAAGACTGAGTCTTAAGGCTAAATTGTGAATACTGTCCAGTTTCTTTAAACGGTACCCTGCTGCAGTGTCATATATGCCGGCTCCACAGTCCAACTTAGCTCTAATTATTGCACGATAGGCTAACAGCATTAAGGGCTTATCGGCTCCCCACTTCGTTGAGGATATCACCTTGTGCAGATTGATCATTTTCCTGCATTCGCTTACCAATTTTTTTAGGTGTGCCTTCCAAGTTTGCCTTTCGTCGAAGTATAAGCCCAGTATTTTAATCTGGTCAACCTGCTTTATTACGTTGCCGCCTAATTGGAGTGTGATGTTTCTTTTCTTTCTTTCTCTGACAAAAATTATAAATTCGGATTTGGCCTTTGAGAAATTGAATCCACATTCGTCTGACCATCCCTGGAGAGAGTTCAAGGTCTTTTCCACCAAGTCGGCTGTGTGTTTTAAGTTTTTGCCACTACAATGTATAATGAGGTCATCAGCAAAGAGGTTTGGTTTCACAGGTTTGGGGATGTGGTTGAGCACATTATTGATTATTAGTGGGAGGCAATTTAGGGATACCCTGTATAAGAAAGGCTCCACGAAGCGAAATATTTTTGCGACAGTTATTTAAACATTTTTTTTCATTTACAATGAAGACGGAAGTTGGAGAAAATTTTATTACTTAACAATCGTTTGACTTGTTGAAAAATTACTTTAGGTGAAATTTCCAACGTGGATAAATTTTTTGAAGTGTTCAAAATACACCATAATTTTTTCAAATTTTTAAAAAGTATTCAATACCTTAAAAAAATTAATCAACCCGTCGTACTCGCTTTTGACGCCGCGCGCGCGACCTAAACACGAAGCGCAGAGACCCATTTTCAGCGTTAAATTAAAATTATAAATAATGGAGATAGAGTTCCGGGAGCTGGAAGTTTTTTATTGGAAATTTCCTCCTCTTTGAGAATCTTTTCTTAAAATTTCAGATATATGAATAGTCTATGAGGTATTGGCGAAAAACGAAATGCCTTTTTTTTCATCTTTAATTGTTTATAACTTTTGCAATTATTTATGTGCTGATGAAATTTTTTAGTCCATTTGTCTAGGCGTCATTCCGAAACCAATGAGCTATCGCACGTAATTTTAAGACCAGTATCGCTATTTTAGACCATTTTGAGCTTATCGACTAGACTACACGTGATCCGGGAAAACCTATAGCACTAGTCAGTTTTCCGTAAATATGGCACTATTTGTGCAAGCAAATTTTCAGGTAACAGGAGCCCGTTCTGATGCACGAGAAGTCTGTAATTAAGTTCAACGTTGAACCTCGAGAAGCGCTGTAGTCGATCGAAGCGGTACCAGATGGTAACACCACATGGTAATACGCACACGTCCTATGTTTCTGCTAAGGCAACAATCTGCAATGCCGACGAGAGCATAGGCTTTCAGTTGGATACGAAAAAATGTACAACTCACTCAGAATAACCGCTAGATTTTGAAAATCGGGCATATTATAAGGCATCGTTTGGAAATGGTAACATCAGTTCACAATCGCAGTAACTATTCGTAATCGCACGTAGCCAGACTGTATGTAAACGGGGCATTCCATGCGAAACCGACCAACCCGTGACTCTGACCAACTTTGATTCTATTGAAAATTTTACACTTTCTTGTGCCTGCCAAAAGCAGTCTTTCTGGAATATTTTAGATGTTTCTCTCAACCCATCCAAACACCATAAATCGATCAAAATTTCGCACAATTTTTTTTTTTAATGCTCATGGCTTTTCCAAAACCTGATATTAAAATAAGATACTGTTTCTTTCTCGTTTTGAGTCGTAGTTCCGCAAAGAAAATTATTCTGTTCCATTTTATTGAAGGGTTTTGGAGCATTCTACATCGAGTACGCACCACTTAAATCTGCCTTTTTTCATCGATTTGATCGAAATTCATTAACAAAAACGAAAATACCTATCCAATAATTCCTGTTCGTCGAAAAGGCAGATATAAATTGTATAGTCGAAGCTTCTTCATAGGCGAAGTTGCCTCGTAGTTTTGAATTGAACCTTTTTTATTAGTATGAAGGATAGAGGTTGAGGTTTCTTGAATAAAAAAACTCTCGCGTTTGAGCCATCGAATTATGAATGTTTATTGGCTCTTGTGGGAAAAGCCTTGCGGCATAAAAACCCACGAAGTATGAACGTGTATTTGTAAACGTATAAAGGCATGTGTCGCTTGTGTATATGAATGTGTATATGCCGGTTACAGCCCGTTTGGCTCATGCCACCGCGATCTCGAGTGCGTTTCGTCTTGCGATTTTTGTTTTATTCGATTCGATCGAATTTCGTATGATTTGCATTTGCCTTACTCCGAGGAGCGAACGTGTATGAGAGTATGATTGGTGTTGGTAGTACACCAAGAGCGCTCGGGCTCGTTGTATGATGGAAGGGTGCAAGACCCTTGGTATGCGTGTATGGGCACTCGGTCCCGTGTAGAATGAGAGACACTCGGGCCGTACTCATCTACCTTACTCCGTAGAGCGAACGTATACGAGAGTATATTTGGGCCTCTCGTCTTTTGGTTGTGGTACGAGAGAACGCACGGCGTCACTCACGATCGTCACTAGACGGACGACTTAACTCGACTGTTTTAAAAAATGCGTGATGCGCGCTCGCCTCCTCATCTACGCGAGATTTGGCATCCCTGCAGAGACGAATCGTTCGAGCGCGGCTCGCACGGAGATCGCAATGACACGGGCACAAAACGACGCTCAGGCACTGAACACCCTCCCCCCGTTGGGAGTGCTAACGAACAAAATTATGCAAATAGTAGTACATGTCATTAACCTTATTATAACTGATCCTTTTACAGCGATGACCTTAAGTCTAAAGTTGATATTTTATGCATAGAGTAAATAATTAATTGGAATATGACCTTGAAGAAATATTCTTGGCTTACATCTACATAGTATATTGACTGAATCTTGCGTAAGTATGAATCGAAAACTCGAATTTGAAAAATTAGAAAGAATCAATTGTAAATTTCAACTGAGAAGAGTTCGAAAATTATCGTTTTCGTTGAATTCTCCCGATAATCTCAAGCGCTTATGGGCAAAGCGCAAATCGATCTCGTGTTGCGTTTGTAGAGTCCTCGAGTCGTTTTTACGGTGACCACCCCGACTACGCCATCGCCTCCAGGATGTAGCTCCACCACTCGATCCAGTCGCCACTGCATGCATGGTTGATTCTTGTCAATAAATAGGACTACCATGTCCAGCGCGATATTTTCGGTCGGATTTATCCATTTCTGTCTCTTTTGTAACTCGCTTAAATATTCGAGTAGCCACCGGCGCCAGAATTCTTGTCGTGTCTTAGTGATCAGTTGCCACGAGGATATTCGGTTGTCTGGAACAAGCGAAAGATCATTTTCCGGCAGCATTGTGAGCGGTCTTACAACAAGAAAGTGCGCGGGGGTTAAAGCAATTGGATCGTTTGGATCTGTGGAAATAGGGCACAATGGGCGCGAATTGAGAATGCCCTCAATCTCGATTGCTAGAGTAGTCAATTCTTCGTACGTAAACAAAAGATCGCACATGACGCGTTTAAGATGGTGTTTACACGATTTTACAGCCGCCTCCCAGATACCCCCGAAATGAGGTGAGAGGGGCGGATTGAAATGCCACTCAATTTTTCTGGTCGACGTAAATTCGTACAGTTGAGAACGGAAGTCTTCGGACTCTCTGACAGCGTAAAATTCACGAAGTTGACTGTTCGCGCCGACGAAATTCGTCCCATTGTCCGAATAGATATGGCCCGGAATGCCCCGACGGCTGACGAATCGTCGTAAAGCCGCCATGAACGCGTCTGTTGACAGATCGCTTGCGATCTCGATATGAATAGCTTTAGTCGACATGCAAATGAATACGCAGCCGTAGACTTTAATGCTACTCCGATTCCGATGTTTCTTTTCTTTTGCGAGTATCGGACCGAAATAATCTACTCCCGTGTGGTAGAACGGCGGTGCATTGTCTACTCTAGATTTTGGCAAATCGGCCATCTTGTACGTCTCTGGTTTAGCCCGAAACCGGATGCATCGCACGCAACGTCGTACGATTTTACGTATTTGATTTCTGCCGTCTAGTATCCAGAATCTTTGCCGGATACTATATAATGTCGATTGGATCCCAGTGTGAAAGAATTTTTCGTGCATGTGACGAATCAAAAGGTCGGTTACGTGATGTCGCGACGGAAGAAGGATCGGATTTCTTTGATCGAGCGAGATATCGGCCTTATTTATACGACCACCGACGCGAATCAAGCCTCTCTCGTCGACTCGCGGATTCAGAGATCCGAGTTTTGCGCATTTCACCCTTTCTTCGGATAAAAGACGATCGATTTCGTCTTGAAAGTGCGCTTGTTGGATTAATCGAATAACGCGATACTCGGCCTCCTCAATTTCCTTGATTGTCACAGCGCCCTTGACATTATTGTTGGGTGAGAAACGTAAGCAGTACGCGACGACACGAATCAATCGTGTGTATGACGAAAAATTTTTGAAAATTTCTTCCGATTGCGATTGCGAGAACATGCACAATGATTTTTTAATCCCCGGTAAATCCTTCTGAGGCGTTACCGCGACTTGCGGCCAAACGGATTCGGGCTGAGCTAGCCACGCAGGTCCCCGAAACCACGAGTCGTTATTTAAAAATTCCCGTGGAAATTGACCTCGCGACAACGCGTCTGCCGGATTCTGATCAGTCCGGATGTGCCGCCACTCCGCGTCTTTACTGACTTCCTGTATCTCTGCGACGCGATGTGCTTCAAACACCTTTAGGACGCTCGGATGTTTGTTTAGCCATTGTAAAACTATTGTCGAGTCTGACCAGAAAATTGTCTTGTACACGCGAAAACTCGTTACCTCGAGGACTTCGCGATATAAGCGAGCAAGTGTCAAAGCGCCGCAGAGTTCGAGTCGAGGGATGGTTTGATCTTTCAGCGGAGCCACCCGCCCCTTTGAACAGAAAAGTCTTACGCGAATTTCGCCGTCCTGCTCGCAAGAGCGCACGTATATACAAGCTCCGTAACCCGTCTGACTCGCGTCGCAAAATCCGTGAATCTGGATATCGATTGGGTTATTAGTCGAAACGTATCGGTCAATTTTTAAATTGTTGATTAATGACAGTTGTTCCGCGAACGATCGCCACGCGGAATCTAACGCGCTGGGTACGGACTCGTCCCATGTAGTTTTTGCTTTCCAGCATCGTTGCATAATCACTTTCGAGGTGAGAATCACCGGACCGAGTAAACCGAGGGGGTCGAAAATTTTCGCGATTTCTGATAAGATATATTGTTTTGTGACCCTCTCGGAGGGCTCGATACGTTTCACCGTATAAAGGAAGTCGTCATTCCGTGCGTTCCATGATATACCGAGTGTTTTGTGCACGGGACTTTCGTCTGTCAGAAAATCGATATCTGCGGTTTTTTTGCTCAAATTATTTAGGGCCTGCGGGTGATTTGACGCCCATTGTCGAATGTCGAATCCACCACGCCTCAATATTTCGATCACTTCGTCCCGAATTTGTACGATTTCCTCAAAGGTGTTTGCCCCTGATAACAAATCGTCGACGTATAAGTCGGGCGTTAAAACCTCGGCCCCCTTAGGATAATCCGCGCTCCCATCGCTTGCAAGTTTTTGTACGGTTCGTATCGCAAGAAACGGAGCCGACGACACGCCGAACGTTACGGTGTTTAGTTCGAAGACGCGAATTCTTTCCTGTTGGAGCCAAAAAACTCGTTGATACCGACGATCGGTGGGGGCGATCCAAATTTGTCGGTACATTTTCGCGATGTCCGCGGTAATCACAAATTTATAACTGCGGAATCGTAAAAGATGCTCGATTAGTTTCAATTGAATAGTCGGGCCGACCATCAGCGTATCGTTAAGCGACACTCCCATGCTTGTTTTGGCGGACGCATCGAAGACAACTTGGGTCTTCGTCGTAGCGCTTGTCGCCTTTATGACCGCGTGGTGTGGGAGATAATAACCGGGTAGTGATTCGTCGACAACGAGTGACATATGGCCTAGTTCTATGTACTCATTCATAACGCGATGATATTCCGCTTTAAGGACCGGGTCCGCGTTAAGCCTTTTTTGCAAGCCAGCAAATCGTCGCAAAGACATAGATCGCGAATCACCGAGGTCTCGATCGGCGCTGCGGAACGGCAGACGAACGACGTACCGTCCCGACGGTTCGCGAGTGACGTTCCGAATGAAATGAGTTTCGCAGCTTGTATTTTCTGATAATTTTCTTTGACTAGCGTTTGCATCATCGAGCAACCAGAATTTTACTATTGTTTCCTTTAATTCGGTCAGTTGGCACGATGTTCGTTTCCCGACCGTGGTGTTTGATTTTCCGCCGGCAACGGCCCAGCCGAGCTGAGTTTTCTGTAAGACGAGATCGCAGCCGTCGCGGGACAAATCACACTGTCCGATCGATAATAATGACAAAGTTGTCCCTGACCCGATGAGGATGTCGATCCTTCCAGGCAAATGGAATTGCGGATCGGCCAATTTTACATTCCGTGGTAAGTCGATTGATTCGCGAGGAAAGATTTCGTTCGGTACGTTATCAGCTATTTTCGGTATGACCAGAAACGTGAGAGTTTTGTTGAAATTATCGTGTATCGAATAAAATGTACATTCGACCGCGCCTTTAGAAATTGTATTTGCGTCGTCGATCATTCCTACCGCGATCGTGCACGCGCGTATCGGTAGTTTCAATTCTCTCACAAGATCCTCCGTGATGAAATGCGCTGTCGCACAAGTGTCTAATAAAGCGCGACGTTTTAGGTATTGACCGCGTGAGTCTTTGACGCGTATTTGAGCGCTCAGCATTAACTGCGACTGTAACGCCCTTGACGTGAAGCTGTGTGTAATCATTTTGCTACATGTTAAATTTACCTTTGTTGTCGACTTAGGTGTATCCGATGGTATCGTTTCTTGGGTCGCGTGGGTGGATGCAGCAGGAGATTCGCTGTGCAGAAGAGTGTGGTGAAACCTGGAGCAGCTTTTGCAATGCGTCGAAGTGCATTTGCCGCGGTGCGAGCGCAGGCAATTTTTGCACAGCGATGAACTCTTGACGAAATTCCACCGTTGCTGAACCGTCATTTTTTGAAATTCGCGACACTGGTATGTGGGATGACTCTCCCGTTTGCACACTACGCACTTTGCTGACGTGCCTATCGCTAACGTACGCGCGCCATTTTCTCCGCGTCGAGTC
The DNA here is from genome assembly GCF_021155775.2 of Neodiprion pinetum. Lineage (NCBI taxonomy): Eukaryota > Metazoa > Arthropoda > Insecta > Hymenoptera > Diprionidae > Neodiprion > Neodiprion pinetum. The sequence goes on along the minus strand of NC_060238.1, from coordinate 12,750,468 downwards.
TTGACTCCGCTTTGATCTTTATAATTCGGAAGCGGTCGTTTGTAATTGGTCTCTGTTTTGGAACGCAATACATCTTGTTCGAGCGTATATAAACGAAACGCGGTCTCGGAGACGAATTTGTAAATTTGCTCGAGCGTTGGCGAGGTGTCGAGATTGAGCGTCTCTTCCCACTTCACCCGAATATTGTTGGGTAACGCGCGTTCGATTACCCGGACTAATAAGTGTTCATCTGGTATCACGTCCAATGACGCGAGCATGTTCACGTGTTGGCGCATGTCGTCGACGAGTCGCGCTAAATCTTTATATGTCGCCTTTTTTACCGCGGGCAACTCGAGGATCGCGTCGAGATGTTTTACGATCAAAATTCGAGTCTTGTCATACGAATCTAGAAGTAACTTCCATGCCGTCCCGTAATTTTCTTCGCTCACGTTGTAAATGAGAATTTTGTTTAACGCGTCACCCTCTAGGCAATTTTTTAGATATAAGAATTTTTGTAATTTCGTTATGTCTTCGCGAGAGTCGATCATTGTCAAAAATGTATTTTTAAACGATAGCCACTTTTCGATGTTGCCGTCGAACCTTGGGAGGTCGGCGACCGGCAATTTGAGTCGACGCGTGCCGTCGATCGGCAGCGACGTTACGTTTGCTACACCGGGATGTTGTCGTGTTGTCGATGATAAATCTGTCTCGATTTTAGTTATGATCGCGTAGAATCGATCCTGCAACTCGTCGAAGTCATCGACGTTGTCACCGTCTCCGTCGGTTAATAATGCGAGTTCATCGTGTAATTCCTCGTATGTTCGAAATTGTTCTTTTACACGATCCGCCCGCATTTTTATGTTCGCGGGTTCAAAATCCGCGTCCTCCGTGAGTCGCTTAAGTTTGGTAATGTTCGCCTTTAAAGTCGCACGCTTTTGATCAATAAATTTTACGCGGGCAGCCATTTTACCGAGCTTGTGCGTACAAATATTTATGAGATCTTCGAGAAAAACAGGATACGACGTCTATGCGTTCGATGTCGAAGCTGGACTGATTCTCAAGGGTTGGCTCTAAGCCTCTCCCCGTGCAGCGCGTATCTTTTCGAAAACGCGCGCGAACTCGTCCGTCTTTCACCGTATAAGATCAAGAGACCGAGCGCGGCCCGCGTCAAGTGTAAACAAACCTCCCCGTGCGACGGTTATCTTTCAACGACTAGATATCGAGACTCTCATAACAAAAACGAGACCTATGTTTTATACACGTGATTGTCGGATATATGCATGCTACGTTCTTTACACAAAGCGTGCGTTGGACCGAAATGTGTTTTCGACTACGTCGAACGTTATGAACTATAGAAAGACGTATAACGCCAAAGAAAATGTAAGATACGATATTAAGAATCGTGTACCGTTTGTGTACTTATCTTTTTGTAGATGATGATCGTTTTCCATCGATGGCGAACTGGGGGGTGATAAGTTTGGAGACGATGGCTGGCTAGTCGAAGAGTGTCACGATTTATTGAATACGATGCACGTTTGCACCTTTTTCTTCTTGTCCTCTATGCGGGCGTGTGTTCGTATCCCGATTCTGACACCAAATTTGTATAGTCGAAGCTTCTTCATAGGCGAAGTTGCCTCGTAGTTTTGAATTGAACCTTTTTTATTAGTATGAAGGATAGAGGTTGAGGTTTCTTGAATAAAAAAACTCTCGCGTTTGAGCCATCGAATTATGAATGTTTATTGGCTCTTGTGGGAAAAGCCTTGCGGCATAAAAACCCACGAAGTATGAACGTGTATTTGTAAACGTATAAAGGCATGTGTCGCTTGTGTATATGAATGTGTATATGCCGGTTACAGCCCGTTTGGCTCATGCCACCGCGATCTCGAGTGCGTTTCGTCTTGCGATTTTTGTTTTATTTGATTCGATCGAATTTCGTATGATTTGCATTTGCCTTACTCCGAGGAGCGAACGTGTATGAGAGTATGATTGGTGTCGGTAGTACACCAAGAGCGCTCGGGCTCGTTGTATGATGGAAGGGTGCAAGACCCTTGGTATGCGTGTATGGGCACTCGGTCCCGTGTAGAATGAGAGACACTCGGGCCGTACTCATCTACCTTACTCCGTAGAGCGAACGTATACGAGAGTATATTTGGGCCTCTCGTCTTTTGGTTGTGGTACGAGAGAACGCACGGCGTCACTCACGATCGTCACTAGACGGACGACTTAACTCGACTGTTTTAAAAAATGCGTGATGCGCGCTCGCCTCCTCATCTACGCGAGATTTGGCATCTCTGCGGAGACGAATCGTTCGAGCGCTGCTCGCACGGAGATCGCAATGACACGGGCACAAAACGACGCTCAGGCACTGAACATAAATGGTGAATAATTGACATAGAATGCCCCATATACGCTCCGGATATCCTCATCTAATAGTAGCATCAATGTCCGCAAAATTGTCATACTTACAGTTTACACCGGTACACAAAAAAAAAAAAATTTCTGTACACCGGGCGCCACCTATCTACGGGCATGTTTTTTGACTCGCTGAATACGAATTTCAAGTCAGTTTAGGCTGTCCAGCCTTCAATTTCGAATAAATTGCAAAAAACCCCAAAAAATAGCGACAATTTGATGTTTTGGCAAGAAAAAAAATTTTGAGATCTAAGGCAAGTATAATTTTCATGTATTTTGATCTGTCAAATACTAATTTCGATCGTACTTTAATCGTAAACCGTTTTAAATCTAAAAAAATTGTAAAAAATCATCAAAAATTACAAAAAATCGAAGAAAATTGGGATTATCTTGGTATAAAAAATTTTGTGGACCCGGATTGACGAAGATTTTTACGTAGTTTAATCTGCTTGATCTGATTCTGCAATAAATTTGGCCCATAGTCCCCTCAAACATTCATAAAATTGCAAAAAATCGATAAAATAGCAGAAAATTGCTGCTGAAAAAATGGAAAAATATCTTTTAAAAATAACTAAATAAATTTCTTGTATTTTTTATTAACAAAATACAGGATTTAAATCTGAAAATTTGAAAAAATAGTAAAATCTATGAAAATAACGTTTAAACAGAATTAGAAGAATGATTTTCTCAACTGGTAAACTGTTTTCCGGTGGTATCGAACTCTTTTATTTTCAAATGATCTACGGAGTGGATTTCTCTTTCGTTTATTATATTCTTTTGGTATATCTCTTTTGAGTGTCCAGTAGACTGGGCCGAAAAAATTGACAATTTTTTTTTTTTGAAAAATATATTAAGAATATCATTCAGTATGGAAAAAAAAAATTCATGAAATTTTAAGCCCTTAATATTAACTTTAAGAGGTCTATCATCGCTATTTTTGATTTTTAGTAATAATTTGATGTTTTACGTCAGAACTGTCGAAATATTGAAGTGAAAAAATTTATGTTCACTTATCCCTTTATAAAATTAAATTCCCTACAAAAAAGGTCCGATTATAGATTTTTGTCAGACAAGCCGTTTCCGAGTAATTAAGCTTAATAAATTGATATAATTTCTCGATTTGACTTTTTTAATTTGGAATCTTGTGACTAACGAATTAATGAATGTATAAAAAAGATCATGACAGATTCTTAAAGGAAATTTAATGTTCTACAAAAAAGATCTCTTAATATTTTTGCCTCAATTTAATTTTTCAAAAGTTATTCTCAATTAAAATTGAAGAAAAAATTGAAATTTTAAGCTCTCTCCGTATTATTCATTTTATCTATAAAATTACCATCCTGAAATAGAGTTCTGATTTGGGGTCCATTGAAAATTCCCTCTTTCAATTTGGCATCACTTATCGCCGGAAACTTTTCTCTCAAGTACTGAAAACAATCACCATCCTTGTCCAGAGTTTTGACATATTGTTTTATGAGACCTAGTTTGATGTGAAGTGGCGGTAGCAGATTGTTTGAAGGCTGAATTAATGGTGTTCGTATTTCATTATGAGTACCGACATTTAATTGCACTCTTGTAGGCCATTCTTTTTTCACATAGTGATTCTTTCTGTCTCTGCTATCCCAAAAACATATATAACAAGGATATTTTGTGAATCCTGATTGTTGGCCTAAAAGAAGTGTTGTAATTTTGAGATCCCCGCAAATTTGCCATTGGTGTTCTGAATACTTCATCTTATTCAATACAATTCCCAAATTTTCATAGGTCTCTTCAAGCTTCGTCGAATGGGCTAGTGGAATTGGCGCTAATATGTTTCCAATGTGAAGCAAGACAGCTCTGAGACTTCTGGTTGATGAATCTATAAAGAGTCTCCACTCATCGTCTTTATAGATATTAGGTTTTAATTCATTAACCAAGCCTTTAACATTGGAACAATACACCACCGAGTTCTCATCGTCCTTTGTGAAAAACTTCCGGAACTCCTCTTCTCTATTCCGATAAAAGTAAGCCGTTACCTTTTTAGCTAAGAAATTTTTATTTTTTAGTCTTGATGCCAGTAATTCAGTTCTAACCTTAGGCAAATTTAAATCTCGTATGAGATCATTTAGTTCTTGTCGACTAAATGTTTCAGCGTCTTTCGTTTCCCCATCTGGCATGAAATCTTGATCTTCGGGATTTTCATCTTCAGAAATTTCTTCTTCCTCTTCTTCCACCATTTGCACTTCTTCTTTTTCTACTTTCATCTCTTCAAGAGCTTCGGTTTCATCAACAATAACTGTTTTCTGTGGCTTAACAGCTGATGAAACATTGGCGTACTGTTTATTACTTCTATTCGACGAAGTAAAACCGGCAATTTCACTCATACAGAAGTAAGAGTTATGCGAACTAGTTGGTGAAGTCCAGATCATGGGAATTGTGAATTTCAAGTTTTCTCTATGTGTTGGTTTTTTCTCATCGTGTCAGCATAATATTACATCGACCACAAACAAAGTGTGGGACCCAGGCCGAATCCAAATTTGTAATTTGAATGCAAAGGCATTCTTCATAATTTCATTTTGATCTATCTGAAAACGTTCTGCGGTTTTTTACCGTTTCAAACTCCCCACAAACGTAACAAAATAGATCAGGACTCTTATTGCATCAATGGGAATTGCTTCTTGTAATTGTATACTCTCCAGTATACTATTCAAGTCTCAAGTTTCCCACTACTGAAGAGCTGCAGTCGCTGGATGACGTCGCCTGCGGGCCTGCTTTCTCACCCTGACCAGACGCTGATACTGGATTTCCGAATCCCTGCATCGTAAAGTACTCATCACTTGTACCTGCCATGACGGCACACACGCCGTTAAGGGGGGGGTAAGGTATTCAATTTTTTTTTTTTTCAATTTTTTTTTATTTTTCTAATTGATTGCACAATATGTCAAGAATATTGTGTTAAAATTTCAAGTCGATTGAAGCAAAATTGAGGAAGTTATGAGTAAGCGTCCGTTGCTCCGGGATGAGGTTTTATACCTGACCGACAGTTACGCGACGCGCTCACCCGGCCCAATTAAAACCAAACGGGTCTGTTCAGGTAGAGTCAAGAATATTCGAGGCATGGTATATACATCAGTTAAACACTGTACGCCGTGCTGAGCAGTAACAAGTGACGCTAAAATTTTGACTCTGTTTTCCTTCAATTCGTACATCGAAAGTGTTACTTTGTTATCGTTCGTGTTCGTACATCGAAAAATGCCCCGAAAAATTAGCCAAAGTCTGTCAGTGGCACCGCTACAATCGTTGAAATTGCAGCTCATGTAGCTGCATGTACTTTCAATGAAGGTTCTTTTGCCTTGCTGGCCTTTATGCAAGAGATGCACATCCCGACAGGGCCAAGTTCTCACGAATGAGCACGACAAGCTGACGAGTTGCGAATTAGTAGAGCAGAGGAGCAAGCAGCGCGTGACAGTAAAGAAGAAAGAGTTTTGCGTAGACAAATGCAAAAAGATGCTCTGGACCATCTTGATGGAAGCCTTTTGCTCTACGGACCTGGCATCGACGACTCTGTGGGAGTATAAAAAAATTATCGAATTTTATGTTGAATTTTTCAGTACGCAAAACTCTAAAGCGTTTTTCTAAGACTTGTCATTTTTGGAGTCCGTGCCCACCATAACTAAAAATCTACTGGACCAATCGTTTTGAAATTTTGCACAGTGTTTTTTCACATTATTCACCAGGTATTGTCGGGAGCTTTTTTTTTTTTCAATAATTATCAATTTTACAACAACAAATTAGACGTTTTTTTTAGCGAAAATCTGGTTTTTGGCTTCCAAGTGCTACGAAAAATCGAAAAATCGAAAAAAAAAAAAATCCTCCCGTGAATACCTCGACAAACATCTCCTTTAACAAATGCATTTTGATTTTTTCGTTTCACATGATTTGGTTGCGAGTTATGATGGGCACCGCAAAACAACTTTTTCTCGAGGCGCCTCCGGAGATTCATCGTCAGTCGCTCAATTTTTGATATTTTGCAATGAAAATTTAGGGAAATATTGTTCAAATGTTACATTATCATGTATGGATTGCCTGAATAAACTAACACCATCTGTATTGCCAAAAAAAAATCTTAAATACATGCTTTTTTTTCACCGAATCAACCTTACCCCCCCCTTAACCCAGGGACTCTGCCAGATGGTTCTGTTGCCCACCGTCACCCCGAGGAGATGCCCTGGTTGCAAGTACAAGCGATCATGCAATGAAATGAAGTCTGCACATCGAAGAAGTGGGAATCCCAACACGATGGCAAATTTTTACTAAATGAAGGAAAAGGTGGAAGAAGAGGTATCCACGTCGTAGATCATTTGAGAATGAAACAGTACAATACCCTCGAAAAACCGTTAAAAATCCAATTTGTGTACATTCTTGGATCCTAATCTTGTATTTTGTTAATAAAAAATACAAGAAATTTATTCAATTGTTTTTAAAAGATTTTTTTCTCATTTTTTCAGCAGCAATTTTCTGCTATTTTATCGATTTTTTGCAATTTTATGAATGTTTGAGGGGACTATGGGCCAAATTTATTGCAGAATCAGATCAAGCAGATTAAATTACGTAAAAATCTTCGTCATTCCGGGTCCACAAAATTTTTTATACCAAGATAATCCCAATTTTCTTCGATTTTTTGCAATTTTTGATGATTTTTTACAATTTTTTTAAATTTAAAACGGTTTATGATTAAAGTACGATCGAAATTAGTATCTGGCAGATCAAAATACATGAAAATTATGCTTGCCTTAGATCTCAAAATTTTTTTTCTTGCCAAAACATCAAATTGTCGCTATTTTTTGGGGTTTTTTGCAATTTACTCGAAATTGAAGGCTGGACAGCCTAAACTGACTTGAAATTCGTATTCAGCGGGTCGAAAAACATGCCCGTGGATAGGTGGCGCCCGGTGTACAGACAATTTTTTTTTTTTGTGTGCCGGTGTTATTGACTGGAAGATTAGATGTGGCAGTAAAATAAATACCGAAATTGCAAGAAACACGCATGTATGGGCGTGAGGGCTTAGGGTTGAGATAAAAAATTGTGTTCTTGAACAGAACATTATTCATTTATTTATGGCAAATTTGTGGCAAATGCTTTACACGGCCGATCCTTGTTAAAATTCTGATGAAGATTTGCTTGCCAATTTTTTCTGTTTTTAATTCTCAACAAATAAGGAATTCATACTTTACTTGCTTCGTTTCATTTGTCAATTACGCCTAGTTCTGAATGATGCTACCAAATTTTTTTTTACATTAGACGAATTACCTGAAAGTTACTCATGAGGTGGAAATCGTTATCAAACTACTTACCGTGACTTCTCGTAGATGGCATACGCTACGGATACGCTAGCGAGTTTTTGGTTGGTTTCTGCATTGCATACGACCTACGAAAAGTCAGGGTATGTGTTATTGCTGTACATCAAAGTCTGAGAAATTTGGAACTCTCGAAGGAATCAACTTCTTCGGATTCCAAGTACTATCCCTCACACGCCACTGTCCCCACTATCCGCGCGGCCGTCACTTCTGCGTTTCCTCGCGTGCCGTCCACATCCACTTTTCGCGGCGAACGGAGCAAACGCGAGTGTTTTGGTAATTTGTCGTGTCACAAGTTCTAATCACGTGCAAATTTTCATGCGGCCAGTGTGTATACATATATTTTTTACAAACAACAATAATCTTGTGAGTGGAACAATGGATAAGTCACGCTGCACGGCTGAACCAAAGGAAGGTTAAATTTGACACGCCAACGAACGTATCGTTCGTTGCAATGGTAAGTGTTTTATACTGCAAATTTCTGTCATGCAATTATAGATATCATTTACAAGAACCCTGCCAAATCTGCACTTGCTATGCAGGGTGATTCGTAATTTACAACAAATACTTGACAGGGCGAATCCTTGTCAAAATTGGAGTCGAAAATTCCTAAGAAATTTTTCGGGAAAACGCCTTTTTTCATTCAAAAAAATGGAAATTTAATTTTTTCGGATTTCTTTTTCGATCAACCTTTTAATTTCTTGGATCATCGTCAGAATTGATTTTGAAATTCCCCAGTCAATTTGTAATTATTTTGTACGAAAAAGTCATCGCCGCGGAAAAAAGCCTAAACTTGGTGTAAGTTCGTACCCGCGACTTAGATACAGCTGAATTCCCATAAGAAAAAAATTGTGGGTACGAAATTACACACAAGTTGAGGCTTTTGTCCGTGAGGGATTTCCAGGAATATTCGAGAAATTATTCACAGAGAAATATTTTATACTACAATTTGTGAAAAAGTTAACCAGCGAATTTTGTTCTCAATTATGATAATGATGCAGAAAAATTTATAAAAATTAAAACTAAACTGATAATATTCAGTTGATTTTAATTATTTTTTATGAAGAACGTCGTTTTTTCGAATAATTAATCAGGAACTTTCGACTTTGATTTTGACAAGGAAGCCCTATAATATATTCGTCCAGAATCCGGAATCAACTTGTAGTCCTGTTATGTTGTTTATTTCCAGACGTAAGCAGCAAAATTATTATTATAATTATCTTCATGACGACTGACGATATTTTGACACAGGACTAGTTGGATAAAGTGAAATTTGTGAATATCTTTACCATTTCGGTATCAACAATGCAAGGACGTTTCATTCCGAACGACGTATCGTACAAGAGAATAACATATATTCATACCACTTTGTATCAGGCAACGTTTACGGAGTAGACTTTGTATAATTTCCCACTGGCAAGCCGTTTTACTTTCAAATACATAAACAATATGTAGCATTATAAAAACAAAGTACGAAATTAATTTGTTTACGAACAAATCAGATCCTCATTATTGAATACAGATAACATGCCAAGATAATAAAGATTCCACAAATTAAAATTGTTTCAATACAAAACGTACCGTACAGTAATTATTTTGTGAAGAAGATTTATCTTGACCTTGGAGATTTGTTGATTAAAGTTATTCTTGGATATGAAGGTCACAACTCAAAACACTTTTTATCGTGTTAACGTTTCGGCCCTGGTGGGGGCCCTCCTCAGAACAATTTTATTTAAATATCTGTCACGAACAAAATAAAAAATGATATACAAATAGGTTTGACAAAGTAAGACATATTAATGTAAATAATATGCAAGGTGTTGAAGCAAATATAAAAGAGAGATTACCTCAAATGCGATAACACTTCCAATTACATAAAAGCGTGTTGAAAATTGAAGAATAAATAGAACAAAAAGGCAAAAACGACAAAAAACGAAACACACTGCATTAGCGACACGTAACTCCCACGAATTCATAATTATAGTGGTTTGTTAAAAGAAATAAAATACACAGCCGTTATGGTTGAGTCAGAGCACATAAGCACAGTGGAACGTCTAGTGTGTAGTGGGAAGAGGTCGATCTCAATAGTTATCAGAGCAACGCAGAGTCAACGGGTTAAACGGAAAACAAAATTTTTTTGTGTTAAGAAGGTAAAATCGAGAGCAAGCTCAGTCGGTAATGGACAAATTACGATGGTCGTATCACAGAGGTGTGAATATTGCTTAGGTGTTCTATGTCTTGTTTACGGTTGACAGAATTAGGATGTGCTACAATATTGCACATTTCCAACAGAAGCCTATTATAATACAGAGGTTCAACATCAATAATACTAGCTTGAGAATAGTTAAAAGAGTGGTCGAAATCGATGGCATGTCTCGTCAATGCGGTATAATTATCCTCGTGTTCGTGGATATTGCGTCTATGTTCGGTTATCCTGGTGTGTAGTTGTCTACTAGTTTGGCCTATGTAAGCCTTGTTGCAAAGATTGCAAGGTATTTTGTAAACTTCACCCGAGCGATTGACCAGGGGTAAGGGGTCTTTACCCGTATCAAACATCGAGGATATATCATGTGCGCATTTGCCCACAAATTGAATTTTGTATTTGGAGAATGTTCTATTAAGAGACTCAAACAAACCCGCTACATAAGGGATGGAAACGTAATTATTTTGTCTCTGCAGTGAATTAAAATTAAGTCGAAGCATAATTGGAATTTAATGAATTATTCTTATGTCACAGCATAATGATGACCGCGACACGCGCTCGTAGGAAAATTAACAATGCTCCAGATAGTCCAGTCATTATAGGCAAAAAACCGACCGAACCCACGAATAATTATTTAGTGAATTTTTTTTTCACAGCTGTCTCGGGGGGGGGGTCACTGGGAGTGTAAATTTAAAATGGCGACCAAATCATGCTTATGCGTATATTCGAAAAATGGTTTTTTAGGTGAAAATGATTTTTCTTGAATAACTCGGCCGGTTTTGATCTTACAGAAAACCGTGAAAACAAAAGTTGTATAAATTTTAATTCTCTACAAGTTTAGTCCTTACAATTTTTCTCCTAGGATCAAGATTTTTGGAATTAAACCTGAAAAAAGCGACAAATTCGAAATATTTTCATTATCTCGTTTATTTTCAACTTAATAGCATAAATCAATAGCAAAAAACTTGTTGAGAATCAAATTCTGAACAACTTCGGTTCTCACCTTTTTTTCCGAAAATTGATATTTTCGGTATTTAACCCGAAAAGGAAGGATTCTCCGTCAACTCGGCCATTGTTTTTTCGACTATCTCAGATCTGCTCTATAATTGGTTACATCAAAGTACTACTAAAAGGTATTCTACGTGAATTTTTTCAGATTTTTTAATTCATTATTTGAGAAATTGTCGTTTTTTTTTCAAATGAATATGTACTACCGTTCATAAGTATGGAAACACTCGCCCCAGAGTGTTCTCATTGTACTCATAATGCTCATTGTATTTCTACGAAAATGTATACCGATGAGGAGTAGGGAGGGACTTCCAGCATTTTCATAGTATAGAAAAAAAATGTAGAAAACAAATCATCTTGTTTACGTTTGCTTCGAAAGAGTGGCGTTCGAAAGATCGTCGTTTTGTTGACATTTGTTTCGATCGTCGTTTTGTTATTCATTTTTCAAAATATCGAGTAACAAAATAGTATACGTGTTTCAAATTTTTTTTTCCTCTGTTCTCTTCATATATAATCATTTCGATTTTTCGTTAGGAGTGTGCAGAACATAAGAATTGCTGAATGCTTCGTTGCGAATAACACAATTTTATCGGAGCCTAGATTCGAATGCTCGGAGAGTTCAATTATTATAATCGTAAGGTAATTTTTTTTTCCGATAATTGGAGAAATTTACACCTGCTGAAATATACCCTAAGTACGATGCAAATATGCAAGAAATTTCAAATCTCAAGGAAAATAAATATTACGACATATTACGATAAATATTATTTCATCATATAAGCCATAAAAAGTCAGTTGGGACGAAATTTAGGTTCTTGAATCAGAAATATCATCCTGACAAAAAATGACCGCGTATTTTCCAAAACAATGAAAGCTTTTTCGAAGTGATATGTCAGCATAAAAAGTCAAAACCTATTTCTACGATTTTTTTTCCGGAAGCGCTGAGTCATTCAATTTTGTTGCAAAATGAGCGCGCAGTAAACTTAAAGAATCAATATCTCATCTCTGGTTCCATTTGACGTAGAAAAATGATTCACAGCACATTCGCGAGAAGAGAGAATAAGCTTTCGTAAAAACTTTGGTTTATCTGGAAACATTGAACATTGTGATTGCTATTAAGGAACGAATTGTTTAATGGTACCATTTTTTGGCAAGGTTTCTACCATTTTATACATTCTGCAAAAAATCTTTCCGATTACAAACAATCCGTCGGGTTTGACGAGGAATTTCCCATTCGTATTCACTCCGAATGACCTACATTAGATATCTGCTATCGGTAGTAAAATATTGAACACGGTGAAATTTAGAGTGATTCGTAAAAAATGGATATCTTAATTTCAGAACAATTATCTCAACTTTTCGGATTATTCAAGATGATCAAAATTTTTAAGCACACTATTCCATTTCATCAGATTCGACCATACACTTTTAACATTTTTGGGTATAGTGAGATGGCACCGACACATGGTTGTAAGAGAACAGAAAAGGACCCATGTATTTGTATAAGTCGTCATATGGATGGGAGGGGAGGGCACGAATTGTGTGCCAAAGTATATTCTATCGACAAGTACTAATCATGTTATGGATTCTGCGTCGAAAAGGCGAAACAACCAAATACGCTTATATTTTACAGGATAATCCATCGTAACCGTTTGACGGTCGCAATGTCACATGAAGATCGACACGCCGCGAGGATATCTTCATGGAGAGGTGAACTATGTTCAAATTACATTGCTTCGCAAAGGATGTTAGAAACTCCCATCAACCGGGAGAAGGAACTGTTTCGCACAACCCGCAGCTTCATAGTTACCTCGAATATCGGATACAATTTCCTTGCATTTAATATTTCAGAGGGTATAAAAATAATCCTCAACGTCGATGTCAACAATTGTTTCATATATCCATAGTCACATAAATAAAGTGTTCCAATATTATATATAACTAGGGGCTTCGCCCCTGCGCGCTTCGCGCGCCAACCCCATCTCGGCGCTACGCGCCTCGGGCACTCGGCGCTGCGCGCCTCGTTGTTCGGCGCTTTGCGCCTCACTATTTCCTTACGCATTGTCTAGTAGACAGGCGAATTCCTTCATGTTGATTTGATGACAAGTCTGCACTTGCTGTCCACTTCAATTCCTTCTGTGCTTACTTTTATTTTTTTCATCAATCGAAGCTTCCATTCGTTGGTTGAAAATTGGTGTTCCTTCTCTATTGATATCGATCTATCTCCTTGACTTGCTGAATTATTTTTGCTACCGCTCTGGCCGTTATTCTCCAAAATCACCTTCTTTATATTATTTTTTTCTCTATATTTGTGTTGCTGTTCACTCCGCAAAACACCTCTTTCTCTTGTGGTTAACATAGATCCTGGTCGTCCTCTTGCCTGGTTATAGGAACATTTGTTTATTATTATTCTCTGGCTTATTTGGTTATTCGCACTTACAATTTTATTTTCCTTTTTCTTTTGTGATACGTCCGACCATCCACCGTCTCCATCGCCTTGTCTGCTGGTTGAAACTCCTCCTTTCTGTTCGTTGGTTGAAAAGCCAGTATGATATTTTTTGTTCGCTTCCCTATATTTTCGCTGCTGTTCTCGTCGTCTAATTTTTCGCTCTTCTATGTCCATCACATTGGTTGGTCGTCCTCTTGATTTATTTTCCAAATCAATAATCACAATCGATTCTTCCAATTCTTCGCCACCCTTCGTTGAATTATTTTTACTACCGCTTTGCCGGTTATTCTCCAAAATCACCTTCTTTATATTATTTTTTTCTCTATATTTGCGTTGCTGTTCATTCCGCAAAACACCTCCTTCTCTTGTGGCCAACATCGATCCTGGTCGTCCTCTTACCTGGTTATACGAATATTTGATGGATATTATTCTATGGCTTATTTGGTTCTTCGCTCTTACGATTTTATTTTCCTCTTTCTTTTGTAATATTTCCGACCATCCACCATCTTCATCGCCTTGTCTGCTGCTTGAAACTCCTCCTTTCTCCACTGTCATCGTAAATCCTGGCTGTCCTTTTGACTGTTTGGTGACATATATAGATTTACTATTATTTGATTTTTACTTTTCGTACTTATTACTCACTATCTGAATTTTATTTTGGTTCTGCAAGACATCAAAGTGTCCACTGTCTCCGTCGCCGGTGAAGAGTAGCAAGAATTGTGTTTTATTTTGTGATCCGATCCGGTGTGGATGAATTTGTTCTTCGCGATACACGATTAAACATATCTTAAAAATGTCCGCAGCTGCAGCTAATTCTGCTTCTCCTCCGTATATTCCATTTTTATTCGTGTGTGATTTGTAATCACCAGGTTACCTAATCACAGCACCGTTTGACTCATTATCTGTAATAAGACCCGCAAATGTAGACCAATTATCCACTATATTTGCAACGATACTCAGTCTCACCTCTGCGTGTCGATCTTGAGTGCAGTATACACAATACGCCAACGCGCGTTAAAGACAATTCCCGTCGGGAATCATCTTGATAATTTTTGTTTGCATGTTCGTTTTTTGCGCGTCAGAAACAGATACCTATAAAGATATTTGTCAAAGACTGTCATAAACAGCTAATGACAGCTGTCAAAGGGTTTGCTAGATGCTTTTTGTTTTGTTTTCGGGATCTCACCCCACCGCCAACTTCATGCGTATACTATTGTTATTATAATCTTTTTTTTACTATTGTTATTATAATCTTTTTCTACGTTCATTTGTTTGAAACTTTTTTATTAGATAGAGAGATTAATTCTTGAAACCCTTTTCACTAGTAAAATAGCTTCGAACATAAAATTATTTCATTATTGTCAGTAGAGTTGTGTGTAACAAGCGATGTACAATTTAAGAATGATTCCGATATGTCGAGGAATAGTCCTGCAAGGTCGTAGCGATGCTTCATGACACGAGACCACAACGATTCGTACCCGTTTTGTTTCAATCGTATTTTTCGAACATATTACCAAATATCTATAAATCGTGAATGGTGATATTTATGTAATCGTTTCGAAAACACTTCGTGCTGTGTAAAACTAATATTGCGCGATATGTTTTAATGTATATGGGACATTCTTTTACAGTCGAACACCTTTGTGACCGACACATTTTTGATTTAGCGGAAATTTCTTTTTTACGGTTTCTATATCGAAAACATAGGAATACGTATTCGAGGATTTTTTTATTTCACATATTTCATGAAATAGAGGGGATCGAAAATTTGATAATTTGGTGTTTTTTGGCATGGAGACTCATTTTCAAAAATTCATAACGCCGGTTCTATTTGAGCTGGAAAGTTCGTTTTTTTCATCTCAAAGTTAATAAAATGAATTTTATTACAACAATTCTTTCATTAACGATTATTCCGAAATCTATACTGTTATAAACAATTAATATGTTTCAATCGATTGTAACAGATCCGTTTGTTACTATAAAATAAATACTTAGGAACTTATCTTTCTTTCTTTATTTGTCGTAGTACAGTGTTGAGTCGGCCCCGGGTTCCTTTATACTTGATACTTCCCTTACAGGGTTCGTCGCTTTTATGGTAAACGTAAAATATGCTCGTTCGAAGGGATACACGACGATATACATGAAATCAGACAATGTTGCGTTACCAAACTTATACGTGTTATTCCTGGACCGGCGGGTGACCGACTGACTCTTACCACGGCTCTCTGCTAAGCCGTCACACGATTTTTAACAATTGCCCCAACCTGGTAACGAGTTCTTAGCGCAACCATCGTATTCTACGTCAAATTTTTTTATCGATAACGTATTTCCAATTGATGGAGAAATTATTATTACTGTAGGAAAAGAATTAATTTATCAATCGCGGCACGTAACATCAGCGCGCGGGTTCCGTTGCACGCCTCATTATCTTGCCTCGTATTGTTTTCCTCTGTAATATAAATGATTATTCTATATTTTCAATTCAATAATATTATTTATTGACATATAAGACTTTATAAAAAATTTAACAAAAAAATAATAAAATAAAAAATATTATTGCGGCAAATGAAAAATTAATTCACCAAGATTTAAATACATTATTATTAGTCAATAAACACCTCGTTCTGCATTACGTCTTATAATATTTACATTCACTTTTAATATGTATAGTGTTTTTCGTTTAAAAATTTGTACAACCGTTTTTTTTTCACACAATGAGAATTGCTTTGCTTCTAATTCTTCAGGAGAGGTTGGAATCATGTAAATTTTCAAGAATAAATGTAAATATTGTACGACGTACTGCAGGACGAGGTACTTATCAACTAAAAATAATGTATTGATATCTCAATGAAGTGATTTTTTATTTGACACAATGATATTGTTATGAAACGATAAATTGGGAGCGAAAACGGATTCATTCAGTGAAGAAGCTCTCCTTTTAAAGTCTCCAGATAGTCTGTTTTTACAATAATGTCGGTTGACGCAGCAACCTTATTCTTTTTAAAGACATAAGAGGTTTATAAACGTCGTCTATCTATGATGACTGCTAGATCATTTAAAAGGGGACAAAACGGGTGATTTTACCCTTTGTAACATTACTCCCCCTCGAGGAAAAGAGTCGACCCGACTCGGAAAAGATAAACAATTACAAAAAAAAGTGATCTAGCAGTCAGTGCTCGAAGGTGAGTTGGAGCTGTGGCTCTAAAAATTAAAAGACTCCCTTTTTACTATCTGGCATTTGCCACAGTCTCAAGGTAAACCACAGAAAACCTTGAGCAGATAGTTGAGCGTTCAATCGAATTTCAAAATTTGCGTGCCTTGTTTTATAAAGGTGAGTGTTAAGGATGAGTTAGTGAGTTCTTTATGAGATTCCTTGGCCGAAGACACGAGACAGACCGAAGGGCAGAAGACAGAAGAGATCCCAGAGGAAGAGATTTTCTTCCAAAGTTCTTGCGGGGACCAAGATAAGAACAGGTGAACAGGTTTCCTCCGGACACAGCACACCCTAGAGTTGGGAGGACAAAAGTGAGAGGAAGCGGATGATTCCCAATTTGCTGAGCAAATTTGGGGGAAAAATACGCGAGTGATTGGATTTATAACTCATTCAATAAAAGAAAAGGAACGATCTTATCTGGATATCCGGAGAACCCAGGCTAAGACCGGACAAACAGTACAGCTGGAGGTAACATCGGAAACAGCCAAAGACGGCAGATTCGTCGGGGAAAATCTATAAAAACTCAAAGAAACTGATATATTGGTTAGAAACAAAAAAGAACAGAGGATCGACCAAACGCTCACTACTTCATTCAAGCGCAAAACCGAAACACTCTTCAAGCCAAAGAAATCGATATATCAAAATTTCCCGAATCGAACAACATCGAACTAACCTTAACCTGTCAACGAACTTTCTAACCTTCAGAGAGCTACTGAAACGATGCTCTTGACTGTTAAGGAGCTAAGCGATCCAGATGTACGACTTTGGATTTGGAACGAGGGGAACGTCTAATTCTGAAAACAACGTCGTTAATCCGATCAACAATAAAATAAGGACCTTCCCAATTACTTTGGAGTTTGGGACAACGCCCTTGTTGCCGACGAGGTTAAAATAACCAAACGGAATCTCCCTTCTCAAATTTTAAATTTCTAGCTCTAATATCATAACGATCCTTAGTCTTATCGGAGACCATACGAATTCTTTCCCTAGCGAATTCGTGAACCTCGTCCAATTTTTGACGGAAAACGGAATTAAAAATCACCTGGGAGGAAGCCACGGAAAGATTGACGCCCTTTTCTGAATCTGACGGAAGTCGAAGATCCCGAACTGTCAACATCATAGCTGGAGAAAAACCGGTAGTATCGTGAATTGCAGAGCGATACGATAAAAGAAATAAGGGAATCCACTCATCTCAATCTTTCTGATCCTGATCAATGAAAGAAGAAAGATAACGAAGAAGCGTCCTATTCAATCTTTCCACCATTCCATTAGACTGTGGATGCAAAGCGGTGGTACGAGTTTTTCTAATCCCTAAAATTTGAAGGAACTCCTTCATCAAATTTGACTAAAAATTTCGACCCTGATCTGTGTGTAATTCAAGAGGAGCTCCGTAACGACAGACGAATTCTCGAACGAAAGCTCGAGCAACGGTGCTAGCTTCTTGATTCGGAATTGGGACTACTTCTAACCACTTTGTAAAATAATCTGCTATCACCAGGGCATACCGATTTCCTGACCTAGAAAGAGGAAGAGGGCCTAGGATATCCATTGCGACTCTTTCAAATGGAGCTCCTACGTTATATATTTGAAGAGAGCTCTTCCCTTTTTCACGAGGTCCCTTCTTGGCTAAACAAACCGTGCAAGTTCTGCACCAATTTTCAACGTCAGCTCGGCAGTGAGCCCAAAAATACCTTTCCCTGATCCTACCTGAAGTCTTATTAGAAGCGAAATGGCCACCGACAGGTGAATCATGAAAGCTTGACAAAATCTCGGCTATCTTTTCTCTAGGAACCAGAAGCTGCCAACGTACTGACCTAGAGTCAGGTGATTCCCATTTCCTATAAAGCAACTGATCGAGGAGAAACAAGGAGTCCCACTGCGCCCAGTAAATTTTCAAAGACTGACTCATAGAAGATATTTCTTCCCACTGAGGCCTGACTCCTGTAGGTTTCCAATTCCGAACTAGAAGGAGATCTGAATCTTTCCCCTGAGCGATGATCCAGTCTTCTTTATTTTTAACGAGAGAAATTTGACGACCGTTAAGGGGGTATTCTAGTGTAGAAATTTGAAACAATCGATTTTTTTTTTTTTATATTTTCAAAGCTTAACCTTTCAAGAATGTGTCCTTAAAAGGACAAGTCAAAATTTCAATTATTTTCAGAGATATAGCTATTTTAGTGACACGTCTTCAATACTGGCTCGGCTGGAACGAATTTTACTCGAAACTTTAAACGCGTTTTTCTCAAAACTACATTTTTCAAAACGGTTGACATGATTTCTCAAGTTCTATTGAACCGATTTACTTGAAATTTGGTGAGAATCTTCTCAATACATGTCTCTATCGCACGAACTATTATTATAACGAAATAATAATTTTTACTATTTTTAAAAAATTCAGAAACGTCCAAAAAAGTCAAAAAAAACGTATTATTTTTTCGGAGAGCCGTAATTTGGCAAAAAAAAATTTTTTTTTGACTTTTTTTTAATTAGTACGATAGCTGCATTTATGTAGATTATTAATTTTTTTTTTTTTGATTTTGAAAATGCTTGCAATCATGACAACATTGGTGCGCCATTTTTTTTGTACCCCCCACTTCAACAACTCATAGCACTTTCAATTTTGTATTTTTTGACTTGTTTTTTTTTTTTTTGCAATCGTGAAATAATAATAAACGCCTGATAAAAAAATGGATGGTAAAAATATTTTTTATTTTTTGTTTATAGCACTTCAAAAAACACCTCAAATTCATGCCTCTACACTAGAATACCCCCTCAAGCGAGGCATCTAGCTGTTTATTTAAGCGAGAGCACTGTTTGCAATCGTCCCGGCACGGACGACGAGAAAGTGCATCAGCATTACCATGCAGAACTCCGGGACGGTGTTTAATTTCGAAGTCATATTGACCTAACCTCTCCAACCATCGAGCTACTTGGCCTTCAGGTGATTTGAACGAAAGAAGCCAAGTTGAGGAAGCATTGTCTGTCCGAATCAAAAATTTCCTTCTATAAAGATAATGATGGAAATGGCAAATAGATTTTACCATCGCTAATAATTCCCTACGGGTAACACAATAATTGCGTTTCGGTTGAGACAAGACCCGACTGAAATAACTAATAACGCGCTCTTGGTTATCCTGAATTTGAGACAAAATCCCACCTATACCACAGAGAGAAGCGTCAGAATCTACGATGAATTGAGAATCGGTGATGGGATCAGCTAATATCGGTGACAAAGTTAATAATTTTTCAAGGAGAACAAAGGCTCCTTCGCATTCGGAAGTCCAATCAAAAACAACTTCGATTCCTGTGAGAGCATGGAGGGGTCTCGCTATAAAAGCAAAGCCCTCAACGAAACGTCTGTAATAAGTACAAAGTCCTCAGAAACTTTGAATCTTTGCCTTTAAATCGGGACGAGGCCAATTCAAGACCTTTTCTATTGTAGAAGGATCTGTCTTAACACCTTCCGCTGAAACGACGTGTCCGAGAAAAGTTACTTCCTTTTTGAAAAATGACATTTTTTGGGACTCATTTTTAGACCAGCTTGGAATAAACGACTAAAAACCTGCTTAAGATTTTCCAATACCTCATCAAAAGTCTTACCAAACACAATGATGTCATCGAGATAAACTAAACAAATCTTGCCAGTCAGACCTTGAAGGGCGAATTCCATCGCTCTTCCGAAGGTAGGTGATGCATTACAAAGGCCAAAAGGCATAACTTTAAATTGCCAAAGTCCACCTTAACCTGTGACAAAAGCTGTTTCCGCTTTGTCTAACGGATTCATTTCGACTTGCCAATAACCACTCTGTAAATCAATCGTAGAGAACCAACGGGCACCGGAAATTAAATTAAGGGTATCTCCTATCTGAGGGAGCGGATATGCATCTTTCTTGGAGATCTCGTTCAACTTCCTATAATCTATACAAAACCTCTTGGAACCATCTTTTTTATTGACCAAGACAATAGGAGAAGCCCATGGACTAGAAGACGGCTCAATAACATCTGCTGTTCTCATATCCTCTACTAATTTTTCAACTTCCCTGCGACCGTTTAAAGGAAGCCGTCTAGCTGCCTGTTTAATCGGAGCGTTATTCCCTACATCTATCGAATGCTTAGCTATGGTACATCTCCCGATGTCGGCAGAGTCTTTAGCAAAAGTGTCTTTAAAATCGTTAAAAAGGCAAACGAGACTGTTAGTCTGAGCGACATCTAAATCTTTAGAAGACCTAGTAAAGAGTTCCGTGAGATAAGAAGGAACGACTAAAGAGTCCGAAACATGTTCTAAAACGCGCAAAGACGAGAGGGTTTATCACTGTTCAGAAGAGTCAATAAACCTAGACGTTTCAAGGTTGATTTTACGGTAACCAGAACAGAGAGTCGAATCCCCGGTAGAAATGACGCAGTTGTGAGCGGAAAGAAAATCTACGCCTAAAATGCCTTCATCTTCTATATCAGCTACTAGAACTTCATGTGGGGATTGAACACAATCCGCTACTGTTACCTGCACGACCATCTTACCTACGACAGGGGTAGTTGCTCCGGTAGCAGTGCGAATAGACACAGAAGGATTAATTGAAGCAAGAGACGAAATCATATCAGGACGAACAACGGAAATTTCGGCTGCGGTATCTATCACTCACAAATAACCTAGTCCGTTAACGGAACCTTCAGCATATAGGCCGGTACGACGCAGGCCTCTAACCACGAACTGTGAAGCAATAGGGCTAAGGAACTTGGAAGAAACCGATGATATCCGCCCTTTCGAAACATCGGTAGCTAGTTTTCCGAATTCTGAGGAACAGAAGGTTGCGCTGCCCAAACCGGATTAGAGAGAGCCCTCTTGGAGGCATTTTTGCGCCACGAATCTTCCGCAGTCTTCAACTGACGGTCGAGTTTAAAACAATTCTTCGCGATATGTCCTCTTACGCCGCAAAACTGGCACTCTGAAACAGGCCGGTTGGAGTTTGATCTATTGTAACGAGAGAAACCACTATTTTTCCTTCCTGGAAGAGAATCTGAGCTAGGCTGATTGACTGAAGGACGGGACGAAGTATTTTTCGAAGGTTCAGCTTGGCTCAATCGATGAAGTTGACGCGAACCTAAATCCGCTTCGTTTATAGCTTCTAATTCTAAGCCCTTAATAATTGCGTTATGTAGAGAAGTTGGAGCTGCGAGCGTCAGATGATACCGAAGCTCCGGATTCCGAATCGCATTAATGAATTTCGCCCGAGCTATCTAATCTCTAGCTCTTTCTGCACAATCAGTAAGGGAATGTCGAGCGAGACGTTCGATGTCATTTCCGAGAGAGGCTAAATCTTCCTTGGGCCCTTGACGTCTTTTTTCAAACTGAGTGAAATAAAGTTTGGAAAGATGTTCTTCGCCAAACCGGAGTTTAAGAGCCGCACAAATGCTGTCGAAATTTTCAAAATCCGAATCTGAAAGCAATCCAAGAACTACCAAGGCCGGACCAGACAAAGACGCTGTCAAATTAGCTGTTTTCTGGGACGGATTCCAACCATTAACCTTACTAATCATGTTGAATTGACGTTCGTATAGACTCCAAGCAGACGAACCGTCATACGAACCGGGCTTCAAATTCGTTTGTTTCGAGGGCAACTCTACAATACTCGCGGCAGGTACAGGGACCTGATTGAGTCCGAACGAGCTCTGAGTCTGCGGAGGGAAAACATTGACAGTTCCGCGCGATTTTAAAAAGGCCAAGAACTCTGACTGAATATCTACGCTAGGATGAGACGACGCGACAGGAGGCTCAACTACTTTTGAAATATCACGTGACGGAACATCGTGGCATCGCGAAAAAGAGCTAACCTGAGCTTGTCGCGAGACATGAGCAGGTGGAAAATTTTTAGCAACAGGGGGAATTCCGCCTCCCCCGTAAATAGCGTCAGACCTTGATTGATCCGGAATTGAATGAATGGAGGTCCTCCTTGCTGGTACCGGGACTGAAGGAAGAGAAGTCCTTCTACCTGGGGACGGAACTGGGCGTATCGGGAATTCCTGCGGCCGCTCCTGAAGCTTCTGCACACCTTGCAGGATCCCGATCAGCGCCTGGGACACGATTTCTTGTTGTTGACGCTGTTGCGAGAGGAGTTCGTGCAGAAGATTCTGCTGTTCTTGTTGCTGTTGTTGTAGCAGTTGTTGGTGTTGTTGTTGCTGTTGTTGATGTTGTTGTTGCTGCTGAATTTAACGCATCAGTAAATCTTGGTTTCCCTGGATGAGCTCTGCCAAAAGAGCTAGTTGGGGCTGGGGCTGAACCTCAGCTTCCAAACCAGGAGAAACAGGAGGAAACGCCGGTTCAAGGGCCGAAACGCGCCCGGCAGCTCGTCGCTCCGCGCGTGATGTCCTCGACGTAGGAGTTCGTTGCATTATTTTGAATATACTTCTTAACTCTGCCGAGATTCAGAAGGATCCCGCTTCTGACACCAATGTTACGAAACGATAAATTGGGAGCGAAAACGGATTTATTCCGTGAAGAAGCTCTTCTTTCAAAGTCTCGAGATAGACTGTTTTCACAATAATGTCGGTTGACGCAGCAACTGTATCGTGCCTACACGGCAGAGTTACTTGTATTGGGTGTGTATCGTGCCTACACGGCAGAGTTACTTGTATTGGGATACGCGTATGTGATTACGTGTGACACACACCTTCAAATCTGTGCAGAACTCGAAAACAATGGCTACCTGACATGCGCAGTACGGTAAGTCGGAGCCACGCCGGGTCAACACGTGCTGGCACGAGTAGTTGCTTGATACGCGTGAGCCAGACAGCACTCAGGCTCCTCTCCAATTTGGTGAGCCTATAATTCGAATCTCTGATTTGAACTGACTCTAAGTAGTATTTGTCACGATGGTTGTGTTGATACATAACTGAGACAACGCCACTGCGGCATAAGAGGGTCGACACTCGTCGTCACTCCATGACATAGCGCCTCTCGGCCATTCAAATAGCGCCTCTCGGCCATTAAAATAGCGCCTCTCGGCCATTAAGGGAGCGCCTCTCGGCCGTTCCATCTCTCTCTTGTATTCCCACTGGGGAATTAATTATCGCCTTGATAATTATCGTGTAACTAGCTTCCACGCTAGCATCTTGTAAGGCGGTTGAGCTCACCCCTATTGTGTCTTCACTCGAAGCGTCACAATTCTCTCTCCAGATACATCCAGTGCACACATCCACTTATAAATCTAACATTCATTCACATACATTGTACACGATTTCGAGGAGGTTTTTACTCAGTTCCTGCTGAGGTTTTCCTCCTCTGGGCTAATAAACCATCTTTGATTGACCCCTAAACCGAGTGGATTTATTTAAAATACCTAACCTTGCCCATATCAATAATTGTTATAAGTATTAATTTCAAGATGGAAGGGAAGTACGGGAATTAATCCTGGTGGTCAATTTCCGACAAAACAGCAACCTTATTTTTTTTAAAGACATAAGAGGTTTATAAACGTCTGTTATCTATGATGACTACTAGATCATTTAAAAGGGGACAAAACGGGTGATTTCACCCTTTGTAACAATATTTTGTATTTGATTATTTTTTTGTTACATTTTTCATAAAGTCTTATTTGCTAATAAATATTATTATTCAGTTGAGAATATACAGTAATCATTTATATTACAGAGGAAAACGATACGAAGCAAGATAATGAGGCGTACAATGGAACCCACGCGCCGATGTGACGTGCCGCGCTA
Organism: Neodiprion pinetum; assembly: GCF_021155775.2. NCBI lineage: Eukaryota > Metazoa > Arthropoda > Insecta > Hymenoptera > Diprionidae > Neodiprion > Neodiprion pinetum. The sequence goes on along the minus strand of NC_060238.1, from coordinate 12,726,151 downwards.
CATAAATTAATTTTTTCCTACAGTAATAATAATTTCTCCATCAAATAAAAATGCGTTATTGATAGAAAATTTGACGTAGAATACGATGGTCGTGCTAAGAACTCGCTACGAGGTGAAGGCAAGTGTTAAAGATCGATTTAAACGTATTAATTATTTATAACAATATAAATTTCAGAATAATCGTAAATAAAAGAATTGTTGTACTAAAATTCATTTTATTAGCTTTGGGTTAAAAAAACGAACTTTCCAGCTCAAATAGAACCGGCGTTATGAATTTTTGAAAATGAGTCTCCATGCCAAAAAACACTAAATTATCAAATTTTCTATCCCCTCTATGTTACGAAATATGTAAAATAAAAAAAACTATAAAACTATCAAAATAATCAGTTCGGTCGTGATGCAGTCGCTATAGGCATGACGTCATCATTTGCATTTAAAATTCAAGTCAGTCCTGTTGGTAAGGTTACCGACTCAGATTCAGGCCTTTTATCGACCGCGTTTTGGCTAATATTGTGTTGCACTACTCTCCGGTGGAGAGTACCACCTTCGAATGGTTTGAAACCGAGGAAACTTACGCAGACGGCGCTTCGATTGATTACAACTTTTAGATTCAGGTCAGCGGCACCTTAAGCTTCCCGCCGTTTGCAGTATCTTCTTGAGTCTTGCAACGACACGGTGTTTCGCATCTTCCAAGAACCTGCTCAAATCTTTATGCCGCAAATTGATCACGGCTTTCGTTCTAATGCGGCTTTCGAAAGCTGTCTCCAAATCTTCCCACGGTATTCGATCGCTCATTTGTCGGCTTTGTAATCCGTCACCCACTTTTCGAAACTGTTTCAATTTAGCTGTCAACGATTTCAAGATTCCAATTCTTATCAAAATTCGTGTCTTCTGTCTGATCGATGACGCGTTGTTTCGTGAAACTTCATTTAAAAGTCTCGTATTTCGGCTTCCAAATCAAATTCACTTTTGAATCTCTGTTGGTGAAAATTTTTCGGATAAAGTCTTAAACGCTGTCTCCATGATTTTTATTAATTTTAAGCACTTTTCGGAATCCATGTTTGTTCCTCCTTCTTTGAATCGCACACACTTGACAAAGTTGCAAGACTTGCCTCAGAATGACTGCTCCACGCTGGCATGATCCCTTTTACGGGCAAGGAACAACATGACTTACGCATTGTCGCAAATTCGCGAACAACCGTATGCAATATTCTTTGACGAAAATTTCAAGATATTTCTTGAATGAACCTGCAACGCGTGTAAGATGGTAGGGCAGGAACGTGGCGAAGAAGTCTCACACATCTCATGTACGAGAGAGCTGTGGTAGTGAACTAATCGCCAGATTGATACATGGAAGTATAGTAGTATTAGTAGATGGGGATGTTTCACTTTGCTTACGGGTGTCAGGTTCACGATTTCGAGATCTACTCACTGGTGCAGTCGAACAGAGTGAGACAGAGGTAATTCGCAAACGCAACCGACAAGTGTCAACTGTTGCACCGAAATCTTTCGACCGCGGGCCGCTCTATGTCAAGTCAAATCTTTTCGGATGATTCCGAGAATTGTTTGTCGACCCAAATTCGTTAAAGGTCGTTGCATGAGCCTCCCAACGTCGTACCTCCCCCTCGAACCCTCTCGATCGTCGGAAAATCTTTTCGAACCTTCTGGAAGCTCAATCTGACACGTGCGAGGATTCTCGGTCTAACCTTCGAGGATTCACAGGGTGCTTGGTAATGTAGTTACTCGATCCCGTTCGATGAGCATGATAACCGAGAGCGCTATTTATCTGGTAGGAGTAAGACTCAAAGTAAATGATAGCTAATTTCACACACTTCTTACCGAAGAAGAACGCACAAGGGATAAAAACTATGTATGGCAATTTCGGGGATTCTTCACCAACGATCATAGTCATTTGGGGGATATTTCACCAACGATCATGGTCATTGCGAAGATTTTTTACCCACGATCGATCGGCAGTGTGCATTCTAACAACGAGGGGTGGGAGTAACCTTCGAGGGTTTGCGTCTGGATAACCTTCAAGGGCTAGCGTCCGGGATTGTTGGTAAAGAAGGTGTTTCTACGCAGAACCGGCCTTGCTATACTACTGTATTCCATATTTCCAAACAATCTCAATTTCAAATACTAGGAAAAATTAGAAAGATTAACGCTCTGCTAATCTAATAAAACAATTAGTTATATTTCATTATTTTGTGAGTATTTGGTAAACCACTGACAACGCTCATCCAAACTAGTGAGCAAGCGTACCCTCAGAGAAAAAAAACCCAAATTGGGTGTAAATTCGTATCCTCAACTTTTTTCTTATTGGAAATTAGGAGTATCTATGAGTTGGGGGTACGAATTTTCATACAAATGGGTTTTTTTTTCGTGACGGTAGGGAGCGAACGAGTACAACAATTACCTATACTTGGTATACCGATCTTGAGTGTGCTTTAGCGAGCAGGGGATTTCAAGCTAGTACCGTATTAAAATATACCTTCACCTTCCGCTATTACAATTTTCCGATCACATACGTGGCGTAAACATACTCGATTAACTCATTTACGAACAAGGTTCATAGATTTTAGTACAAAAGTCACTTTTAATGAAATCGAATCTGCGTACTCTTCCAAGGAAATTACTTGCAAGCCACCCTCGCATGTGTGCATAGTTGCGCCTACGCGTAAAGCCCAGAGCACACGAAATGCGGTAAGCCGTGTGTCCTCACACACACGAGCTGGAGATGCGCCTTCCGTACATTAATACATTGCTGTGATTGGCTGGCACTATCCATACGTATTCGATAATGTATAAGTTTAAACGGAAAGAATAAGAACCGCTTAGTTTTATGTGATCAATTTGTTTACTAAATCCCATGTATGGATTGATTCAATAGGATCAAATTTGATTCCACGAAATAGTGAATTTTTTTATGTTAAAAAAATATTTTTTGTAACACCTGCACGGGAATTTTGACTTCGCGCGCTATGGCGGACGGGCAAAGTAGCCAATTCCCTATAGTTGAAAAACTGTTGGGAAATATCACACAACTGTTAGGAAATAGTATTTTCCTAACAGTTTTCTGAGCTAAACCGATGCAACTAGTGCCATCTAACGTGATGACTCGCGACTACGATCGTGTCCTCTGTGTTGCTGCAACGCGTCTACAGCTAGGTTCGACTACCACCTTTATAATTTTCTCTAGTAGAAGTTCCCATTACAGGTGTTAGAAACGTGTCGTGTGTCACGAGTGTAGGTTGGCGATTCCGGACTCCTGTGAATTGCTGCACTCGCCTTCGGCTCGTACTACAAGCTTCACACTCATCAAAAAACACCGACTTCCCGCATAATTATTAGATATACTATAATTGAAGCGATCGCACGCATTAAACCGCGGGTACCACCTTGAAAAACCGTCAACAAATGTTACAAAGTGTTAAGTCAGGTTCATTATGATACAGTTTTCTGCTGGGTAATGTTCAATACCTCAAAATTTTCGACACGACCTAACGGTTTTACGATATTACCTAACAATTTGGTAATTGTTGGGGAATCGGCCACCTAACGTTCTTCGGTACGCGGGGTCGAACTTCTCATTATATGGGTTACAAAGAATAGAATACGATACGCGTGTGCGTATGTGACCCTCGCTTACGTTTCGTGTTAACTTGTATCGAAACGTACTATTTTGGACCTATCAAATTTAAATGAAATCAACCGCATATTTCAAGAAACTGGTACTATAGGGCCGTGTCTCCCTAATATAGATTTCAAGTCTGTTTGTACCCCTTCACGTCTTCGGGTATTTGCTTTCCGACCACGGAAAGAGTGTTGTGCTACAAGTGTTACTGTTGGGTTCGTCGGGTTATCGAAATGCGTATTCATAAATGGCCAACATGAACGCATTGTTTCAATCTTTGCAATGATTGCAGGCCCCTATCAGAACAGTGTGCTCTACCACGCTATCAAAACAGAAATGACTCAACTCTAACTACATTATCGAATTGAGAAGTGGGACTCGATATTTTTTGCAATATTCTGTGTAGAATTCAGTAAAGTGTGAGAAAATGCATATAAGTATTGTATGAATGCAGCCGGCAGAAGCCGGTCAGGACTGCAGCCCCTGGTGGCGGTAAATGGGCAAAGTCTTCACCCAGAGGAGGGAGAGGGACATCTAAAATGAATGCTTTAAATATGCAATGTCACGACGTTCAGTTACAGTAAAAATCAGTAAAATGGTTGTAAAAGCTGTCGGAGCTATCTCGAACTGCAATTGTTGAAGTTATTTTAAATTTTTATATGAAAAATCACGATCATTTTTTCTTTTATGTAAGCGTCATAATTTTATCAATCTAAAAATTACAGTAGTATTAAAAGTTCATAATAATACAAAAATAAATAGTTCCAAATTGAAAGAGAAGAGAGAAACCCCAAAAAAATAAAAAAATCTAGTTTGCCGAAAATGAGAAATTTTTTCGCGCACTCGTAGTAACAACTATAGAAAGGAATCGTGTTCCACTACCACCCCACTTTTCAGGTCCAAAAACTAAACATTTCGGTTGAGCTGGGAATACGCTGTTTTCTTTTAACCAAATGTCCTTTTACCCAAGGTATTCGGTCATAGATACAATAATTTTGTTCTGTGTAAATTAAAATTGCATCCCAACACACAAGTGAATGCGACTTTATGAATTGAATTTGTCATGAAAATATTCATTTTAACGAATGTGTAGTATTTTGAACTGTAAACGTATCAGATTATAATTTATGTTTGCAAGTGCTATTTATGTGAATTGTAAATGTCTGCTGTAATTTATAGATACCATGAGCTTAGATATATTGTTGCCTTTATTACCATAAAAATTTTGAGCTGTATCATAAATATAGTAACTAATAGCAAAATTCATTATAACTATTCACACATACTTAAGCTCACGATAATACTATTACGTTCGTGGTATTCAAACTTCCCATGAAAATAAAATATTCACTGTGATACATCGTTGGACATAGGTACATTACACTTTTCTTTCAGTGCCAAACCTGTCTATGAGTCTTTCAGTAAAAGCTAGAAGGGACTGCGAATTTTAATTAAGATAATTAATAGAGAAATGCACTTGGGAGAGGTATAAACGAAAACTTGATGTGAGCCACTTTGATTCGTCCATGAGTCCGCCTATGAGAATTCCATATATGCTGTAATGTGGCATTTTCGATGCGCATTCCAAACGACTCCCCGAACCCTAGATGGAGCCCGAAATCAGGGATCCCGCGGATCAGACCGCGAATCATTTCGAAAAAGAGCGCCAGGACAAAAGTCACGCATCCGATACTCCGAGGGGGGACAATTTTCGGTTTGGCCAAGACAATTTTTCAGAATTTTTGTTTTTTTTTTGGTTTCGAGTACATGCGGCATCATACACGGGATCGGCGGCAAATTCGAATGACCTCACGAAAATACAGTCGCGACGGATCGCAACGAAAGGAGGGCCTCTCACGAGGCTACGGAGAGAGCGTCAACGTAGAACTCTGCCGCGAGAGAACCCAAGGCGGACGAGATTCCCGTTGGTGGCCAACCAGCCGTAGCCTCCCCTCACCACGCTGACGTCAGGAAACCTCGCGAAGTCGTCACCACGCCACTGTCAAACTATGGCATAGCGGAGACTCGACAGCCAATCATCACCCCGCCACAGCGGGCACCAAATATAGCGATAAGTTAGGCTATAAGAATTTCGGAAAGAAAACACCAATGAGAGCATGAGAGTTTTTCACGACGGATAGCGCCTATGTTCGAGGCATGTCCGAATTGCGGCTCTCATTAGCGAAGCTCGAAACTTGAGTCCTGGCAACATTTCGCGACAGTCGAGTTTGATAGAAATTTACAAAAAAAAAAAAGAACCTCCTTGAAGTGTGTGCCATGGCCGAAACGGGAGTTGGCGAATTCGTGGTGTGGTTGCGAAGCGGTAAGCGCTATTAATTCTTTGCGAACGCATTTCGAGTGCAGGTAGATCGGCGCACCGGCACCCGGTTGGCCAAGTCCTTGTTGAGTTAGAGTAGTACTCGAAATTCGTTGGCCGATCTCCTTGTTGATGACCGTAGCCTGAGTTTTCGCGATAACGCATAGAGTCAATTCGGTTCCTGTAGAGTCTCGTGTAAATTCACGGTTTTGAGTGGAGCCAATTTCGGTTTGAAATTGAGTGTAGCCAAATTCCGCTGCACAGGGTCTCGTCGAGTCTGCGTATGTAAAAAGTGTCACCTCTCGTGTAGGTCGCGTATTATCGTGCGTAGACGCTCAGATTAGCGGGACGGCTTGTAAATTTTTTGGAAATGGCGACTGCGACGTAAGTTAGGATGCGCTTAGATAACAGCCAGGCGATTCCCGTGGTGATCGGCGCCATTAAAAATAACGGCTAGAGATGCGAATAGCGCGTCGAGTCACATTCTCTTTCGTTTGATTATGGAATTAGTGTTTCTTGGCTAGGTCGGCGATTAGCGCTGTAGCTAGTAGAGGGCGAACGCGGTTAGCACGTCGAATAAAATTCTGTCTTTTTTTTTTGTTTTGGAGATATTGTTTAGTATTGAGGCAGCGACTAGCGTAAGAAGGAATAAGAGATCACCCAAATTTAGCCATTTAATTTTCTTTCTTCTTTTCTGTTATATTATTTTTTTTTTCTTGTGTTGGTTAAATCTAAGTAATTTAGTGTGAATCGCGAATAGCGAATTGCGAATTATTCTATCGATTATTTGGTCGCGGTATATCGCATTACCGATTTCGAGGCGTGTTGATCACGCCAGGTGCCCAACAAATTTCGCGATATTGTTTTAGGTCCAGGATACCTCGCGGACGCCGATTTATTGTGAACGTGGTAAGTTCTCGGTCATTTTCTCCGAGTGACCGAGGAGTGGGAAAAATCCACGTTACAATGCATAAGTTACACACATAGTCGCAGACTTCGCACTGGTGTTAATATTTTTATTTCAATCTCCAATATATTTGTTTTATATAAGACATGGATGGTCCTTATTTGGTGGTCGGAAAACTTTTCATTGCCATCCCCCTGTCTCCTCTGGCCCAGATCGGTTCCAAATCATTCGAAAAAAAATTAATGTCAAGTTTTGAGCTGCTGTCTACAGAATTATTCGAAATTGTGTAAAATTATGTGTGTATAATTCTATATAATTTTATCAAATTAAATTCAAGACATAATTTTATATAAATTCATCCGATCATATGAAAAAATTTTTTCTCGGGTATTTGCACATTAATTCAAGTAAACTAATTTAACCCTTCTGGGTGTCACGAAAAAGCTTGACTTGTTTGTTCCAGAATAAAGTCCGCGTAACTTGATTTGAATTTTTCGGAATTTGATGACTGTATTTCGATAAACGTTTCTGCGCTCTGATTGGCAGTGAACATGTTTTTCAACGCACTAAAAGCACCAATACTTACAGATGGAATTCAAGTCAATTGAACATTTTGACAAACCTGACAAATATTGGTTTACGAAGAGATAAATATTTCAACCAATCGTACGACACTTAGAAATTGTTCGAAAATGCACTTCCAATTTGTCATTTAGTTAGAAATTAATAGTTATTGTGATATAAATCTTCGGATGAGTGAACAATGAATTGCATGTAACATCGTAAATTAACTCACGGTTTGGGTGCCTCAACGGGTGAGGTTTCCTGTTTTGGCTGGATCTCCTCAACTGAAGTAACTTTGGCCGGAGTCAATTTCGTCACTAAAACAATAAGAGACATGTTGTGCATAAGTTCTGACACATTGTTCGAAGAGCTAATGTAACATCTTAGAATATTTTGGTATTAGTTAGTATGGTAAAGTTTAGAAACTTCACGTAGACATACAACGAAGCGCTGTTAACTGTCGTGCCTCATTACCATACACCCTTTGGATGTTTTTTCACAATTTGCTTTAGTATGAAATTACAGTAGTACGTGATAGAAGAGAACAGAAAGAAAAAAAAACAAAGTGATATTTTTAATATTTCTTGAAATATCGTGGCAAAACTACTAGAAAATATCATTTCGAGGAAAACGCGTTCAAAGTTTTCGTGCAGTACTACAGCAAAAACATTGCAACTTACGTAAGTTAAAAATCCCCGGCGCTGTAGAGGGACTTCTCGAGTTTAGCTGTTTCTGTCGCGCCAAAATGTTTGAATGAGATTTAACTATCTAATTTTAAGAAAAAATAGAAATAATTTGAATTTTTTCGATTCCTAGTCTGCTCAATGAAATAATACAAATATGATATTTTTGCATATCAGCGACACTGAAGGAAAATAATAAAATGAAAAGTTTTCAGAACGCTATTGCTATCCCGACAGAAATTAAACTAAAATGATTTCGCTTTTCTCAGTCAAAGTTTTTAATACTAGAATGTCACAATAAGAGCGAATTTTGTTAGGAAACAATTCAGCTCTTCGATATTAATCGACAAATCTGAGAAGACAGTACGAACTCACATATTGAAGTGTTTTGTGACATTCCGATAGAAGGTTTTCCTGTTATCGTGCGTAAAGTTCGAATTTGTGCATTCATTTGCTTGCACAAAATGCCACTTTCGCACACGCTGAAAAGAGCGTTCGGGAATTAGCAAAGCGCGGGAATGTATAAGAATGTATGCGCGATACCGAGGCGTATCCATGTTATCACATTATTATTAAAACAACTTTGAAATACATGAGAGAAATTAATGACATTGTAGTCAGGCGGCTAGGTGATTAGCAAAGTAAGTCTCCGGTAAAGCATCTTCAAACACCAGGTTCGAAATTTTCGAATTTGCATTCTCTACCAATTTTTCTCGCGTAATAGCATATTTCGATACGCGAGGCCAAACGAGCGTTTTGCGCACTACGAGTCTGAAGACAGCGCAAAGCAGAGGCGAAGCCGAGTGCGCAAAATGCTTCCTTGGCCTGCGTGTCGAACACTAATTTTTTTTATTAATGTAATGCACAATCCGAGATCTGTGAAATTGAACGAACAATCCAAACAATCCAAAAATACCGAAACGATGAAAAAAAAAAATGAAAAAAAATAACGAACCTAAATGAACCCAAACGAATCTAATCGAATCCAAATGTATCCAATCGAACCGAAATGACAAACCGAACCCAAACAAACCCAACCAAAACGAACACAACCCAAACTGCGACCCACGTGGGCGGCGGGGCGGCAGCCCCCCGGCGGGGGCTAGTGGTGGAGCCCCAGTGGGAGTAGGATGGCGAAAGTAGTATAGCAAGGCGGGTTCTGAGTACAAACACCTTCTTTACCGACCGAGCCGCTCTGCGCAGCCCAGTGCAAACCCTTAAAGGTTACCCCCACTCTCGGCAGATAAAACCATGCAACCTTACCGACAGTTGTATCGGTCGACGGTGGAAATCGCACTGCTTTGCCGGCAATTCTTATCGATCAAGGGTCAAAATCGTGCTGTTTTACCGACAATCTTACCGACCGAAGGTCAAAGTCTGTAGTGCTCGCCTGCCAACGGTATAGGGCGCAGCGGGGGCGAGAACTTTTTTACCGTCCCGAATTCCTTTCCCGCGGTAGGACTGCTGATGTGTAACATCAACCACCCTCACATTCTTTTCCCACGTTATCAACCATGTGACATTCCAAAATTAATGGTTCCGAGAATTGTTTGGCTCAAAATTCAACGTCGCACCGAAATCCTTTGACCGCATGCCGCTCACCATCGGACGATTTCGAGAATTATTTTTCACTTACTCGGATGTCGGTTTGATATCCAAAGTCGACCGATAGCCGCAGTACATTCAAAGCCATGGATCTGCGGTGTTGGGTTACTATCGCCCTGGGAATGCTAAAAGGTGCGTGCGCATACACAAACATACGTATTTGATATCAGCCACGTGACATTCCTTACCCTCCACCAAATTTCAAATTATGTGGTGGGGGAACGTTATATAAGCGAAAAGTGAAAACTTCATCGCCAGTCTGAAGCTGTTCTTCTTGCAAATGAGAAGTGCTCTGGAACAACAACGTGAATTGAAGAAACGACTAGAACTGCTCCTCAAGAATATTGGAGAAGTAAAACATCTGCCGAAAATCAGATCTGACCTCAATCAACTCACAAGAGATTTTGAGCACATACAACTCGACCGTAACGATCATGGACTTTTCAAAATTGAACGAAGTCGCTCGCCTGGAGACATTTCTGCCCTTGAAAAACCTTTCGGACCTTGAAGTATACTTCGAATACCGAGTCAGTGGCGTTCGTCGGGTTAAAACGAAATTTGGTGACAAAATCGTTCTGGACTTGGATGACTCTTTCACAATTTTTCTGCCCAACCGACTGACCAAGGCCCTTCAAGAAGATGAAGATTTGTTCCAGAAGGTGACGACAGCCAGTAAGGAGATACGGTTGCATCTACGCTATCTTGGCGGACCCTACGGTCAACTTGAATTCGTATAAGGATAATCTGAGTATCACATTCAAATATTCAGTGTCCTGTGTAAGTCTTACGTTTAATAAACAAAAAAAAGATTGGAATTATAAACATTTTTTCATTTATCGCCTAACCGGCTTGTATACCTTTGATCCTACGTACGTTTTGTACCTTGTAATTGTATCTAGAATTAGGTCTCAAAATCTAAGAAAATGCTACTCCGAACACCACTAAGCAACGATGGAGGGTTTCGAGCTGCGTTTACGTCATGTAATGTGAACTCTACGATGAGTATTTGGACGGGTTCAGACAAGACCAGAGTGCAAGGTCGGCCGATAGCTGCGGTAGTATATATTCAGAGCCAAGGATCTGCGGTGTTGGGTTACTATCGCTCTAGGAATGCAAAACATAACTCTGTTTGAGTACTGCTCGGTCAAGGATGGAGAGCAAGGTCGAATCTTACATAAGCTTCGTATTGAAAAAAATTCTCTCTTAAGAGCTCTTAAGAGAAGGTGTAAAACTATTTCATGAATATTCTTTGGAAAAAAACAGTTTTATTGAGTACAATTTTTAGAGTACGGTTGACAATTACTTCACAAAAATAGTACAATAATTTTATTCAACAGTATCATAACCAGGGTGATATATTCGCCAGGAATGCGGGACCGTTCTTGTAGATGCTTCTGCGCAGTAACACAAATCGTACACCCTCGCCATCCGGACAGTATGATGATTTTGTAACCAATTTTAAAGTATGCAAACGTTTTGTGCTGCGCAGATTGCGTTAGGTATTGTATGAACGTCGCATCTTAGAGACGCAGCTGAAGTTTTTTGCAGGGTTTGAAGCGACGGGCACTCAAAGTCCAGCATATCGATGATTTCAACTTTCGGAACGATTTTGAGTAACCAATCTCGTTTTTCTTCTCCTTTTACGTACACGGTTTCAGCTTTGCACAGCCTGTCTTCAATGGTCCACTCAACTTCCTCAAAAGAGATGGTTCGACAGCTCCAAGATAATCCGTGAAAATCGCGTTCTAACCAAGAATTTTGGCTTTTGTATTTGACGTCCAGTAAATCCCATTCGTAAGGTGGCTTGAAGAAAAACACTGATGGAGATGCTTCCGAGTAGATTGAAATTATAGCCAATTCTTTTAATGTGAAGGTATTGTTGAAAGGTCTACGAAAGCCTTGTATGTCAACGATAAGCTCCATCTTTGAACAGTGCGAGATGGTGGGAACGGGTCAGCTTTTATACCAACTTTTTCACCCCACCACTGAGCGGGTTGTATTCGACAATACGATCGTGAACAATCAAGCAGTACGCCGATGTTTCAGCGGGAAAGTTGGCTCTAGCTTCAAATTCAAGACGGATGTCGACAGGTCCGTACTTTAAAGATTTGTTTTGTTTTGAACAGTCGATAACGAACAAGGAGACGTCTCGAAGGAATTCACTCTTTGTCAGCAACGGCTCGGGGTTCTTGTCGTAGTAGGTAGCTTGGAAGTTTGCGTACATTTCGTACAGGAGCGCGTAGAGATTATGACTCATGTTGAGGTTCAGGTTACCGTACGGATAAGATTGAGAGTTTGAAAATAGCTTGACGTCCGTGATATTCCGATGATCGAAATGACTTGCGTTCTTGCCAGTCTTGTTCTTTCTACTTCTTTGGAGACCCAAAATGACGTACCGAGATTTTTCAAGCTGAGTGGAAGTATTCACAGTCCAAACGTGTTTCGATGTTGTGGGAAGTAAGGGATATTCGTACAATTCCCAACTGCGGAAGCTCATCGAAATAGGCGGATCTCTCTGAATAAAATTTAGTAGGTCAACTTTTTTCTGATCCGCGAGTTTCAAATACGGTATTAGCCATTCCACTGCATTGATCGTGATTTTAAATTCCTCCTCTTGAGTCTGCATGATTGCGTTGACGTCAGTTTTTGATCTCGTCAAAATAACTCATGTTTAGCGTTGACAACGATCTTGCGGTAGTCTTCGGAGAAACCCAGTATCATGCTGAGCGGTATCAGTACGTCAAAATTACCGTCGGCATCGGTTAATTTTTTCTTCTCTTCTACATCAAGCCATCCAGCGTTCTCCATCAGCTAAGTCTGACCAGGGTGCAGGGAAGCGTAACCCTTCATGAGACTTGTCAAGCCAACGTTCTTGCTTCTATCAACCTCAACTGCGTTAATTTCGTAGCGAATTTCTTCAAACGGATGACAGATCGCGTTGTTTACGAACTGTGTGTTCACAGTAGCTGTACCATCAGGTTTGAGGAGTCGTCCGTGGATATGTACCGAACTTTTGCTGGGTAATATGCATAAATCCTGATGCTGGACGGTGATTCTAATTTCATCGCTGTTGTTGAAAGTTGATTAGGCGTAAGGTTTGTGAGCGTGAATCTCGTAATGCGTAACGGATTCGTCAAAGACGACTGGTGTTTGTATGTTTAAGATTTCTTCCTCCATGGTACGTAGCAGATGATAAAAAAGCAAAATCGGATTTTGAGTTGTCGGAAATTCCTCTTCCAAAAGTGGTCAGTTTCAGACCCAGAGCTATCAGGAACTCCACGTTTCGAGGTGTTAACGGTTCGGGAATCGATCGATGACTGACTTGATCGGGGCATGCCGACTTACTGATATACCTACTCTTTGACAGTCTGTTGTATACAATTCCCATTGTTTATTGCGATTTGACGTGTAGTCTCACAGTAGTAACTTCACCGCGAAAATTAACCAGGTCTCCGTCTTGATCCACTAACCGGAGCTGAACGTGATCCATGGTCCTGACGGTGAACGGAAGATAAATGACGTGCAACTGTACTTCCACGATCTTATATCCTGGTGGGACAGTCGGGAAAAACTCGTGAATAGTGTGTACTTTGTGTCCATTGACGTAGGCGCCCGTTGTAATGCTACACTCGACTCGCAACGCGTTGACCTTGAGTATAGTTACAGGCACGTCTGATTCGTGAGTTTTATCAACCTCCAATACACGTGGTGTAAATCCCAAAAGTTGAGCAATGGAATCATTCGGCTCGAAGTTGATCGTGTGGTTGCATGTGATTTCGCTGCGTAATGTATTATTGTTGGGTTTGATGGCGAGCCTGATATCTGTATTTCTTAGCTCGTTTTAAGGATACTTCTCTTTGTCCTCGATCTCGTAGCTGCCGGTAGGTATGGTGATCACTTTTCTAGCTACAAAAATTTTATTGTGACCGACATCAACGTTGGGAATCGAATTAAAGGTTAACAATTCTACCAAGCCAAGAGCACAACTTTTATCACGAGCAAGTTCGATCGGTGGGAAATATTGAGCCTCGAGTATCGAAGAGGTTCCCGACATCGTTAACGTTAACGAATCATCCATGACTGCGAGTGGTAGACTGACTTTGACGAATTACGCACCATGTTTATATGTATAGCTCACCACTTAGAAATTTCAGACACGAGTGTCCGCATTCAAATGTATCATAATCCTGGTACCTTTCATGATTGTGTTTGACGCTACCAACGCCGAGGTATTTTATGAGGTCTGAGGGTGGTTAAAGGTTGCCGAAACTGTCAAAGTAATCGATATTATTGTCGCGTTTCTTGTATGCAACCCAGTGTGTTCCCGGACCGTCTTTGTCGTCAAGGTTGATTATATCTGACTCGTTTTTTCGTGGGCCGTTTTCGGGCATTTCGTTTCGCATGAAAACACCGCGGAAATACGGAACCTCAAAGATTTTTGCATATTTCAACAAGTCCCAATCAGTCAACGCTCGACGTGGTAGCATCGCATCTAGTTTTTTGAAAGATGGAGACCAAGACCTGTTTTGTACGGTTTTATATGAAGCCCTTTGCGCAACGCAATAGCTTCCATAGTTTTGTTGTGTCGTTTGCTTTCCTCCAATTCTCGTTTAGCCGCGCTCACATCGTTCACAGCTTTTGCTATACCTGCCGCACCACCGGCTAACGCGCCTGTAGCACTAAGTCCGGCAAAAATAGGAATCAAAAACGGTAGAAAACCACCGACTTTTGAAGGTACCGGTAGGACGCGAGTTGTTCGCACTTGACATTTACCACCCGCTTTTTTAACGGCGTTCTCAGCTCCCTCCAGCGCAGATTAGATGGCTACTTTTGCATCGTTGCTTGGTACCATAGAACGTTTGGCAGCATTTATAATTTTTCTCTAGGTCACATTTTTTGACTTTCGAATTTCCATTCCGAGTTTTGATTTTACTTCCATTGTATTAGCTATTGCCCAAGCGGCTGCCTTCTCACCCAAATTTTCGTCCTTTGCGAGAATCCGTTTCCAAGCTTTCTCAGCCAACACCCTATCAGCCTCGTTTCTAACTTCAAGGTTCTCACGATTCTTCGAATACGCTATGCCGTGTTCCTTACACGCTGCATCGAGAGGATTGATACCGGAATTGCCTCTCGCGAGTCTTTTCGTCAACTTCGTACCAGGACCGCAGTATTGGTAACCGGGAACATGCAACCCGATCGGAAGTTTGTTGATGATTTTATTGACCAGACCCTTGCCACGATGTTGCTGCCTGCTGCTGCTTCGTTTACCTCTGTACGCGATCATGTTCGTGCGTTGACTGAAGAAAAGTGCTTTAAAACGGGATGTTCATAGCAAATCCGATCAGTCATGTCCGAGATACGGTTTGAGAAACAACCTACTAAGCTTCCTGTGATAAATTTTGTCAAACTTTCGGAGCAAAATGTCAAAAGGCACAAACGGCACGGTGAATTACTCCCGAAAAGTGTACGTGCAATATTCTGTGGCCCGTCAGATTGTAGTAAAACTAATGCGTTGATCACACTTATAACCCATCCCAACGGACTCAGATTTAAAAATGTCTACATCTACTCGAAATCTCTCAACCAACCTGAATACCAATTGTTGAAGCCATTGTTGGACCATGTTGAGAATACGGAGTATTCTGCGTTTACCGAGCGTGAGCAAGTGATCACACCGGAAGAAGCACGGCCCAACTCAATAATCATATTTGACAATGTAGCGTGCGAGAAGCAGGACAATATTAGAGCCTTCTTTTGCATGGGTAGACATCACAACGTTGACTGTTTCCATCTCTTTCAGACGTACGCGCGTATTCCCAAACATCTCGTGCGCGACAACGTAAACTTAATCGTGTTATTCAAACAAGACGATATAAACCTCAGACATGTTTACAACGATCATGCGAACACCGATATGTCTCACACAGAGTTTGAAGACTTGTGTGCGGCATGCTGGAACGGTGACAAATATGGGTTCGTAGTGATCGACAAAGACAGTGAGCTCAACGAAGGACGATACAGGAGGGGATTCGATTCTTTTGTTAGCCTGGAAAAGGAATAAAATCCAACGTTTTCGAGCGAGAGACGCAGTGGCGTTGCAGACTCAGTTGCGTCAACATGCAGAGCTCTGAAATTTCCCAGCAAAAAGATGTCCTACATCAGATCGCTCAAGCAAGTGCTGCGATCCGTCGAAAACACAGATTGCCCAAATCGGGCAAGGAATCTACGACTCAGAAATTGAGTGACGTTTTCAAACCAGTAGTGACTCCGTTGCAAGAACTGGTGAATGTTACAAAAGATATCAAACCTGTCAAACAAGAGGTGGAAGAAATTAAAGAAGAAGTAAAGCAGATGAAAAATGAAACGAAAAATGAAACTGTCTCGGAAATGGACGATTCCTTTGCTTCGGCGGGGGATGAAACAATCGTAGAAACACCGGTCGAGAAAATCGAGGAAGAGTATTTTGTACTGATGAGAGATGCGAAGACAAAAGGCAAATTGGACAACGTGTACGGTATACGCAACCTCTCAAACGGACTAATGATTGGTGATTCGTTGATATCTTTTGAGAGTGACTACGTTCGTATTGGCGATACGCGTTACTCGAAAACGAAGGGTTTGCTGGAACTTATGTTCAAAAAGAAGCCTGACGGTTCTTCTGTGAGCGCCGGAGATCGGGAAAATTTTAAAAACATAATCCTCGCAACGAACGCGCATAAAAAGTATTACTCATCCGATGGGGCTGTTCGAAACGATAACAGTTACAAATTTAAAAATGTCACTGCCGAATTAATGGATTATTCCCAATCACCTCGCCGAAAGGGTAAAGGTCTACTTCCGCAAGCTATGATCACTCGACAAGGTGTTGAAACGGAATACGTCTTCTGGGATGATCCAAACGAGTTAGTGGAGCGTCTTTGTTTACTCCTGGCATCTCAGGCAGCGGGAAATCCGAGTCAAAATAACGAAATAATCTCCATTATCGAAGAGCTACGCGAAGCAGGAATCATTCATTAAGCAGCTTCCATCATTTTTGCATTCATTACCGAGATGAGCGTCGACGTGTTTGAACGGCATCTAGATAAAAACACGACCGCGAGCACTTGTGGTCCTCCGCGTGTCGGGTTTCAAATAACAGCGGATGGGCATTACGATATACGGAACAAGAGACTGTGCAATGTCACAGATCCCGCAGAGCCGAACAATGCTGTAACTTTAAAAATCTTGAGACGTAAATTCAGCGTGTTGCAAAAACAAATCGACAACCTCAATCAAATGATCAAAGTTTTGGAGATCACTACGGAGAAAGCCTTGTATACCTTCTACACAGACTTTAAAATCGGCAGAGACTTGTCGATTCGAAACGCGGAAATCATTTCCAAATTGGACACCAGACTAATAGCGTTGGAATATGAACGAAGAAAAGCAAGCACTGGTGACGGAACTGCATAAGCCTGCACGCCGGAATTACCTGCGTCGACGTGTAGACGTGCGCGGCATCGACGAGACCTGGCAGGCGGATCTTGTTGATATGACGTCGTACGCTAGACAAAACAAAGGCTACAAGTACATGCTCACAGTCATTGCTATTTTTTGAAAGTATGCGTGGGCTGTACCGATAAACAGCGGGTCTGGAGATGATGTTACGAAAGCGATGGAATCTGTGCTTGTTCAAGGACGGGTGCCGAAAAATTTACACGTCGACAGAGGAACGGAATCTTACAACTCGAAATCGGAATCGCTTATGTACACGTTACGGAAGCAAACTTCACTCGATGTACAGTAATTTGAAGGCTTCGATTTGTGAACGTTTTAATCGCACGCTGAAAGGTCAAATGTGGACATGGTTCAGCATGCAAGGAAGCTACAAGTGGCTTGATATCTTATCTGATTTGGTTTCGGCTCACAACAACGTCAAACACCGAACCATAGGAATGAAACCGTCGGATGTCACCGTTACAAACGAGAGGCTGTTATTACGTCAGGCGTACGGAGGGCTTCAAGCGATACCTACCATATTGGCAAAGTTCAAATCCGGCGACAAAGTTCGAATCAGCAAATTCAAAAATGTTTTCTAGAAAGGTTACACTCCCAATTGGACGACTGAAATATTCACGATAAGCGCAGTAGAAAATACTCATCCTGTGACGGACAAGCTCGAAGACTACCGAGATCAACCCATCGCTGGTGGTTTCTACGAACAAGAACTCCTCAAGGTTAAACATCCAGATATCTGTCTGGTGGAGAAAGTGTTTAAGAAGCGTGGAAGAAAAATATACGTTAAATGGTTAGGTTTTGACAATACACACAATAGTTGGATAAACGAATCGGATATGTAACATTTGAATAAACGAATTTTTTCCAGAAACGTATGTCCCTCTTCATTTTATACTCGACACATAACAAGTATGCATCTTTATTTTTTAGACAATCGACAGACATATGCATCGTTGTACAATTTCTTATATTTCGGAGCGCTCTTATTCACTATCCTACATAATTGTTGATGTATGTATCATACATTTATATTGTACACACATATATCTACACTCTGTATTGTATACTGACATTGAGGAAACCGAATCTGACCTACACGTATATATTCTAATACCGAGTGAGTGTGTGAGAGCAAGAGTGTTGTTTTTCTGTACACAGAGTCGAAGAGAGTCGAAAACAAGATCGCAGACAAAGCGCCACGAATGTCTGGTGTTGTCCCGAATATTCGAATATTAACTCTTAACGTATTTCTATATTATAAATATACCAATAGAATTATTGGAGCCTCATTTTTTTCCCAACCATTCTCACATGGTAGCAGAGCGTGGTTCCTTCTTGGCTTGAAGTAAAGTGAAACGAGAAAGTGCGCGTATGTGAAACGCAGAAAATTCGAACACGAAGTAACATTCGAGAACGTTGGAGAAGATCCAAGATGGAGGAAAAAAGGACCACTATACCAGTGTTTGACGGGGAAGACTATAACATGTGGAAGAAAAGAGTAATGGCGTTCCTAAGAATGAAAAAGTGTGATGAGGTGACAATAAGAAAAAAAAACAAGCACAGATAAAGAAGAATGGGACGAAATCGATCTAAAAGCGATCAACTATATCTACAGTGCGATTTCAAACAAGCAGTTGGAGTTCGTGTGCGACGAGACGTCGGCTCACGGAATAATAAAAAAGTTCGATGAAATATACTTGAAAGAATCTACGGCGCTACAAATTGCTTATAGAAATAAACTAGAAAAAATGAAGCTTGAGCAATATGAAGACTCGGCGACATTTTTTAGTGAATTTGGAAAATGCGTGAACGAATTGAAAAGTGCGGGCACAAACGTAAATGAAAGAGAAAAATTGAATTACATGTTGAATACGCTACCAAGTCAGTACAGTTACATTGGTGACTTGATCGATGCACTGAAAGAAGAAGATCAGTCAGCAGCTTACGTGAAGAATAAAATTCAAATAGAAGAAATGAAGAATAAAAATGATCTAGGAGAAAGAAAATCGAATGTATTTGCCGCCAAAAAGGAAAAAAGGGAAGGCTGTTTCAAGTGCGGAACATTTGGGCATTTCGCACGCGATTGCTATGCGGGACAAGATGGCGTCAGCTCTGGACGGAGCAACGGCAGTTGGAGAGGCTCGCTACGTGGTCGGACCAGAGGCAGAGCAGAAAGAGGAAGCTATGGCAGAGGGCACGGAAACTCTCATCGGCAGGGAGCCAACATAGGTCAACAACAACAACACGGCAACGATTCGGGCGCAAGCGTATGGGTAGCGACGGCGCATGCGGCGCAGGGCGAAAAGTTAAGTAACAATGAAATTTTGTGGCTACTAGATAGCGGATGTAGCGATCACATTGTCAACGATGAGAAATATTTTGAAAAGAGTATAAAACTAAAGAAACCGATTGATATTTTCTTGGGGGATAATAGATCAATAAAAGCAACGAAGATAGGGAACGTAGTGTGTTATTTTAATGCGTATGGAACAAAAAATGAAGTGAATATGAAAAATGTATTTCTTGTGGAAAAAATGCATGGAAATTTAATTAGCTATGGAAAAATAATGAAAAAAAACGTAATTGTCTCAAAGGGTAATACGTCGGAGATTATTGATAGTAATAATAAAGTAATTGCAGTAGGGTTCAAAGAGAATAAAATTCTGAAACTAAAAAGCACATTTAAAAATAAAATGGGTAATGTTAACAATATCGAATGCAATAATACATATGAAATGAGTTTAAAAGAGAAATGGCACAGGAGGTTAGGCCATGTTAATTTTGGGTATCTGAACACATTAAGTAAAGAACAATTGGTAACAGGTATCCCTTGTGAGTTGGAATCCGAATACATGAAATGCAAAACCTGTATTGAGAGTAAAATGCACTGTTTACCTTTTGATAACAATAGAACTCAGGCTAAAGACGTATTAGAAATTATCCACACTGATGTTTGTGGTAGTTTCAAAACAGCGGGTTTGAACGGAGAAAAATATTTTGTTTCCTTCATTGATGACTACAGTAAAGTAGCTAAAGTGTATTGCATTAAAACCAAGCGTAAAGTGTTTGATTGTCTAGTTCAATACATTAATGAAGTCGAGAACATAACAGAAAAGAGAGTAAAAATTTTGAGATGCGATAATGGCAAAGAATACCTAAATAACAGATTTTATAGCTGTGCAAGAGAAAAGGGAATAACACTAAATAATTGCCCACCGTACGTGCATGAACTAAATGGTACGGCTGAGAGATTTAACAGGACAATAATGAATATGGCACGTTGTCTGTTAACAGAAGCAAATGTACATAAAAGATTTTGGCCTGAAATCATTATGGCAGCAACGTACTTAAAAAATCGTACCTTGACAAACACAGTCGAAAGAAAAACACCGTATGAAATATTCTTTAAGCAAAAACCAAATATAGAGAACTTGAGGGTATACGGGAGTAAAGTTTTTGTGAAAAGGCCTGAACAATGTAGCGATTCAAAATTTGATAAGAAGGCCGAAAGGGGTGTATTATTAGGTTACAGTGATGTTGGCTATCGAGTCCTACTCAATAACAGAATAATAGTTGCTAGAAATGTCGATATAATTGAAAAGGATGTAAAATGTATAGGAATTGACTATGATGATAATGATCTGAATAATAAGTATGATACTAATGAAGATGAGATCTCAGATGATGACATGTTGAAGGATGAAAATGAGTTGAATAAAACTATAGTTGAAAGCCCAGAAAAGGATAATTTGCTAGAATTACAACTTCCACTTAGACTTGCGCGTGAAAGAAAGATTCCGGTAAGATAGCCTTTAAATAGTGCACATAGCATTCAAGTAAATTCTTGTAGAGTCGATATACCTCACACATTTGAGGAGGCGATTAATAGTGAAGAAAATGAGTCGTGGGTTGAAGCTATGAACAAAGAGATAGAAAGTCTAGATGAAAATGGAACATGGGTCCTGGTAAATGAAAAAAAGGATATGAAAATTTTAGATGTAAAATGAGTTTATACGAGGAAATCTAATGGTTCGTATAAAGCAAGATTGGTTGTATTACGATATCAACAAACAAATGTAATTGACGATATATATGCACCTGTAGCGAAAGCTCAAACTATGAAGATTCTATTTTCCTTTTGTTGCCAATATGGATTAATAATTGAACAATTAGATGTAACTACTGCTTTTCTTAACGGCTTGGTAAGCTCAGAGATATATGTACGTCAACCTAGAGGTTATGAAGATGGTACAAAAAGAATATGTAAACTGATTAAAGCACTGTATGGACTACGTGAAAGTCCAAGAGCTTGGTACGAATGCCTGGATGAGTATTTGACAAAGTTAAACTTTAAAAGGAGTGAAATTGATAATTGCTTGTACAGTCATGGAGTGGGTGAAAATATTATGTATGTGTTAGTTTATGTTGATGATTTACTGATTTGTTGTAAAACCGAGAGTAAATTGAAAAAAAACAAAAGTATTGCTGTCAGAAAGATTTAAAATGAAGGATTTGGGAGAAGTCAAAGAGTATCTTGGTATAAACATAGTGTACGATTATAAAAGAGGTGATATGAAACTAAGTCAGGAAAAGTATATTGAGTCATTGGCATGTCAATATCAGCTGGAAGGCAGCAGACTATACAGCACTCCTATGGAAACCAATTTGAAATTAGAAAAGGCTAATGATTGTGAACCACACATCAAATATAGAAATTTAATAGGTGAGTTGTCTCACATAAGTACGAAAACAAGACCCGATGCTGAACACAGTGTAAATTATTTAAGCAGGTATCAGAATGAATATAACGAAACACATTGGAAGTATGCAATGCGTGTACTGAAATACTTGTACCTGACTAAAAACCTAAGACTAAACTATAATAGAAATAAGAATAGTGAAATAATTGATTGCTTCGTAGATGCGGATTGGGCTGGGAATATTATTGACAGAAAGTTCACTTCCGGGTATGTTATTAGACTGTTTGGAAATGTGATCGACTGGAAATCGAGAAAGCAAAAAGGTGTAACGAAAGCGTCAACATATGCTGAGTATATAGCTCTTTCAGAGGCGGTGAGCGAGATAAAGTTTGTCAAAGAATTGTTAAATTTCTTTAATGTTAAAATGTCTAAAGCGATAAAGATTTTTGAGGATAACACTGGCGCGATAAATATTGCAAATTATGGAAACTTTACAAAAAATTCTAAGTACATAGAAATTCATTACTATTATGTACACGAGAGCGTAAAAGAAGGACTGATCGAAGTATGTAAGATCGATTCTAATGAAAACATTGCGGATATATTCACAAAGGCTTTATGTAGGGAAAAATTTGAAAGGTTTAGAATAATGATGAATATCGTATAAGTTAAAATGAAAATGATCAAGTGTACAATACAAATGTAAGGAGGCGTGTTGATGTATGTACTATACATTTATATTGTACACACATATATCTACACTCTGTATTGTATACTGACATTGGGGAAACCGAATTTGACCTACACGTATGTATTCTAATACCAAGTGAGTGTGTGAGAAGCAAGAGTGTTGTTTTTCTGTACACAGAGTCGAAGAGAGTCGAAAACAAGATCGCAGACAAAGCGCCACGAATGTCTGGTGTTGTCCCGAATATTCGAATATTAACTCTTAACGTATTTCTATATAATAAATATACCAATATAATTATTAGAGCCTCATTTTTTTCCGAACCATTCTAACAATAATAATAACATTTTACACATGATGGTACAGTTATAAATTACAAAGCTACGGTGCAGGCTTGTAACCCCACGGAAGCGTGTCTGTTGTGTTTTGAAACACGATCCGCTTGTCGTCATTCCAGCTCAGTGCTACTTTCTGCTGTTCTACGGTGGATACCTCATGCTTTCGACTCTATATCAAATGCTGATTTGAGGATAGATTTTCACGGTTCAAAAAACATTCCAAATAATCGTTGAAAGTTATTTTTCTCAACGCTGATCCTTTGACACCTTTGGCACGTTTATTGTCTTTCTCATCTCCCAAGACTCGGAATGCGTACAGTTTAGCTCTTAATCCTACAAATTCCAGCATTATTTTTCCGTTATTCTCATCTTTCATCAAGCCGAGAACTTTTTTGTTCGCTAGAGGCATTCCGTAAACGTTGTCAAGCGGATAATCAGACGTATCGAACTTGTGCAAGTCCTCCTTTATATGTTCGTATGTATCGGGGACGGTAAAATTGTAAATCAAACTGTCGGTATCCGTAGACATTAATTTTGCTCGGTTGCCGAATTTCTGCCTAATATAATTATAATGAAAATCGTAGATATGTGTTTCAGCTAGATCTATGATGGAGAAACCTGCATACAATGGTTCATTCAACTTGACTTTCGTCTTACTCATTTCAACGATAATCATATCTTTGTCGAAAACAGTGCAGCTGTGAAAATTGGGTTTGGCTATGGTAGCTCTAGCACCGTATCTTCCATCCCATTTCGTGATCAATCTGACATCTCTATACTTCCTAAAATTTTCCATTGTTTTGCCAAAAACTGCGTTGTTCATCAGTTTGTAAAAATTTTTCTCGAATTTGTTGTGAGATTTTTTGCGCAAATCAGTATTCAAATCTATGTATTTTTTGAGCCACGGGGTTTGTCTGAATTTGAGAACTCTGTGAATTTTGAGTAATTTTAAGCCTAATTGTAAGCATTGTTTCAAAACGCGGTAGTGCACAACGTAGTTTTTCTTGGAAAATAGCGTGGGCGTCAATTTCGGTTGCTTACTATTCGAGATCAGAGGTATGTAGTGCTCCGGACACAGTGGTAAATCCTTATGAATTTCATGCAGTTCCTCAGGATATTCCAAATCCACCTCCAGTATGTAACCAAACTCCGCATCGTCCGAGATGGTAAGAATGTCGCATTGTCCGAAGTCTGCTAACCATTTGAAGGAACTGTATGGCAGAACAAAGCTCATAGCAGCACCATACAAATTATTAACGTCAAAGTACATGAGATAAGATTCTTCGACCTCAGGATCGAATTTCTCTCCCATATATCTATTGTTGGCCTTTGCGTATCTGTTCGGACACTGTGACACACCGCCTCGGATACTGTTTTCGATAAACATAACCATGTTCATGTCGGTGAGAAGCTCGAGTTCGATGCCTGTACATTTTAACATCGCATCATACGACAGACCGGGCGCTGTGTAGTAATGCAACGGGTCCAGTTTGTACGTCGTCCAACAATTCTGTCGAAAATTTTGAAAAACGTCAGCTAGTAAAAACACGTCCGTCTGTAAATACAAGTCCGAATACTCTCCCAAAGTTTGAACGTTAAAAGTTTGCCAAACTTTACATGCATGTGCATAGTCGTCGTCTGGTATATTCTGATCATTTGATTTTGAGTAAAATTGTTGTTTGGATGGTAGCCATGTGTCCTCGAGCTTCTCCCAACTGTCCATGTATTCGTGCGGAAACACTTCTTTTCTGGTCAATAATTGAAATTCGTCTGAGCTACGATAAAATTTACGTGTGATTGATTTTTGATCATCACCGAGATACGTTGCTAATTTCTCAAGACTACTGAGCATGAGACAGTACGAATCTACGAATCTAAACTTTATATCTGTCCCCTTGACATATTTTGTAAAAGAAATGTACTTTTCTTTGTTTACGGGTAGAAGCTCAGTTGTGCCCTCGAACGATGTAGCCAGTGCTTTGATCAGAAAATGTGAATCGTAACCCGAAGGATTGTGGAATATCACTGGGATAGTGTGCGAATTTTGGTAATTTATATTGCAACCTCGGTGAGCAGCACCACGGTACTTTCCCGTGAAATGGCAGTGATCACGATGTTTCACGTCTGTGAGTGTAAACGGTTTTTCATAAATGTGACACACTGTTGTTGAATGAAATTCGTTGATTTGATTGAAATTGAGCGGTTCCATCGGTACAACAGTTTTGAAATAAACTTCTAACGAATGTGCCAATTCCTTTAACTCGTTCACAAACCATTGAACGCAAGTTTCTCCGCGATTAATTTTGAATTTTGAAAGCGAATCGTCAAACGCACAATGTAGATAGTAAGCTATACTGTACGGAAGATGCTTCTGATAAATTGTTCTTGTACCCATCTTTTTGAGCGTAGGTTTCAGTAAACATTCGAGATCCGCGTAAATGCAGAATGGAACAGTTTCTTTGTGTTCGAAATTTTTGAATTTCAGTATTTTTTCTTCAAAACTTTCGTTTTGTTTAAATTCATGCAATCTACATTGTGCTTTGTTAAACACTCTTTAGATTGAAAGTGTGATAGACACCTGTCACATAACCAAGTACGACGTTTATGTTTAGAAATTCGAGAACTCGTTAATCGAGACGGATTTCGAACACAAGTAAAATGAAAGATTCTATTTTTTTCATAATTTTCCATATCAACATCATCATCATCGTCATCGTCAATGATTTCAGTTTCTATCGCTAAGAGATGAATTACAGGCTTGTCAAACTTGTTTCGGCTCAAATAAATGGGTACGATTTCACTGCGCTTTTGTTTTTCCGTACTATCTATACCATAAACGTTGATTGAAAGTTTGTTGAGTTTCTAAAATTTTGGAATCTGGTCTAAAGACATTGGAAAATGCAAACCTTCGTATTGTAGCACTGAGCTGAAATGCGGATATGAAGTAATTTTACTGGGATTGTTGTTGTCGGCTGGGAACAGAGCTGCGGTGACCGACCAGAGGAAGCAATACGAGTCGCTGTTACGGATGTTGACGACAGCCTTCTCATCTTGAATATCTTTGGGTAGTGGTGTGTATGTGAAGACACCGCCTCGTAGTGGCACGTACTTGTTGATATTTACAGTCAAATTGATTATTTCAGTCAGCGACCAGCCTGAATCCTTTTCCTGGAAATCTTCCACCTTTTTCAACAAACACTTCGTCGCGTTTTCGATGAATCATTCGTTGATATCCGTTGTCTGGAGGATGATTTCATTTCTCGTATTGAAAAATTTGATCTCTTCCACCGTGCGATCATCTTTTCTAACTTCAAATTTACAAGCCAGGATAACGTTGGCTTTCAAGCTCCTGTCTTTCTTCAGAGCGTTTTTTAGTCTCGTCACAGCTAGTACCTTTGCGTCTTCTCGAAATCTCTCTACATTTTCATGCTTCAAATTGACGATGGATCCAGTTCGAATTCTCTCCTCGAAAGCTGATTCCAAATCTTCCTAGTGAACTCTATCGCTTCTTCTCACTTTCCGCGTACCTCCACCCGTTTTCTGAAGACGTTTGAATTTTTCCGTGAGCGCTTTTAAGAGTCCGATCGTTGTGATAATTTTCATCTTTTCTCCAATCGATGAAGCCTTTCGCAAAATTTTGTTCAGAAGCCGAATATTTTGACTTCCAAATTTTATTCATTTCTGAATCTCTGCTGTTAATGATGATTTGTCCAAGATCTTGTACGCCGATTCCATAATATTGATCAATCTCAAACACTTCGCGGATTCCATCTTGAGCTTTTTCCTCACGTATACTTGACAAGTTGTGACGTAATGATCGTTTGCAGTGATGAGCGTCTTTTTTATAGGGCAGCTGTACGTGTGTTTGTGTATGCGCGCGCACCTTTTAGCATTCCCTGAGTGATAGTAACCCAACACCGCAGATCCATGGATCGGAATGTACCGCGGCCATCGGTTGACCTTGCACTCTGGTCTTGATTGAACCCGTTGAAAATTCATCGTTGAGTTCACACGGCAGTTAAAAGTCAAAAAAAAAAAAAAAATGTGAGGTGGTTGATGTTACACATCAGCGATATCCGAGTGGATAAAAAACAATTCTCAGAACTATTAAATTTGGAATGTCACGTGGTTGATAACGTGGGAAAAGAATGTGGGGGTGGTTAATGTTACACATCAGCAGTCCTACCGTGGGAAAGGAATTCGAAGTGGTTGATGTGACACATCAGCAGTCCTATCGTGGGAAAAGAATGTAGGATGGTAAAAAAGTTCTCGCCCCCGCTGCGCCCTTTACCGTTGCAGGCGAGCACTACAGACTTTGACCTTCGGTCGGTAAGATTGTCGGTACGACAGCACGATTTTGACCCTCGATCGATAAGAATTGCCGGCAAAGTAGTGCAATTTTCACTGTCGGCCGATACAACTGTCGGTAAGGTTGCATGGTTTTATCTGACGAGAGTGGGGGCAACCTTCAAGGGTTTGCGTCTGGGCTGCGTGGAGCGGCTTGGTCGGTAAAGAAGGTGTTTGTAGTCAGAACCCGCCTTGCTATACTACTGGCGAAGCCCCCCGTACGCTTACACAAATTTTTTAAATGAAAAAAATCAATTTCAAGTTCCTGAAAAAGATTCTATGGAGTAAAGAAAAACAAGTTCACCAGACATTTGTTCAAGAATTTGTTTTCAACAATTTATTCATAACTTTTTTGCATTAATATAATTATCGACAATGAATGCCCTATAAAACAGAACCAGTAATTTCATTGAACAAAAAAGGTTATATTCCAATAACATGTTACACAACAATAAATTTACGGGAAGAATAGAATGAAGGAATAATATACTACTTTAACGCCGCTTTCCAGGTTAATACAGGGGCTATTACAGTTGAGGAGTGAATATAAAAAAAAAAATTCAAATATATAAAAATTTTCAGATAATTCAACGAATGACAATTCGTCATAACCACAGCTTTATTTTGAAAAACTTCAGAACTTACATTAAGATTTGTAACAGTCTCTTATATCATATTCACACATCAATGATCATTTATCGCATACATAACATCGTAAACCAACTTATTTATAATGTTACACAACATTAAGTACTTTATAGTTCTATCACATACTTTTCTTTATTTGGCACCACTGACTTAGAATACATTTTTTGTGTTCACAGTAAAATACTTTTTTTAATAATCATTTTTTTATCTTTTTTTAGAGCTTGTTATATATTATATTTATATTTTTTTATTCAATATGGTGAATTAAATCATATTTTTATTCCTTTCCTCTCTGAAATAAGTTGACGGTACAGTTGTTTATATAATGAGCACCCGCGTCGTTTGACTTTCCTGGAGTTTCAACGGTTTCTTTGTGTTATGGCAAAGTATCGCTTCAACGCCTAAATTCGCCGATTCTATTCTACCACACTTATTTTGTTTTTCTTTTTCTATCCTCACGTTTATTACGATACGCTTTCGTGTTCTTCGCCCAGCAACGGAGCTGTCGCGATGACCACGCTTAGTCCGAACCTATCTCTCAATCGAGGAACGTGTATTAATGAATGAAGCATTATTTCACGTGTCGAGTATTCAGTTATAATTTGTTGCAACATTCCCGAGCATCCCGTCACTTCTCCCTCGCGTCATTCTCGAATTAAGAGTTCGCAGTTTTTCTCTAAACACTTTGTTTGTGTGTTTAGAATTCTGATTACTTGGAGATAATGCAGCTGGTGGACCTGACGACTAAACTGTTGATGCAATTGGACGTTTTAATGATGCATATTTTTTCTTCGTTACCGTCACTTCAATTGAGTCGGTAATTTTCAAATAGGTTCTTTTTTTTTCTTGTTCCCGACAGAATCACCCAGATATCCTTCTGCTACTGCAGTTGATTTCCAGCCACTATGTCTTTGTAGTTCTGTAAGATCAGAACCTGCATCCACAAGCAAGGTCGCCGATGTACGTCGAAAACTGTGCCTCAAGTATGAATCGACGTTCTGCTTTCCCAAAAATGCAGTAATTTTTTCAGGCATCAGGCCTATTTTATTGATTCCAATAACTTGGTGAGTGCATTTTCTGATCTGATAATTACTCAGAAATTTGTTGCTTGTCAAATCGGCAGGACGCAGCACCTGATACTAGCAAATTATATCGCGTAGTTCTCCCCACAAACGATTTTGGATCACCATTTTTAGTGTTTGGAATCGAAACTAGCAGAGTATGGTTAGTCTCTATGATATCATCGGTCTGGATATTGTAAATTTCCTCTCGACGTGATCCACCAGCCATTCCCAAGATCAAAATAACCTGCAGCAAATACGTTAGTTATTTTTTTGTTATAAATATTCAAAGAATACTAAATTTTCTTGGGAACTTGGACACAATTGATAAGATTCAACTTATCAAATTTTGCAACGTTTCGTTGGTTTCATTTATTTTCCAACTTCATCAGGCAAGCTGTAACAAATGTACATAAACTTTAAAATTAAGTTGCATAAAACAATAGACATGATACATGTAAGTTACAAATTCAGAAATAATAAACAAAACGAAATTACAAAATATTTACTTTTGAGGTTAAATCCTCGTTAAAATCTTTTGGTCCATAACATCAAGTCAAAAATATGTTTAAATAAGACTAGACAGATATATACATTTTTTGATAAAATTATAAATTTATTGTGCCAATAAATCAATTTAAATAAAATAAAATGGACAAATATAAACAATGATGGACAAATACACATGTCAAACGTAGTGACTCTTAAATCACAGACTGTACTACTCTCACACAGTGTGATAGTACGTGTGGAGCTCGCATTATCTATATTGTCAACATGACTCTGTTGTCCATGACTAGTACTATTCATATTGTGCGCGAAAGTTCAAACTCTAAGTAAAATAAAAATAATTACTATGACTTCACTAAATCCTTAACATCATTTATCAGGTCACTGTAAATTGTACTGAGGTTTTGCGTGTCGGATCTAAAATTGACACAATTCATCGCCTTAATAAAAATCATTTCACTTAGATTTCTCTTCATGTAATTTTTCTCCAGATCTAAAATCTCAACATCCTCGAACTGAAAGTTATGACCATCCTCAACAAAGTGATGTTCCGCTAATGCTGTTTTGTTGTTTTTTATGGACTTCTCAGGTCTGCAGTCAAGTTTATGTTGTCTCACTCTGGCTTTTAATTTTTGCCTGGTCTGTCCAACATACCATTTCCCACACGAGCACGGAATCCTGTATACCAGGCCAGATCTATCTTCTTTCTCCACTTTGTCTTTTAGCCGGGAAAATAGATCCTTAACCTTGAATACATTATAGAATACCAACTTGCAGTTGGTGTGCCTAAATAAAGATCCCAGTCTTGGTGACAAGCCTTTTATGTAAGGAAATCTGCTAAACGACCAATTCCTGTTGACATTGTTGCTTCTGATGTTGTTTCTTATCCTCTCGGACACAATTTTTTCACACTTGCTGATGACCTTGTTTGGATAATTGTGAGATGACAGTAATCTTCTAACCATGCGAATACTTTCCTTGGTCTTGTTCACAGGACTCAAGCGCATGGCTCTGTTCAAAAACCCTTTTACAACCCCCAATTTCTGGCTCAATGGATGATTGGAATTAAAATTCAAAATTCTTCCTGAGCTGTACGGTTTCTTGAACCAAGAAGTTATAAGATCACCATCTTCTGATCTTTCTATTAGTATGTCCAAAAAAGGCAACTTCCTGTTATTCTCAACTTCCAAGGTAAACTGGATGTTCTTGTCAACACTATTGAACACATCCAAGATGCTGTCTACTTTATCCTTTCGAACCACTGCGAAGAGATCATTAACATACGACTTAATAATCGGAATTTCAAAGTCAAGGTGAGTCAACGCCGTTGAAACAACATAATCTACTGCAATGATGGCAATTGAAGGACTTGCTGGACTCCCCATAGCACATCCTTCCTTCTGAAGGTAAAAATTGCCATCAAACACGAAATATCCCGAGTCGTAAGAAAAATCAATAAGCTCTAGTAGAGTAGTCTGGTCCAATTGCACAAATTTCTGGATTTCATCCCACCGCTCAATGATGATTTTCCTTATCAAACTGTTATGAACATTGGTAAAAAGAGATACTACGTCCAGTGATATTAAAACATGGTCTCTGTTTACCTTTTGCAGTTTGATTTGGTCTAAAAAATGAAATGAATCTGTCACATTATATTTCAGACTCATTACGAACGGTAACAGACTCTTATGAACAAAATTGGCGATCTCATAACCTGGTGATCCTATGCTACTGACCACTGGTCTAAGTTTACACCCAGGTTTGTGGGTTTTCCTTAAGCCACAGATTCTTGGTGCCTATGCACTGTAAGTTCGCATTAGCTTACCTTCGATGTTGTCAAGGATACCAATATCCACAAGCTTCTTTATTAAGCGGTTGCTTATGTTTTGTAGCTTTGACGTAGGATCTCTTTTGATCTTTTCATATGTTTTACGGTCGCCAACCAACTTATTCATTTCTGTGAGGTATTCTTCTTTGTACATGACCACTGTTGAATTACCTTTATCTGAGCGCATTACTAAGAGATCCTCATGTTGTTTAAAGAAATTTCTTGTGACTTTGATATTTTTAACTAGGTTGAAGTTTTTCTTGTGATTGCTGTTGCTTCTACGCTGATATTTAATGTGATTTGTCACAATATTTACACCTCTTGCTCTCAGATTATTTCTCACTTCCGTCAAACCCTCGTTGGATAACTCGTCATCTTTCACTTTGTCGGTACATCCCTCCAGATCCTCAATAATTGTAACGACCGGTTGATTGATATTCGTTGTTGGTAGTCCATAATTAAAATCTAAATCTAAGATCTTCTGGACTTCTGATGGTAAAACTGTATCAGTAAAATTATAAATTCTGTTTCCAACTTTTTGTTCTACATTGTCAGTAATCTTGTCTTGTAGCTTCCCAAACATTTGTTACAGCTTGCCTGATGAAGGTGGAAAATAAATGAAACCAACGAAACGTTGCAAATTTTGATAAGTTGAATCTTATCAATTCTGTCCAAGTTCCCAAGAAAATTTAGTATTTATTACATTCAACATGGATGAGAACCAAGATTTGAATATTCAAAGAGTTTCAGGAATTGTAAGATAAAAATAAAATTATGAAAATTTCAAAGATTTGACAAGAACTGCGCCAGATATTTAAAAAATCTCAAATGTATTCAATAAATTTCTGAAAATAACGAAAGATTTTACCACATATTTTTGTTCGAAAGAAAGATTCATTTTTGTTATACATATATACACATACAGGGTGACCACGACAAGGTGGCCAACCCCTCCAAAATCTAGCCACGTGATAATTTGAGAAATTTTTTGCATGATTTTTTAAGGAATTGCGACGATCTCTCCGATAGCCAAGACGAAATTTTTTTAGAAACAACCATTTTTGCGCGCGAAAAAAATGTTTTCGATTTCGGGACTGAAAATAGGGTTGAATTTTTTTTCTGAAAACACGCAAAATCCTGGGTGCGGATATCAAAAATTTTCCGGGATTCGTCAAACCAATCACCCAGAAATAAATCTCAAAATTCGAACTTTTTGTCGAAAATTCGGTACTAACTGGCGGAACAGGTGGAATTGAAATATCTGGCAAAATCGACCAGCGCCAACTTCACCCGAGTCCAGGTAGCGGTATACGATATGTCATTGACGATTCTGCGGAATGAGTTTCGTGGGACTGACTTTCTCTGTTTGCAGCTAGGCGAGCAGCAAGATTAGTAGTTTGAAAATATCTGCATTGAGAGGAGCGTGACAAAAACGTCCGCATTTCAAATTATCAATGATAATTAACACAAAAACAGCATAACGGGAGGTTAACAAGCATTTTGTTATCATCGGTTGCCAGTGATAACCGTTGTAGCGCGGAGGTTAGCGAACGCTCGCGCGTGGCCGATCCGGCCGATCAAGATCCCGCTATTACCGTTTGCCGACGCGGCGACGACGAGATGATGTAGCGCAAAAATTGCAATTCTTTCGAAAATGATCATCGAATCAACCCGATTCTGTCAAAGTGCAGCCTTATTGACAAAAGCTCATCACTCTTATTTCACACAAAAATGATTTGAAAAAACGAACAAAACCCACCCGAATTATGACAGTGTATTGCTTGTTCATCGCAAAATTCTAGGTCAGTTTATTTATATTCTGGAGAACGATGCGCGAAAATTAGTCAACTCTGACACCGTGTATTTACTTTCGTACGTCGAATATTTCCGCGGCAACAAAGCGCATGGGTGGCCGACTTTTCTGTGATTCTATTAGTAACAATGAGCGCAATATTACCACGACCCAGCGTTATTTTCACGCAATGATCAAACCGGGGACAGTGAACTACGGTTCGAAATTATTTTCGAGGAAAATATGCCGTTGCATTTTGGAATTTCGTTAATTGTCCGACAAATTGATACGTAATGCGTAAGAACGAAATGACTCGCATTTGTTTAGAACAAAACCCTTGCATTGCTCTTTACTTCGATACGAAAATTGTACTATTCTTATCCAGATGACAGAAGTAGTGCGAAGCACGACAGGCTGAGGTATCGTTCAAGTACGGCGGAAATATGGCCGATGTTATGACAGAAGTAGAAGCATAAAGGAATAATCGTCAGGTTATGATTCATCAACCTTTTACCTGTGATTTTTCCATTTCGTGGGCGACAAAGACAGTATTTTTTCGTAAATGCGATCGCCACGCTTCACTTTCCATTTCAATTCAATGACAGTTCGTCAATGACGATAATTAGCAAAATTATATTGAGTTTGTAAACCGATGCAGAGATTTGATACTTAATTCTATGCGATTCCTTACAGATAGGGTAATACAAATGTTTGATTAGTCTTTACATGTGCAATGAAATATTTTGTTTCATTCAAAACATGTACAATGCGTCAATTCGGGAATCCGTTATTTTTTGGGATCGCGCATAGTATTGCACAACAATATTATGCACCTTCGATACTCCTCGAATGTTAATCCGTCCTCCTCGCTGAAAATGTTTTCAACGAATGCTGAAATTTACAGGGACGCGGGCATAATATTTGCAATGTTGCCCGCTACATTTGATACATTTAATAATGCGTAATTACTTATCACTGCGTAATAAATATTCTCCGGCATTGCTTCGTGTTTGCCTTTCCCGGTTGGACTCATCTCTGTCAAACTATCGTTGTCTAAGATAATTTTGAAGAGTGCTCGGTTCGTTTCATTCCGACTTTTGTACATAATCTCTGTGACGGCGGCCATTTGCACATTGTCAACCCACACGTCGTACCCTATGCTTAACCGTACTTGATGACAATTTAAAAATGATAATTATCTTATCAAAATTAGTGACAATTTAGTGTGAAAGTATTATCAACAGATCGTTTTCCGCTACTCGGTGCTGTTACTTTCAGGACAATTTGAAAAGTGTTGCATGAACTCGTTTCATTAACGCATTTATTCGTTTCTTCGTTTTGATTGCGACTGTAGTCGCAGTTTCATAATGTAGCTACACAACATTTTGTTGGAGACATTGAATTGATGCATTATTTACTGAAAATTTAATGCATTATGAAACGGACGCAGCATTATTGTGAATGGTGTATTGTTTCACAGATCACGAGTGCACCACCTCGACATACAAGTTTAAATTTCTGAATCGACGTGATCTGAGATACTGTATTCTTGCGTGTACGTATAATTATTTTTAATTATTTAATTCATTTGTTCATTTATTCATTGATTTATTCATTGATTTATTCATTTATTCATTGATTTGTTCATTTAATTATTCATTGATTCATTCATTTATTCATTCATTGATTCATTCATTGATTCATCCATTGATTCATTCGTTTATTTATTCATTCAATCATTCATTCATTCATTTATTTATTCATTTACTTATTTATTTTTTTTTTTTTTTTCTTTGCGTATGGCCAAATCGGTGGGGAAATCCTTCATGGACCACCCTAGGTAGGGTACCGTCACTCCCAGGAGTGTGGGACTCGCCTTACGGAATACCGACTAAAACCACCACCAAAAACCGTTCCTTGCTGTCGTCCACACCCCACGGAACTGTCGTCGTACCTGTTTTTGAGAATAAAATATCACGATTAGAACAATACGAGGCAAATAATTTGATAAAATTAAATCTAACAAACGGATATGAACTAGACTTTTCACCATTTTCGTGACACCATTCTCGCATTACAGAAACGCTAAAACTCAGGTTTATTTGCAATAAGATTCATTAGAGTTCAGTAGTATTCAATACGAGCCTTTAGTAAAAAGAAACTTATCTTGCGTTTCATTTCTGGTCTCGTTTTGTGTTATCGTCCGCGAAAAGCCATTCCTTGCCGTCGTCCACACCACACGGAACTGTCGTCGCATCTGTTTTTGAGAATCAAATATGAGGATTAGAAAAATACGAGGCACATATTTTGATATAATTAGATGTAACATTTTTGAAACTACAGATGCAGTTTAACGTGCATCAAAATCAAACGAATGTGCACTCGACTTTTTACGATTTTTGTGACACCATTCTCGCATTACAGAAACGCTGAAGCTGAAATTTATTCGCAATAAGAATCAATCATTAGAGTTTTGTACTGTTTGATATGAGCGTTTAATAAAAAGGAACTTGTCTTGCGGTTCACGTCTGATTTTGCCAGCTCTTCGTGTCCGCCGATAGCCATACCTTGCTTATCCTCGAGACCCCACGGGACTATCGTCTCACCTATTTTCAACATTAAACAGCACAATAAGAAAAATACGAGGTGTCTTTTTGATCATAACGATTCCGATGTTATTCAAACATCAGATACAGTTTTGTGTGCGGTAGCAAACAAAAAGAGTTTTGACGTCCCACTACTTCTGTTATATTATTTTCACACATCTGAGGATTTTTTTTTTAAACCTCTTATTAACAATAATAATAATTCATGACAGTCTGTTTGCCGAAATTAGCGCGAAAAAATGCCAGATCTTCGATTGTTGTTCAATACGCCTGACGCCAAGATTCGCTCAAAGCATCACCAACCAAAATCAGAGTTTCAACCAAAACTTCGCCGAAATCCATATTATTGCCACGTTTATTTATAGCATTACCCGTATTTTCAATCATTTCAATATTTGCATCACGTTTATAATCGTTCAGTTACCGTGAAATGTTGTGAGAGTTGTTAATTTTACACGTTTAACTGTAGCGTAGTCAGCTGTTGAAGAATATTTTTATTTCACCACTAATTTCACCAACGTTGAGTTACTGTAGCTGTATTGTTAGAAAAGTTGTTGCTAGAAAATTAGAGATTAAGATGGACAGGGACGTGCGGACGACCAGGATGCATCAGATACTAGCGGAGACCGGGAACAACTTTACAGGATCGGCGAGGATGTACCGAGAGCGATTCCCGGAGGACGGGCAGCCACCGTCGAGGCAGTCCTCTCGAAGGTACGATGTTCGCAATGAAATAATTTTCAGAATTGCATAATCGTTTTAATTTGCATTAGAACTCTATGCAGCTTGCGCGCATTGCCCTGAATAATATATTTTGTACATTTATGCGACATAACTGTCGGCTACGTCAATTTTTCTCCTGTAAGAAACCGATGCTTGTGAAACTTTGCAACAATGTATGATTCGAGTATGCGAAACTCCATCTCTAGGCTGGCGGCAACGGAGCAGGAGCACTGCGTGCTGAAGCGGGCCCGAGAGCAGCGCATCAAGCCGGTGCGGGATGGACCTGTCCGAGCAGCGGTGGAACACGCCGTCCAGGAAAACGGAAGACAGAGCTTCAGACGCCTCGCGAGGACACTGCGTATGTTTCTTTTTTCTTCGTTATATTTTTTCTCAATTTAACTTATTCTGAGATGTACGTATGGGACATTCCGTGCCAAATTCGCTAATTTCAACACTCTCTATCATTGGTTTTCTTGAATTTTTTTGCCGCGATAGTGTCTATAAAATTACCAATTGTTGTGCAACATTTTTCCGTGTATCCGCTTCGGGGTGAAGAATATCCAAACCTTTTCAAGGATCTGTGAGAACGCTAAAAAATTCAATTTCGTGTTTTCATCAATTTCGTATTGACCCCGTGATTGGATAATTTTTTCAATATTGCGTCCGGCTTTTCCAGGAATTTCCAACCGACCAGAATCAACCGTATTTTAGTTATTCGCATTAAAATCAATGGTGCGCGGGCAACCTGAACTGTTTGTTTCATGCGAGGGGGAAAAAATTCGAGATTTGAGTGACACGGTAATTGTTTGAGTTGAATTCATCTGAATCAATTAATGTAGTTTAACTTAATTTTCTTGTTTGAAATCAATTTTTTCAAGTGAGGTAAATTCATATAATTCAACTTGATTCGTTTCAATTTATAAATTTCAATTCTTGATAATTCACGCTAAATCAAGTGAGGTTGAAAAGTTTTGAATTCATTCTATCGCATTTCCAATTAATTCAAATTCTTTTTCTCAACTCTAGTTGATTTTACATTTTTATTTAATTTTTACTCTCTGTAAATATATAATTCTGGCATGAACCCAAAGTAATTTGAATATGCTTGATTTAATTTTCCGTAATTCAGTTGTGTCTCGGTTAATTCTCAATATTTCGGTTAAATTGAGTGATTCAGTTAATTCTCATTAATCAAGTTTATTTTCATTTTAATCAAGTTTAATCAAGTCAATTTTACATTCATTCAGGTGAATTGTAAGTGAGCCGAAAATCCATTGACTCGTCAGTTCAGCGAGACATTTACCCGTCGGTTTGATGCGAAACGTTATTACCAAGTCATACCTCGTTCTGTTGGGCGGGATTTATTAGAGACGTGACAATTCTGAACACAAATTCAACGTATATTCGGGGGTCAATGCGATAATTGTCTCTTCGTGCTTTCTAAAAGAAGCAGTTAATTCCCTACAGAGGTTCCTCGAGAATCTGTGAGAAAAATCGCACATGAGCTGAACCGTCCGTTCAAGTACCAGCCGGTGTAAAAGCTGTGACCAGGTGATGCCGAACGAAAACTGACGTACTGTCGCTGGGGACTGGAGCGTCTGCAGGAGGATCCCGATTTCTTCAGGAACGTGTGCTTTACGGACGAAGCGCTGTTCACGAACCTCAAACTCGTCAACAAGCAGAACTGTCGTTGGTGGGCTCCGGAAAACCGATACTGGATCGTCGAACAGGACAACCAACACCGTTGGAAGCTCCACGTCTGGGTTGGAGTATTATAGGACAGGATCCTCGGGCCCATTTTCCTCGACGGAAATCTGACGTCTGCCAAGTACAGGACCGTACTTACCGAGGAACTCCCCTGCCTGACGGACGGAAACCCCATCCGTATGGACCAGGTTTGGTGGCAGCAGGACGGGGCCCCTGCCCACAACAGTGACGCGAACAAGGCAATCCTGGACGCCATGTTCCCGGAGCGCTGGATCGGTACGAGAGGTCCGGTTAGGTGGCCAGCGCTCTCACCAGATCTTACCGTCTGCGATTTCTGGTTCTGGAGTAGAATCAAGGAAATCGTATATGAACGGGCCCCCACAACGAAACACGACATGCGCCACCGCATCGCCGAAGCGTGTGCCGCTATTCCTGTTAGGGAGATGCAACGGGTGCGAGGGTCGATCCGGAAACGGCTCGCACTCACTGTCCAGCAGAACGGAGGGCACATCAAGCATCTCCCCAGGCAACGGAACCAGGAATGAAATGTGAGATATGATTCTTTTTACAAATCTTCAATGATTGACAACGCAAAACTGTCATAAATTATTATTATTGTTAATAAGAGGTTTAAAAAAAAAATCCTCAGATGTGTGAAAATAATATAACAGAAGTAGTGGGACGTCAAAACTCTTTTTGTTTGCTACCGCACACAAAACTGTATCTGATGTTTGAATAACATCGGAATCGTTATGATCAAAAAGACACCTCGTATTTTTCTTATTGTGCTGTTTAATGTTGAAAATAGGTGAGACGATAGTCCCGTGGGGTCTCGAGGATAAGCAAGGTATGGCTATCGGCGGACACGAAGAGCTGGCAAAATCAGACGTGAACCGCAAGACAAGTTCCTTTTTATTAAACGCTCATATCAAACAGTACAAAACTCTAATGATTGATTCTTATTGCGAATAAATTTCAGCTTCAGCGTTTCTGTAATGCGAGAATGGTGTCACAAAAATCGTAAAAAGTCGAGTGCACATTCGTTTGATTTTGATGCACGTTAAACTGCATCTGTAGTTTCAAAAATGTTACATCTAATTATATCAAAATATGTGCCTCGTATTTTTCTAATCCTCATATTTGATTCTCAAAAACAGATGCGACGACAGTTCCGTGTGGTGTGGACGACGGCAAGGAATGGCTTTTCGCGGACGATAACACAAAACGAGACCAGAAATGAAACGCAAGATAAGTTTCTTTTTACTAAAGGCTCGTATTGAATACTACTGAACTCTAATGAATCTTATTGCAAATAAACCTGAGTTTTAGCGTTTCTGTAATGCGAGAATGGTGTCACGAAAATGGTGAAAAGTCTAGTTCATATCCGTTTGTTAGATTTAATTTTATCAAATTATTTGCCTCGTATTGTTCTAATCGTGATATTTTATTCTCAAAAACAGGTACGACGACAGTTCCGTGGGGTGTGGACGACAGCAAGGAACGGTTTTTGGTGGTGGTTTTAGTCGGTATTCCGTAAGGCGAGTCCCACACTCCTGGGAGTGACGGTACCCTACCTAGGGTGGTCCATGAAGGATTTCCCCACCGATTTGGCCAT
The DNA here is from genome assembly GCF_021155775.2 of Neodiprion pinetum. NCBI lineage: Eukaryota > Metazoa > Arthropoda > Insecta > Hymenoptera > Diprionidae > Neodiprion > Neodiprion pinetum. The sequence goes on along the minus strand of NC_060238.1, from coordinate 12,686,378 downwards.
ACGCAAAGAAAAAAAAAAAAAAAATAAATAAGTAAATGAATAAATAAATGAATGAATGAATGATTGAATGAATAAATAAACGAATGAATCAATGGATGAATCAATGAATGAATCAATGAATGAATAAATGAATGAATCAATGAATAATTAAATGAACAAATCAATGAATAAATGAATAAATCAATGAATAAATCAATGAATAAATGAACAAATGAATTAAATAATTAAAAATAATTATACGTACACGCAAGAATACAGTATCTCAGATCACGTCGATTCAGAAATTTAAACTTGTATGTCGAGGTGGTGCACTCGTGATCTGTGAAACAATACACCATTCACAATAATGCTGCGTCCGTTTCATAATGCATTAAATTTTCAGTAAATAATGCATCAATTCAATGTCTCCAACAAAATGTTGTGTAGCTACATTATGAAACTGCGACTACAGTCGCAATCAAAACGAAGAAACGAATAAATGCGTTAATGAAACGAGTTCATGCAACACTTTTCAAATTGTCCTGAAAGTAACAGCACCGAGTAGCGGAAAACGATCTGTTGATAATACTTTCACACTAAATTGTCACTAATTTTGATAAGATAATTATCATTTTTAAATTGTCATCAAGTACGGTTAAGCATAGGGTACGACGTGTGGGTTGACAATGTGCAAATGGCCGCCGTCACAGAGATTATGTACAAAAGTCGGAATGAAACGAACCGAGCACTCTTCAAAATTATCTTAGACAACGATAGTTTGACAGAGATGAGTCCAACCGGGAAAGGCAAACACGAAGCAATGCCGGAGAATATTTATTACGCAGTGATAAGTAATTACGCATTATTAAATGTATCAAATGTAGCGGGCAACATTGCAAATATTATGCCCGCGTCCCTGTAAATTTCAGCATTCGTTGAAAACATTTTCAGCGAGGAGGACGGATTAACATTCGAGGAGTATCGAAGGTGCATAATATTGTTGTGCAATACTATGCGCGATCCCAAAAAATAACGGATTCCCGAATTGACGCATTGTACATGTTTTGAATGAAACAAAATATTTCATTGCACATGTAAAGACTAATCAAACATTTGTATTACCCTATCTGTAAGGAATCGCATAGAATTAAGTATCAAATCTCTGCATCGGTTTACAAACTCAATATAATTTTGCTAATTATCGTCATTGACGAACTGTCATTGAATTGAAATGGAAAGTGAAGCGTGGCGATCGCATTTACGAAAAAATACTGTCTTTGTCGCCCACGAAATGGAAAAATCACAGGTAAAAGGTTGATGAATCATAACCTGACGATTATTCCTTTATGCTTCTACTTCTGTCATAACATCGGCCATATTTCCGCCGTACTTGAACGATACCTCAGCCTGTCGTGCTTCGCACTACTTCTGTCATCTGGATAAGAATAGTACAATTTTCGTATCGAAGTAAAGAGCAATGCAAGGGTTTTGTTCTAAACAAATGCGAGTCATTTCGTTCTTACGCATTACGTATCAATTTGTCGGACAATTAACGAAATTCCAAAATGCAACGGCATATTTTCCTCGAAAATAATTTCGAACCGTAGTTCACTGTCCCCGGTTTGATCATTGCGTGAAAATAACGCTGGGTCGTGGTAATATTGCGCTCATTGTTACTAATAGAATCACAGAAAAGTCGGCCACCCATGCGCTTTGTTGCCGCGGAAATATTCGACGTACGAAAGTAAATACACGGTGTCAGAGTTGACTAATTTTCGCGCATCGTTCTCCAGAATATAAATAAACTGACCTAGAATTTTGCGATGAACAAGCAATACACTGTCATAATTCGGGTGGGTTTTGTTCGTTTTTTCAAATCATTTTTGTGTGAAATAAGAGTGATGAGCTTTTGTCAATAAGGCTGCACTTTGACAGAATCGGGTTGATTCGATGATCATTTTCGAAAGAATTGCAATTTTTGCGCTACATCATCTCGTCGTCGCCGCGTCGGCAAACGGTAATAGCGGGATCTTGATCGGCCGGATCGGCCACGCGCGAGCGTTCGCTAACCTCCGCGCTACAACGGTTATCACTGGCAACCGATGATAACAAAATGCTTGTTAACCTCCCGTTATGCTGTTTTTGTGTTAATTATCATTGATAATTTGAAATGCGGACGTTTTTGTCACGCTCCTCTCAATGCAGATATTTTCAAACTACTAATCTTGCTGCTCGCCTAGCTGCAAACAGAGAAAGTCAGTCCCACGAAACTCATTCCGCAGAATCGTCAATGACATATCGTATACCGCTACCTGGACTCGGGTGAAGTTGGCGCTGGTCGATTTTGCCAGATATTTCAATTCCACCTGTTCCGCCAGTTAGTACCGAATTTTCGACAAAAAGTTCGAATTTTGAGATTTATTTCTGGGTGATTGGTTTGACGAATCCCGGAAAATTTTTGATATCCGCACCCAGGATTTTGCGTGTTTTCAGAAAAAAAATTCAACCCTATTTTCAGTCCCGAAATCGAAAACATTTTTTTCGCGCGCAAAAATGGTTGTTTCTAAAAAAATTTCGTCTTGGCTATCGGAGAGATCGTCGCAATTCCTTAAAAAATCATGCAAAAAATTTCTCAAATTATCACGTGGCTAGATTTTGGAGGGGTTGGCCACCTTGTCGTGGTCACACTGTATATATGTATAGATTGTGTGCGACCGGCTCTGCGTATGTACTGGTATGCCGTGAGATAGCCGTCGACACAAGCGAGCTAGAGAAAAAAAGCAGTCGTACTGCCTCCATGCTGCGAACCGAATGTGAAAGCAAACATACAAATAGTTCCCACTATGTTTATTATATAATAAAGTGTATACTCATAATGAAATATTTGTGATATGAGTCATTTTATAACCCCAAATGTCAACAGTATCATTCATTCATTTTATAATTAATTGTTCAAAAAATATACGTTATATTTTACCAATCAAAATTATATCTAACCATTTAGTTTGTATGATAACCTATTCCACTCCATTATAAATTAGCCTCAACCATTTGAACAACTCTCACAGACCTGTATAGGAGTAGACAACAACGTATCCACATTATCGGCTTATTCAAAGTTAAGTCTTTCTTAATTTGCAATTTTTATTTACTGTTGTTACGTGGGAGCATCTTCGACTATTCACAATCATCAACTACCACCCGTTCAGCATACGCACACCCCCACGTCACAGGGCGATCCGTTATCACCATTGGCAACTTGGTTTTTACTCTAATTTTTTTTTTTAGGCAACTCTCAAAGTTCTTAGGAAATCTTGGATTTGCTTTCTCATCCGTGGCCAAAAATACTTTTGTCTGATGCGATTATATGTTTTGGTGACACCTTGGTGACCACCACCTGACGATCCGAGGCATTCTCTATTTCTTTTCGTTAACATTTGTTTGGAATGACAGTTGTCTTGCGTCAAAGCGTGATTAGAATTTCTCCGTTTGCGAAAATAAAGGATACAAGTTTCCAAACAACACCAGGATTGAGTTCCTCCAAACCTTCTCCGATTATTCGGACGGCAAGGAATTTCACGGTTGAATAGGCCAAAACCGTTTTTAGTTCAGACAATAGCTTAAAAATATCGCATAGGTTGCTTTTCTCTGTTTCTTTTGATTTCAATACTGAGGTAAAAACAAGTTGGGTGTTGTGCTTAGATTCGATGATGGCAAATTTTCGTGGTTGGGGTCTCATTAAGATTTCTTGGTCAACGATGTTGTTGTGCGCAAGTTGGCCTGGTATACCTCTTGTCCAGAAGCATTCTGCTGATATCAAGTGACCATGATTGGTTTTGAGCATTGAAAGTCCATCATTGGTATCTTCAACATCATCTGATACTGGTATGTCGTCCAAGTTGTCAACGAAGGTATATCAACAAAGGCATATCGGTTTGGACATCGTTAATGTTGAGCGCCGTGTCACGGTCAGAGGTGATCATTTCCATATGAGAGTTGGGGTGTTGGGCGCACGTATAGTATTTGGTGTCCATAAGCAAGTTAGAGCTGTTGTCGTTGTGAGAGGCTAGTGGGGAAAGTGATATAGGAAGGGAACAAGAGTGAGAAGACGAGTTCGTTGACCTCGAAAAAAATGGGGGGTATTTCCTTGCACGACGCGGCGGCCCGACAAGAGGGGGGCATGGCGACGTTAGCGGCTGGAGCGGGTGGCGGAGTCGTATGAGGTGCTGCAGATTTACTCGGACGTTGCAATTTCTGTCGTGGAGGCCAAGGAGACGAAGGGGGTTTCTATATGTGAATGGAATGGGGTCAAGGGGTCTACGAGTATTATCAATGGACGTGGTTATATAGTCGGGGCGTGCGGGGATTGGAAATGGAGAGGTAAGACCACAAACGGTGATATTTATTTTTTAATGTTTCAAAATAAAATGGACCATTTTCCTCACCGTATCCCATTTTAATTTGTCGAGTACAGAGCATATAAATTGGATTGAGACAGAAGTTACACATTCTTCTTCCACAGCTTCTCTGAAGTTAACCAAGGTGTCAAGGAAATCGTGTGGCAAGGGTTTGTCAATGTAATTAGGCTTTGTAACTAGGTTATAAATTTTTCTGCAGTCTCATCCGAACCTTTGAGCGGAACAGACGTGTCTGTATAGTGAGAGTGGTTTAATTAACTATATAATTTGTGCATCGCACAATCTATAGTCCCTATTAGTTTGAAGTATATTACTGTGTAATTGTTCGACTAAAAACAAGTGCCCGACTTAGCCGGAAAGTCTTTTTCTGGGCCCCTTATCCCCAGGTGCTCAGAGTAATTTCTGACTACAGAAATTACTCCTCCCGCACCCAAAATGACGTCCACCAACAAAGATCTCAACTACTCTGCCACCGCAAAAAGTGAATTCTTCCCCACAAAAGATTTTGCCGTTATTATTAACGCAATCGAAGGAGCCCCAATCAAGGACTATGTCAAGGCCATCGCCACTAAAGTTTCTGCAGCCAACATACGATTCACCTTCCGAATCGTAAACAATCGCATCTGCGTGTACCTTGCAAGTAAATCTGTAGCCGATAAACTCGTAGATACCCATAGGAACATCATCATCGGCCAAAACTCCCTAAACATCCGGCCATTAATAACAAGAAACAAGAGAATTGTATTCTCTAATGGCCCTCCGACCATTCCACACAGCTTCATCCAGGATGCTTTAGACAGTCTCAAGGTCAAAACAATATCTACGTTTACGTTTCTCAGAATTAGTATTAATGAACCTGGGTTCACACACGTAATGAGTTTTCGCAGACAAGTGTTTCTTTGCCCCGATGACATCAACAAAATACCAGAGTGCTTACAAATTCCATTTGAAGAAGCGCGGTACAACATCTACCCCTCTACAGACTCACTGGCGTGCTTCATGTGCCACAGAGAGGGGCACTTAGCAAAAAATTGCCCCGAAAGCGGAAGCTCTCCTCACAACAACTTCTACGATACTCAAGGAAGCCCCCCTCCCTAATTGCTACGGCTTCCACCACAGCCACCAGCAATGAGGTAAACAAATAACAGGCAAGTCTTTTACTCAATATAACAAACAACACATTAAATAAAATGCTCCCTCCTAAACCACGACCGACTCTATTTGATGACTCGCAAACGGCAAATGCCGAACGCGCCCTTTCTGCACCATTTACCTCAGATCAAGCTATCGAACTCGATACTGCAAAATATGCCCGATAGGCTAAACGTAACTTGAGTAGAACAAAATCAAAAAAACCCAGAACTGAGAACGACCAGGAACACAGTTCGAGATTCGTTCTTCCCCCAACCATTGAAGTAGAAATCTCGTCCAATCCAGGCAAATACAAATACGCCTATGATCAACTACAAAACCGACAAAGTGGCTGAGACAGACTTCATCAAGGAAATGGTCGAGAAGTGCAACCTATCACCCTTAGAAATAAGATCCATGTTAACTAAATTATACCCACACTTATCAAAAAGAGGTCACAAACAAAAATTCACAAGGTTCAAGAACAAACTAATCAAAGAATTCAACTAACCTGACGGAGAGAAGACATACGCAACAACGGGATCAGAATCCGCGCTAAGCTCAACGAAAATGATACAGTAAAAACCTCACTTCTCACGTTACAACTTTCTTATCATCAGAAAAGCGTATACATCCAGCAAACAATAAATCTTCACCATGAAAATAATACAATGGAACTTAAATGGATTATGTATAAGATATGAATATCCAATACTCCTCATTAAGAACAGTAAAGCTGACATAATATGCATCCAAGAAACCCACTTTAAAGACAACTACTTCATGAACTTAAACGGATATAAAAGCTTCTTCAAAAACAGAGTAACAGGCCATGCGAGCGGTGGAGTAGCCACATACGTCAGGAACAATATTCCGTGCAACCAAACCAACGTGAACAGCAACCTTAAACTAGTGTCAGTTTCCATTCAATCCTCCAAGAAAATAAACATCTGCGATATATACATCCCTAATAGTCACAATTTAACAGCATGTGAACTAAATAACATTATCGACCAAATGAATGAACCCTGCATCATAGTCGGTGATTTCAACAGCCACAACTACATATAGGGCTCTCAAAGAATTGACCTTAGCAGAGGAACTATGATCGAGAACTGGATTGACCAGTACAATCTTAACATCCTGAATAATGGTTCGATGACACACCTCACATCTCCTCAGGAACAGAAAGCTAACTAGACCTCAGTCTAGTGAGCCCTAGTCTAGCAGAAAACATCTCCTGGAGAGTCGATGAACTCCTACACGACAGCGACCACTTTCCCATCCATATCACTATCGATGATTCTAACCAAGAGACCGATGAACCAGGCCCACCTAAATGGCTATTCCACAAAGCTAGATGGGGCCTCTTTGCCCAAACCGTTGAAGACAACATCAGGTCACTCAACCCCCCCCCCCCAACACAAAACAATCTATCGTTAAAATTATAACTGACCTCGTTCAAGCCATCAAAGATACTGCAGACTTAGCTTTTCCAAAATCAACGAATAATAAACGAAACAAACAATTTGATTGGTGCTCCGAAGAAACTAAGAAAGCCCTAGACAATAAAAAAAATGCTTTTGAAAACTACAGAAAAAACAAAACGGACCTAGACCTACCAATTGAATACCAAAAATGTCGAGCGATAGCTAGAAGAAATCTCAAAGAATCCAGAAGAACATCATGGCGGAAATTTGTATTATCACTAACCTGCCGAACTTTATCAAATATAATCTAGAAAAAAATTGAAAAAAATGAATGGACACTAAACAAACTACATATCGATCACTCGATTTGACAAAAATAACATTCCACTCACCAAAGACTCAGGGAAAGCAGAAATCTTAGCTGACACCTTCACCTTCAACTCCAGTGACGACAACTTCCCCGAAACATTCCGCAACAATCTACCAGATTCAATCAATCCCTACCAACAACATGTGCGAAACACAAACTGGTGATGAAATGGATGAGATCCTTGCCTCACTTAACGCGCCTCTCTCTATGCATGAACTAGTAAAAGCATAAAAAAAAGGAACTCTAGTCCAGGCCCGGATGGAATACCAGTAATGGTGATCAAACACTTATCAACCGTCAGCCTTCAACGCATTCTCGACATCTGTAATCATATCTGGGCCCATAATGTGTTTCCACAAATGTGGGAACTAGCAACTATAGTGCTGATTGCTTAACCTGATAAAGACCATTCTAATCCCTCAATCTACCGTCCGATTTCATTAACTTGTAACTTGGGCAAAATTATGCAAAAAATGATGAATAAACGCCTAGCCTGGTACCTATGAAATCTAAAATGGTTCTAGGCCTCTCAAAATGGTTTGAGAAGAGCTCATTTCACCAATCACCACTTGCATCACTTGCACAGCTACATCGAAAAGGCATTCTCAAACAAGGTGGCAGCACTTGTAGTTTCCCTAGACATAGAGAAGGCATATGAAATGGTGAACAGACCCAGAGTTATCGACATCCTCACCAAAGAACTAAAACTTCTCGGTCCTATACCCAACTCCATAAAGAAACTTTCTAAAGGAAAGTCTCATAGAAGTCAGAGTTAACAACTCAACATCTAATACCAGAACGATAAAAAATGGCCTCTCTTAAGGTTCGGTTATGAGTGTCCTCTTATTTCTGATATCCATTAACGAAGTGGTCCAGTGCATATCAGCACCCTCTCACGCTCTCCTCTTCGCTGACGATCTAACAATCTACTGCTCAGGTAAAGACCCCCAAATCATCTGTAACATCCTGCAAACTTCTCTCAACAACGTAACTGACTGAAGTCACAAAACGGGTTTTAAATTCTCAACAAGTAAATCAGAATTCATGATCTTCACCCGGAAAACGAAAATGCAACCAGAGTGAACAAAATTATTTCTCAACCACAAGGAACTACACCCAACCACCAACTTGAAAATTCTGGGAATTCATTTCGATAAAACTCTCATTTGGAACAAACACATAACTGAGCTAAAATGACAATGCCACCAACGCCTAAATTTACTCAAGTCCATCGCGTCTACCAAATGGGGAGCTGATTCATAAATCCTAATGAACACCTACAAAGCAATTATTCGTTCAAAGCTCGACTACGGCTGTACTATCTACCAGTTTGCCTCGAACCACCACCTAAAAAAATTATACTCAATCCAAACTACTTCCTTAAGGATTGCTGTTGGAGCATACAGGACCAGTCCCAGAATGAGCTTGCTAGCAGAATCTGGTGAAACCCCGCTGGATGTAAGGAGAACAACTTTCCCTAAACTTCGCATGCTCAGTTCCATCAATTATCCCAGAGCTCCACCAAAATCATCCTCAGAGATCTCCAAACCCCAACAACGAGAAGCCTACAGAAATCCGAGACTTCCTCATTAAATCCACCAGCAACAACGAACTCAAAAACTCAACGCTGTATAATCCTCAATTCTCACAGGTCCCCTTTTGGATGACACGAACGGAATGTTATGATCTATTGATCCACGAACAAACCTGGGGAAAGGACAACACACCAGAAATCCTATTCAGGAACCTCTACTTAGAAATATCCAACCAACTCGAGCTGTTCACCCAGATTTTTACCGATGGATCTATACTTAACAACGTACGAGGATGTGCCATAGTAATTAACAACAGTGTATACAAATATAAGCTTCCTCCATCTTACTCCATATTTTGATGTGAAGCTTTCACGTTACTCAAACGCCTCAAACCAATAGGCCAACTAGACATCTCCAAGGCAGCCATATTCACAGATTCAAAGTCTGTGATCGAAGCTTTGCTGAACTCTAACTCGACAGACAACATCATACAGGAGTGCCAAGCCATTATCTACAACACAAGACTAACTGGAGACATAAGAATTATCTGGGTGCCCTCCCACCAAGGCATCCAAGGAAACGAACTCGCGGATAAAGAGGCAAAAAAGCTACGGTTACTGGCACTGACCTCACCTCCACACTACACACCACAGCAACAGACTTTGAAAAGAAGATCAAAAATCATATCACGACCAAATGGAATGATCTCTGGATCAATGGACAATCTCGCCTCCATGGTATTCGAGAGTACACTATGGAAACAAGACCTCAAGTGTATAGAAGAACAGACCAATGCCAACTGACCAGACTGAGAATAGTACACACGGTATTCTCTCACAGCCATTTATTAAGCAAAGCAAATCCCAAACTATGCCCAGCCTGCAATCAATCTGCCTCAGTAAGCCACATTCTGACGACATGCCCTCACCTTAGCCTACTAAGAAGTCAACACCAGATTCCATCCAGCCTCCAGATTGTTCTGAATAGTAAAGATGTTTACCCACGAATTATAAATTTCTTAAATCAACTGAAACTAACATGCTAATTCCAATATTATATTATATTATATTGTTTTTAATTCTGTAAACCATGGTTTGTCTAAGTTCAATACTTAATTATGTTATACCTACTACTTTAAACTATGTTTTGTTGGAATTTGACATCTAATTAATGTATTCAAAGTGGTCGCAGAGGACCTTAGTTGTCATAGCGACTTAAAATAAATCAAAGAAAAAAAAAAAAAAAATTCGGTTTCCGTGAACGATAGGGATAACATCAGTCACAGTCGGGTCAAATTCTCTGAGTTCTTCACATTTTATGAATTCACATTCTGCCAGCTGTGACGCGATTCCTTCCGACATTTGGCAGATAGCTGATATGCAATGAGCCAAGTTATCGTTTTGCTGCAATAGGTCAGCGTTTATTTCTTTAATATGTTTTTTAAGCGTCCTAAAGAAAGTTTTGTCTTCTGTGATGAAATCACAGTAGGTATGGGGAGAGTCTGGTAAATCGCTGACTGGGTTGATACCATCAGGTTCTTAGTCGGTTTCTGGCGTCCGCAGGTCATCCGAGCTAATGGAAAAATCCGAAGAGTCACTTAGGTGCGGTCTTTTATGTGGCCCAGAATTTGTTGGATTATTTGTTTCGCGTTGGTGTTTCGGATGTCGACATATCGGGAGCGGTGGCAGCATGACGAAAGGGGGTTTACGAAGTATTGGGGCTTCTTTATCACTGAATGCATCATCTGAGATATCCGAAGAGTCAATGGAGTATATCATGTGATAAGTGGGTTGTGAGATTTCAGGGTGTTTCAGCGGGGCTGGGTTTGTGGATTCGTTTGTGGTCTGTCGACGTCGTCGTGGGTACTGATGAATTTCTTCGGTACGTTTTCTTGATCTGTCGCTAGAAGATTCGGTAATAGGGCGAAGGCGCTTTGCATCTACAAGAAGAATTTGGGCGACATCAGGCGGCGTGTTCGTGAACGGAGCTTCGGCATTGGTATTCTATGTGCCGGATTTATGATTCGTATTGAAATCGTACTTTACCAACGCAATAAACGAAAATTAGGCTTCTTGGAGCTTTTTATCCATTTGAGCGGCTCGTAGTCTGTAACCACAGTAAATTTTTGACCATAGATATAGGGGCGGAAGAGGTTGGTACTCCAGTAGGCAGCTACAAATTCTTTATCAGGTACCGAGTAGTTCAATTCAGTGCCTTTGGGTGCTCGGGATGCATATGCTACCGGTAGGTCGGCGCCGTCTTCATCTTGACTTAGGACTACACCGATTGCGAATTTATACGCATCAGTGGTCAGCGTAAATGGCTTGCTAAAGTCGGGGCATTAAAGAATTGGTTCTTTACATAAACAATCACGTAAGGTCTCGAAAATCTATTGGTTCTCGGACGTCCAAATGTAATATATATTTCTTTTTCGTTAGATTATTAAGGCATTTAGCAATTTTTCCGGAATTTGTGACAAACTTGCGGTAATAACCTGAAAGAACGAGAATATGTCTACTGTATTTTGGATTTTTGGGGACAGGCTACTCTTTCGCAGCTACTAACTTACCAGGGTCAGGTTTAGCTCCTGACTCGGTTATTAAGTGACTGAGGTGTACGACTTCTTTGCGCAAAAATTGGCATTTCTCTGGCTGCAGAGTCAAACCAGCGCCAGTTAGTCTTGTCATTAATTTTTGAAATTTGATTTCATGTTTTTTCGAATTTAGCGCAAATAACTATGTCATCTGAATATACAAATATCTCGTTGCCTTGTCAGCCTGGGAGGACCTGGTCCATGAGCCTTTGGAGCGTGGCGGGGGCGTTCTTTTATCCAAAGAACATACGAGAGAATTCATAATGACTTCAAAGTGTCGAAAATGCGGTTTTAGCACCATGTTCCGGGTGCATAGGAATTTGGAGAAAGCCGCAGGCAAGGTCCAATGGGGAAAAATATTTAGCTAAGCTGAGTTGGTCAAGAATTTCGGTGACATCGGGTTATGCGTCTCCGATTATTTTGTCGTTAAGTTTTCGATAGTCGATCATCATGCGCCATCGTTTGTTAACGTCACTATCAGATTTTTTGGGAACGATCCACACCAGGGAAGTATGAGGGGATGCGGAATACTTGATACGATCCTACTTGAGTAGTTTATCAACCTGGGACTCGATTTCGTCGTGGTGAATCTTGAGAAAACGGTATTGTGTGGTATGAATTGGCGTATTGTCAGTCGTCGGGATAGTGTCATGAGGTAAATGGGTGTGACCTAATTTATCACCTAGGAGATGGAACAAATAGTTGAATTCCGTTCCGAGGTTGAATATAGATTGGTTTTTGGTGTCATTGGAGGGGACAAGATGCAGTGTATTTTTCGAGACGTCTAACCTTTCTGACATACTGTCAGTTAAGACCACTATTGTTGCGCCAAGGAAGGGTGCATTCATACCAGGTACAGGAGGTTCGGGTTGCCGTAGCGCGAGGTCAGTGGACTAGCGGGTGCGAGGGGGGGTGGGGGATTAGTAGTTGGATGCGGTGTAAAGAGAGATGATCGACTGCTATTGGGGGCGGGGGTTTGATGTGAAGCCGGGGTTTTTCGGCAAGCGTTGTTATTACAATTGTTCGCTGAAGTAGCCGTGATGTTGGCCATGACTGTACTCAGTGGTTCGTCGATGTCGTCTACAGTTACCGTCATAGGTGTTATCCCTACGGCAAATCCGTTACAATTATATGCGTAAGAATAAGCGATGCCGTTGTGATTTTCAACTTATGCTTCGCCACAAAGAACGTTGTTGCTTGAGTGGATGCGTTTAAGGTAGCCTACTTGGGTGGCAGAATTTGCAACCATTAATGGGATCGTTTTCGCGGTGCGAGTATTGTATTTACGCGGGTACTTTCAAGGGAAAGTAGTGTATATACGACGGTTCTGGACCACACAATGGCGGCGCTCCCCCCTAGCTCCCCCCTCGATCCGCAGCGCTCTCTCTCTCTCTCTTTCGCTCTCTATCTTTATCTCTCACGCACACCCCCCTTGTTCCCCCCTCGCTTCCCCCTCACCATTCGATCATTTTCGCGGTTTGCCGCAAGATGACTATTTTCATAGGATAAGACACACACACACACACGCACGCACGCACGCACGCACGCACGCACGCACGCACGCACGCACGTACGCACGCACGCACGCACGCACGCACACACAGACACACACACACACACACACACACACACACAGACACGCACAGACACACACACACACACACACACAGACACACACACACACACACACACACAGACACCTGCGGCAGAAGAGAAACTGCTACCAGGCGCGTCTCCATGGGAATTGGAGAACGCTCGCTGTCCTTGGATGATACTAGGAGACTGAGTCTCTTAGTTAACAGGGTACAGAGGGTAGGGGCTAAATAAAATACACCCCCGTGAAACAAACTCCCCTCAAAAAGGGTTGGTCATACCACCTGACCTCAAGAGGGCAGGTCATCCCATCTGACGCTGCAACAAGAAGATCGTTCTCTGCTGTGACCCACCAGGAGTGTCCGGAACCTGTATCGTAGTTTCCGACGATACCGGCTAAGGCTGATGTGAGCTTGCTCTGCCGAGGTGTAAGTTATAGCAGTAGTTCAGGAGCCAGCCACTTCGGGCCTTGATCAGGAAGTACGCAGTGAGTGATAGAGATCGGAATCTTCACCGCCTCGAGCGAGTCTAGTCCGTCCGTGTATTCCGGGACTGGCTAACTGTCGACTAGGCCCCAGGGAACTGGGGTAGGAGTACTACTATCTCCGAGGGTATACCCGTTCCTAGTTATGACAACCCGCTCCTCTCCGTACGATGCGCTGGTAATATTAAAAGGATATGAGTAATATAAAGGAAACAAACATGAGTGAGAACGGGTTACACGCCCAACAAGCAGCGATCGAAGCAGGCGCTGAGATGAAGAGGACGCAAGCACTGGAACGCCTCGAAACGCTGACCAGCGAATTGCATGAGTTTGTCAAATCAAAGGTCAACATCCACAAGGAGATAAAGAGCAAGACGACCAGTGTAGTCACCGCTCTTCGCAGATTTAAAACACTGGACGAAGAGTGGCAGTCGTCTCGACGACTCACTCCTCGTCTTACTCCGGAGAAAAACAGTCCACCTGCTGTGGAGATTGAAGGAGAATCAATGGACACCGGATGCGATGGTGACAGTGAATCTGTTGCTGAAGAAACAAGTGGAAGTGTCATCAAGTCTATCAAGTGAAAAAACCGAAACTCCCCGGGCTTAACAGATAACAGAATGACAAAGAAGAAGGACTTGAAACCAAGTCCTCTCAAAAACCTGACGAAGCAGAATGCTGAGAAAAAAGACGCGAATGTTTGGACAGATGTCCAAACGAAGAAAGAGAAAAGGAGGCTAGCCAAAGAGCAGCTCCTAAAAGAGTCTCTAAAGAAGACCAGGCCGGAGCCTAAGCGGAAAAAACCGCACAAATGGATCAGGCCTGACGCGCTGATCATCCGCCCAGCAGACAAGGCGAAGTATGCCGAGATATTGCGGCGTATTAAACAGGACGTTCCTGAAGACCAGGTCCGTGATACGGTCGACAAAGTACACAAGACCAACGCCGGAGACATGTTGATTACGCTCTCGAGGAAGAGCACCGAAAAAGGCCAAGCCTTACAGAAGGCCATTGCGGGCATCCTCCAAGAAGACGCCAAAGTAGTCTGCAAAGGGCCACAGGAGACAATCGAGATTCGAGACATCGATGACGCCACGACGAAGGAAGATATCCAGGCCGCCCTGAAACCGGAAGCTGGCGAGATACCACTAGAGGCAATAAAGATCCGTAATGCCTTTAGAGGTACGCAGATGGCTACAGTGACGCTACCAGCGACAACAGCACGAAAACTACTGGATGGAAACGGCAAGATCCGAATCGGTTGGGTTAACTGCCGAATAAGAGCGACGATGAGACCGGTTCAATGTTATAAATCTTGGCACTTCGGGCACATTGGATCCCAGTGTAAGGGCAAAGTTGACCGGTCTAAGCACTGCATAAGATGCGGAGAAGAAGGACACAAAATTGCGGACTGTAAAAATCCAGCCAAATGTGTATTATGCGCTGAGAAGAATAGCGAAGAAGTTGCTGCTCACCATGCCGGCATATATAGATGCCCGGTATTCCAAGAGGCGCTTCAGAAGAAGACAAGCAAGAAATAATGAAGATATTACAGCTCAACCTCAATCATTGTGAGACTGCGCATGACCTGCTTATGCAGACCGTGCGTCAACTACAGCTAGACTTAGTACTAATAGCAGAGCCGTACAGACACCTGAATAACTAACCTTGGGAATCTGACAGCACCACCAAAGCTGTCATCTGGTCCTGTGGCAAATTTCCTTTCCAGAGCGTAGTGAGCAATAATAGCAACGGCTTTGTAGCAGCATCTGTTAACGGTATCCGCTTTTATAGCTGCTATGCACCACCTAGCCTCCCTATTGCTGACTTCACAGAATTCCTGGATCGACTTACTGAGGATGCAAAGCAGTACTACCCAGTAGCAATAGCCGGAGACTTCAACTCCTGGGCGGTAGACTGGGGCAGCAAGCAGACCAATGCGCGAGGTAAAGCATTACTTGAAGCAATGGCCACGCTGGACGTAGTTCTCCTTAACATTGGCGAAACACCAACATACACCAAGGGAGAGGCTAGTTCGATAATAGACCTCACATTCGTCAGCAGCAGTCTATTGAGAGGAAGCTATTCTTGGACAGTTATGAACACCTACACCGCCAGCGACCACAATGCAATACTTTGGGAAATATCGGCTGGTCGGAACCCTCGAAGAGCAACTAGACAAACTAATGCAGTTGGATGGAAAGTAAAAGACTTTGACTCGGAAGCTTTGGTAGTAGCATTAGACAAGGACTCGACCATCACAGGAGATGCTGAGGAGAAGACGAAGAACCTAATGACGAAAATCACCCAGGCGTGTGACACCTGCATGCCTCGTAAGCGTGGTATAAATCAAAGACCTTCGGTGCATTGGTGGAATGATCAGATTAGCGCCCTCAGAACAGCTTGTCTCAAGAAAAGAAGAACATCGCAACGTGGCTATCGAAGACCTAACTCGGTGGAGCTGGTCGCGGAGTACAAAAAGGCCCGCCGAGAACTGAACAAGGCCATCAAAGATAGCAAAAAACGCTGCTGGAAGGAACTTGTCGAAGAAGTAGAAAGGGACCCATGGGGCAGACCGTATAAGGTGGTCATGACCCACCTGAAATACCAGCCAATACCGTCACCTACGTGTCCACAGCTCCTAGAGAGGATCGTCTCAACGCTGTTTCCGCGGCAACGTGAGTTTATATATTCATCACTGCAGATTAATTCTGAAGACATTCCACCTGTCACAGAAGAAGAACTGATGGAGGCATGCAATCGCGTAGGGAATAATAAGGCGCCGGGATTGGATGGGATCCCAAATATTGCACTAAAAACATCTATTAAAGCAGCGCCAAAATTATTCTTAGAGACCTACGACTCATGTCTCAAAGAAGGGATCTTTCCTCGAAGATGGAAGCAACAGAGACTAGTACTGCTTCCCAAAGGAAAAAAGCCACCAGACGAGCCATCATCTTACCGCCCACTCTGCATGCTAGACACGGCGGGTAAGATATTAGAACGAATCATCCACCAGAGAATAGACGCTGTAGTCGATCCACTCCTATCAGAAAATCAGTATGGTTTCCGGAAAGGACGATCAACCCTGGATGCTATCGACCTGGTTGTCAATACAGCCAAGGAAGCGATAGCCGGAAAGAGATGGAGACGTGGTACAAAAAAGTACTGTTTGGTAGCAGCATTGGACATCAAGAATGCTTTCAACTCCGCCAATTGGGACTGCATCATGCGGGCCCTCGAAGAGAAACAAGTTCCAGGATACCTGTGTAGGATGGTAGCAAGCTACTTCACGAGCAGGGTCCTTAGATATGACACACAGAGTGGTCCTAAGGAGTATAATATTACCGGTGGTGTGCCACAAGGCTCAGTCCTAGGCCCGCTACTATGGAACGTCATGTACGATGGTCTCCTGAAAATAGCAGTGCCAAAAGAAGTCAAACTGGTAGCATATGCCGATGATGTAGCCGTGGTGATTGTCGCGAAACATCTGAAAGAAATAAATCTGGCCTTTGATATCACATTTAGCCGGATCAACCGTTGGATGGATATGATGAACTTGGAGCTAGCCAAGCACAAAACTGAAGCGGTGCTCATCACCAGCAGAAAGATTGTCGAAAACATCAAGCTGAATGTCGGCGAGCATGAGATCACATCGCAACCATTTATCCGATATCTGGGAGTGATGCTTGATGCCCGACTGAACTTTAAGCAACAGGTCGAACACGTAAGTGCTAAAGCATCAGCGGTGGTAACCAGTCTATCAAGACTGATGCCGAATGTTGGAGGCCCGAAGCAGAGCAGGAGACTATTGTTGTCTTCAGTAGTCACATCAGTGCTCACATATGGAATATCCGTTTGGGCAGACGCGCTGGAGACCCAAGAATCATGGAGGAAAGCCGGACCGGTTTACCGATTAAGTGCACTAAGAGTTGCAAGCGCCTTTCGCACAATATCCGAGGAAGCAGTGTGCGTCATTTCTGGAACTCTGCCTCTTAGAGTTCTAGCTGAGGAAAGACGGAACCTATACCATCGAAAGAGGTCATCTACACTGAGCGCTGAAGATCTGAGAACTGAAGAGCGACGATATAGTATTGCAAGATGGCAACAACTATGGGATGCTGCAGAAAAGGGAAGATGGACATATCGACTTATACCAAGGATTGACGTTTGGCTGGGCCGGAATCACGGCGAGGTCAACTACTATTTGACACAGATGCTGTCAGGACACGGCTGTTTCCGGGCATATCTCCATCGCTTTAAGCATGATGATTCTCCAGAGTGCCCGGCCTGCCCAAGAGTTGCTGAAAATGCAGAGCACGTTTTTTTTGAGTGCCCTCGTTTTATCCCTCAGCGTGATGAGTTAGAGAAGATCCTGAACAAGAGAATCACACCAGAGTCAATAGTAGAAGAAATGCTGCCAACCGAAGCTGCCTGGAACGCCACATGCACGTTTGCTACCGAAGTGCTTACAGAGTTGCGTTCCATTGAAGGAAGAAGAACAGAAAACAAGATCTAGAAGGAAGGAAGGAAGAAATAACACCTTAGCTACCAGAAGGAAGAGCAGCAGCTAAACCTCCCCCTGCGAAGTAATACTTCACAGTCGTACCGCAGGGGATCAGAGGAGAGAAGAAAAAGGGGTTTAGGGTTTAGTGAGTAGTAGCTAGTGTCAAGTTTTTTTTGTATGGCGCTAGTTGAGTCTCACATATCCAGGCGAATAACATATGCAGTCCACCTATGCAAAACATCTAAGGAAACATCTATGCCTGGAATGCGTAAAAGCATTCCCCCCCCTTAAAAAAAAAAAAAAAAAAAAAAAAAAAAAAAAAAAAAAAAAAAAAAAAAAAAAAAAAAAAAAAAAAAAAAAAAAAAAAACACAGACACACACACACACAGACACACACACACACAGACACACACAGACACACACACACACACACAATGGCGGCGCTCCCCCCTAGCTCCCCCCTCGATCCGCGGCGCTCTCTCTCTCTCTCTTTCGCTCTCCATCTATATCTCTCACGCACACCCCCCTTGTTCCCCCCTCGCTTCCCCCTTACCATTTGATCATTTTCGCGGTTTGCTGCAAGATGACTATTTTCATAGGATAAGACACACACACACACACACATGCACACACGCACGCACACACACACACACACACATACACCCACCTGCGGCAGAGGAGAAACTGCTACCAGGCGCGTCTCCCCGTAGCGGATGGGTTGACACTCGCTGTCTTTGGATGACACTAGGTCTTCTAGCTGATGAGGTACAGAGGGTAGGAGTTAAATAAAATACGCTCCCGTGGACAAAACTCCCCTTCAATGGGTTGGTCACATTAACTGACCTAACAAGACGATCGATCCCTGCTGCAACTCACTGGGAGTGTCCGGAACCCGTGTCGATTATTTCCGACGATGCGGGCCACGACTGATGTGAGCTTGCTCTGCCGAGGTGTAAGTTGCAACAGTGGATCAGGAGCCAGCCACTTCGGGCCCTGATCAGGAAGTACGCAGTGAGTGTTAGAGATCGGAATCTTCACCGCCTTGAGCGAGTCTAGTCCGTCCGTGTATCCCGGGACTGGCTAAGTGTCGACTAGGCCTCAGGGAAATGGGGTAGGAGTACTATCTCCGAGGGTACACCCGTTCCTAGTTATGACAACCCGCTCCACTCCGTACGATGCGCTGGTAAACCAAAAAAGTATGAGTAACTTACAGGAAATAAACAAGAGTGGAAACGGGCTTCATGCCGAACAAGCAGCGATTGACGCAAGCGCTGAAATGAAGCGGTCGCAAGCGCTCGAACGCCTTAAAAAACTGACCAGTGAGCTGAATGATTTCGTTCAATCGAAGGTCAACATTCACAAGGAGATAAAGTCCAAGACGACTAGTGTAGCTAGCGCCCTACAAAGGTTTGAGAAACTGGACGAAAAATGGCGCTCATCATTGCAGCGCATTTCCCGTGCTACACCGGAAAAAAACCTCCGAAGCTGACGTCGGAACTGACGAAGCAATAGACACCGGAGCCGAAGGTGACGGTGAATCAGTCGCTGAAGACGGGCGTGAAACTTTCGGCAAGCCTGGTAAGAGAAAAGAAAGACCCTCTTCAGACCCAACATTCAGGCAAGCAACAAAAAAGAAGGACCTGAAGGAAAGCCCTCTGCAAAGAGCAGCACTGCCAAGCGACGAACAGATGAAAGCGCCAGCTTGGCAACGAGTTCAGTCTGAAAAAGAACAGAAAAGACAAAGGAAAAAGCAGCTCCCAAAGCAACCGCCGAAAGAGCCACGGTCGGAACCTAAGCGGAAGAAACCTCGAAAGTGGATCAGGCCTGACGCTCTGATCATCCGTCCGGTCGAGAAGGAGAAGTACGCCGAAATATTGCGTCGTATAAAGCAGGCAGTCCCTGACGACCAGGTCCGCACAACCGTGGAAAAGATCCACAAAACCGAAACTGGGGACATGCTGATTACGCTCTCAAAGAAGAGTACTGACAAAGGCCAAGCCTTGCAAAAGGCTATCACGGACATTCTTCAAAAAGAGGCCGAAGTAATTTGCAAAGGACCGCAGGAGATCATCGAAATCCGAGACATTGATGATGACACGACGAAGGAGCACATTCAGACTGCCCTGAAAACGGAAACCGGAGAAACCTGCGAAATACCACTAGAGGCTATCAAGATCCGTAAGGCCTACAGAGGTACGCAAACGGTCACAGTGACACTACCAGCAGCTGCAGCACAACAGCTACTGGAAAGAAACGGCAAAATGAGGATTGGCTGGGTCAACTGCCGAATGAGAGCAACAAAGAAGCCGATACAATGCTTCAAATGCTGGCACTTTGGGCACTTTGTATTCCAGTGCAAAAGTGAAATCGACCGATCTAAGCACTGCATAAGGTGCGGAAGAGAAGGACATAAGATTGCTGAGTGCAAAAATCCAGCCAAATGTGTATTATGCGCTGACGATCAAGGTGCGCAGGACGCTGCCCACCATGCTGGCACATACAGATGCCGGGTTTTCAAAGAGGCGCTCGAGAAAATGATAAGCAAACGAGCATGAAGATACTGCAGCTCAACCTCAATCATTGCGAGACTGCGCATGACTTGCTCATACAAACCGTGCGCGAACTAGAGCTTGACTTAGTACTGATAGCAGAACCATATAAACATCTGAGTACCCAACCCTGGGAATCGGACAGTACCAACAAAGCTGTCATTTGGTCCGGTGACAAATTACCTTTCCATAAAGCAGTCAACAACAGAGAAGCCGGATCTGTAGCAGCATGGGTAGATGGAATTCGTTTCTACAGCTGCTATGCCCTGCCGAGTCTTGCTTTGGAACAATTCATCGATTTTCGTGATTGTCTAACCGAAGATGCAAGGCAACACTTTCCCGTAGCAATAGCAGGTGACTTCAATTCCTGGGCAGTAGACTGGGGCAGTAAGCTCACCAATGCACGAGGAAAGGCTCTACTTGAAGCGATGGCCACACTAGATGTTGTCCTCCTTAACACTGGCGAGACACCAACATATTCAAAAGGAGAGGCAAGCTCTATAGTGGATCTTACGTTCGTCAGCAGCAGTCTAACAAGAGGAAGCTATTCTTGGGTAGTTATGAACACCTACACTGCCAGCGACCACTACGCCGTCCTTTGGGAAGTATCAACTGGCCAGAGCCCTCGAAGAGCAACCAGACAAACTAACGCAGTTGGATGGAAAGTCAAAGCTCTTGACCCAGCTACTTTAATAATAGCTTTAGATAGCAACCCGACTACCACAGGGACTGCTGAAGAGAAAGCAAAAGAACTAATGAAGAGAGTGACCCAAGCCGGCGACGCTTGTATGCCCCGGAAACGTGGCATGAATCATCGATCTTCGGCACACTCCTGGAACAATAACATCAGCACTCTTCGTAAAGAGTGTTTTAAGAGAAGAAGAATATCTCAGCGTGGCTACCGTCGACCTAACTCTGCAGAACTGGTGGCAGAGTACAAAAAGGCCCGTCGAGAATTGAGTAGAGCCATCAAGGATAGCAAAAGAAGCTGTTGGAAGGAACTCGTCGAAGAGGTAGAGAAAGATCTGTGGGGCAGACCGTACAAGATGGTCATGACCCACCTGAAATGTCAACCAATGCCGTCACCTACATGTCCACAGCTACTAGAGAAAATCGTCTGTACGTTGTTTTCTCAGCAACGTGAGTTGATCTATTCGTTACCGCAGCATGACCCTGAAGACATCCCACCTGTCACAGAGGAGGAATTGATGGAGGCATGCAATCGTGTAGGGAATAATAAGGCGCCGGGATTGGATGAAATTCCAAACATTGCTTTAAAAACATCTATCAAAGCAGTGCCGGCATTATTCATAGATACCTACAATGTGTGTCTCAAGGAAGGAGTCTTCCCTGAAAGGTGGAAGTGGCAAAGACTTGTACTGCTCCCGAAAGGAAAGAAGCCACCTGACGAACCATCATCTTACCGTCCACTCTGCATGTTAGACAGGGCGGGTAAGATATTAGAGCGGATAATTCACCAAAGAATAGAAGCAGTAGTTGATCCACTCCTCGCAGACAACCAATTTGGTTTCCGAAAAGGGCGGTCAACCCTAGATGCAATCAACCTGGTCGTCAACACAGCTAAGGATGATATTGCTGGAAAGAGATGGAATCGCGGCACAAAAAAGTATTGCTTGGTGGCTGCATTAGACATCAAAAATGCTTTCAACTCTGCTAACTGGGACTGCGTAATGCGCGCCCTCGAAGAGAAACGAGTTCCAGGGTATTTGCGTAGAATGGTAGCAGGCTACTTCACAAACAGAGTCCTTAAATATGACACAAAAAGTGGTCCTGAGGAGTATGATATTACTGGTGGTGTACCACAGGGCTCAGTTCTAGGTCCTCTGCTATGGAATATCATGTATGATGGTCTCCTGAAAATAGCATTGCCAGCAGAAGTGAAACTGGTAGCGTATGCAGATGATGTTGCCGTGTTGATTGTCGCGAAGCATCTTGAAGAGATAAATCTGGCCTTCGACATTACATTTACACGGATTAACTTATGGATGGATACGGTGAACTTGCAACTAGCTGAGCATAAAACCTAAGCAGTGCTCATTACCAGCAGAAAAGCGATGGAAACCATCAAGTTACAAGTTGGGGAACTTGAGATCACATCACAACCGTACATTCGGTACCTGGGAGTGATACTTGATGCTCGACTCAATTTCAAGCAACAAGTCGAACATGTGACTGCCAAAGCATCAGTATTTAGAGCGAGCCTAGCACGACTCATGCCTAACGTTGGTGGACCAAAGCAGAGCAGAAGACTACAGCTGTCATCAGTAGTAACATCCGTGCTCACATATGGTATATCCATTTGGGCTGATACATTAGAGACGCAAGAATCATGGAGAAAAGCGGGTCCAATTTATAGACAGAGCGCTCTGAGAGTTGCCAGTGCCTTCCGCACAATATCAGAAGAAGCGGTGTGCGTCATTGCTGGAACCCTACCGCTTAGAGTACTAGCAGAGGAAAGACGGGCCCTTTACCAACGAAAAAGGTCAACTGCACTGAGCCCTGAAGAACTTGGAACAGAAGAACGGCAGCACAGCATCTCGCGATGGCAACTTGAGTGGGACACCGCAGCAAAAGGAAGATGGACACACCGCCTCATACCAAAGATCAATGTTTGGCTGAGCCGAAACCATGGCGAAGTCAACTATTACCTAACTCAGATGTTGTCAGGACATGGGTGCTTTCGAGAGTACCTGCGCCGCTTTAAGCACGACGATTCTCCGGAGTGCCCGTCTTGTCCGGGGGTTATTGAGGACGCAGGGCACGTTTTCTTTGTGTGTCCACAGTTTGATCCTCAGCGAAATGAGTTAGAAAGGATCCTGAACAGGAGAATCCAACCAGGGACAATAGTAGAGGCAATGTTGTCGAGTCAAACTGCTTGGAACGCTACAAGCACTTTTGCCACAGAAGTCCTTACAGAGCTGCGTTCCATTGAAAGAAAAAGAGCGAATGATAGAAACTAGAAGGAAGGAAAAATGACACCTTAGCCACCAGAAGGAAGAGCAGTAGCTAGATCCTCCCTTCACGAAGTAATGCCTGACGGCGGTTTCCATGAGGGATTAGAGGAAAGAAGGAAGAAGGGGTTTAGGGTTTAGTGGGTAGGGGCGTTAGCGTCGAGTTTTAGTGTGACGCTGCGTCGAGTCGCCACATATCCAGGCCAAACAGCTAGGCCTGGTATCCGTAAAAAGGATTCCCCCCCCCCCAAGAAAAAAAAAAAAAAAAAAAAAAAACACACACACACACACACACACACTCGAACACGAAATAATTCTTGTCGAGACTTGTTTTCCACCGAACGCCATAAACGTAGGTATTCGGGGCAAGGGCTCTGGGCCCCGATTTTTCATACCTGCACCGCCGTTTACCTGCACTTCGTTGACCGATTTCCATTGCATGCTTGGAAAACTATACATTGCTACTCCACTCACAGCATTTGCGCAGATTTTTATACTTAGGTGGGCATCCATCGTAGGCAGCGGCAGGTTTGCGATAAGGGGGAGGGAGAGAGGGTGAAAACTTGTTCCAACACGATGTGAGGCAAGATGCAGCTGCAAAAGTGGGTGATTTCAAACGGGAAATGAATCGCAAGAATTTAGCGATAGTGGAAGGGGGACTGCGGACCCCGTCGTCGTTCACGTCATTTTTCACATGAATTGCATCATCTCTGCAGAGCCGGGAGAGCGATGAAACCCAAAGATTCAGAGATAGCGGGTCGGGTGAAGGGTGGACCAAGTCGTCTCTGACATCATTTGTCCCTCCGAGATGACAAAACGCAGTGCGCATCGCATCTCTGACGTAATTTTTCCCTCCGAGATGCGCAGAAAGTAGTGCGCACCGCATCTCTGACGTCATTTTTCCCTCTGATATGCGCAGAATTCAGCGCGCACCGTCCCCAAATTCTTGCGATCTATCGACCTATATATAAGCTCCACGCATCCGATGCAGTCTCATCACTCTTACACAATACGTGCAAGTGAAAACGTCTGAATATCTTCATCATGCGCGTCAAAGTCATGGCCGTCGAAGCGTATATGGGACTTGCAGAGCAGATGGAGGGGACGTACAATTTGCTGAGAGACCAACCACCCGGAGAAAAGAATGACGCTGTCATCAATCATAGGACTGATATTGGAATTGCGAATATCCAAGTTCTACGTGATATTTCTATGCAACGAGGAACGACTGTTGGTGCGAAAATGCGGATCTAACATACTGTCGCACTCCTGCAATCTCGGGTGGCGAAGATCAAGCAGTTGCAGCAGCGCGCAGTTGTTACGGGTAAAAATATCGGTACTTTTGCGGGTGTACAGTGGGACGACGTGTATAGTGCTTTTGCCAGTCGAATCCGAACAGGGGTTGTCACAAATCTCCGTCGTGAAAATTTGGACGCCTTTCTGGATAATGTGCAGCGCGTTGTCGCCGAGAAGTTGGAGCTGGTACTGCGCGAGGAGGAAAATGTGAAGGTCAACCTCATATTATCGTGCAAATTCGAAAATGCCAAGCACGAAGAGATCTCCACCGAAGTTAGGAGCTTCAACACCTCCGACGTGGCGATTTTTCTCCCATCGAGCGATATAAATGGCTGGTTTACACGTGCACGGGGTGATTTGCTATCGAAGGTGAAAGATTTCGAGCAACGCGATTCCGGCTGGAGTATGATTGAGATCCTCAACATCGCTGTAAATATCAACCGCTACCAGCCTCTCACCGCGGGGGCTTCAAGATTCATCGAGCTGCCCCAGGACATTCAACATGAGAAGGCTGTGATCAACATGAGGAACGAGGATGAAAGATGTCTTCTCTGGTCCGTCACAGCAGCCCTCCACCAGGTCAACATCCACACCGATAGGACTAGCCATTATCGCCGCTATATTTCGGAGTTGGGCGGTGCAGGTATCAATTTCCCTACTACTCTACGTGATGCGAAAAAGCTTAAGAGATTGAATAATTTGCGAATCTAAGTATATGGGATAGAATCTCAAACTTTTTCGCATCATGCAAAATCTAACAAAAGCGTCATCGTGCCAATTTATTTGAGCCATCATTTGATTACCGCGAACATTGACACGATTCATTTTCTAATGGTTAAGAGTAATCCGGAAGACGTTATGACTGGTGAGTTTGCACCGAGATTCCACTTTGCTTGGATTAAAGATCTTTCCCGATGGTTGAGCATACAATTGTCCGTTCGCGAACACAAAACGTTTTTATGTGACAGATATTTGCGCCACTTTACAGTGAAATACGCCTACGACAATCATCGACAAGATTGTATTATGCTAAATAAAGTACGCATGGAATTTCCCGAGTGTAAAGATTCAGCATTTTCCAATTTTCGAAACGAAGACACCGTTCCGTTTGTCGTATACGCCGATCTCGAATGTATATCAATCCCCGAACCCGTAGATGAATTTGAAACTCGTAAGACTTGTGAAATTCAAAAGCATGTCCTGCATACTATGTGTAGCATACTACGTACATTGCGCGTACGATGAGACTTTATCGGAGTTCCACGGTAAGCGCGGTGTTGATTGCGTAGATCGGTTTATGCAGCAGCTTAAAGATTTACCAATTCAAGTAGAGTCACGCATTAAAAACATAATTCCGATGAAGTCTCTTACCCAAGTGCAACGCGATCGTCACATGAGCGCAAAGAATTGTTACATTTGCGAGAAGCCGTTTACTCCTGAGGAGAAAAAGTGTCACGATCACTATCACTTCACGGGTAAATATCGTGGTCCTGCTCATAATCGGTGTAATTTGAATTTCAGAGAGACGCATACAATTCCATTAGTTTTTCACAATTTGTCCGGTTACGATTCGCACTTTTTAATAAAATCCCTAACGTCAACTTTTCCAGGTAAAATTACACTGCTACCAATAAATAAGGAAAAATATATATTCTTCACGGAACACGTTGATGGGACAATGATGCACCTGAGATTCATCGATCCGTTTCGATTTATGGCTAGCAGCGTCGATAAACTTTCCACATATTTGACCGATACCGATAAACGCATAACACGTATATTTTATAATAATCTGACTCAGTTCAGTTTGATGACCCGCAAAGGCGTTTTTCCCTATGTATACGTCGATTGTTGGAGGAAACTTGATAAAACGCGATCACCTGCAAAGACGCATTTCCACTCTCGAATCAACAATTCAAATATTAGGGACGCCGATTACGAGCATGCGAAAACTATTTGAGGGGAATTCCATTAAGAGTCATTGGGGGGCTATTCAGATTTATATTTAAAGACCGATGTTCTTTTGCTTGCTGATATTTTCGAAAATTTCCGCGCTAGCTACTTTAAAACATACGATTTAGATCCGTTGCAATACTCCACAGCACCGGGACTTGCTTTTGACGCGATGCTCAAGCATACTAGAGTAAATTTACAACTTTTAGAAGACCCTAAAATGGTGTTATTTATTTCGAGAAGCATTCGAGGCGGCGTAGCACAATGTTCTAATCGACACGCTTAGGCTAATAACAGGTTTATGGGGAAAGATTTTGGTTCTAGTAACGTGGAATCGTATCTCATGTATTTTGATGTAAATAATCTGTACGGTGCGGCTATTAGTGCACATTTACCGATTGGTTTGTTCGAGTGGGAGCATAATCACTTCAATGTATCAACTCACCCGGACAATTCACCGATCAGTTACATCCTGAAGGTGGATTTAGAATATCCTGTAGACCTCCACGAGGATCATAAAGATTTACCTCCTTGTCTCATTTTACACCTCCAGGTAGTAGAATCACCAAACTCGCGACCACCCTTCATCCCAAAACAAAGTACATATTACGCCATAGAAATTTGAAACGGTGTGTGAATTTAGGATCAAAAGTAACGAAAGTGCACAGAGTTTTAAGGTTCGCACAATCTACATGGCTTGAGCCTTACATCACGCTCAAGACAGACATGCGTAGGCGGTCGAGGAATGAATTTGAGAAAAAACTTCTATAAACTAATGAACAACGCGGTTGTTCAGAGAGACTAAAGACTATGGAGAATGTGCCAAATCATAAAGATGTTCAATTGGTCACAAAATGGGAGGGAAGATGTGGTGCGAGAACGCTTATTGCCAGACCAAACTTTCATAGCTGCACCGTATTTGACGAGAGTATAGTTATCATTGAATTGAATCGTGTCAAAGTTCACTTTGCTAAGCCTATTTACGTCAGCGCATCAATTCTAGATCTGTCAAAAATCTTTCTCTACGAGTTCCACTATAATTATATTGAAACCAACTTTCCGAATGAACAAGCTAAATTGATGTATACCGACACAGACAGCCTTTTTTATCAATTCCATGTGCCTCACATCTACGATATCATTAAACGTGATGTAGATACAATGTTTGATACCTCTGACTATCCGCCCGACAACGTGTATGGGATTCCCCGTAAAAACAAGAAACGACTGAGGCTAATGAAGGATGAAAATAATGGTAAAAGATTTAAATATAGAAATATTTTCACATTTTATTCCCTTTCCGACCATTACCCGACCCACCATCCCTAAATTTTTGGGGTTTTACCCTCTTTCCCTTCCCCTTTCTGCGAACCCGCCGCCGCCTACGATATATGCCCACCTAAGTTTCAAAATCTGCGCAAATGCTGTGAGTAGAGTAGCAATGTATAGTTTTTCAAGCATGCAATGGAAATCGGTCAACGAAGTGCAGGTCAAGAGTGGTGCAGGTATAAAAAGTCGGGGCCCAGAGCCCGTGCCCAGAATACCTACGTTTATGACGTTCGGCGGAAAACAAGTGTGTGTGTGTGTGTGTGTGTGTGTGTGTGTGTGTGTGTGTGTGTGTGTGTGTGTGTGTGTGTGTGTGTGTGTGTGTGTGTGTGTGTGTGTGTGTGTGTGTGTGTGTGTGTGTGTGTGTGTGTGTGTGTGTGTGTGTGTGTGTGTGTGTGTGTGTGTGTGTGTGTGTGTGTGTGTGTGTGTGTGTGTGTGTGTGTGTGTGTGTGTGTGTGTGTGTGTGTGTGTGTGTGTGTGTGTGTGTGTGTGTGTGTGTGTGTGTGTGTGTGTGTGTGTGTGTGTGTGTGTGTGTGTGTGTGTGTGTGTGTGTGTGTGTGTGTGTGTGTGTGTGCGAAAATGATCAAAGGGCGCGGGGGAAGCGAGGGGGTAACAAGCGGGGTGATTGTAAGAGATAGAGAGCGAGCGAGCGAGGGAGAGGGAGGGAGGGAGGGAGAGAGAGAGGGAGAGAGAGTGAGAGAAAGATTAGATTATATTAGATTAGATTAGATTAGTTTAATATGCCCAAGCAACGCTAAAGGGCAAAACATCGATCTAGCTCAGTATAAGCATAGAATCAACATATTCAAGTACAAATAAAAATAAAAATTAAGAGATGATAATAAAATAGATAAAAATAATAATATAATAATGATAAAATAAATAAAAATAAATACAAGATAGAGCAAAATGATGGTTCATAACTATGTAGAATGTAGTCACGATAATAATAATGAAGTAGATTTTAGTAAATTTTTGATACAGATTGGTAAACAGTAATAATGTATCAAAAAGCAAGATAAAGAGAAGAAAATAACTACACAATAGACATATTTGAATACAAATAAAAATGAAATAAAAATTAAATAAAAATAGATGAATAATAATAAAATTATTTTCAAGAGCAACAATATCATGAGCAATGTCGGCATAGAGGCATGATTCGCATACAGAAATAATATGAAAAAAAGTTGGAATTAAAGTGTAATCTGACAAAGTCCATGTGACCACGAAGAGTGTTCGCATTAAATTGAGGTACTTTCAGCTGCCGAGATGAAACTTCAATGATTGGCGAGCGAGCATGCTGGTTGAGTGATTTATTCTGACAAGTTTGTGGAAGTCAGATGATTTTCGAGAGATCGTCACTATTCGAAATAGCAATCTGGGGGTGGTCATTTTCTTTTCGAACAAAAATTTTACCATTTTTTGTCCATACATACTTACAAGATGAATGCGCAGCGCGAACTTTCGTTAGACGTAGTAAGTTATAAAGATCTGGCGGTAACATTTCATTGACAAATAACTTGCCTCGAATATTATTGCCGACAACTTCGCTGATTTTTAGATCACGCTTAGTGCGCTGAGCGTTAATGACTGCGTCGTGAACTGCCGACGACGTAAGTGAGACGATAGGCGAGATAGAAGTTTTGGTTGGTGTAATTCCCGCGGGGTTCATGAGATCAGTACCGGTTAAGTCATTTTTTCTTGTGATTAAACGTACTGCAAGAATATGGCTAGAGAGATGACCAACGCCTAGGGCTTGAACAACTCTATTTACAATATCCGTGTGAGTATCGGTTAAACTAGCAGGGATTCCCGCAACGACAATCTCGCCTGATGAGTCATTTTGCAACCCAGCTTCAGCTTTTAATGCCGACAACTCATGAACCAGCTGAGCGTTTGTTCGCGATAGAGAGGGAGGGAGGGAGGGAGGGAGGGAGAGAGAGCGAGAGAGAGGGAGGGAGGGAGGGAGAGAGAGAAAGAGAGAGAGAGAGAGAGAGAGAGAGAGAGAGAGAGAGAGAGAGAGATTGACCTCGAAAATCCCCGAGTATACTGCAAGACACCAGAAAAATGCACCTTAAAAATTTTGACCAAAAATGGACACCACAAATGGCCACAGCCATCTTGGTTCCGACAATTTTGCCATTCTGACCACGGAATCGTGTTCAGCGACCCCAAAAACCCCCGAGTATACTGCCGGACATTAGAAAACTATAATTAAAAATTTTTGACGAAAAATGGACAGCAAAAATGGCCACCTCCATCTTGGTTCCAACAATTTTCTCACTCTGACCACGGAATCGTGTTCAGCGACCCCGAAAACCCCTGAGTACAATGCCAAGCGAAGGAAAAGTGTCTCTCAAAATTTTAGACCAAAAAATGGACAGCCAAAATGTCTGCCGCCATCTGGGATTTGAGAATTTGGCCTTACTGACTACGGAATCGTGATCAGTGACCCCGAAAACCCCGTAGTCACCTATCAGACGTGAAAAAGATTCCACTTGAAAATGTATGCCGGTAAGGGTTAAGAGAGCTTTCTTCACTCAAGTTTACGTCTGCACCAGTATCAATAATAAATTTATAAGTTCTTGTCAACTCGGGGATGTCGATCGAAATTAGGGGGGGATCAGTTGAAACTGGTTGTTCAGTCGAACGAATAGTCCGAGGTGCCCAGGCACGAACGGTCGCTCGCCCGTGTATACGAACACACGCGTCGCGCGGCCGACATTCTCTGTTTTGTCTTTGCATGTGATTGGATGAGCAGCCCGATTGTACCAATGAGCAAGCGCAATGCTTGGCGCAAGTAATCTACCGATTGCTTGTTCATACTTGGATTCACATAAGGTAATCCTTCCGGTACACTGAATCATGCGGTGATACCTGAGCACAAGCGCAATGCTTATACGAAGTCGCCAGCGACTTCAATTACCACGATTATACTGCACGAAACAGTTAAGACGTCTAGCGCAACTATATAAATAAACAGATTCAATTCGGATGTTTCAAACGAGATCAGCAACCAATACAAACGTATATATATATATATATATATATATTGTTACAAAGGGTGAAATCACCCGTTTTGCCCCCTCTTTAATGATCTAGTAGTCAGCATAGATGAAAGACGTTTATAAACCTCTTATGTCTTTAAAAAGAATAAGGTTGCTGCGCCAACCGACATTATTGTAAAAACAGTCTTGTTTCAGACTTTAAATGAGAAACACGTATCTTGCATTAAAAGCATTTTTCACGATATTCTATTCACGCTCTTGATTTCTTTTGATTCGATAATAAGTAAACTCGCGGATCCATATTTTATTAACGTAACGTCAAAGTATGTTACATTTGGTGTCAGAAGCGGGATCTTGAGTTCTTATTAATCGAGTTGATTCAGTGCGTGAAATAAACTATGAGTAGCGGTCGTTTGACACGCTCTCGTAGTCGGGAAAGTGGCGGAGAAGAACATTCCATCACCGAAAATCTGCGGGTTCCCGAGTCTATTTGTGCACCTTCAGTGGACTCTTTACCTGTCCCTACGATGGTCTCAGTCTCACAAATCGACCTACTAAGGATTATGAGCCAGCAACAAGAAGCCGCCGAAAGATATCAACGGCAGCTTCTGGATACGGCTAGTCAACAACAACAACAACTTGTCCAAATGCTTCAAGAGCAACGAGAACAGCGAGAAAGGGAGCTTGCCTCTCAGTTGGAGCAGCGGAGGCTAGATAGAGAAGCTCAAGAGCGTTCCGAGACTAGTCTTCACGAACTACTCCAGACAACTGTGGCGGCTCTTCAGTCCGTTCATCAAATGAGTGGCACTAGAGGACCAGCTGATACACCGCAGGGTTCCAGAGTTGTTACTCCGCTTTCCTCTCCTGTTCCCTCTCCTGTTCCCGTTCCTACTGTTCAGAAGGTCCAACATCCAGGACGATCCCAGGATGTTCCTGAATCAAGGTCTGTGCCTTTTATTGGGGGAGTAGATGAATCTCCAATTAGTAGAACAAGGGTTAATAATGAGGTTGGTTTTTCCGAGTCTCTGACTCAGGTTCAGCCTCGATATTCTCATTTTAATCAATTAAATAATTCGAGATTTCCTGAGGTTGCTTCTCAGATTAATGAGAAACCTCTTTATCCTTTAAAACCGCCAATTTTTGACGGAAAGATTCCATGGGCAGATTATGAACGTCAGTTTAATACGATTGCTAAACATAACCAGTGGGACTCCACCATGAGGGCCCACAGTCTTGCCTCTTGTCTTCGAACGCCGGCTTTGAATGTTTTAACGGCATTGTCTGAGGAAGAAATTTCCGATTATGAGAAACTTAGTTCTGCACTCAAATTGAGATATGGAAATGACCACTTGACGAAACTGTACACGGCACAATTACAGACAAGAAGACAAGGACGAGACGAACACCTCGCGTCTCTTAGTCAAGATATTGAACGGCTTTCTCGTATAGCTTTGCCAGATCACGAGCCGTCTCGTAATTTATTAGCAACACAAGCTTTCTGAAATGCGATCAATGATCCAGAGATTGAAATGGCCGTTGGAACATCGGGCCTCACTTCTCTGAGGGAGGCAACGGCCAAAGCTCTTGAGGTGAAGGCAATGAGGAAACAATATTTTGGGCTGAACAAGCTTCGTCGGATTAAGGTGTCCGAAAACACCTCAAAAAGACGAAGTTTTGAACACTTGGAGGAGTCAAAACCTCGAAATTATAAAAATAAAAATAACAATAATAATTTTGAACCAAGAAATCGAGGTTCTTTTCAAAACCAACAAAACAAGCGTGTAAATAAGAACGCGGTCATGACGAGTCAAACCGGCTTGACCTGTTTATTTTGTCATAAAATAGGACATGATGCTAATCATTGCATTTTACTTAAAAAGAATAGTAGAGAACCGATGCAAGGCTCGAATCCAAACTCTTATAATTGGCGTAAGAAAAATATAGAAATAGGGGAAGCAAATCCTCAATCGAGTTCTTCAACAGGAACTCACCCAAAAAACTAATTTCAGATGATTTGTCAGGGCGAAAATCATCGCAGATTGTTGGAAGTGAAAGCCCTCTTAGAGAACAGTTTTTAATTAGAAGTCTACGACAGTCTGGTCTTTACGCGCGCGGCACTGTAAATGGCGTCGATTGTCTATGGGTAATAGACACGGGCGCGGAAGTAACCGTGGTTCGATCGGATCTCTTTAAATCCGATGACCAGATTGTTCCCTCTTTTTCTCTGCGAACAGCCACTGGAGGGACGACCCCGGTTTTGAGACAGGTTACTGTCCAAATTAACCTTTTTGGGTGTATTGACTCTCCACATGAGGTTTTTATAGCAGATATAGAGGATGAAGGTATTTTGGGAATAGACTTTCTTACAGCTTATAACTGTGTTATCTCGACTAAGACAAATTCACTAGCTTCAAACAATCGCGAAATAACTCTTTGTACAAATAGAAATGGAATTTATTGGACTCCTCCTAGAATTCGGGAAAAAGAACTTTCAGAGGATGATTTGCAACAACATTTCCCTTCACATTTACAGAGCCTTGTTGAGAAATCTTCGATTTCGTTAAATTCAGCTCAGGTAGAATCGTTTAAATCTCTTTTGCTAGAATTTATAGATTCTTTCGCCAAAGATAGTGGTGATAAGGGCCGATGTACTTCTGTCAAGCACAAGATCGACGTCGGAGAGAGTTCACCAATAAAACAAGCTCCTCGAAGACTCGCTCTCAACGCCCGAGAAGAGGTTAAGAAGCTTGTGGAAGACATGCTAAAAAACGATGTTATTGAACCATCGTCTAGTCCCTGGGCCTCACCAATCGTCCTTGTTAACAAAAAGGATGAATCTAAACGATTTTGTATCGATTATAGGAAGCTGAACGATATAACGAAGAAAGATTCTTACCCTCTACCCAGAATCGACGAGACACTCGACCTGATAGCTGGTGCAACTTGGTTCAGCACCATAGATCTTCAGAGCGGATACTGGCAGGTCGAAATGGATCCTCTAGATAAAGTAAAAACAGCTTTTGTTACGGGCTTAGGAGGATTAGGGCAGTTCAAGGTTATGCCGTTTGGTTTGAGTAATGCCCCGGCTACCTTTAAACGAATGATGGAGGCTGTTCTCCATGGGCTCACTGGCAAAATATGCCTCGTTTATTTGGACGATATAATCGTTTTTGGCAAGAACTTTGAAGCAGAAGTTCAAAATCTCAGACAAGTTTTCGCTAGGCTGAAGCAAGCAGGTCTGAAAATGAGCCCGAAAAAATGCCATCTGTTTCAGAAAGAAGTAGGCTTCCTCGGACATATCGTTTCAGCACAAGGTGTGAAGACCGACCCATCCAAAATAGAGAAGGTTTCTTCTTGGCCGACACCTAAGAATAAAGAACAAATTCAAAGCTTTTTAGGCTTTTGTACGTATTACAGAAGATTTGTAAAAAGGTTTCGCTAGTATAGCTTAAACCTCTCCATCATTTGACCGGAATCAAGATTCCTTTTGACTGGACCCCGGAATGCGAAGAGGCTTTCAAGAAATTAAAAGAAAATCTCATTTCTTCGCCGATTTTAGCTTATCCAGAGGTCGAACTTCCTTTTATTTTAGATACTGATGCCTCTATTTCAGGAATAGGCGGGGTTCTGTCACAAATTCAGGGAGGTCAAGAGAGAGTGATAAGCTATTTCAGCAGAGTTTTGAGTAAAACCGAGAGGAATTATTGTGTCACTCGTAGAGAGCTTTTAGCTGTTGTTAAGACCGTAGTACATTTTCACCATTATTTGTACGGCAGGAGATTTTTGATACGTACAGATCATGCTTCTCTCAGGTAACTACTTTCGTTTAAATCTCCTGAAGGTCAGGTAGCTAGATGGTTAGAAAGGCTCGGTCAGTACGATTTTGATATTCGTCATCGAGCAGGAATTCATCATGGAAACGCCGATGCTCTCTCTCAAAGACCCTGCGAGGAAATGCCAGAGTGTAAACAGTGTGCACGATTAGAGAAAAATCGTGACCCCTCTCTTATAATACGGAAGATTTCTTTCAAAAATGAGCAGGAGGAATGGAGAAAATCGCAACAAGAGGACGACACTTTGAATCAAGTGAAGTCTTGGAAAGAAGCAGAAACTCGCCCAGACTGGCAGGATATATCTTTAGCCGAGCCAGATTTGAAAATTTATTGGGCTCAATGGGACTCTATTCTTTTAATTGATGGAATTTTATACCGAAAATGGGAATCTGCAGACTTGAAAGAAATCAGGTGGCAACTTTTGGTTCCCAGGTCACAAGTTCCAGAGATTCTTGCTCTTTATCATGATTCTCCTGCAGGCGGACACTTCGCGTCAAATAAAACTCTGGGCAGAATTCGCAACTTCTACTTTTGGCCCCGTTGCCGGATGGACGTTGAAGATTGGTGTCGAAGATGTCGAATCTGCACGGCAAAGAAAGGACCTCGAGCGAAGGGACAAAGCTCTCTTCAAATTCACAACGTGGGAGCTCCATTTGAAAGAATAGCGATGGACATTCTCGGACCTCTCCCGATAACACATTCTGGAAATAAATATGCTTTGGTTATTGCTGATTATTTTACTAAGTGGCCTGAAGTGGTCCCTCTCGCTGATCAAGAAGCTTCTACTGTAGCACAGGCATTCTTTAAAGAGTTTATTTGTAAACACGGAGTTCCTCTAGAACTTCATACTGATCAAGGCCGAAATTTTGAGTCAACCCTAATGAAAGAGGTTACTCAGATTTTAGGGGTTAGAAAAACTCGTACAACTTCTTTGCATCCGCAATCTGACGGCATGATAGAGCGTCTGAATCGGACTTTGCTACAATATTTGTCGTCCTTCGTAGAACAGAATCAGAGAGACTGGGACTCCTGGATCCCTTTCTTCCTCTTATCTTTCAGATCTGCGATTCATGAGACGACGAAGCAGACGCCAGCCCTCATGCTTACTGGAAGAAATCTTCGACTTCTGTCAGATTTAGAGAAAGGCCCTGTTCCTGTGCAAAGACAACATCAAACAGATTATGCCTTTTTATTACAACAACGTTTAAAAGAAATTCATCACTTTGCTAGGAATAGAATTTCTATGGCTTCAGATAAATTGAAAACTCGTTATGATATTCGAGCCAGAGATTTAAAATTTAATCCTGGAGATTCTGTTTGGCTTTTTCAACCTCGAAGACAGAAAGGACGATGTCCAAAGCTACAAAGAAATTGGGAAGGCCCTTACTTAGTGGTTAACCGGATAAATGATGTTGTTTATAGAATCCGAAGATCTCCTCATTCGCGTCAGAAAGTGGTTCACTTGGATCGTCTTGCTCCTTTTGAAGAGGATCAACCTGGAACGATCTCTCCAAGACCAGGGACATCCTTCGAGGTTAGATCTTCAAACGAACACCCTTGACGACTGTGATCGATTTGGCCTTCTTTAAAGTCGGTTATCGATTTGGAGAAGAATTTGCTTTTTGGAATTCATTCGAGTAAAACTCGACTGCTTACGATTATTATAGAAGGAAATATCGGATGCGGAAAAACAACTTTCACCAAGAGGTTTTTAGCAGATCGCCAGGTCTGTACACTTTTAGAACCTCTTGAAGAATATCGAAATGTAGCTAGAATTAATCTTTTAGATTTGATGTATCAGAACCCAGATCGTTATTGCTATTATTTTCAGCATTTCGCTCAAATGGTTATGTTAGACAGACATCTGCAGACGACTTCATTGCCTGTAAAGGTGATGGAAAGATCGATATTCAGTAGCAATTGTTTTGTAGAAGCTCGTCGAAGGTTAAGTAATTTTCGCGACTTCGAATCTCATTTATTGACAAAAAATTTTGATCTTCTCATTCGCTCGTCTGAGCTCAGAGTAGATTTGATTGTTTATTTGCGAGTTTCCCCAGAAACTTCTTTTGCTCGAGTCAGTTCCCGTTCTCGTGAGAAAGAATCGAGTATTTCTTTAGAGCTACTCAGAACTATTCATGAGGTTCATGAAGATTGGCTGGTAAAACAAACCTTTTCTTCTTTATCGGCTCCTGGTTTAGTTATCAATGCAGAAGCTACGGCTGATCAAGTTTTTGAAGATTTTTGTACTTCCTTAACATGCGGATGGTATATAGTTAACTTGTACTTGCTTTATTAAGGGATACACTTAATTAAGTAAAAGACATAAAAAATGATAAAATAGATTTTCTTTATTAAAAAAAAACAAAAAGATTGTGAAAGGATATGTTTAAAAATTCATTTTTTAGCAATCGATATTTTGCGAAGCTGGACTCCATTTTGTAGGTTCGAGGCGTGATGACGCTTAGACGAAATCGGGTTTTGGTCGGCTCGATTTTACTACGTTGAATCCAATGTTGCTTCAAGCGTTGCTCTATAAATAAGAGAGAGTGATTTTAAGATGGGTTTGCTCTTTTCATTTGGATCTCTTAAATTGGAATTGAATCATTTCTTTTAATTGAAAGACTTTTCAAAGAGCTTACAT
This sequence comes from Neodiprion pinetum, assembly GCF_021155775.2. NCBI lineage: Eukaryota > Metazoa > Arthropoda > Insecta > Hymenoptera > Diprionidae > Neodiprion > Neodiprion pinetum. The sequence goes on along the minus strand of NC_060238.1, from coordinate 12,648,757 downwards.
TCACTATCGTTGAGAAGGAGCCGGATTTCAGCGCGACTCCGGGGACCTTTGCCGTGTCGATTGGAGTTGAGTCCTGGTCAAGTACCTTCTTCGGGCTCGCGCTTCGTGGACAGGGTGCCGGACAACAAAGAGGTGGCCTTGTCCGACACACTGTCGACAAGGTCTGGGGCGATGTGAAATCGGTGGGCCGGAGAGCAACAACGATGTTTTCAATAAGAAGTTGTTTGTTTTCAAGAGATCTTTTGTTTTCCAGAGGGTTTTGTTTCCTTCTAGAAATTTCTTCTTCAGAATCGAGTTTTGTGTCGGATAGGCTTTGGTTTAATAATGTGAAAAGAGCCACGATTATTTTTCGAGGTCGATGAGCGATTGCTTGATTTTCACATTTTATTTACCTCAAGTGTCAGTTTTTGTGAGTACTTTTTCAGGTTATTTGACACAGCCTTTTCCATCCAATCTTTCCCCGATTCCTGAAAATGACTGGTGGTCTTATTTTGAAGAAGGATGCAGAAATGATTCAGATACGATCGTTTCTTTTCTTTTGAATACATATTTCATTTATTTTATTCAAGTATTCTCCCAAATTCACTTAGTGAATTTGAATTGTTATACCATCACTCACATTTGTCCTTCCAAAACTCTACGGTGAACTATTTCTAAAGAAGATTAAGATCAGTCACCCCACTATTTCCTTATTTCCTATGAAGAGAAGTCTGTTTTTATCTTATTTGGTCCTGGAATTGTCGGTTCCCGCTTCGATGTTTTCATCCGAACTTGTTTCGGAGGGATCCTTCATGAAGAAGATTGAATTTCTTTCCGACATCAATCTGGGCCGTTGCGGATAACTTTGAATTCATGAAGCCACATAACACTCAATAACACTAACCTTTATAAAACATGGCACAAAAATTTTTGAGATTATTTAACGCTCAACTATCTGCTCAAGGTTTTCTGTGGTTTACCTTGAGACTGCGGGCAAATGCCAGATAGTAAAAAAGGGAGTTCTTAAATTTTTAGAGCCACAGCTCCAACTCACCTTTGAGCACTGACTACTAGTATACTTTTATAATTGTTTTATCTTTCCCGAGTCGGGACGACTCTTTTCCTCGGGGGGGAGTAGTGTTACAAAGGGTGAAATCACCCGTTTTGCCCCCTCTTTAATGATCTAGTAGTCAGCATAGATAAAAGACGTTTATAAACCTCTTATGTCTTTAAAAAGAATAAGGTTGCTGCGCCAACCGACATTATTGTAAAAACAGTCTTGTTTCAGACTTTAAATGAGAAACACGTATCTTGCATTAAAAGCATTTTTCACGATATTCTATTTACGCTCTTGATTTCTTTTGATTCGATAATAAGTAAACTCGCGGATCCATATTTTAATAACGTAATGTCAAAGTACGTTACAATATATATATATATATGAATGAATTATTTCGGAGGTAAAATCGACGATTACGAGAAATTATATATATACCTCATACATCAAAGATTTTCCTCTCTGAGCCATAATAAAACATAGAACTGATGGCTCAAAATACGTGTTTATTTCATTCATTTCTATCCCCTAGATCCTTGTTTTCTAGAGTTGGAAGTCGTAATCAAATTGAAAATTACGCGGCCTCTTTTTTGTTAAATGCTAGTTGTTTGCATTGCTCGCGGGCACGTTCTCCTCGCGGGCAGTGTTGTCATTTCAATGTTGATTCGAACTGACATGGCCTTGATCATTGCGCGGAGGCGATCTACATTGCTCTATTGTGTGACCTCTGTGATTATAGTTATCGCAGGGCAGCTGTTGGTTTCTCCTGGGTAAGTTGGTTCGATTACACTCATTGTGGAAGTGGCCCATTCTTCGACATTTGGTGAAATATCTCTTATTTTGCACACGTTGCCATTCCGTAACGAAATGACCGCGATGGTTACAAAATTGGCAAATAATGTGCAGGACATTTGCATGGTCAGCAGCATGAGCGTACGGATCGAGCGTTTGTGCGTAGGGCTTGGGTGCGGTACGGGATGCTGACTGATGAGCGTAACCAGGTGTGGGCAGTGACATCAGGGGGGTAGGGGGGGGGGGGGGCGAAAGAGGGCGCCGTGGGTGCTTAAGATACAGGAGCGTTATTGGGAGCATTGGTATTAGTACATAGGTGTAGAAGGAGTAGAATATTGTGCAGAAAGTTGCATCTGACGATCAATTAGTTCGATCTCTTCACCTTCGGCCATGCTGACGGCAGTATCGACGGTCGGTAATGGTCTGATAGTAGCTATTCTCCACTGCAATTCTGGTCGAATGCCTCCAATGAAGGAACTAACATTATCCTCTTTCAAATCATTTGATAAGAGAGTTGCTACGTCTGGCGGGTGCTTGGCTACGGCTGCCTTGTTTATTTCTTTCGATATTGCTCTTTTTCTGCAGAAGTAAACTACGATGCGCTCAAATGGTTGTTGGATAATTCTATCTAATTGAGCAGACAACTGGCGTATGGGGATTTGCGGGCAGTATGCTCGGCTGAGGGTGGTTATGAGATCTTCGGCATCGTTGCAATTTATGCCTATTAAGTACTGAGAAGCAGGACTTGCGGTTTTTGATTGCGTGAATTTAGAGAATATTATTTTGTTTACTGGTTTTATGAGAGTTTCTACATGACGTGATTGTTCTACAAATGAGTCGAAAGGCATGTTGTCACCCTTAAAGGCGGGATTTGTCGGTAAGGCATCTTTTACGGGCCTGAAATTTGAATCAGTTTCATTAATCGGTGCCATCTCGATTTGAGCAGCGGGTAACAAGTACAGAAATGAATATATCAACTAATTATAAAAAGTTATAACAGACTTATGAAGCGAAGGTAAGCGCAAAAACAGGGTACAGCATGATTGCAGACAGCTGGACGCAGGTGAAACTTGTGGAGGTGATACACGTCATTCAACGGCACGAGGAGGCTATAAATGTGGAAGGCTGCGGAGTGCTGGAGAATATACGTATGGCGATCCAGGTATTAGGGCAATACCAGTCTTAGATCCAGATTCTCGTTTCAAATGGGTTGGAGTGATTCAACAAAAACATCCAATATTCGGCGTTCCCAAAGATGATGTGTTCAGATGCGATATGTGGTTTACTTGAGTATCGCACTTACGTTTTCACTCGCTATATAGTTATTTGATGTATCATATGCAATAATGAGTTTCAATAACACCACAGTGTGGCGAGATTTCAATCTTGCCAGGTACACATGTCGTATTACGAGTTCAAAATAACTATCGCAATCGGACTTTGTTCGCAGTACGGTTATCACTAAATGGTATGGTGCCGGGAATTTTCGGTGTTGAAAACTGTGAGAGATACAAGTTCTCTTTTTTTTTCTCACTTGCGAGAGAAGTTCTGTTGCCACCAGATGCATGTGAGACGGTAACTTGTAATTCGCATTGTTTTCTAAAAAAAGTTCCACTTTTCACTTCGCGAGGATGGTTCGATAAGCGATCCGCTGCCAAAAATTTTGTACGGGGTGGCTAGTTTAGGATCGTGTACTGATGATTCAAAAACTTTCACCCATCACTTTGCAAGGATAGTACAACGAACGAATCCGCCACCAACTTGTTACGGGGCGGATGATAGTGATCACGATGAGTGGCTATCGATGACTGCATCAACACCCAGCCGTGATGTTATCACGGCCTATTTCAGGTTCGTAACCCGTCGACCATACGCACGTCCGATGAATCAGAGAAAAAAATGAGATGAAGTAACATTGAGGAGATGGATGTTTACGTGTACAATTGACTTATTTTCAAAGACATGGCGAGAGTGACGAAAAGTCGTAAGGGAGGAATAAGGGAGAGAGGTGAATAGGATGTTGTCTGAAAGAGTGAAGACTTGAGAGTTAGTATATGGGGAGAAGAATGCAAAGGGCTGACTAGCTGCAGTGCAGGGGTAAAGGGAGCATTCTGCTGACACGTCATGGAAACTGAGACAGTGAAGTGATAAAAAGATACAGGGTATGAGGTAGCAGTAGGAGTGAGGGAAAATAATCGACGGTCTGGAGGACGTAACAATGCTACCAAATATAAAAACTTTTTAGTATTTGACGCATACAAAAAATGTGTTTGTGTTCATAAAGAGTGGTTAAAATGACAAAACGGATGAATCAATCTTCATAAAATACTGTGACACGGCGGGTTTCCTACTCCGTCATCGACCAGCACCTCGACTCCCAGGTGGAACCCATTACATCCAGCAAGCGAGGGGAGAGTCGTGCCGTACGGACGACGATTAGAGCTCAATTTAGGTTTCTTTTATTATGCTAATGCTTGTTGTTTTCCCTGCAAAAATTCTCTGAGGTTGCCGACGCTACCGTCATCACTGCTCGACCATTCCGCTCCACTTGCTCTGCCGACGAGGGAACCGAAGGAAAACACCTACAACCGGTGGGATTCCGAAGCCTCGGACTGAGTAGTCGCGCTGTCGCTCCCTGATTCCACGTTGCCGCATATGCCAACATCGCTGCCACACCTGCCATCATCAGGTTCAACATAGTGTAACTGTGGGTAGTAGAAGAGACTGATTGTACAAGACATTGTACTTGCTTTTCTTCTTAGACTGCTAAAGCCCTTTCGGAATGCATTTCTAGTTGGAAGCCACTCTGATCTGCATTAAATGTATTTGACAATCCGTACGTCCTAATATTTTGTTTTACGTTATGGACAAATTTTTAAATTGATTGTTCCAAGACTTCTCCATCTTCAATTGATTTAGATGAAATGAATTTATTAATTTTTCTCGATACGATACGATGAGCTGCTTTGAATGAGTTTATCTACGTACGAGATGCTTTGAAACGAAAATCAGTATGCCCCAATTCTTTTTAATCATGTAAGGCCCATTTTTTCAAATCAGAATCGTGCACTATCAAACCAGCATCCACAGCAGCTTTGAAATTTTTCAAAGTGTAACCACAAATTCGTGCTAAATTTTCTTTGTATGTCCCCCCCTTGTTCAAATTGTGGGCCCACCGGTGCAACTGTCGTATAGATTGCACTTTCTTGAACCTTTTTTTAACACTGCAGAAACCCAAATTTCCTTTCTTCCCGCTGCGCCAATACGCAACGGCCCTTAATTTGTACTCGTATGATAAGTCTTTGTTATCACACGTGCATGTATCAGGCTGTGATAGAGCTGGAACATTTCTCATAAAATGTAACAGTTTTATATCCTCTCGTAGGAACATGCCGGGGATCATTTGAATAAGTACGAAATTCATCGTGCAGCGTAGCCCGCCTTGTGCGCTTGGCTTCCTTATAGGCAGCAGTGCTCAAATTACGCGAATATGCACTTTATATGCACTGTCGCCGAGCCCGGCGAGAGGCCGTGTGAGCAGTCTCAATACTGCTTCCAGGCGTAACGCACCCCTAATTAAATTTAATATAACGTTAACGCCCGCACTCACCATTTGTTGTTATCAATTATAACTCAATTCTCTGTTTGAATAAACATATAAATACACATATAATCGTTGCGTAATATTCGCATGACAAGGCGAAACTTCCGGTTCATACAGGGCGTTTGCCCACTCTTTATCTTCAACAATTTCCATTTCCCAATCTCTAAACGGTTCTTCGAAATGCAAGGAATTTTCTTCTACCATTTCGAAACCACTGTATTCGTCCATTGCACTTAACAAAATATTTTCAAAGCTTTCTGTCAACTGTGTTTCATTGTTATTTACTGTCGAATCCGGTAAACGCATAACTTCAAAAGTTGCGAGAAGCATTCTGATAACGTTCGAAGGATTTATCTTCATTTTGATTAATATTCGCAATTTCGTTTTAAATAGTCTCGAATTGTAAGTGTTTTCTTCCGTGGTGTGAAAGAAAAATAGCCGACTGTGGTTGTTCGAGCCGTGCGCCGATATTTTTAATACATAGGCATGTTTCCCTGTTTCGTATCACTCTAACGTGTCGCGAAGTTACACTTGGCAACGTCACACACTTACACTAGTCGTCTCATGGGTGATTAACTGATCACTCATCCGACAAAACAGTTTGGTCAGAGATGAGTAGGGAGATCTCCAACGCTCGGCTTTTCGTGATACCAGCTAAGTTGGAGCGTCGACGTGACACCTAGGCGGCCACGCACCGAAGGTGGCCCATTTCCGACCTGACACCAGGCGGCTATGCACCGAAGGTGGCCCACAATCGTGTATATATGTATAGATACACTCGGCTGCTCGAGCAAGTGGTTGCCAATCGCATCCTTGTCCTCGCTCGCACAGATGTTTCCAGGAATGCAAGAATTGGGATTTTTTTTGTTTCAGTTATTGATATGAAAATATGTGACGCCTGGTGTTCTCGAATATTTGTACACGCAGTCTATGGAAAAATATACGAAGCCAGCTCAATAAAATTTATGCAAAATGTGCAATAGGCAAGTGGTGAGGGGAAATTTTTTTTTTCTCGAACTGAATCTTCCAGAGAACCATTAGCGAATTCCAAGCAAGCTCCATAAACATACCGAGCAAACGCGCGCTCACGGACGTAGCTGTGGTGTGGCTGAGTGGATACCACATGAGGATGAATTTTCAATCACAGGTTTTTGCGCGAAGTTTTCCTGTATTTAAGTTAATTACTGCTGCCTTTGCTATAATACTGCATTGAAGTCTCAAACAAAACACTAAAAAATAGGTTAACCACTTAATGTAAAACAAAATGTTAGATTGAGCTCAAAATTTAAGCCGGAGTTACATAAACTAAGATAATTACAAGTGCAACATTGTAAATATTGTACATTTATTGTTCATCTAAATAAATATGGTTTCCTCCTCAAAAAAAAAAAAAAAAAAAACACGAGGATGGAGTGATGCGGGACACGGGTTCGATCGCAGTTCACTCTTTTTTTTTTTTTTTTTTTTTTAAATTCATTCCCGGCTTTTGTTTTTGTATTTTCGGAGAGAAAAAACAAATGAAAGAAAGAAAATTTCCAGAGCCAGTCGATTTTTTCCTTCTTTCCTTTTGCTTTTTTTTTACTGAACCCACCCTTTTTGTAGTGGGGGTAACCCAGAAGAGAACAAATAATTGAAACAATAAAATTCCGAGAGTGAATCGATTTGTTCCCCGTTTTTGGCGCCTCTTTTTTGATAAGGAAAAGTTTTGACAGTAATGAAAAATAGAGATTACTGAAAACAAATGTATTGTTTTTTAATAACGCCGGCCCACAAAAAAAAAAAAAGTAGTCCGTACTTTTGACCGGACCTACCTATCTTTATGTATTTTGACGCACTGAATCCGAATCTGAAGTCAGTTTTGCCCGTACACCCTCAAAATTTTGAGTAAATTGCAAAAAACCATAAAAATCGCCAAAAATTAGCAGTTTTGGTAAGAAAAAAATTTGTGGAACTGTAGACCAAGTATGATTTTTATACATTTTGGTCCGCTGAACCCAAATCTGAAGTTTATTCAACCATAAGCCTTTTGAAATTCAATTGGGCCGGTGTTATTAAAAAACAATACATTTGTTTTTAGTAATCTCTATTTTCCATTACTGTCAAAACTTTTCCTTATCAAAAAACAGGCGCCAAAAACGGGGAACAAATCGATTCACTCTCGGAAATTTATTGTTTCAATTATTTGTTCTCTTCTGGGTTACCCCCACTACAAAAAGGGTGGGTTCAGTAAAAAAAAAGCAACAGGAAATAAGGAAAAAATCGACTGGCTCTGGAAATTTTCTTTCTTTCATTTGCTTTTTTCTCTCCGAAAATACAAAAACAAAAACCGGGATTGAATTTAAAAAAAAAAAAATAAATAAAAAGAGTGAACTGCGATCGAACCCGTGTCCCGCATCACTCCATCCTCGTGTTTTTTTTTTTTTTTTTTTTTTGAGGAGGAAACCATATTTATTTAGATGAACAATAAATGTACAATATTTACAATGTTGCACTTGTAATTATCTTAGTTTATGTAACTCCGGCTTAAATCTTAAGCTCAATCTAACATTTTGTTTTACATTAAGTGGTTAACCTATTTTTTAGTGTTTTGTTTGAGACTTCAATGCAGTATTATAGCAAAGGCAGCAGTAATTAACTTAAATACAGGAAAACTTCGCTCAAAAACCTGTGATTGAAAATTCATCCTCATGTGGTATCCATTCAGCCACACCACAGCTACGTCCGTGAGCGCGCGTTTGCTCGGTATGTTTATGGAGCTTACTTGGAATTCGCTGATGGTTCTCTGGAAGATTCAGTTCGAGAAAAAAAAAATTTCCCTCAACCACTTGCCCATTGCACATTTTGCATAAATTTTATCGAGCTGGCTTCGTATATTTTTCCATAGACTGCGTGTACAAATATTCGAGAACACCAGGCGTCACATATTTTCATATCAATAAGAAAATAATATATATTAAAAAAAAAAAAAAAAGTATTCGGACTGGGAATAGTTAATTAATTTGGTTCAGCGTCCGCTAATTGAATCTAAGATTTATCAAATCTGGAGATACTTTTATTCGCTGACATTCATAACTGAAACAAAAAAAATCCCAATTCTTGCATTCCTGGAAACATCTGTGCGAGCGGGGACAAGGATGCGATTGGCAACCACTTGCTCGAGCAACCGAGTGTATCTATACATATATACACGATTGTGGGCCACTTTCGGTGCATGGCCGCCTGGTGTCAGGTCGGAAATGGGCCACCTTCGGTGCGTGGCCGCCCAGGTGTCACGTCGACGCTCCAACTTAGCTGGTATCACGAAAAGCCAAGCGTTGGAGATCACCCTACTCATCTCAGGTTTGGTCACCACTCTCTGTGCGTACGCTTTGCTCCGTTGGTACCGCGGTCGAGTACAACACGGTATAGCTACGATTCGTCTGGCTACGCGACGATACGCCTATCGTTTGTGGACTCAACACACGTTGTAATCGAGATCATTCTTCGTAAATAAAAGTGTTATTCTTTTTATGAAAATACCGAAGGTGGAATTAGTTATCTACCACCCTGCGCTTTTCCTCCAACCGTGCAGATTCAAACCCCCTCTCGCCAACCGCGCGAATAGTGGTAAATATATTTCGCGATCGCAGTTTTATCACTGCTTCTACGTCGTATATCAAATCTAATTATGGGAGCGAGTCACAGACTGAACAGAGGTGACTCCCCGATAACACCTTCAAGTAAGGCGGGGAGGATTACGATAACTAAGAAAATTTGTCAGTATTCACTAAATTTTTGTGGAAAATATAAATAATAGATATTTTCGAAATTCGTCTTGTGGTATATTCAATATCAACTAATTAAAAAAAATGTTATCCGTAAAAGTTATCTAATCTGTCATTTCCAGTGGTAAAAATGGATAAGTAAATTCTTTTACACTGTAAATGTGATTCGTATGAATACCGTAAAAAGTTACAAAAAATAAAAAATTGATAAATTGGTAGAATTTTCAGCAGAAAAATTCAATTTTTTCCAATTTTCATTGCTCAATTAGGTAAAATCCATTGTTTTAATGAATTTTGAATGGAATGTTTTAAGTATAACCACAAGAGTCTCAAATTGCCTTTGTGGGCATATTCGAGAAGCCAGAGAAGAGCGAGAAAGGACGACGAAGAATAAGAAAGAGAGAGGAGGAGGGAATAAGCGACGGATAGGCAGTCGGCCTCGAACACCAGGCCGTGAAGGATCGTATCCCACGACAGGCAAATAATTACCAATCAAAGACACCTCGATGATTATTGGGAATAGTGTTACAAAAAATCAATTGGGCTATAGCCAACGGTGTAAAAAAGGAATCAGAGGAGGACGACTTAGTAATAACATTGGACAGAGCTTTCAATATCGACGACGCTGGAGCCGGGATTCGATCCGACCATCTCTCTTTCGCACCATCGATCTCGCACGGGCCTCGACATTATTAACGACACGTCATCCCAGGGAATATCCCCATGAATAAGGAAGACGCTGAGCCCACGGAAATTAGACGGACTACCGAGTTACAAATTAATGACAGTTTTTCGATGTATGGTTAAGGTTGTATGATCACACAAGAATTGGTAAGAATTAGTAAGCGGTCGATAACCCTTCAAGGTTTCAGTCACCCATCATTTCATTTTGTGATTTTCTTTTATAAATAGTTAACAAATAAATTAGATTCTTACACCTTCAAATAAAAAACAAACCATTAATATTGGATGCATACTTTTGCTCCTATCACTTTTACCAATTATGAAAATGTAATTGCGAGAAAAATCTGTCCATCGTTTGACACGTAGATGTTGAGAATTCAGAGAAAAAACGTATCACTAACAGTAAGAGAAGAAATAAGAGAAAAAAGAATTACTGCCGTTTTATTGAGATTAAATGTAAACATACATAGGGGTCGTTTACCCCCTTAACTTTATTCGCGAGAAAAAGGCAAAAACCCATATGTATTATTGTTTTTCGCTCTTTAAAGTGCAATTCAATCCATCGAGATAGGTGCAATAGTTTTTTTGTTGTAACGATTTTATGAATTTCAACCCCCATAATTTTTTTCCTATGCAACCCTCCGATATGAAACCAGTTTCATTTTTCATTGTTTATCATTAAGGTAATTATCCATTTGAGTGCATTAGATTATCTCAAGTGAAAATAGGTAAAACCTGAAAAGTACCCCTCGAAGGTCTCAACTTCAAAGGATAATTTCACTAGGTTCGATTCCTGGCTCCGTCGTTAATTTTCGAAATCACTCATTTTTCAAATTTACATCTCCCAACAATGAATTTTCTCGTAACTAATGATACTGCACATCCGCATATCATTTATTTGACGGCTTTGACCATCTTGCGTATGCTTCCCATCGGAAGCGTAAGATTCCAACGTGTAAACATTCATCTACATACATTCTTACATCGTGGGCTCAAGAGACAAAAACTTTCTATTTACACATACCAAGCACAAGAAAACAAATTTGAACTCACTGGCAATGAGAGGAATTAACGACAACAGAGTCAGGGCGGCTAGGTGGTCGAGTGGAGTAAGACTCCGGTCAAGCGTCTCTAGATACCAGGTTCGATTCCTGGCTCCGTCGTTAATTTTTTGAAATCACCAATTTTTCAAATTCATATCTCCCGATAATTTCACCCCCTAGAAACGTTTTTCCGCCGATAAAAAAAATACCTGTCTCTTAGATTTTGATGTAGAATAACATATATAAATTTCATCAAAATCGAAGGATGTCAGCGGAAAGACTTTCCTTGTAAGTTATTCTAAATTGTATTGATGCCTACCATCCTCAATAAATTTGCTTGCCATCATATTCAGCATTTAATTGTTCAGCCTTCTGTCCTACCGTATGGCTCTTGTAATATGAACATAACGGTCAAGCATCTACAATCTGTTGATCGCTAATTAAACCATTTCATCTGCGCGCCCAAGTTTCGCTCACCGACCACTAGCCGGTCACGCTTAGATGCCGAGTCCCGTTTCAGCGTGGTATCTCTGCTTTCGATTGTTGAGAGTCGTCATTCGAGTTCGTAACTAGTCCGTTTAGTAGAATTTGCAGGTGTTGCGCGAGCATTGGCTCTTCTTCGGCTCTCCGGAGTCCGGCGCTCAACCTCTGTTTCTCCGCTATCAAATAAACCTCTATCTGTTATATACCGGGTTGGAGAACGCCTCTTTTGTCAACTTGCCGTCGCACCGATTCCGTTTTTCTCCGGGCGAGGTCCAAAGCTCGTTACAATACATATCTTCATTGTATTATTAAACATAGTTCAGTACCACATACTTTTGGTTGTATACGTAGGAACAAGCATAATTGTCTAAGTATTTATATGAACTACGTGACCACAAATCTGTAGACTCTACTATGCATGTATGCACATATGTATGTACGTGTGTATTGAAGGCTTCAGTTCGTAGCATACGAACTATAAAGAATATTTCTTTATTCATATCAAGACAAACTAGCGTGATAATGGCAAAACTAGGCAAACCATCCTTAGATCCTACATTTATAACTATTCCTGGTTTATAGAGTAGACCGTTCATCTTTACCCATGATACAGTATGATAGGAATCAGGCAATTGATTACGGGATTTCGTGAAGAAAAGATGATTTTCATCGTTTGTCACTGAACTTAGCTACTAAATAGATATTTTCTGTTCATTCGTATGAAATTGACTTTCAGAATCTGAATCGTACCTCATATTTCAACAAAGCTAAAGATATCATAGAAAGAGTATCTGGAGTCGCCATCTCGAATTTCCAACTTTTGAGTGCAGATTCGTAATTAGCGACCCCGAAAACCCCCGTGTACCAACTTTCGTTCTCGTTAAACGACTTCTGCGTTTTGGTCGGCCATATTGGATCCGCCATCTTGAATTTTTAACTTATGAGTGCGGATTTGTACTCAGCGACCCGGAAAACCCCCGAGTACCAACTTTCGCTCTTGTCAAACGACTTTTTGCGTTTTGATCTGCCATATTCGATCCGCCATCTTGAATTTCTAACTTTTGAGTGCGGATTCGTAATCAGCGACCCTGAAAACTCCCGCGTACCAACTTTCGTTCTCGTCAAACGACTTCTGCGTTTTGGTCGGCCATATTGGATCCGCCATCTTGAATTTTCAACTTATGAGTGCGGATTTGTACTCAGCGACCCGGAAAACCCCCGGGTACCAACTTTCGCTCTTGTCAAACGACTTTTTGCATTTTGATCTGCCATATTCGATCCGCCATCTTGAATTTCTAACTTTTGAGTGCGGATTCGTAATTAGCGACTCCGAAAACTTTCGAGTGCCAACTTTTGCTTTCGTCAAGCGACTTTTTGTCGCCATCTCGAATTTCTTACTTTTGAGTGCAGATTCGTAATTAGCGATCCCGAAAACCCCCGTGTACTAACTTTCGTTCTCGTCAAACGACTTCTACGTTTTGGTCGGCCATATTGGATCCGCCATCTTGAATTTCTAACTTTTGAGTGCGGATTCGTAATCAGCGACCCGGAAAACCCCTGGGTACCAACTTTCGCTCTTGTCAAACGACTTTTTGCGTTTTGATCCACCATATTAGATCCGCCATCTTGAATTTCTAACTTTTGAGTGCGGATTTGTAATCAGCGACCCTGAATATCCCCAGGTACCTAATTTCGCTCTTGTCAAACGACTTTTTGCGTTTTAGTCCGCCAAATTGGATCCGCTATCTTGAATTTCTAACTTTTGAGTACAGATTCGTAATCAGCGACCCAAAAACCTTCGAGTACAAAATTCAAGTCGATAGTAAGTGAGGAAAAATGTGTGCCGCTAAGGGTTAATATAAGTAATGAAAATAATATATAAATATAAAATATATTAAATTAATTGATCAAAAATAATGAAAACACTAAATAAAAGATCTAGTTTTTCATATTTGGAATGTATATTATTCATAAATTTAAACGATGAGCTTACCAATTAACCACATCCATGTGTTTTTCGGATTCTTCTTCATTATCATCTAAATCAATTTCTTCCATATTTTCGAATATTTTGAGGTGATAACGTCACGTCTTATAAATTCATACGCAGGCATACAACACACACGTACAAACATACGCACACATTCAACTCTCAGACCAGAGGTAGTGAACTATACAGTGAGACTACGAAGCACCGCACAAAGAAGAGACCTCGAGTATAGGATACGCTGTGTAATGTATTCCATCTCATTCTTTTGCACGTTCAATACATGCTTGTCTCTTTCTATAACGCCTCAAGTTTTCGTGTTAAACTCGATTTTACTCCTCGTATAATTTCCGTGCCGGGCCCTATAACTCAAGTCGTTTCTTAAGGAGTACATTCCAATAAATAATTAAATACACTGACAAGGGGAGTGTCAAACTTGGGAATCACAGATTTCCATCACTTTTATATATATTGTAGGGCAGGGTCCCCTCAATAAATATATAAAGCGGCAAGACGCCATTCGTTTTTATTATTGAGAAATTTCAACTCAAAGTTCTATATGTAACTTAAGTAGAAGGAACCTTTTTACCGGTTGCAGCAATAGTTCCGTGGCGTAGCGGTAACGCTCTTGCTTACTGAGCGACTTTATTTTTGATAATATTGATTACTTTGTTATTATAATTATTACAAATTCTATTTTTATCATTTTTTGTATTTTTTCCTAACTTGAAAATAAGAAAATAATTTATAAAAATATTAATTATTAATTATTTATTTTTGTATTGAATAATTTATAAAAAAAAAAAAAAGTAACTCTAACGGAACTTGAACAGCCGTTCGGTCCCTCAGTAAGCAAGAGCGTTACCGCTACGCCACGGAACTATTGCTGCAACCGGTAAAAAGGTTCCTTCTACTTAAGTTACATACCGGGACAATCTCTTGAAACTATACATATAACGCGCATGCGCCAAATAATTTAATCTCATTGGTCGGTGAAATCGCGCCGCGGTGATGTTTTCATCTGCTGAGCAAGGCGCCAACGTACACAAAATGAAAGAAAAGCTGTAATTCTCTCGCGCGTAAAGCCGTGGATTGAGGTTATGCTGCTGTTCATTTTTACGTAGCGTGAATTGTCTAAGAAGAATAGTATCGTTCAGCAATACCGTGGTTGATTTCGGAAGATATTCAACCGACGCAATAAAGAATTTAACGGAAAAGCAAATATCAAATGAAACAGAAATTGGGTGTTATTTATCGAAAGAAGAAATCTGAAATTCAACGTGACATATCATTAACAAGTAGGAGTCTGGACAAACAGAGGTAGGTAAGTAAAAACAATGTTTATTGTGAACAGATTCTTTATTTACATAAAATTAAAAATAAATGAATGGTTGAGACCCAGTAGAAGGTATTTCCAGAGTAGGTTCGTTACGGTGCAGTGCTCCAGAAGTCAGTAATTAGTGCCGATGAACATGAAATAAATGAAAGAAATGAGTAACAAGGAATAAAGAAATTATTCATCTTAAACACGAAGCTTAGGAGGACAAAGAGTAGCAATCAACAGAAAACGTACCCGACGCAATACTCACAAAAACCCTCGCCGACATCGTTGATTAGTTGACAAAGTTTTTGCAGCTCCATTGGATAACAATCAATGTTCCGTTAACAAAGAGGGTTCACCAGATATCCAAGAATAAAAAGAGAAAAAGAACAACAGTTAATATTACAGTGTAAATCATGCTATTAATGAAAAATTAGGAAACAAAACAATAACTTACAAGACAATCGTCCGATAACACTGGGAGACCAATCTCCACTCTTCTGATAACCCCTCGTCTGGCCATTGGTTGCCTTTCAAAAAGTGCTGCCTTTTTTTTGCCTTAAAAAATACCGAAAGATCCTGTTTGATAATAATAGCTTCTAATATTTTCAGGTACAAAATAATTCATTGTCAAAGCGGGACTAAATTTGTCAGGCATGGAAGCATGTAGGTAAATTTCCAATTACGTGATCTTTGACAATGACAATATTTCAACATGGATTCAATGAAAAAATTCGGTTTTTTTTTCAGCAGGCTCGAAGTTTAAACTTTAATTAACACGAGGAAAATTATGCCTTACCTGATGGTCAAAACGTTTAGGTGGCAAGGATCCTGGTTTTTCGAGCGGTGCAATCATTAGAACCATCGAACCTGGTTGTTTCGTCAGACATCAGGTGCCAGAGTGAATTTTATCAGGCCATCGCCACCTTCTTAACATCAGTTGAGGCAAAATTGAAGAGCGGGATATACTACAGATCATAATGGCTGAATATCCCATCATTTTACTTTGATCGAGCCAATAGCGACAAGTTTGTTACTTAACCGTTGCTGCCAATTCATTCTACCGAGGAATCATTCTGTGCACCATTGTAATTCAAGCATTATTATTGACCAGCATTGTTTTTCAAACTTTATACCATTTGATTTGGTATCTTATTTTGAAGCTTACTTTAGTAGATAAGCAAGGCCGGTTCTGGATAGAAACACCTTCTTTACCGACCAAGCCGACCAGCGGCCATTTCGACGGCAGCCATTTTTTTTTTGATGGCAGCCATTTTGATTTTTTCGATGGGCGGGCAATTTTGACGATGGCCATTTTGGCGGCGGCCATTTTTGATGGCGGTCATGATTTTTTCGATGGGCGGGCAATTTTGACGATGGCCATTTTGACGGCGGCCATTTTTGATGGCGTTCATGATTTTTTCGATGGCGGCAATTTTGACGATGGCCATTTTGACGGCGGCCATTTTTGATGGCGGTCATGATTTTTTCGATGGCGGCAATTTTGACGATGGCCATTTTGACGGCGGCCATTTTTGATATATAACCAATAGTTTGCCTCAGGCGAAAAATAATATTTTCCACGTACTTCGAATACATTCTTTTACGTTAATGGACCGGATGGCGACATCGCGATTAGATAGACAGGGAATGCCGATGACGATCCGTAAACTTTCACGCTAATAGTACGTACTTCGAATACATTCTTTTACGTTAATCGACCGGATGGTGCCATCGCGATTAGATAGACACAAAAAAAACAATATTTTCCACGTACTTCGAATACATTCTTTTACGTTAATCGACCGGATGGCGCCATCGCAATTAGATTTCGCGCTAATAGTTTGCCTCAGACGAAAAAAATAATATTTTCCACGTACTTCGAATACATTCTTTTACGTTAATGGACCGGATGGTGACATCGCGATTAGATAGACACGAAAAACAATATTTTCCACGTACTTCGAATACATTCTTTTACGTTAATCGACCGGATGGCGCCATCGCAATTAGATTTCGCGCTAATAGTTTGCCTCAGACGAAAAAAATAATATTTTCCACGTACTTCGAATACATTCTTTTACGTTAATGGACCGGATGGTGACATCGCGATTAGATAGACAGAGCGGAAATTTCACATTCGAAAAAAATATTAATAGAATTCCAGATTCTAGAAGTTTCTCATGGAATACGGATATAAAAGACTGAAATTCAGGCTCGAAAGACAGTCTTGTACCTTCAGCTCTCATGAAGAGAACTCCAAGTAAAGCAGAACTAAAACAGCGAATCGATCTGTTCCTAAAAAATATTCACGACTTGAAAACCATTGTGAATCAGA
Organism: Neodiprion pinetum; assembly: GCF_021155775.2. Lineage (NCBI taxonomy): Eukaryota > Metazoa > Arthropoda > Insecta > Hymenoptera > Diprionidae > Neodiprion > Neodiprion pinetum. The sequence goes on along the minus strand of NC_060238.1, from coordinate 12,631,705 downwards.
AGTCAGAACTAAGCACAGTGACAAAAAAGTTTGCAAATCTAAATTTATCAAAAACACGTAACTGTTGAACATTAAAAAAATGGATTTCACAAAATTGAACAAAGTGGCAAGCATGGCCGATTTTCTACCGACAAAGAAATTGACCGAGCTGGAAATTTTCAAAATATACAAAGTCACCAATATTCGACGAGTTCAAACGAGGTTTGGACAGCGTATCGTCACAGATCTGAACGACGAATTAAGCATCTTCTTACCGGCACGGGTTGCGCGAATGCTCAACGAGGACGAGACTCAGTACCAGAAATTGGTGCAGGCGACGGAGGAGGAGCGGCTGCTCTTGCAATATCTGGGCGGCCAGTATGGGCAAATCGAGTTCAAAGATGCGTCGGCTCTCGCCTAACTTGTACACCGTACCAGGACAACGTGTACAGCGTCTCCTTACACCACTGTTCCAATTATATATATTGTTACAAAGGGTGAAATCACCCGTTTTGTCCCCTATTAAATGATCTAGTAGTCATCATGGATAAAAGACGTTTATAAACCTCTTATGTCTTTAAAAAGAATAAGGTTGCTGCGTCAACCGATATTATTGTAAAAACAGTCAGTCTCTAGACTTTAAAAAGAGAGCTTGTGTTAAAATACATCCATTTTCTGTCTAATATTCCTTGTTCGTGAGACTTCTTTGGCTCGGCGTTCACTTAAATCGCACAGAGAACTCTTTGATTCTCTTAGATCTTTCGTAATTTCCCCCCCGTTGTAACATTGGTGTCAGAAGCGGGATCTCTTCTGTGCCATTTGAGTGGATTTTGAGTGTAAAGAAGTATACAAGACAATAATGCAACAAACTCCTACGTCGAGAGCATCACGCGCGGAGCGACGAGCTGCCGGACGCGTTTCATCGTGCCAGCGTTCTCCTGAACCAGCGTTTCCACCCATTTCTCGTCGTTCGGAAGCTGAGGTTCAGCCCCAGCCCCAATTAGCTCTCTTGGCAGAGCTCATCCAGGGAAACCAAGATTTGCTGATGCGTCAGATTCAGCAGCAGGAACAACATCAACAGCAGCAGCAACAGCATCAGCAGCAGCAGCAACAACATCAACAACTGCTACAACAGCAGCAACAAGAACAGCAGAATCTTCTGCACGAACTCCTCTCGCAACAGCGTCAACAACAAGAAATCGTGTCTCAGGCGCTGATCGGGATCCTGCAAGGTTTGCAGAAGCTTCAGGAGCGGCCGCAGGAATTCCCGATACGCCCAGTTCCATCCCCAGGTAGAAGGACTTCTCTTCCTTCAGTCCCGGTCCCGGCAAGGAGGACCTCCATTCATTCAATTCCGGATCAATCAAGGTCTGACGCTATTTATGGGGGAGGCGAAATTCCCCCTGTTGCTAAAAATTTTCCACCTGTTCATGTCTCGCGACAAGCTCAGGTTAGCTCTTTTCCGCGATGCCACGATGTTCCGTCACGTGATATTTCGGAAGTAGTTGAGCCTCCTGTCGCGTCGTCTCATCCTAGCGTAGATATTCAGGCAGAGTTCCTGGCCTTTTTAAAATCGCGCGGAACTGTCAATGTTCTCCCTCCGCAGACTCAGAGCTCGTTCGGACTCAATCAGGTCTCTGTTCCTCCCGCGAGTATTGTAGAGTTGCCCTCAAAAAAATCGAATTTGAAGCCCGGTTCGTATGACGGTTCGTCTGCTTGGAGTCTATACGAACGTCAGTTTAACATGATTAGTAAGGTTAATGGTTGGAATCCGTCCCAGAAAGCAGCTAATTTGACAGCCTCTTTGTCCGGTCCGGCTTTGGTAGTTCTTGGATCGCTTCCAGATTCGGATTCTGAAAATTTCGACAGCATTTGTGCTGCTCTTAAACTCCGGTTTGGCGAAGAACATCTTTCCAAACTTTATTTTACTCAGTTTGAAAATAGACGTCAAGGGCCCAAGGAAGATTTAGCCTCTCTCGGAAATGACATCGAACGTCTCGCTCGACATTCTCTTACTGATTGTGCAGAAAAAGCTAGAGATCAGATAGCTCGGGCGAAATTCATTAATGCGATTCGGAATCCGGAGCTTCGGTATCATCTGAGGCTCGCAGCTCCAACTTCTCTACATGAAGCAATTATTAAAGGCTTAGAATTAGAAGCCATAAACGAGGCGGATTTAGGTTCGCGTCAACTTCATCGTTTGAGCCAAGCTGAACCTTCAGAAAATTCTTCGTCCCGTCCTTCAGTCAATCAGCCTAGCTCAGATTCTCTTCCAGGAAGGAAAAATAGTGGTTTCTCTCGTTACAATAGATCAAACTCCAATCGGCCTGTCTCAGAGTGCCAGTTTTGCGGCGCAAGGGGTCATATCGCGAAGAATTGTTTTAAACTCGACCGTCAGTTGAAGACTGCGGAAGATTCGTGGCGCAAAAATGTCTCCAAGAGGGCTCCCTCTAATCCGGTTTGGGCAGCACAACCTTCTGTTCCTCAGAATTCGGGAAACTAGCTACCGATGTTTCGAAAGGGCGGATATCATCGGTTTCTTCCAAGTTCCTTAGCCCTATCGCTTCACAGTTCGTGGTTAGAGGCCTGCGTCGTACCGGCCTATATGCTAAAGGTTCCGTTAACGGACTAAGTTGTTTGTGGGTGATAGATACTGGAGCCGAAATTTCCGTTGTTCGTCCAGATATGATTTCGTCTCTTGCTTCAATTATTCCTTCTGTGTCTATTCGCACTGCTACCGGAGCAACTACCCCTGTAGTAGGTAAGATGGTCGTGCAGGTAACAGTAGCAGATTGTGTTCAATCCCCACATGAAGTTCTAGTAGCTGATATAGAAGATGAAGGCATTTTAGGCGTAGATTTTCTTTCCGCTCACAACTGCGTCATTTCTACCGGAGATTCGACTCTCTGTTCTGGTTACCGAAAAATCAACCTCGAAACGTTTTGAAAGATTGGGAAGAGTGGATTCCCTTATTTCTTTTATTGTATCGCTCTGCAATTCATGATACTACCGGTTTTTCTCCAGCTATGATGTTGACAGGTCGGGATCTTCGACTTCCGTCGATTCGAGAAATTTTGATACATCGATTTCTTTGGCTTGAAGAGTGTTTCGGTTCTGCGCTTGATTGAAGTAGTGAGCATTTGGTCGATCCTCTCTTATTTTTTCTAATCCATATGTCAGTTTTTGTGAGTACTTTTCAGGTTACTTGACACAGCCTTTTCCCATCCAATCTTTTCCCGATTCCTGAAGATGACTGGTGGTCTTATTTTGAAGAAGGATGCAGAAATGATTCAGATAAGATCGTTTCTTTTCTTTTGAATACATATTTCATTTATTTTATTCGTGTATTCTTCCGAATTCACTTAGTGAATTTGAATTGTCATACCATCACTCACATTTGTCCTTCCAAAACTCTAGGGTGAGCTGTTTCTTAAGAAGATTAGGATCAGTCACCCATCTATTCCCCTATTTCCTGTGAAAAGGAGTCTGTTTCTATCCTGTTTGGTCCTGGAATTTTTGGTTCTCGCCTCGATGTTTTCACCCGAACCTGTTTCGTTTGGACAATCCTTCATGAAGAGGATTGGATTTCTTTTCGACATCGATCTCGACCGTTGCTGTTAACTTCGAATTCATGAAGCCACATAACACTCAATAACACTAACCTTTATAAAACATGGCACATAAATTTTTGAGATTATTTAATGCTCAACTATCTGCTCAAGGTTTTCTGTGGTTTACCTTGAGACTGTGGGCAAATGCCAGATAGTAAAAAAGGGAGTTCTTAAATTTTTAGAGCCACAGCTCCAACTCACCTTCGAGCACTGACTGCTAGATCACATTTTTTTTTGTAATTGTTTATCTTTTCCGAGTCGGGTCGACTCTTTTCCTCGAGGGGGAGTAATGTTACAAAGGGTGAAATCACCCGTTTTGTCCCCTATTAAATGATCTAGTAGTCATCATGGATAAAAGACGTTTATAAACCTCTTATGTCTTTAAAAAGAATAAGGTTGCTGCGTCAACCGATATTATTGTAAAAACAGTCAGTCTCTAGACTTTAAAAAGAGAGCTTGTGTTAAAATACATCCATTTTCTGTCTAATATTCCTTGTTCGTGAGACTTCTTTGGCTCGGCGTTCACTTAAATCGCACAGAGAACTCTTTGATTCTCTTAGATCTTTCGTAATTTCCCCCCCGTTGTAACAATATATATGTATAGAAGAATCAATTACAATAATTAACATTGACCGATGTAAAAAAATGAAATGTTTTATTGAATAAACAAAAAAAATGCGTATACATTTTTTTTTTTGCTCTCTTCACCCTTTTAGTTCACTAATGATCTGAAACAGAGAAAAGCAGCGATTGCGATTTCGATCCCGTGCGTTCTCCATCGTTTTGACGATATTTGAGTATGTTTCAGCAGCCATGACTTTAACGCTGATATTTGTAGAACTTTGATGAACTTTTGACTTGCATGTGCCGTGTAAGACTGATGAGTCTCGGCGTTGAATTCTGGAAGGTTCTGAAATAAACTCTTAACTAGCGGGATAGAGGTTCTGAATAAACGGTTGTTATTGACGATGCAAAATATTTTATTGAAAAAAACAGCTCAAGATTACAGTTTTACATGAAATTCGTAATGCTAATGTATGAGTGTTCTTACTCAACGGTATCGTATCCATGCGTTAGACAATGAGAATGAATAACTGTTCGAGGAGATACCGATTGTCTTTTGTGTTTGAGTAAAAAATTTCGCAGTAACAATACGTTTTGGGCTGCACAGTTTGAACGTAATATAGCGTGATGCGTACAGTTTGAATTCGTGTCCGACATTTCATTCAACTTCTGCAACGACGGACAACTCAAATCCATCATTTCAACGACTTCAACTTTTTCACCCAGAAGTTTCTGCAGCCAACTTTTCTTCTCCAAACCTTTTACGTGAACTGTTGAAGCCTTACGCAGCAGCGTACATTCGATGGTGAAGTCGAGCTTCTCGAAAGGTAAATCACCACCTTCCCAGGATAGTCCATGATAATTCCGTGACAGCCACAAATTGTCGCTTTTGAACGGAGCACGTAAACAATTCCAATCGTACGGAGGTTCGAAGAGAAAAATTGACGGGTTGGCCTCTTCGTCGAGTGACACAACTGCCAACTCTTTTGGTGTAAAACCGGAACCCTGTCTTCTGAATCCTTGTACGTCGACTATGAACTCCATCGTGAAAAAAATACTGAATCGATTGTCACAACGTTCAAGGTTTTTATACCAATTTTCTCACCCCACCACTCAGCGGGTTATATTCAATTATACGATCATGTAAAATCAAGCAGTAGGCAGATGTACCGGTAGGAAAGTTATTTTTCGCCTCAAATTCGATACGAATATCTACCGGTCCAGATTTCAGAGCCTCGTTTTGTTTCGAACAGTCGATGAAAATCAAAGGTTCGTACTGTAGAAATTCGCTCTTCGTCAACAGAGGCTCGGGTTCTTTGCCGTAATAGGTGGCTTGAAAGTTTGCGTACATCTCGTACAGTAATGCAAAGCGATTGTGACTCATGTCCAAGTTCAGGTTACCGTACGGATAATACTCGGAATTCAAGAAGAGCTTGACGTCAGTAATGTTACAGTGATCAAGATGACTGGCATTTTTGCCGGTTTTGTTTTTTCGATTCGTTTGAAAACCGAGCATGACAAATCGCGGTTTTTCCAAATGGGTGGACGTTTTCACAGTCCAAACGTGTTTCGTGGTTGCCGGTAGCAAAGGATATTCGTACAACTCCCAACTGCGGAAGCTCATGGAGACTGGTGTATCTTTCTCAATGAAATTCAACAGTGCGATTTTTCGTTGATCCGAGAGCTTTACGTAGGGTACTAACCATTCCACCTGATCGATCACGATTCTAAAGTCTTCGTCTTGATTTTGAACGATGGCATTCAAATCACTTTTTGATCTTGTAAGAATCAGCTCGTGTTTCGCGTTAACGACGATCTTGCGATAGTCTTCAGCGAAGCCCAATATCATGCTCAAGGGAATAACTACGTCAAAGTTACCATCGGCATCAGTTAATTTTTTCGTTTCCTGAACATCGAGCCATCCAGCATTTTCCATAAGCCAACTTTGACCAGGGTTGAGCGAAGCGAAACCTTTCAGCAGGCTGGTCAGACCAACGTTTTTACATTTATCAATCTCTACGGCGTTGAGTTCGTACCGTACATCTTCGAACAAATGGCAGATGGCGTTATTGACCAAAGTTGTGATCGCTGCTGCGGTGCCGTCCGATTTGAGCAATTTTCCAGAGATATGCAGCGAACTCTTGCTCGGTAATACGCATAAATCCTGATGCTGAACGGTGATTCGAATCTCATCGCTGTTGTTGAAAGTTGACGATGCGTACGGTTTGTGTGCGTGTATTTCTTGGTGTGCGATTGATTCGTCAAAGACGACAGGTGTTTGAATGCTCAATATTTCCTCCTCCATGGTACGAAGCATACAACGAAACAGCAGAATCGCAGTTTTATTTGTCGGAAATTCCTTTTCCAAAAGGTGTCAGCTTTAGACCCAGAGCTATCAGGAATTCCACGTTTCGGCGTGTTAGCGGTTCGGGAATCGATCGATGACTGACTTGATCGGGACATGCTGACTTACTGATATAACTCTTTTAGGCCAATCTGTTATATACAATACCCATCTTTTATTGCGATTTGATGTGCAGTCTCACAGTTATAACTTCTCTGCGAAAATTAACCAGATCTCCGTCTTGATCGACTAACCGAAGCTGCACGTGATCTATGGTCTTGACGGTGATCGGAAGGTAAATGACGTGCGACGGTACTTCCACGATCTTATATCCCGGTGGAACGATAGGGAAAAATTCGTGAATAGTATGCACTTTATGTCCATTGACGTAGGCACCCGTTGTAATGCTGCATTCGACTTGCAACGCGTTGACCTTGAGAATAGTTACAGGCATATCCGAATGGTGAGTTTGATTAGCTGCCAATACGCGCGGTGTAAATCCGAGAAGCTGACCAATAGAATCCTCAGGTTCCAAATCTACGATATGGTTACATTTGATTTCGCTGCGTAACGTATTATTGTTAGGCTTTATACTGATTTCAATGTCGGTATTTTTTAACGCGTCTTGAACATACTTTTCAATATCCTCAATTTCGTAGCTGCCAGTGGATATAGTGACTACCTTGTCGGCTACGTAAATTTTATTGCGACCGACATCGACGTTGGGAATGGAATTGAAGGTTAACAGTTCAACGAGGCCGAGAACATAATTTTTGTTCAGAGCAAGTTCGATCGGAGAAAAATATTGCGCTTCGAGAATCGACGACGTTCCCGATATCGTTAATGTAAACGAATCATCCATGACTGCGAGTGCTCGACTGACGTTATTAAATTACGTGTCATGTTTAAATAGCTTATCGCTTAGAAATTTCAGACACAAGTGTCCGCAATCGAATGTACCGTAATCTTGATACCTTTCGTCGTTGTACTTAACGCTACCAACACCGAGATATTTCACGAGGTCTAACGGCGGTTGAAGATGACCGAAACTGTCGAAGTAAACTACATCGCTGCCGCGTTTCTTATACGCAACCCAGTGTGTCCCAGGACCATCTTTATTGTCGAGATTGACTACAGCTGTTTCGTTTTTACGCGGCCCGGTTTTGGGCATTTCGTTGCGCATAAAGACACCTCGGAAGTATGGAATTTTCATGATTTTTGCATACTTCAGCAAATCCCAATTGGTCAACGCTCGGCGTGGTAGCTTGACATTTAGTTTTTTGAAAAATGAAGACTAAAACCCTTTTTGTAAGGTCTGAGATGGAGACCTTTACCTAAGGCGATCGCTTCCATCGTTTTGTTATGCCGTTTGCTTTCCTCCAATTCTCGTTTAGCCGCGCTCGCATCGTTTACAGCCTTTGCTATACCCGCAGCACCTCCCGCTAACGCACCCGTAGCGCTGAGACTGGCAAAAATAGGTATGAGAAAAGGTAGAAATCCGCCAACTTTTGAGGGTACCGGTAGAACGCGCGGTGATCGAACTTTATGTTTACCACCTTCTTTTTTCACAGCTTCTCGAGCACCTTTGAGTGCAGACTTGATGCTCGTTTTCGCGTCATAGCTTGGAATCATAGACTGTTTTGCCGCTCGTATGATTTTGTTCAAGAAAACGTTCTTAGGTTTTCGACACCCCATGCCTAACTTTGTTTTCACCTTCATCGTGTTAGCTACAGCCCAAGCGGCTGCCTTCTCACCCAAATTTGCGTCCGTTGCGAGAACCCGTTTCCAAGCTTTTTCAGCTAATATTTCATCCGCAACGCTTCTAGCTTCAAGATTCTCACGATTTTTCGAATACGCTATATCGTGTTCCTTACACGCTGCATCGAGAGGATTGATACCGGAATCGCCTCTAGCGAGTCTTTTCGACAACTTGGTGCCAGGACCGCAGTACTGGTAACCGGGAACATGCAACTCGATCGGAAGTTTGTTGATAATGCTATTTACCAAACCTTTCCCACTTGATCGCTTTTTTGACAATCGCTTACGATCACGTGTGTGCACAATCATGTCCGCTCCGCGACTGAGAGAAAGTTGTTATAAACAATGCATTTATGAAACAATCCAGTCAGTCACGTTTGAGATGAGGTTCGAGACACAATCGGCCAAGCTGCCCGTGATGAATTTTGACAAATTTACACAGCAGAGTACAAAACGGAAAAAACGTAATGGCGAATTGTTGCCGAGTAGTGTACGTGCGGTATTCTGCGGACCATCCAACTGTGGCAAAACCAACGCATTATTTGCGCTTATAACGCATCCGAACGGCTTGAGGTTCGAAAACCTGTACGTTTACTCAAAATCTCTCAATCAGCCGAAATACAAGTTTCTGAGTCAAGTGCTCGAAAATGTCGACGGTGTTGAGTATCACCCCTTTAACGAGCATGAGCACGTCATTGCGCCGAACGAGACGCGACCTAACTCGATCATGATATTCGATGACGTAGCGTGCGAGAAGCAGGATAACATACGCGCGTACTTTTGTATGGGTAGACATCACGACGTAGACTGTTTCTATCTTTGTCAGACGTACGCTCGAATCCCTAAGCATCTCGTGCGCGACAACACCAACTTGCTGGTCTTATTCAAACAAGACGAGATGAATCTGAGACATGTGTACAACGATCATGTAAACACCGATATGTCGTACGTAGAGTTTAAAGACTTGTGTGCGGCGTGCTGGAACGGTGACAAATATGGCTTCGTAGTGATCGACAAGGATAGAGAGCTCGGTAATGGTCGGTATAGGAGAGGTTTTGACAATTTCATAAACATGACAAAAGAATAAAATACACGATCTTCGAAGACGACGGAACAGTAGCTTTCCAGAACTAGATGTGTCAACATGCAGGAAATTCGTAAGGAAAAAGAAGTCTTGCATCGTATCGCTCAAGCGAGTAATGCGATTCGTCGTAAGCACAGAATCCTCAAGACGGGAAAAGAGTCGCTGCAGGAAACAATGAAGGATGTCTTCAAACCTGTGGTAACCCCGCTGCAGGCATTAGTCAATGTTTCTCGAGGTACGAAACTTGTCAAGGAAGAGGTGAAGGAAGAACTCAAAACTGAAACGAAGGATGAGTTGAAGAACGAAATGGAAGATTCTTTTGCAACTGCAGAGGAAGAGGATCAAACCGTCACGGAATCGTCGGTGAGATCAGAGGATGAATATCTTGAGATGCTCAACGATAAACAAAGACAGCAGGAGTTAGATACCGTGTACGGGGTACGGAGTCTTTCTACTGCCGGGCTGATGGTTGGTGATTCACCGATAAGCTTCGAGCGCGATTCCGTTCGCATAGGCAACACGCTCTATCCGAAAACTCAAGGACTGCTGGAGCTGCTGTTTAAAAAGATGCCCAACAGCGCTCACGTTACCCTCAACGACAGGGAGAATTATAGAAATATCCTCCTCGCAACAAATGCTCACAGAAAGTACTATAGCGCCACCGAGCCTATCCGAAACGCTCAGAGCGTCAAATTCAAACATTTAATTGCTGAGCTGCTGAATATTTCTACGTCAGGCAAAGACGTATCACCATCGTCACAGATGTCAAAGCGTACGGGCAAAGGTGTTCTGCTACCTCAGGCTTGGGTTACTCGACAAGGTGTTAAAACAGATTATATTTTCTGGGACGACGCTAACGAGCTGGTGGAACGTCTTCGTTTACTCCTGGCATCTCAAGCAGCTGGGAATACAAGTCACAGCAATGAAATTATGTCGATTCTGGAAGAATTGCGGGAAGCCGGAATCATTTATTAGCCAATTCTCGTCGACTCTGCGATCATTTACGAGATGAGCATCGACGTGTTTGGACGTCAGCTGAATTAAAACACAGCTGCGAGCACTCGCGGCCCTCCGGGTGTCGGGTTTCAAATAACAGCGGATGGGCATTACGATATACGGAACAAGAGACTGTGCAACGTCGCAGAACCCACAGCACCGAACAGTGCTGTAACTTTAAAAATCTTGAGACGAAAATTCAACGTGCTGCAAAAACAAATCGACAACCTCGATCAAATGACCAAAACTTCGGAGATCGCCACGGAGAAAGCCTTGGATACCTTCTACACAGACCTTAAAACAGACAGAGACTTGTCGACTCGAAACGCGGAAATCATTTCCAAATTGGACACCAGACTAATAGCGTTGGAATATGAACGAGAAAAAGCAAGCACTGGTGACGGAACTGCATAAACCTGCACGCCGGAATTACCCACGTCGACGTGTAGACGTGCGCGGCATCGACGAGACCTGGCAGGCGGATCTTGTTGATATGACGTCGTACGCTGGACAAAACAAAGGTTACAAGTACATGCTCACAGTCATTGATATCTTTTCAAAGTATGCGTGGACTGTACCGATAAAGAGCAAGTCTGGAGATGATGTTACGAAGGCAATGGAATCTGTGCTTGTCGAAGGACGGGTGCCGAAAAATTTGCACGTCGACAGAGGAACGGAATTTTACAACTCGAAATTCGAATCGCTTATGATACGCTACGGAATCAAACTTTACTCCACGTGCAGTAATTTGAAGGCTTCGATCTGTAAACGTTTCAATCGCACGCTGAAAGGTAAAATGTGGACACGGTTCAGCATGCAAGGAAGCTTCAAGTGGCTCGATATCTTATCTGATTTGGTTTCGGCTTACAACAACACCAAACACCGAACCATAAGAATGTAACCGTCGGATGTCACCGTTGCAAACGAGAGGCTGTTATTACGTCAGGCGTACGGAGGGCTTCGAGCGATACCTACCATATTGGCAAAATTCAAATCTGGCGACAAAGTTCGAATCAGCAAATTCAAAAATGTCTTCGAGAAAGGTTACACTCCCAATTGGACGACTGAAATATTCACGATAAGTCGAGTGGAAAATACTCATCCTGTGACGTACAAGCTCAAAGACTACCGAGATCAACCCATCGCTGGCGGTTTCTACGAACAAGAGCTCCTCAAGGTTAAGCATCCGGATATCTATCTGGTGGAGAAGGTGCTCAAGAAGCGTGGAAGAAAAATATACGTTAAATGGTTAGGTTTTGACCATACACACAACAGTTGGATAAACGAATCGGACATGTAACTTTTGAATAAATGAATTTTTTTGTAAAAAAGGTATGTGTCTCTTTATTTCATACCCGACACATGACAAGTATACATCTTTGTTTTTTTTAGACAATCAACAGACATATGCATCGTTGTACAAATTTTTTTTTATACTTCGGAGCGTTCTTATTAACCATCCTGCATAATAATAATATTTTATACATCATGGTACAGTTGAAAAAATTAAACTCTACATAATAATACATCATGGTACAGTTATAAATTAAGTCTTACACAGATTACGGTAATTTATAAAGCTACGGTGCAGGCTTGTAACCCCACGGAAGCGTATCGGTCGTGTTTTGTAACACGATCCGCTTGTCGTCATTCCAGCTCAGTGCTACTTTCTGCTGTTCTACGGTATATACCTCATGCTTTCGACTCATGATCAAATGCTGATTTGAGGATAGATTTTCACGTTTCAACGCACAGTCCAAATAATCGTTGAAGGTTATTTTTCTTAACGCTGATCCTCTAACACCTTTGGCACGTTTGTTGTCTTTTTCATCTCCCAAGACTCGGAATGCGTACAATTTAGCTCGTAACCCTACAAATTCCGACATGATTTTCCCGTTATTCTCGTCTTTCATCAAGCCGAGAACTTTTTTGTTCGCTCGAGGTATTCCGTAAACGTTGTCAAGAGGATAATCCGACGTGTCGAATTTGTGCAAGTCCTCCTTCATGTGTTCGTATATGTCGGGGACGGTAAAATTGTAAATCAAACTGTCGGTATCCGTGTACATTAATTTTGCTCGGTTGCCAAATTTCTGCTTAATGTAATTGTAATGAAAATCATAGATGTATGTTTTAGATAGATCCAGGATGGAAAAACCTGCATACAATGGTTTATTCAATTTGACTTTCGTCTTATTCATTTCGACGATAACCATCTCTTTGTCGAAAACGGTGCAGCTGTGAAAATTAGGCTTGGCTATGGTAGCTCTCGCACCGTACCGTCCATCCCATTCGGTAATCAATCGAACATCTCTGTACTTTTGCACGTTTTCCATAGTTTTGCCAAAAACTGCGTTGTTCATTAGCTTGTAAAAATTTTTCTCAAATTCGTTGTCAGATTTTTTTCGCAAATCGGTATTCAAATCTATATATTTTTTGAGCCACGGGGTTTGCCTGAATTTGAGAACTCTGTGAATTTGAAGTAATTTTAAGCCTAATTGTAAGCATTGTTTCAAAACGCTGTAGTGAACAACGTAGTTTTTCTTGGAAAATAGCGTGGGCGTCAATTTTGACTGTTTATTGGTCGAAATCGGAGGTACATAGTGCTCCGGACACAATGGTAAATCCTTATGAGTTTCATGCAGTTCCGCAGGATATTCCAAATCTACCTCCAGCACGTAACCAAACTCTGCATCGTCCGAGATGGTAAGAACGTTGCATTGTCTGAAGTCTGATACCCATTCGAAGGAACTGTATGGCAGAGCAAAGCTCATAGCTGCACCGTACAAATTATTAACGTCAAAGTACATGAGATAAGATTCTTCGATCTCAGGATCGAATTCCTCTCCCATGTACCTGTTGTTGGCCTTTGCATATCTGTTCGAACACTGTGATACACCACCACGAATACCTTTTTCGATAAACATAACCATGTCTATGTCGGTGAGAAGCTCGAGTTCGATGCCTGTACATTTTAACATTGCATCAAACGACAGACCGGGCGCTGTGTAGTAATGTAACGGGTCCAGTTTGTACGTCGTCCGAAAATTCTGTCGAAAATTTTGAAAAACGTCAGCCAGTAAAAACACGTCCGTCTGTAAATACAAGTCCGAATACTCTCCCAAAGTTTGGACGTTAAAAGTTTGCCATACGTCGCACGCGTGTGCGTAATCGTCGTCTGATATATTCCGGTCGTTTAATTTTGAATAAAACTGTTCTTTGACTGGTAAATGTTTCTCCTCGAGCTTCTCCCAACTGTCTATGTATTCGTACGGGAAGACACCTTTCCTAGTCAATAACCGAAATTTGTTCAAGCTACTGCAGAATTTACGTGTTATTGTTTTTCGGCAATCGTCCAGATACGATGATAATTTATCGAGGCTGCTAGGCATGAAACGGTACGAATCTATGAAACGGAACGTTACATCCGTTCCCTTAACGAATTTAGTGAAGGAAATGTACTTTTCTTTGTTGACAGGTAATAGTTTAACAGTACCTTCGAATGACGTACCCAGGGCTTTGATCAGAAAATGCGAATCGTAACCCGAAAGATTGTGGAATATCACTGGGATGGTGTGCGAATTTTGATAATTTAGATTACAGCTGCGGTGAGCAGCACCACGGTACTTTCCCGTGAAATGACAGTGATCCCGATGTTTCACGTCTGTGGGCGTAAACGGTTTTTCACAAATATGACAGACCGCCGACAAATCAAATTCGTTGATCTGATTGAAATTTAGTGGTTCCATCGGTACAACAGTCTTGTAATATCCCTCTAACGAAAGTGCCAATTCCTTTAACTCGTTTACAAACCATTGGATGCAAGTTTCTCCGCGATTAATTTTGAATTCTGAAAGCGAATCGTCAAACGCACAATGCAGATAGTAAGCTATACTATACGGAAGATGCTTCTGATAAATTGTTCTATTTTCCCCAAAACTTTCATGTGTGGGCTGCAGTAAACATTCTAGATCTGCGTAAACGCAGAACGGAACGGTTTCTTTGTGCTTGAAAGTTTTAAATTTGAGAATCTTGTCCTCTTCTGTTGGCAAGATAACTTTGGTTTTATTCAAATTCATGCAATCTACATTGTGCTTGATCAAACATCTTTCGAAATTAAAATGAGACAGACACCTATCGCACAACCACGTCTGATGCGAGCGTTTGGAAATTTGGGAACTTGTCAACCGCGATAAATTCCGAATCCATGCAAAATGATGTGTTACATTCTTTTCAATATTTTCCATACTATCATCGTCATCGTCGTCGTTTTCAGACTCTATTTCTAAAAGATGGATTGTAGGCTTATCAGACTTGTTTCGACTCAAATAAATGGGTACAATTTCACTACGCTTTTGTTTTTCCGCACTATATATACCGTAAACGTTAATTGAGAGTTTGTTAAGTTTCTCAAATTTTGGAATCTGGTCTGAAGACATTGGAAAATGCAAACCTCCGTATTGTAGCACCGAGCTGAAATGTGGATACGAAGTGATTTCGCTGGGATTGTTGTTGGCTGGAAAGAGGGCTGCGGTGACCGACCAGAGAAAGCAATACGCGTCTCCGTTGCGGATGTTGACGACAGCCTTCTTATCTTGAATATCTTTGGGTAGTGGTGTGTATGTGAACACACCGCCTCGCAGTGGCACGTACTTGTTGATATTTACAGTCAAATTGATTATTTCGGTCAGCGACCAACCAGAGTCTCTCTCTTGAAAATCTTCCACCTTGGCCAACACTTTTTGCTTTACGTTCTCTTCGAACCACCCGTGTATGTCAGCTGGCTGGAGGATGATTTGGTTTCTGGTGTTAAAATATTTCATTTCCTCAACATGTTCAGCGTTTTTCGTTATATTGAATTTACAACACAAGACACAGTTTGCCTTTAAACTTCCCACTTTTCGTAGCATTTTCTTCAGTCTTGCAACGACGAGGTGTTTCGCATCTTCCAAAAACCTGTTCAAATCTTTATGCCGCAGATTGATAATGGCTCCCGTTCGAATTCGACTCTCGAAAGCTGTCTCCAAATCTTCCCACCGTACTCGATCGCTTCTTCGTCGGCTTCGTAATCCGTCACCCACTTTTTGAAATTGTTGAAATTTGACTGTCAACGATTTCAGAATTCCAATTGTAGTCAAAATTCTTGTCTTCTCCCCGATCGTTGAGGCGTTGTTGCGTAAGATTTTATTCAAAAGCCTGGTATTTTGGGTTCCGAATCGAATCCATTTTGCAATTTCTGCCGGTGACGATTTTTCAGATAAAATCTTGAACGCCGTTTCCATAATTTGTATTAATTTCAAAAACTTTTCGGAATCCATGTTTCTTCTTCTTTCGATCTCACACACACTTGACAAAGATAGAGTTGCGAAGCTTCCTCTAGAATGACCGCTCTACGCTGACCCGGTCTCTTTTATGCTAATTGCGATGTCACCATCCGGTCGTTTAACGTAAAAGAATGTATTCGAAGTACGTGGAAAATATTGTTTTTCACCTGGAGCAAACTATTGGCTTACAATAAATTCTATTAATATTTTTTTCGAATGTGAAATTTCCGCTCTGGGCTATTAGCGTGAAAGTTTACGGATCGTCATCGGCATTCCCTGTCTATCTAATCGCGATGTCACCATCCGGTCCATTAACGTAAAAGAATGTATTCGAAGTACGTGGAAAATATTGTTTTTCGTGTCTATCTAATCGCGATGTCACCATCCGGTCCATTAACGTAAAAGAATGTATTCGAAGTACGTGGAAAATATTATTTTTTTCGTCTGAGGCAAACTATTAGCGCGAAATCTAATTGCGATGGCGCCATCCGGTCGATTAACGTAAAAGAATGTATTCGAAGTACGTGGAAAATATTGTTTTTCGTGTCTATCTAATCGCGATGTCACCATCCGGTCCATTAACGTAAAAGAATGTATTCGAAGTACGTGGAAAATATTATTTTTTTCGTCTGAGGCAAACTATTAGCGCGAAATCTAATTGCGATGGCGCCATCCGGTCGATTAACGTAAAAGAATGTATTCGAAGTACGTGGAAAATATTGTTTTTTTTGTGTCTATCTAATCGCGATGGCACCATCCGGTCGATTAACGTAAAAGAATGTATTCGAAGTACGTACTATTAGCGTGAAAGTTTACGGATCGTCATCGGCATTCCCTGTCTATCTAATCGCGATGTCGCCATCCGGTCCATTAACGTAAAAGAATGTATTCGAAGTACGTGGAAAATATTATTTTTCGCCTGAGGCAAACTATTGGTTATATATCAAAAATGGCCGCCGTCAAAATGGCCATCGTCAAAATTGCCGCCATCGAAAAAATCATGACCGCCATCAAAAATGGCCGCCGTCAAAATGGCCATCGTCAAAATTGCCGCCATCGAAAAAATCATGACCGCCATCAAAAATGGCCGCCGTCAAAATGGCCATCGTCAAAATTGCCCGCCTATCGAAAAAATCATGACCGCCATCAAAAATGGCCGCCGCCAAAATGGCCATCGTCAAAATTGCCCGCCCATCGAAAAAATCAAAATGGCTGCCATCAAAAAAAAAATGGCTGCCGTCGAAATGGCCGCTGGTCGGCTTGGTCGGTGAAGAAGGTGTTTCTATCCAGAACCGGCCTTGCTTATCTACTTACTTTTACTCTCTTTGGCATTGAATTCAGATAAATAGTTTTTCAAGTCCTCAATTAGATTGTACGGTTGAATTTTGCTAGGCAAACTGAATCAATCTAAATCTAGAACTGTTAAATAAGTTCTGTTAAAAATGTCTTTAAATTCAATCTTAGTTGACGGTGTCATCAGGCTAGCTAGTTGCACGATCAATTGAAACCAAATTCAATTTTACACTCTTTGTAGGGTCCTACGCTAAGACTGAAAGCTTGTGAATCTCCATGTACCGCAATTATTTCTGCATTTCATGTTAGCATTATCTGGAGCAAAAAAAAACCCATTTTGAGATTGAAAATGGAACCTGAAACACAGAGTTATTCAATAGCACGAATTGAAGACCAAGAATTTTATAATGGTTTCTGCAACAAAGGGACTCTTTCCAAATATCCTTGTTAGAAGGTGATGTTCGTAGGACTATGAACAAGATATTGTATCGAATTACATCATATGGAAAAAAATCTCCATAAACTTCGTTAAAAATTAGATATTCATTTATTTTGATGGAACAAGGGACACAATCTTTACATTAGTTCAAAATTGACATTACTCTAAAACATGATTGTCCTTGAAGCTAATTGTGACATTGAGGCGCATTTTGAGAAACTTGATTTTAAAACTTATGTCACAGGATGTGATTCACGTTCCTGAGTTCTACGCTTTCGATCAGATTTTCTTTGTTTTGAACCGCACTAACATGAAATACAGAAATCATTTTAATAAATCTAATATTACTTGAATTTTCAATTTGAGTATTAGATTCCCTTCATTTATTCAATCGAACATCATTGAAAATTTGCGAAATAAATTCTGATAATCATTCGGAAATTTTAAATAGTAGTAGCAATAATTTGTTAATCGGAAAAAATACATTGACTATCGACTATTCGTAAATTTTGTTGAACTACTTTCAAGAAAAAAAAGATTCACAGTTCCGTAACAGATAGTGAGATATTTAAATTTTTTGAACGCTCGGTTTAATGTCTCATTTTCGAAAGTGATAAAATTCAATATTACCGCCTGAAATCACAAAAGAGTGAGAAAGTTGCTTAGTTGCTTGAAAGTGGCGATGATCTTTGTACGTCTGACAAATTGAATGGGCAAATAACAGTGAATATCAGAGATGTAATTATTTTGGCCGTATCACCTGTTGATAGATAAAAATTCCATTGTTATTTCTAATGTACGAAATAATAAAAATGAATAAATAAAGTGTTCGCACCTACCTGCTGCGTATCTTCCAAGCACCCAACATTTAAACAGATTTCTCATTTCAGTCGAATGAAGCCAATTTTCAAAGAGCATTAGCATCAACTTTCCGAGTCACTACCTCGACTGTTTGAGATTCTAACCTCAAAAACTCGTATGAACTACAACGCCGCTAGAAACAGAGTTTGACAGCTGAAACTCGGAGTGGCCAGCCTGCCCGAGCAGCTGATAAAACTCGCGCATGCGCATTATATGTATATTTTCAAGAGATTGTCTCGGTATAGAACTTTGAGTTGAAATTTCTCAATAATAAAAACGAATGGCGTCTTGCCGCTTCATATATTTATTGAGGGGACTCTGCCCTACAATATATATAAAAGTGATGGAAATCTGTGATTCCCAAGTTTGACACTCCCCTTGCGAGAGAAAAATTTGCACATATAGTTGAAAATTTATACAGTTGAGATGTCATAGTCGTGCCGATAATTATTACGGTGAAATATACTCAAGTTATCGTTTGGCGCACTATAAACACAATATCAATTTTACCATACACTTATAGTTGACGCAAGGACGTCAAAGGGACTATAATAATGAAAGAATGTAAAATTCGAAAATTAGGCGATTTCGAAAAATTAACGACGGAGCTCGGAATCGAACCTGGCGTCTAGAGATGCTTTACCGGAGACTTACTCCACTAGACCACCTAGCCGCGCTGACCGCAAGATTTCGATATTGCACTCTTATCCAGCAAATTTTTCTCGCTAATAATATGATATGTGGTATTTCATATCAGCAATAATAAACGGCCTGCCGTTTAAGTGGTTAAGTGAATTTAATTCACAAAATCCCACATATAGCACATGTGTGCACGTATCAACAAGCTTCACACACTGTCAAAAATGTGTCTCTTCGCCACGAGACTCAAATGTAAATATCAGTTTGTAGTTCGGAACAACATAATGCAATAGGTTCTATCAACTATAAATTCGTATTCTCCCCTCAGCACACTATTTTTTATAGTAAGGTCAACCACATTTTACTCTGAGTGTACATAAATTAATTATTTATTGTAAGTTGTTAAAATAGGGGCAATGAATAAGGCGAGAGGTCTAAATAATTACATGAAAGGAACGATTTTCACCTGCAAAATTTTTCGGCCTGCTTAGTAGAGTTAAAATAATTTTTCAACTCATGATCAACATTATAGGGATGAATGAAGAAATTTTTTTAATTCTCCATAATATTCAAATATCAAAGTACGTGAGTAGGTAAAAGGAAGATTAATAAAAAAATGTTGAGAAAAAATCACTATGTCTTCATTTTTATAATAATTTTGAAGGAACTAAGATTGAAAAATGTGCTCAAGTATGTTTTATTGTATTACGATTTACTGAATTTCAAACAGTTCCAAAATTGCGAAATAACGGCTTTTCCTCATCACGAATCGTTACGGTAACGTTACTAACTTCAACATAACGTGTATTGAACATATTCTTTTGTAAATTCAAGTTGAGCATCGTAACAAAAAAAATTTAGTCAGGCGCACGAAAACATTTTGTCCTGATCAAAAAAATTAAAAACAAATAAAATTGTCACTGCACCTCTCAAACAAACATTATTTATCAATCAAATTTTACAAAAAATCATTGCGATATCACGGCTGACTAAGTCCATTTTCAATATAAGTATCTGGCATGTGTTGCACTGCAACAGCACGTGCTTCGAAGGACATGGATTAGTGAACAGCTTATGTGAACAGGAGAGGACTGTGTTTAGCAGAATTGTTTGCATCGTTTACCTGCACGCCTAACTCAACCACTGAAATTTAAAAATTAATTTATGTAGATGAGATAATTTCCGTAAAATATATTCATCTCCACGATAACAATAATTCCAGAAAAGTGCTAAATACAGAATATATTCTCGACAAAGCGGATTACAGCAACGTGCCTTGCCAGCATTAATTACTTATATAAGCAAAAATCCGTGAATAAAGAGAATACACTTACCTCTGAAAGCTTCAATGAAATCCTCAAAGCCCCACTTTCGTAACAGAAGGCTAGTAGCAATATCCGTTCTTATACAGAACTAACAGTTTAAGTATTTTAGAGGAGAACTGCACGGCACTGCACACGCACGTGGAACGCCGGGGGCCATATAGGTTTGCCACAGCAAGTCGCGGCATCTTCGAATTAACAATATCACTAAATTGTTGCTAAGAAAGAGCTGTGTGATGTTAAATAAGACAAATCGAAGCAAAATAGTGCGATTTTAATGGGAATTCGGCTGCACGTGTATTAGGATAGTTCATCCCCTGAGTGACGTTATTTTGCAAAACGCAAAAACATGTATCCCCTACGTTTTTCTGCTGTCTTGAATGAAATTATTTCACCGAAATCCGAACAATAGTTTTTTAGTTATTGAATTTTTTCAACCTTCGACTATTCAACCCCGTCATTATTTGCCATAAGAATTATTCTCCTACTGGTTTCATTCAAATATTGGAACTGGAAGTATGCGAAACTATGAAACTACCACTGGGGATTCCCACCTTTGAAGGTTGATTTCACCCCTTCAGATCGTTTACCCGCCGAAAAAAATAATACGTGTTATTTAAATTGTGCTGTGCTATTCGGGACGTGTAGCAGAGTCGCATTGCCACTAATTTATCATTTGTCGTTTGCTGATCGGTAGTCGTCATGTACGTTCGGTTGAAAACGCCATCAGTCTCAGTCGTCGTCTTTCGGTAAAGTCCACTGTCAGTCGTGGCTGCATGAAAAACAGTCGTATTTCCTGTCAGTCGGTGGCCATTGTCAAGTAGTATTGAAAACCACAGCATCTCAGGTTTGATGCAGCGCTCAATTTGAGAAACATACACAAATCACCCGACTTGTTTCACATTGTCATCAAATTTTCGTTACAAGATGTATACAATTGTCATCAAGGGAAGGAAAATCATTACATACCATTTCCGGTCGCTGTTATCAGTCCGCTGCCGAGCTGTCTGAGTTTGCTAAAGGTGGTGCCACTTTCCTCCGGGGTCACGGATCCCGCTGGTCCCGGTTCTGGTTGTGTAGTTACCATCTTTGAGAAGAGAAAAATAAAGAAGTTTTATTTTGTGGATCATTTATTCCAATTTTTGCTGTAAAAATTATGGTATGAAGATGAAATTAATATTCTCGCGAACAGTTTAGCACGAGCTTAGAGATACATAAGGTGCATAGTTTAATCAAAACAACGTCCAAATCAAAGAATTACAAAATAATTTAGTTTAGTGTTTGTTGTTCTTATTGTTTATATATTTATGGTTGATTTTCTTGCCCCTAGGGTCTCTAGACTATTATGGTTTAATATGTGCGTGTCGTGCATGAATACATAGGACATTTCACAAAGAAATGACCAAGCCAAACCGATGGGGTCGGAAATTTAAGTCATATATTTTTTTTCTGAAAGGTTTTGAGTCTGGAAATATAGTTCTCAAGGGATTTTTCAATTGCCACCTTCGTTTGGATAGAATCACTCTCGGTCGATTTAAAAAATTTTATATTCAAGACTAAGTTTCTAACAGAAAAATGTGTATTTCAAAAAAACATTAAGAACAAAAAGGTTTTGTTTTCGAACGTAGTTTCAATAAAAAAAAATATGCGGTATTATAAAAACCAGCAGAAACAAAAATAATCAATATCTTTTCCGTTCCTGAAAATACGCCATTCTGTATTTGGAAAAATCAAATCTTAAATTAATCTTTGTCAAATTACAAACGTTTCAAGCCCTCATGAACCATGGAATAACGATTTTTCAATTTTGAACATAATCTTTTGGAAAAAAAATCCGAAAAATATGACTACGAACATTTTTCTCATTTTTTTGTCATACATTTCTGTCATAATTAAATATTTATTTATTATATATTCATGATTATACATTTTTAAACATTACTTGTGAAAAACATGTTTCTTGTTAGTAATATTTGCTGAAACTCAATCACTAAAAAAATTAAGTGTTGGACAACTTATTTACCAAAAATGATTTTATGGAAAGTGGAATAAAGGAGAAAATTATAATTACATAATTGACTCACATATTATGTATAATTAATTGTGATTTGATTGACATTTGTGATTTTTTTTTTAATTATATTGGACATAACTAGCAACATTTTACTGTTTTTTCAAGTTATCAATAAATTGATAATCTGGCAAAAAAGAATGTCTTTCATATCTACTCTTGATATATTGAAAAAACAGTCAAATGTTACTAGTTTTGTCCAGTTACGTGTTTGTTTTTCAACATTATTTTACCTAAATTCTTGTGAAGTTGGGGAATAGGATGGGTATTTATAGTGATTATGAAATGAGTTTCATTGGTGGGGTTACGGTGTTGGACAGAGACTGTTATTTTTTGCCGCTGGGTTGCCGTATGGTCGTTTGTTGTCTGGTGTCAATCCTTTTAGGTAAGGACATGCGTGGTTTCGTAGCTTTTCGAGCCCGTCTCGGCGTAGTTAGCTAAGGCGTACGAGGAATGGTTTTTTGTCAGTCATCTGCCAAAAATCTTTTGTTGGGAAGGATATTGGTAGTCTAACAGCTTGTTTTAGTGCGTTTTTGTAGCAGATCTCCATTTTCTTTAGAGCCGTTTGTTATATAGTGGTAGAAGATATTCCGTCCCGTAATTTATTGACGGCAGAACGCACGCTCAGATCACACGCCATTTGACGTATGCGTCTACCTCAGATTTTTGCTTTGATGCCTTGAAGGCAATCGATAACGTATTTTGTGATTGCAAGTCTTTTCGAGGATTGCGGTGTTATTTTTAGTGTTCTCGAGTTGGTAATTCCGAAGTAGCTCAATTTTCTTGTTGCTACGATCGTTACAATGTTTCGTGTAAGTGGGTCTTTGACGTCGATACTGCGTTGGTCGCGTGTACTGTGTTATCATCTAAAGATTATAGCTTGCGTTTTGACAGTGTTATATTTCAGTCCTAGTTTTTGTTTGTAGCTTAATAGTTCTTGGGTGTTTCTCTCGGTAAGGTGTTTTGTTCGTAGTGGAGTGTCCGTTGATTAGGATCATTAGGTCATCGGCGTGCTGCAAGCTGAGATTAGCTAAGTGCGGGACATCAGTTATATACAGGCTGAAGATTATTGGCCCTAGCACCGATCCTTGCGGGACACCATGTAGTTGTCGGATTGGATCACAGATATCGTTGAAAAATTCGCTTTACAGTTTTCTATTAGTTAGATAGGATGAAATCATCTTCATTATGCTAATATTTTGTTTTTTTCTGTAAGTTTATGTATGAGTACGTTGTGGTTTATACAACGAAAATTTTTGAAAGGTCTAACGAGACAGCGCGGAAAGTCTTTTCTTCGTTAATCGATTTTTGAATAAAGTGAATCATTCTAGACGTCGATTCTGTACTAGGCGCAATAGAATAGCGTTCGACGCAAAGTCGACATAGCGTCGGAAGCGTTATATATTGCGTACGACGCGATTCTGTAGCATCTCAAATAGGCGCAGTAACTGCGTCAGTGATGATATTTAGCGTCAGAATATTACGCAGGGTGTCGATCCCGTGCAATCGTCATTGCGTCTTTCATTGCGTTGTGAGGTGAGGTAAAATGTAACATTTGAATTATTGAATTACTTGTGGAAAATGTGTTATAGTGAGGTTAGAGTCCCATACTTTCGTGTTTCGCGCTACATTATCTTTTGTATTGTTAGATACTTGTGAACGGAGTGTTAAAATGTAGGTACACTGCATATACGATTTACGCCGAATACTTTAAGAACTAAGCAAACCAAAAGTTTTATTAAATAGAAGATGCGCATCATATAAATGTGTGTAAATTGTACAACAAGGACGATGTAAAAAGAAACTACGATACACTTGTAAATGAGTAATTAGCTTAAGAATACAGGGGGAAACGGTTGAAGCGAGGGGTCGGTACGACATAACTTCAATCTAATACTAACAAATTTTTCTGAAAGATCGTTTGATGGATTGGAAACTAGAATTGTTGGGCTGTTTGTCTAGTAGCTAGACGCAGAAGCCTTGACTATTTTGAATGTTTCTAGTAATTCATTTGCGGGAGAAATAGGTTATGAGTTTTTTGCTCCATTTCCCTCGCGCTAATCGCTGCTAAAAGGCAGAGGAGGGATTTGAGCCTCTCCTTAAGAGTATGTGACACACCGACGACCGATATCAAAAAATGTTTCCAAATTTTTTTATGGGTGCTGATGTTTTGAAAAAAAGAAAAATGTTACGGACTACGTTTATAAATTGTTCGGCCGCCAACATTCTTCTTATCCCCAAAACCTCATCGCATTCAAAAGAAAACTGCATCTGAAATTTGGGGAGAGGATAGAGTAGATATGCAAGGCCGGTTCTGAGTACAAACACCTTCCTTACCGACCGAGCCGCTCCCCGCAGCCCACAAGCCGCTCCGCGCAGCTCAGACTCAAACCCTTTTCCGCGATGACGTCACAGTCTGCCGTACCGAAGGTAGAAACCGTGCAACCTTACCGACAGTTGTATCCATCGAGGGTCAAAATCGTGCTGTTTTACCTACAATCTTACCGACAGTTGTATCGATCGAGGGTCAAAATCGTGCTGTTTTACCGGCAATCTTACCGACCGAAGGTCTGTAGTGCTCGCCTGTCCCACGATAGGACTGCTGATGTGTAACATGAACCACTCCGAATTCCTTTCCCACGGTAGGACTGCTGACGTGTAACGTCAACCACCTCACATTCCTTTCCCACGTTATCAACCACGTGACATTCCAAAATTAATGGTTCCGAGAATTGTTTGTCCCAACGTCGCACCGAAATCCTTTGACCGCATACCGCTCGCCGTCGAAACTTGTCGAACGCATTGTTTTGTCTAACCACCTTATCAACCACAAGACATTCCAAAATTAATGGTTCCAAGAATTTGCTGATGTGTAACATGAACCACCCCACATTCCTTTCCCACGGTAGGACTGCTGAATTGTTTTTCACTTACTCGGTTTGATATCCAAGGTCGACCGATAGTCGCGGTCAGAGCCTGCGGTGTCGGGTTACTATCGCTCTTAGAATGCCAAAAGGTGCGCGCGCATCCGTACAGCTGCCCTATAAAAAGGACGCTCATCACTGCAAACGATCATTACGTCACAACCTGTCAAGCATACGTGAGGAAAGAGCTCAAGATGGAATCCGCGAAGTGTTTGAGATTGATCGATATTATGGAATCGGCGTTCAAGATTTTATCGGAAAAATCGTCGCTGGCAGAAATTGCAAAATGGATTCGACTCGGAACCCAAAATATCAGGCTTTTGAACAAAATCTTACGCAACAACGCCTCAACGATCGGGGAGAAGACAAGAATTTTGACTACAATTGGAATTCTGAAATCGTTGACAGTCAAATTTCAACAATTGTAGAAAGTGGGTGACGGATTACGAAGCCGACGAAGAAGCGATCGAGTACGGTGGGAAGATTTGGAATCAGCTTTCGAGAGTAGAATTCGAACTGGATCCATCGTCAATTTGAAGCATAAAGATGTGGAGAGATTTCTAGAAGACGCAAAGGTACTAGCTGTGACGAGACTGAAAAACACTCTGAAGAAAGACGGGAGCTTGAAAGCCAACGTTATCCTGGCTTGTAAATTTGAACTCAGAAAAGTTGATCGCACGGTGGAAGAGATCAAATTTTTTAATACGAGAAATGAAATCATCCTCCAGACAACGGATATCAGCGAATGGTTCATCGAAAACGCGACGGAGCGTTTGTTGAAAAAGGTGGAAGATTTCCAGGAAAAGGATTCGGGCTGGTCGCTGACCGAAATAATCAATTTGACTGTGAATATCACCAAGTACGTGCCACTACGAGGCGGTGTCTTCACATACACACCACAACCCAAAGATATTAAAGATAAGAAGGCTGTCGTCAACATCCGTAACAGCGACTCGTATTGCTTCCTCTGGTCGGTCACCGCAGCTCTGTTCCCAGCCGACAACAACAATCCCAGTAAAATTACTTCGTATCCACATTTCAGCTCAGTGCTACGGTATGATGGTATAACGTTTCCTATGTCTCTAGACAAAAACACCATTTCAAAATTTGAGAAACTCAACAAACTTTCAATTAACGTCTACGGTATAGACCAAGGTGATCGGAAAAAAAGTGAAATAGTACCGATTCACCTGAGTCAGAATGAGTCTGATAAACCTGTAATTCATCTTTTGGCGATAGAAACTGAAACCACTGACGATGACGATGATGATGAAATGGTAAATTATAAAAAAAATAGAATCTTTCATTTCACTTGTATTCGAAATCTGTCTCGATTGACAAGTTCCCAAATTTCCAAACGCGCACATCAGACGTGGTTGTGCGATAGGTGTCTGTCTCATTTCAATTTCGAAAGATGTTTGTTGAAGCACCGAGCTGATTGCATGAATTTAAACAAAACCAAAGTTATTCTACCTACAGATGAGAAAAAAATACTGAAATTCAAAAATTTCAAGCACAAAGAAACCGTTCCATTCTGCATTTACGCGGATCTCGAATGTTTACTGCAACCCACACATAAAAGTTTTGGGGAAAATAGAACAATTTATCAGGAGCATCTTCCGTATAGTATAGCTTACTATCTGCATTGCGCGTTTGACGATTCGCTTTCAAAATTCAAAATTAATCGTGGAGAAACTTGCATCCAATGGTTTGTGAACGAGTTAAAGGAATTGGCACTTTCGTTAGAGGGATACTACAAGACTGTTGTACCGATGGAACCACTAAATTTCAATCAGATCAACGAATTTGATTTGTCGGCGGTCTGTCATATTTGTGAAAAACCGTTTACGCTCGCAGACGTGGAACATCGGGATCACTGTCATTTCACAGGAAAGTACCGTGGTGCTGCTCACCGCAGCTGTAATCTAAATTACCAAAATTCGCACACCATCCCAGTGATATTCCACAATCTTTCGGGTTACGATTCGCATTTTCTGATCAAAGCCCTGGGTACGTCATTCGAAGGTACTGTTAAACTATTACCTGTCAACAAAGAAAAGTACATTTCCTTCACTAAATTCGTTGAGGGAACGGATGTAACGTTCCGTTTCATAGATTCGTACCGTTTCATGCCTAGCAGCCTCG
Organism: Neodiprion pinetum; assembly: GCF_021155775.2. Classification (NCBI taxonomy): domain Eukaryota; kingdom Metazoa; phylum Arthropoda; class Insecta; order Hymenoptera; family Diprionidae; genus Neodiprion; species Neodiprion pinetum. The sequence goes on along the minus strand of NC_060238.1, from coordinate 12,604,354 downwards.
ATAAATTATCATCGTATCTGGACGATTGCCGAAAAACAATAACACGTAAATTCTGCAGTAGCTTGAACAAATTTCGGTTATTGACTAGGAAAGGTGTCTTCCCGTACGAATACATAGACAGTTGGGAGAAGCTCGAGGAAAAACATTTACCAGCCAAAGAACAGTTTTATTCAAAATTAAACGACCGGAATATATCAGACGACGATTACGCACACGCGTGCGACGTATGGCAAACCTTTAACGTCCAAACTTTGGGAGAGTATTCGGACTTGTATTTACAGACGGACGTGTTTTTACTGGCTGACGTTTTTCAAAATTTTCGACAGAGCTGTTGGACGACGTACAAACTGGATCCGTTACATTACTACACAGCGCCCGGTCTGTCGTTTAATGCAATGTTAAAATGTACAGGCATCGAACTCGAGCTTCTCACCGACATAGACATGGTTATGTTTATCGAAAAAAGTATTCGTGGTGGTGTATCACAGTGTTCGAACAGATATGCAAAGGCCAACAACAGGTACATGGGAGAGGAATTCGATCCTGAGATCGAAGAATCTTATCTCATGTACTTTGACGTTAATAATTTGTACGGTGCAGCTATGAGCTTTGCTCTGCCATACAGTTCCTTCGAATGGGTATCAGACTTCAGACAATGCAACGTTCTTACCATCTCGGACGATGCAGAGTTTGGTTACGTGCTGGAGGTAGATTTGGAATATCCTGCGGAACTGCATGAAACTCATAAGGATTTACCATTGTGTCCGGAGCACTATGTACCTCCGATTTCGACCAATAAACAGCCAAAATTGACGCCCACGCTATTTTCCAAGAAAAACTACGTTGTTCACTACAGCGTTTTGAAACAATGCTTACAATTAGGCTTAAAATTACTTCAAATTCGCAGAGTTTTCAAATTCAGGCAAACCCCGTGGCTCAAAAAATATATAGATTTGAATACCGTTTGAGGAGAGTACAATTTCGAAATTTTTAGGTGAGTTGAAAAATTAACGACGGAGCCAGGAATCGAACCTGGTATCTAGAGATGCTTTGCCGGAGACTTACTCCACTAGACCACCTAGCCGCCCTGACTACACTGTCATTAATTTCTCTCATCACCTGTATTTCGAAATTGTTTTTGTTTTCGTGTGCCATTGAATTTGTTTACATTTGAGATTCGTCGCAGAGACACATTTTTAGACTTGTGTGTGAAGCTTGTTGGTATGTACACACATATGCTGTAAGTGGCTATTGATGTGAAATTAAGATTCACTTCAGCCATTCACTTTTGAACGGCTGCGCGTTCATTTTGGCGATATGAGCTACGCATATCATATTTTTAGCGAGAAAAATTTGCTTGAGGAGAGTACAATTTCGAAATTGGTATGTACACACATATGCTGTAAGTGGCTATTAATGTGAAATTAAAATTCACTTTAGCCATTTACTTTTGAACGGCTGCGCGTTCATTTTGGCGATATGAGCTACGCATATCATATTTTTAGCGAGAAAAATTTGCTTGAGGAGAGTACAATTTCGAAATTTAGATTTGAATACCGATTTGCGAAAAAAATCTGACAACGAATTCGAGAAAAATTTTTACAAGCTAATGAACAACGCAGTTTTTGGCAAAACTATGGAAAACGTGCAAAAGTACAGAGATGTTCGATTGATTACCGAATGGGATGGACGGTACGGTGCGAGAGCTACCATAGCCAAGCCTAATTTTCACAGCTGCACCGTGTTCGACAAAGAGATGGTTATCGTCGAAATGAATAAGACGAAAGTTAAGTTGAATAAACCATTGTATGCAGGTTTCTCCATCATGGATCTAGCTAAAACATACATCTACGATTTTCATTATAATTACATTAAACAGAAATTCGGCAACTTAGCAAAATTAATGTACACAGATACAGACAGTTTGAATTACAATTTTACCGTCCCCGATATATACGAACATATAAAGGAGGACTTGCACAAGTTCGATACGTCTGATTATCCGCTCGACAACGTTTACGGAATGCCTCGAGCAAACAAAAAAGTTCTCGGTTTGATGAAAGACGAGAACAACGGCAAAATCATGCTCGAATTTGTAGGGTTACAAGCTAAACTGTACGCATTCCGAGTCATGGGAGATGAGACAGACACTAAACGTGCCAAAGGTGTCAGAGGATCAGCATTAAGAAAAATAACCTTTAACGATTATTTGGACTGTGCGTTAAAACGTGAAAATCTATCCTCAAATCAGCATTTGATCATGAGTCGAAAGCACGAGGTATACACCGTAGAACAGCAGAAAGTAGCACTGAGCTGGAATGACGACAAGCGGATCGTGTTTCAAAATACAACCGACACGCTTCCGTGGGGCTACAAGCCTAAGCTTTGTAATTTATAACTGTACCATGTCTGTCGATTGTCTAAAAAAGACGCATACTTGTTGTGTGTCGGATATAAAATAAAGACGGACATACGTTTTTACAAAAAAAATTCATTCATTAAAATGCTACATGTCCGATTCGTTTATCCAACTGTTGTGTGTATTGTCAAAACCTAACCATTTAACGTATATTTTTCTTCCACGCTTCTTGAGCACCTTCTCCACCAGATAGATATCCGCATGCTTAACCTTGAGGAGCTCTTGTTCGTAGAAACCACCAGCGATGGGTTGATCTCGGTAGTCTTTGAGCTTGTACGTCACAGGATGAGTATTTTCCACTCGACTTATCGTGAATATTTCAGTCGTCCAATTGGGAGTGTAACCTTTCTCGAAGACATTTTTGAATTTGCTGATTCGAACTTTGTCGCCGGATTTGAACTTTGCCGATACGGTAGGTATCGCTCGAAGCCCTCCGTACGCCTGACGTAATAACAGCCTCTCGTTTGCAACGGTGACATCCGACGGTTTCATTCTTATGGTACGGTGTTTGACGTTGTTGTAAGCCGAAACCAAATCGGATAAGATATCGAGCCACATGTAGCTTCCTTGCATGCTGAACCGTGTCCACATTTTACCTTTCAGCGTGCGATTAAAACGTTCACAGATCGAAGCCTTCAAATTACTGTACGTGGAGTAAAGTTTGATTCCGTAGCGTGTCATAAGCGATTCGAATTTCGAGTTGTAAAATTCCGTTCCTCTGTCGACGTGTAAATTTTTCGGTACCCGTCCTTGGACAAGCACAGATTCCATTGCCTTCGTAACATCATCTCCAGACTTGCTCTTTATCGGTACAGCCCACGCATACTTTGAAAAGACATCAATGACTGTGAGCATGTACTTGTAGCCTTTGTTTTGTCCAGCGTACGACGTCATATCAACAAGATCCGCCTGCCAGGTCTCGTCGATGCCGCGCACGTCTACACGTCGACGCGGGTAATTCCGGCGTGCAGGCTTATGCAGTTCCGTCACCAGTGCTTGCTTTTCCTCGTTCATATTCCAACGCTATTAGTCTGGTGTCCAATTTGGAAATGATTTCTGCGTTTCGAATCGACAAGTCTCTGCCTGTTTTAAAGTCTGTGTAGAAGGTATCCAAGGCTTTCTCCGTGGTGATCTCCAAAGCTTTGATCATTTGATCGAGGTTGTCGATTCGTTTTTTCAGCACGCTGAATTTTCGTCTCAAGGTTTTTAAAGTTACAGCATTGTTCGGCTCTGCGGGATCTGCGACGTTGCACAGTCTCTTGTTCCGTATATCGTAATGCCCGTCCGCTGTTATTTGAAACCCGACACCCGGAGGACCGCCAGTGTTCGCGGTCGTGTTTTTATTCAGCTGACGTCCAAACACGTCGACGCTCATCTCGGTAATGAATGCAAAAATGACGGGAGCTGCTTAATAAATGATTCCTGCTTCGCGTAGCTCTTCGATAATGGAGATTATTTCGTTATTGTGACTCGGATTTCCTGCTGCCTGAGATGCCAGGAGTAAACGAAGACGCTCCACCAACTCGTTTGGATCATCCCAGAAGACGTATTCCGTTTCAACACCTTGTCGAGTGATCATAGCTTGCGGAAGTAGACCTTTACCCTTTCGACGAGGTGACGAAGAATAATCCATTAATTCGGCAATGACATTTCTAAATTTGTAACTGTTATCGTTTCGAACAGCCCCGTCGGATGAGTAATACTTCTTATGCGCGTTCGTTGCGAGGATTATGTTTTTAAAATTTTCCCGACCTCCGGCGCTCACAGAAGAACCGTCGGGCTTCTTTTTGAACAAAAGTTCCAGCAAACCCTTCGTTTTCGGGTAACGCGTGTCGCCAATACAAACGTAGTCACTCTCAAAAGATATCAACGAATCACCGATCATTAGTCCGTTTGAGAGGTTGCGTACACCGTACACGTTGTCCAATTCGCCTTTTGTCTTCGCATCTTTCATCAGTGCAAAATACTCGTCCTCGACCGGTGTTTCTACGACTGTTTCATCCCCCGCCGAAGCAAAGGAATCGTCCATTTCCGAGACAGTTTCATTTTTCGTTTCATTTTTCATCTCCTTCATTTCTTCTTTAATTTCTTTCACCTCTTGTTTGACAGGTTTGGTGTCTTTTGTAACATTCACCAGTTTTTGCAACGGAGTCACTACTGGTTTGAAAACGTCACTCAATTTCTGAGTCGCAGATTCCCTGCCCGACTTGAGCAATCTGTGTTTTCGACGGATCGCAGCACTTGCTTGAGCGATCTGATGTAGGACATCTTTTTGCTTGGAAATCTCAGAGCTCTGCATGTTGACGCAACTGAGTCTGCAGCGCTACTGCGTCTCTCGCTCGAAAATGCTAGATTTTATTCCTTTTCCAGGCTAACAAAAGAATCGAATCCCCTCTTGTATCGTCCTTCGTTGAGCTCACTGTCTTTGTCGATCACCAGAAACCCGTACTTCTCACCGTTCCAGCATGCAAAGCACACACTTTTAAACTCTGTGTAAGACATATCGGTGTTCACATGATCGTTGTATACGTGTCTCAGGTTCATATCGTCTTGTTTGAATAACACGAGTAAGTTTACGTTGTCGCGCACGAGATGTTTGGGAATACGCGCGTACGTCTGACAGAGATAGAAACAGTCAACGTCGTGATGTCTACCCATGCAAAAGTAGGCTCTAATATTGTCCTGCTTTTCGCACGCTACATCGTCAAATATGATTATTGAGTTGGGCCGTGCTTCTTCCGGTGGAATCACTTGCTCACGCTCGGTAAACGCGAAATACTCCGTATTCTCAACACGGTCCAGCAATTGCTTCAACAATCGGTATTTAGGTTGGTTGAGAGATTTCGAGTAGATGTAGATATTTTCAAATCTGAGTCCGTTGGGATGGGTTATAAGTGTGAGCAACGCATTAGTTTTACCACAATTCGACGGTCCACAGAATATCGCACGTACACTGTTCGGGAGTAATTCACTGTGCCGTTCGTGCTTTTCGACATTTTGCTCCGAAAGTTTGTCAAAATTCATCACGGGAAGCTTGGTAGGTTGTTTCTCAAATCGCATCTCGGACATGACTGATCGGATTTGCTATAAATACCCCGTTTTGAAGCACTTTTCTTCAGTCAACGCACGAACATGATCGCGTACAGAGGTAAACGAAGCAGCAGCAGGCGGCAACATCGTGGCAAGGGTCTGGTGAATAGAATCATCAACAAACTTCCAATCGAGTTGCATGTTCCCGGTTACCAATACTGCGGTCCCGGTACGAAGTTGACGAAAAGACTCGCGAGAGGCGATTCCGGTATCAACCCTCTCGATGCAGCGTGTAAGGAACACGATATAGCGTATTCAAAAAATCGTTAGAACCTTGAGGTTAGAAACGAGGCTGATAGGGTGTTGGCTGAGAAAGCTTGGAAACGGGTTCTCGCAAAGGACGCAAATTTGGGTGAAAAGGCAGCCGCTTGGGCAGTAGCTAATACAATGAAAGTAAAATCAAAACTCGGAATGGGAATGCGAAAGTCAAAAAATGTGACCTTGAGAAAAATTGTGAATGCTGCAAAACGTTCCATGGTTCCAAGCAACGATGCAAAAGTAGCTATCGAATCTGCGCTGAAGAGAGCTGAGAACGCCGTTAAAAAAGCGGGTGGTAAATGTGAAGTGCGAACACCTCGCGTCCTACCGGTACCTTCGAAAGTCGGTGGTTTTCTACCGTTTCTGATTCCTATTTTTGCCGGTCTCAGCGCTACGGGTGCGTTAGCCGGTGGTGCGGCAGGTATAGCAAAAGCTGTGAACGATGCGAGCGCGGCTGAACGAGAATTGGAGGAAAGCAAACGACACAACAAAACTATGGAAGCTATCGCGTTGGGCAAAGGGCTTCATATGAAACCGTACAAAACAGGTCTTGGTCTCCATCTTTCAAAAAACTAGATGCGACGCTACCACGTCGAGCGTTGACTGATTGGGACTTGTTGAAATATGCAAAAATCTTGAGGGTTCCGCATTTCCGCGGTGTTTTCATGCGAAACGAAATGCCCGGAAACGGTCCACGAAAAAACGAGTCAGCTATAATCAACCTTGACGACAAAGACGGTCCGGGAACACACTGGGTTGCGTACAAGAAACGCGACAATAATATCGATTACTTTGACAGTTTCGGCAACCTTCAACCACCCTCGGACCTCATAAAATACCTCGGCGTTGGTAGCGTCAAATACAATCATGAGAGGTACCAGGATTACGATACATTTGAATGCGGACACTTGTGTCTGAAATTTCTAAGTGGTGAGCTATATAAACATAGTGCGTGATTCGTCAAAGTCAGTCTACCACTCGCGGTCATGGATGATTCGTTAACGTTAACGATTTCGGGAACCTCTTCGATACTCGAGGCACAATATTTCCCACCGATCGAACTTGCTCGTGATAAAAGTTATGCTCTTGGCTTGGTAGAATTGTTAACCTTTAATTCGATTCCCAACGTTGATGTCGGTCACAATAAAATTTACGTAGCTGACAAAGTGATCACCATACCTACCGGTAGCTACGAGATCGAGGACATAGAGAAGTATCTTCGAAACGTGCTAAGAAATACAGATATCAGGCTCGCCATCAAACCCAACAATAATACATTACGCAGCGAAATCACATGCAACCACACGATTAACTTTGAGCCGAATGATTCCATTGCTCAACTTTTGGGATTTACACCACGTGTACTGGAGGTTGACAAAACTCACGAATCGGACGTGCCTGTAACTATACTCAAGGTCAACGCGTTGCGAGTCGAGTGTAGCATTACAACGGGCGCCTACGTCAATGGACACAAAGTACACACTATTCACGAGTTTTTCCCGACCGTCCCACCAGGATATAAGATCGTGGAAGTACCGTCGCACGTCATTTACCTTCCGATCACCGTCAAGACCATAGATCACGTTCAGCTCCGGTTAGTGGATAAAGACGGAGACCTGGTTAATTTTCGTGGAGAAGTTATTACTGTGAGACTACACATCAAATCGCAATAAACGATGGGAATTGTATATAACAGACTGTCAAAGAGTAGGTATATCAGTAAGTCGACATGCCCCGATCAAGTCAGTCGTCGATCGATTCCCGAACCGCTAACACCTCGAAACGTGGAGTTCCTGATAGCTCTGGGTCTGAAACTGACACCTTTTGGAAGAGGAATTTCCGACAAATAAAAATCCGATTTTGCTTTTTTATCATCTGCTACGTGCTATGGAGGAGGAAATCTTAAGCATTCAAACACCAGTCGTCTTTGACGAATCCGTTGCGCATTACGAGATTCACGCTCACAAACCTTACGCCTCGTCAACTTTCAACAACAGCGATGAAATTCGAATCACCGTTCAGCATCAGGATTTATGCATATTACCCAGCAAAAGTTCGGTACATATCCACGGACGACTCCTCAAACCTGATGGTACAGCTACTGTGAACACACAGCTCGTAAACAACGCCATCTGTCATCTGTTTGAAGAAATTCGCTACGAAATTAACGCAGTTGAGGTTGATAGAAGCAAGAACGTTGGCTTGACAAGTCTCATGAAGGGTTACGCTTCCCTGCACCCTGGTCAGACTTGGCTGATGGAGAACGCTGGATGGCTCGATGTGGAAGAGAAGAAAAAATTAATCGATGCCGATGGTAACTTTGACGTACTGATACCGCTCAGCATGATATTGGGTTTCGCCGAAGACTACCGCAAGATCGTTGTCAACGCTAAACATGAGTTAATTTTGACGAGATCAAAAACTGACGTCAACGCAATCATGCAGACTCAAGAGGAGGAATTCAAAATCACGATCAATGCAGTGGAATGGTTAATACCGTATTTGAAACTCGCGGATCAGAAAAAAGTTGATCTACTAGATTTCATTCAGAGAGATCCGCCTGTTTCGATGAGCTTCCGCAGTTGGGAATTGTACGAATATCCCTTACTTTCCACATATCGAAACACGTTTGGACTGTGAAAACTTCCACTCAGCTTGAAAAACCTTGGTACGTCATTTTGAGTTTCCAAACAAGTAGAAAGAACAAGACCGGCAAGAACGCGAGTCATTTCGATCATTGCAATATCACGGACGTCAAGCTATTTTTGAACTCTCAATCTTATCCGTACGGTAACCTGAACCTCAACATGAGTCGTAATCTCTACGCGCTCCTGTACGAGATGTACGCAAACTTCCAAGCTACCTACTACGACAAGAACCCCGAGCCGTTGCTGACAAAGAGTGAATTCCTTCGAGACGTCCCCTTATTCGTTATCGACTGTTTGAAACAAAACGAATCTTTGAAGTACGGACCTGTCGACATCCGTCTTGAATTTGAAGCTAGAACCAACTTTCCCGCTGAAACATCAGCGTACTGCTTGATCGTTCACGATCGTATTGTCGAATACAACCCGCTCAGTGGTGGGGTGAAAAAGTTGGTATAAAAGCTGACCCGTTTCCACCATCTCGCACAGTTCAAAGATGGAGCTCATCGTTGACATACAAGGCTTCCGTAGACCTCTCAACAACACCTTCACGTTAAACGAATTGGCTGTAATTTCAATCTACTCGGAAGCATCTCCATCAGTGTTTTTCTTCAAACCACCTTACAAATGGAATTTACTGGACGTCAAATACAAAAGCCAAAATTCTTGGCTAGAACGCGATTTTCACGGCTTACGTTGGAGCTGTGGAACCATACCTTTTGAGGAAGTTGAGCGGACCATTCAAGACAGGCTGTGCAAAGCTCAAACCGTGTACGTAAAAGGAGAAGAAAAACGAGATTGGTTGCTCAAAATCGTTCCGAAAGTTCAAATCATCGATATGTTGGACTTTGACTGCCCGTCGCTTGAAACCCTGCAAAAAACTTCAGCTCTGAGATGCGACCTTCACACAATACCCAACGCAATCTGTGCAGCACGAAACGTTTGCATACTTCAGAATTGGCTACAAAATCATCGTACTGTCCGGATGGCGAGGTTGTACGATTGTGTTACTGCGCAGAAGCGTCTACAAGAACGGTCCCGCATTCCTGGCGAATATATCACCCTGGTCATGACACTGTTGAATAGAATTATTGTACTATTTTTTGTGAAGTAATTGTCAACCGTACTCTAAAAATTGTACTCAATAAAACTTACAAAGAATATTCATGAAATAATTTTATACCTTCACCTTAGCTCTTAAGAGAGAGAATTTTTTTCAGAAGCTTATGTAAGATTCGACCTTGCTCTCCATCCTTGACCGAGCTGTACTCAAACCGAGTTTTGCATTTCTAGAGCCATAGTAACCCAACACCGCAGGCTCTGACCGCGGCTATCGGCCGACCTTGCACTCCGGTCTGAACCCGTCCAAATACTCATCGTAGAGTTCACATGACGCAGCTCGAAACCCTCCGTCGTTGTTTAGTGGTGTTCGGACATTTTCTTAGATTTTGAGACTCAATTCTAGATACAAATAGTACGTAGGATTAAACGTATACAATGAAAAAATATTCATAATTTCAATCTTTTTGTTTATTAAACGTAAGACTTACACAGAACATTGTTTGAACCGTGGATGAATTTTGTGGAAGTAGAGGGGGATCGCATAGTTCATTTAAGGCGCATAACTGCATGAAAATTCGAACTCGTTGAATTCTCCACCAAGGTATTTCATTTGCAGACGATTTTCCCCGGCCATGCTACACATTTCAGTCAGCTGACTGGAATCTTCTTGTAGAACTCTTGCGATTCTCGGTGGTAAGAAGACGTTGTATTCTCCATCGATTGTCGCCAGAACACGTACCCCGAATTTTGTTTTGACCAGTCGTAACCCGATGACGTCATACACTCCCCCAATTTCGAGTTCCGACATCTTCTTGGTTGGCAGATTCTCCAGGCGGCTGACGTGGTGAACTTTTGCTAGATCCATCGCGTTTCGAGGTTATTTCACAAGTGAGAACAGTTCACAATGAGAATACGATGAGAACAGAGTGACGATCACGATAGACGTACGCTTTATATACCACCCACCCTCACTACAATTTTTCCATTGGACAAGTCTCGACACGCATATTGTGCGAGGAATTTTTACGGGGACCACTCCCCCAGATTGGTTTAAGTGCATTGTCGGCACCATCTCAAAGAGCAATTTCCTGGAATTTTTTCAATAGATCTAGCGGGTTCTTATTTTTATCCGCAGATCCATGGCTTTGAATGTACCGCGACTATCGGTCGACCTTGGATATCAAACCGACATCCGAGTAAGTGAAAAACAATTCTCGGAACCATTAATTTTGGAATGTCACGTGGTTGATAAGGTGGGAAAGGAATGTGAGGTGGTTGACGATACACGTCAGCAGTCCTACCGTGGGAAAGGAATTCGGAGTGGTTCATGTTACACATCAGCAAATTCTCGGAACCATTAATTTTGGAATGTCACGTGGTTGATAAGGTGGTTAGACAAAACAATGCGTTCGACAAGTTTCGACGGCGAGCGGTATGCGGTCAAAGGATTTCGGTGCGACGTTGAGACAAACAATTCTCGGAACCATTAATTTTGGAATGTCACGTGGTTGATAAGGTGGGAAAGGAATGTGAGGTGGTTGACGTTACACGTCAGCAGTCCTACCGTGGGAAAGGAACTCGGAGTGGTTCATGTTACACATCAGCAGTCCTATCGTGGGACAGGCGAGCACTACAGACCTTCGGTCGGTAAGATTGTCGGTAAAACAGCACGATTTTGACCCTCGATCGATACAACTGTCGGTAAGATTGTAGGTAAAACAGCACGATTTTGACCCTCCATGGATACAACTGTCGGTAAGGTTGCACGGTTTCTACCTTCGGTACGGCAGACTGTGACGTCATCGCGGAAAAGGGTTTGAGTCTGAGCTGCGCGGAGCGGAAAAGGGTTTGAGTCTGAGCTGCGCGGAGCGGCTTGTGGGCTGCGGGGAGCGGCTCGGTCGGTAAAGAAGGTGTTTGTACTCAGAACCGGCCTTGCATATCTACTGGATAGGGTCTGAGTAGAAGTTTCACATTCCCTTAAAGTGTCTGGTTTTAGTTCACATATAATACTTCAATGATGTCGAGTGTACGTCAATTAATATGAGGTGCTGTAAATTCTGCACTAATCGTGGTATGCTTTACAGCAGTGAAGTGCTGTTGTTTCTATTTTTTTCCATATAAAATATTTGCAGAGAAGAGGATTTAAATTATTGTAATATGTTGAAAAAAAAATATACCTCATGTATCAAATATTGAATTTTTAGATGGCTATGGTAATGTTACTCGTTGATGTAGCAGACTTTGAAGAAGAGGACAAAGCAATATTACAGTTACGAGTCAGCCGCAAGAGGTTGCGCGATGAGCAGAATGTATTCAATTTACCAGATATTCAGTTCAAAAATTTGTTCAGAGTTTCAAAAGATTTAGTGAGGGATCTCGTGACAGAACTGAGACCACATCTGCAACGTGAACGCTCAAGTGGTCTTTCAGTGGAAACTCAAGTAAGTATATAATCTTAAAGTATGTCGATTGAGTTACGAGCAAATATTATCATACGCGCATTCTGTGTGCTTTTCATAAAAGAATTTCACAATTAATGATGCTTTCTTTAGCTTCCTACAGGTTTTTTGCGCCATTCGGTTTTATGCAGTTGGTTCTTATCAAAGAGCAATAGGACAGGATTTTACATTGCCTTTGAGTCAGACTGCAGTCAGCTGGTGTATCCAATCAGTGTCCGTTGCTATCAACGATCATGTGTTTCGCCGATGGATTAAATTCCCTACCACTTCGGAGCAAAGAGAGGCAGCTAAAATAAAATTTGCTAATGCTCCACAACCATTTCCTGGAGCAATTGGCGCAATAGACTGCACTCATGTCGGAATCGTTGCTCCTAAGGAGAATGAGGAAGCTCTTGTGAATCACCATGGTTATCCTACGAATGTTCAAATGGTTAGCTGAAATTAAAGTACAAGTGTATTGCATGGAAGGATTGATGTAGGTATATGATCATACATAACACATGGGTTCACTACCAGGTAATCACTCGAATACCGGGACAATCTCTTGAAACTATACATACAATGCGCATGCGCTGAATAATTCAATCTCATTGGTCGGTGAAATCGCCCTGCGGCCAGCTGCGGCGATGTTTTCGTCTGCTGAACAGAGCGCCAACGTACACAAAATGAAACTAAAGCTGTAATTCTCTCGCGCGTAAAGCCGTGGATTGAGGTTATGCTGCTGTTTATTTTTACGTAACGTGAATTGTTTAAGAAGAACAGTATCGTTCAGCAATACCGCGGTCGATATCGGAAGATATTCAACCGACGCAATAAAGAATTTAACGGAAAAGCAAATATCAAATGATACAGAAATTGGGCGTTATTTATTGAAAGAAAAAATCTGAAATTCAATGTGAAATGTCATTAACAAGTGGGAGTCTGGACAAACAGAGGTAGGTAGGTAAAAACAAAGTTGATTGTGAACAGATTCTTTATTGATATAAAATTAAAAATGCGTCTCATTAACGATTTATGTTTTGTGCATTTTATTGGAAATTAGTTGTATCAAAAAATACCAAAAGATCCTGTCTGATAATAATAGCTTCTAATATTTTCAGGTACGAAGTAATTCATTGTCAAAGCGGGACTAAATTTGTCAGGCATGGAAGCATGTAGGTAAATTTCCAATTACGTGATCTTTGACTATTACAATATTTTAACATGGATTCAATGATAAAATTAGTTTTTTTTGCAGCAGGCTCAAAGTTTAGGCTTTGATTAACACGGGGAAAATTATGCCTTACCTGACGGTCAAAACGTTTAGGTGGCAAGGATCCTGGTTTCTCGAGCGGTGCAATCATTATAACCATCGAACCTGGTTGTTCCGTCAGACATCAGGTGCCAGAGTGAATTTCATTAGGCCATCGTCACCTTCCTAACATCAGTTGAGGCAAAATTGAAGAGCGGGATATACTACAGATGATAATGGCTGAATATCCCATCATTTTACTTTGATCGAGCCAATAGCGATAAGTTTGTTACTTGAACGTTGCTACCAATTCGTTCTACCGAGGAATCATTCTGTGCACCATTGTAATTCAAGCATTATTATTGACCAGCATTGTCTTTCAAACTTTATGCCATTTAATTTGGTATCTTATTTTGAAGCTTACTTTTACTCTCTTTGGCTTTAAATTCAGATGAATAGTTTGTCAAGTCCTCAATTAGATTGTGGGGTTGAATTTTGCTACGCAAACTGAATCAATGTAAATCTAGAATTGTTAAATAACTTCAGTTAAAAATGTCTTTAAATTTGATCTTAGTTAATGGTGTCATCAGGCTAGCTAGTTGCACGATAACTTAAAACCAAATTCAATTTTACACTATTTATAGGGTCCTACGCTAAGACTGAAAGCTTGTAAATCTCCATTTACCGCAATTATTTCTGCATTTCATGTTTGCATTGTCTGGAGCAAAAGAAATCTGATTTTGAGATTGGAAACGGAACCTGAAACGCAGAAGTTATTCAGTAGCACGAATTGAAAACCAAGAATTTTATAATGGTTCCTGCAACAAAGGGACTCTTTCCAAATATCCTTGTTACACGGTGATGTTCGGAGGATTATGAACAAGATATTGTATCGGATTACATTATTTGGAAAAAAATTTTCATAAACTTCGTTAAAAATTAGATATTAATTTATTTTGATGGAATAAGGGACACAATCTTGAATCCGATAAGTCAGTATCCTCGTAATAATTTTCTGACATTATTCTAAAACATGATTATCCTTGAAGCTAATTGTGACGTTAAGGCGCATTTTGAGAAAGTTGTTTTTCAACTTGTGTCATAGGATGTGATCTACGTTCCTGGTTTCTACGCTTTCGATTAGATTTTCTTTGTTTCGAACCGCACTAACATGAAATACAGAAATCATTTCAATAAATCTAATATTACTTGAATTTTCAATTTGAGTATTAGGTTCCCTTCATTTATTTAATCGAACATCATTGAAAATTTGTGAAATGAACTCTGACGATTATTAGAAAATTTTTAATAGTAGTAGCAATAATTTATTGATCGGAAAAAATACATTGACTATCGACTATTTGTAAGTTTTGTTGAACTATTTTCAAAAAAAAAAAAAAGATTCACCATTCTGTTACAGATAGTGAGATATTTAAATTTCTTGAACGCTCGGTTTAATGTCTCATTTTCAAAAGTGATAAAATTCAATATTACCACCTGAAATCACAAGAGAGTGAGAAAGTTGCTTAGCTGCTTGAAAGTGGCGATGATCTTTGTACGTGTGATAAATTGAATAGGTAGTTAACAGTAAATATCAGAGATGTAATTATTTTGGCCGTATCACCTGTTGATAGAAAAAAATTTCATTGTTATTTCTAATGTACGAAATAATGAAAGTGATCAAATAAAATGTTCCCACCTACCTGCTGCGTTTCTTTCAAGCACCCAACATTTAAACATATTTCTCATTTCAGTCGAATAAAGCCAATTTTCAAAGAGCATTAGCATCAAATTTCCGAGTCACTACCTCGACTGTTTGAGATTCTAACCTCAAAAATTCGTATGAACTACATCGCCGCCAGAAACAGACTTTGACAGCTGAAACTCGAAGTGGCCAACCTGTCCTAGCAGCCGATAAAACTCGCGCATGCGCATTGTATGTATCGTTTCAAGAGATTGTCACGGAATGTAAATAAACGGGTGCTTTTGATTATTATTATTTTTTTGGTACCATCCATAAACAATAATGCAAAATACACTCCACTGTCGATAATGAACCCATTCAAATCAAAATGCTGTTTTCAGATTTGTGAACCAGAACTGCGTATTTTAAATGTGAGCACCAGATTCCCAGGATCACGTCATGATGCTGAAATTGGGATGCAGTCACCTGTGCGCGATCTTATGAAGCTGTGTCACAGGCAAGGCGAGAGGCAAATATGGTTGTTGGGTTAGTAATTCCAGAATCAGCATGTAAATTTTATTGTTTCCTTCTCACAAGGTATATATTCACAATTTAATCTACCTATCTTACTATCTAGGTGATTCAGGCTATCCTTTGGAACCATGGCCTTTAACACCAATACCGAATGCTCCAAATGGATTACCTGAGTATATACATGTATGCCGCTGCACATTGTAGTGCCCGCTCAGTTATAGAGCGATGTTTTGGTGCACTCAAATCGGTATGGAGATGCTTGTCACATGAGAGTTTGTGGTCAGAACAGTCAACAGTTATGAAATCATTCTAGAGCGAATTATTCTCATTGTCATTTTATATTTTTTCTGCTTCAGCAACGTTTAATAATGTACGAGCGTGATATGCGGGAAGAATAATCAATGCTTATGCCATGTTGCATAATATGCGTTTGCATTATCGAATACCATTTGAAGAGATCGCCGAGGAAGATTCCGCACAGGCTGATGCTATATGCCAGCACACGGACCTTATATTGCTGAACCTCTTGAAGAAAGAGTACGCCTTGCTGAGGGACGCCGTGTACAGAAGCAACTTATACGAGACAACTCTATGCACTTGTATTTGGCGGTGTATATGTGACTTCGTGAAGAATCCGGAAAATCATACGAAATACAGTAGCACTCAAAAGTATTTTGACAAAGGTAGTAATTGAGTTAATCACATGCAAGAATAAACTACAAAAATCAATAATATTATTTGTTGAAACAAATTCGATGTTCTATATAATTGTTAAAAATGAACTCTCGATTACTCGAAAATGAAGTAGAAATGAAGAAAAGTAAGAAAAATAATTGATCAAAGTAATAACGAATCTTATATTATCAAAATACTTTTGAGCACTATTGTATGTATGTGGTCAGACTTGATAGATATATATATGTATATATTATACCATATCTTTGGCGTCGAAATGTCCTGTACATAAAGAAAATTGTGAATAATTTGTATTTTTTTAAATGAGGAAAAGCGTGTGAGTTGAAACTTGTATTGCTTTCTTATAGCCTACTCCATTTCATCTATTTCTCGCTATTTTGAGGTTTCCATGGCAATCCTACGGAATTTAATAAAAAACGAACAAAAAAATGTGCATAACAAGTCAAAAATGATGGGCGTGCAAAAAAATAATTCAAAAAATTAAAAACTTCATTCAACCTGAACTCATTCGGCGTTTTTATTTTCCAACTCAATTTCTGAGCATGTCATATATGCATACACAAACAAATCCATGCACGCACTTTCACTCAATATTGTTTCGAACTTTCTATATTTTGGGCACTGGCACAAAATTCTTAAAAACAAAACCAGTTCCATGTAAAAAAAATGAAATTATACATAATAGTTTCATATTATTAAGAATATAAATTTTAATGCGAATATGATCGGGATTAATTAAATCCTGTCATCGCTACCGCTATCGAGTTGAAAGCCTGGAATATCTGCCTCTTCACTTCTAACTTCTCATTCTCCAGCTCCAGTCGTTTGGATTCGTTATTTGCAGAAATTAGCATCGCCTGTGACATTCTCTAAAAAATGTAAGTACAAATATTTGCACAATTCCACTGGCATAATAATTTGCAGATGGATTTATTCATATACATTTTAAGCAAAAGTACCTCAAGTATTTCGTTCTGCTTTTCTTGCATTTCAAGAACTGTCTTAAAGACATTATCTTTTCGCCTGGTTTCTTTCTTGCACCGGGAACTGACAGGGCGTGTGGCTGTTTTTATGTTGGGATTGTCTGCTGAAATGATGGGTGTGACTGTGTGTGCGATGATGATACTATGCCTATGCCATCATCACTGCAGACAACATCTACAAATATTTTTGGTTGTGAAAGGTGCTATAATTTATCAAATTCTTGTACATTCTGTATAGTGAATTCCTTCTCTTTTCCTATTGCCGTGTCTGATTCTACGAATAAAACACATTGCTACATCGTCATATCATAGATCATTATTGTTAGTAATACACGTTCGGGACATACACTTACCAATTATGCTGTTTTTCGCAACTATGTCGTACTCTTCGAATACCAATATATGAGTAGGTATCTCATTCAACACTGACTCGTCTGCTTCCAGCAGTTGTATAATTGCAGACTGAAATATGTACACGAATAAAAATGTTTGGCTTTTCAATCATTTAAATGGAAGGGACTAACTTGTATACCATTCATGGGGACTGAGCTAGAGCAGTTGATCCGATATAAATGAGTTCCTTTGTCCAGCGTTAAATTAAACTTTCTTTAATACTATCAGTTATTTTCGTTTACTCACGCACATTTTCCAAATTATTTGCCACAATTTTGATCTCTTCTTATACTCGGTATGTAATCTATCTAAAAGAATATCTTCTGTAACCAATTTTTGTATGTAACCTTCTCATTGCATACCATCTCTTCAGGCATCGAATCAGGGATCCAGCACCCTTCTGTTGCAGCAGGTCCTATCATTCCGAGGATCATCAAATCTTCTTCCGAGAGGGTATTGTATTCGACGGGAAAATTTCCAGTTTTGAGGCGGGTATTTTTATGGCCGACAGCGTTGGCTCTGACTCGAGTTTTTATATCCTTTCAAGCCTAAAAAACGCCATAACAACTGCTCTTCAAAAACAGAGTTTCCACCGTCACAAAAATCGGAGGTTTTGAAGCGAGACTGCATTTGAACCAAGGTAAATGTAATCTGGTTAAATTTTAGTCTCGTTTCAAGACTTTCATTTCAGTCCTGGTAGAAACTTGGTGAATGGGAATAAAAAAATTTATCAATTATCGTTTTATCTATAAGAAAATTACACTAATTGCAAATAACCAGTGATAAAAAAATCAACGTTTTTATAAGGAATGAAGGTTTTCGAAGTTTACTCACTTTCTGCCACTGAATTTGTGTTTTTTCAAACGCTAAGGAGTTCAATTCCCGTGTGAGTGCCTTCCATAATTCATCTCCTTTTTCTTTTCCTCGAGCACCTATAAGCCGTCCTGCTACAAACTCTCTATGGTTATGTATATATTCGATCAAATATTTCCCTTGTTTATTGTTGTGCTTGTGGGAACGTTTTGCTACTTCAGTAGGACTGTAACAAATCCATGTTCATTTCAATGTGACATTATAAAACCTGCCGTTATCATCTTATAAATATGCTTAGTCTTATAACGTCTTATAACCGATTTTTCAAATAGCAATTTTGTGAATAAATATAGCTAACAGAAGTAACACACCGAACAATGAAACAAAACTTTTCTAGAGATCATAACTAAGGTTATGATCTTTTATATATTGATATAAACGTATTATTTCATTACTTATGTATTAATTTCATGTAAATATTAACCTCATTTATTATTTCCTCACTTACTTCATTTTGCACGTTGATTCTTATGTTACAAATCTCGAAATCACAAAAAATTTAATAGCTTATTTATTCTTACTGCAAACAGCAATTTAACTAAAAAAAAACTGTGTTATATTGCCGCGCAACAGGTCCCCATTCTTTTAGAATGGGGAGGTTTAAACCACGGTTCCAAGGCAACCATTGGGCCGGAGAAACCGCTTGCTTGTAACGCCTGACGCAAAATAGCACTCGGTACAGAATCGCTTTTCATAATAGCGGCGCTTTCGCAAGCGACCTTTCGTGTTGCGTCGCTTCATATCGTCCCTTCATTGCGCCTAGTACAGAATAGACCCCCTGGTGAGTTGGTTGGTAGTTCCTAGCTCTGGTCTGAACCCATGTTGCGTATCTGGAAGAATCTTGCAGCAGGCATCCCTTCTGTTTAGTATAATTCGTTCAAACCATTTACCCATGATGTTGAACAGTGTAATCGGCCTATATGAAGTTGGCTTGTTTACTGGTTTTCCGGGCTTGTGTAGAAATATACACAACTCGGATAAGACAGCTTTTGTGCATGCTTTTTAGATGTTGTGCGCCAATTTTGTCTGATCTGGGAGCTTTATTGTTTTTCAATTTCTTTCGAAGTTCTTCTTGTTTCTCGGTCATTGGTGGTTCGAAACGGTTTGGACGGCGCTCGTATTATAGACCAAGGAATAGAGCAGAAAAAGACTGATTCTGTGACAAAAATAGTATCTGGAACCTGCTTGTGTCATTACACGAAAGACAGTCCGTACTTATATTCTGCCATGTTTTGTACATGCAACTACCATTCATTAATTTTTTATAAACATTTAAGAGCAGAAATCGTGTTTCTTTTTTAGTTCCATGCTAACCTATTAATTTCTCACCTATTTCGCAGCACGTTAACGCAAATCAAAATATACCTTTCGTAGTACAATGCTTTTACTTTTGAAATATGCTTGGGC
The DNA here is from genome assembly GCF_021155775.2 of Neodiprion pinetum. Lineage (NCBI taxonomy): Eukaryota > Metazoa > Arthropoda > Insecta > Hymenoptera > Diprionidae > Neodiprion > Neodiprion pinetum. The sequence goes on along the minus strand of NC_060238.1, from coordinate 12,584,620 downwards.
AATTGAAATCGGACAATCCGTAGAGCGACCAAGCACGCTGCGATACAGTGCATGAAATAATTGTAACTGCAATTACACAAAAACTAATTATCCGACAACGCTTGTGTTGTGTACACATGAAGTATCTATCAAGATGTACTATCTTGCGGAGAGCCTGCGCTACAACTTCAAAAATGTGAGAGTTATGGATTTTTGAATAACGGTGATTTTTTCGGTTTTTCTCCGTTAATAATAATCCGATCGAGTTGGTTTGGCGCTCATTTTCTTCGTATTTTTATTTTCTACAATTTGTCTGTTTAGAGCATCGCGATTGTTTCATTCGATTTCATTTTATAAGCGAAAAACTAAAAGAAAAACACGATTTTTGGCTCTTAAATGCTTATAAAAAATTAATAAATGATAGTTGCGTGTCCAAAACATGGCAGAATATAAGTACGGACTGTCTTTCGTGTAATGGCACAAGCGGTATCCAGATATTATTTTTGGCACGCAAAATTCACTATTTCTTGTTCTATTACTGTTGTTTGTGAGGTTTCTATTTACATTGCTTTCGGGTACGATTGTTGCGTCGATTAACAACTCTGATATTTCTTTTTGGGTAGTTGCTCCCTCGAAGAAGGCTACTCGGTTATCCGGCCATTTTAAAGACTTTAGTACAACACCTGCATGGCAAGTCCACTTTTATGCACCATTTACAAACAACGAAAGTAGTTTTTTATACTGCAACGTATCGGTTACCCGACATATTCGTACTGGTAACCGAGTACACGCATGATAGATCAACATGAGCAGACAACCTCTACACACGACGAGGCAACAACACAGGGATTATAAACTGGGTATATAAGGACCACGCTGAGTAGCACCAGGCAGCAGTGTTTCAGCATATAGCGGACCTGACTCAATAGCCAGATAGTAGGAGCAGTGTTCCAGCATAGAGCGGGCCTAACTCGATAGCCAGATAGTAGGAGCATTGTTCCAGCATAGAGTGGAGCTGACTCGATAGCTAGGTAGTAGGAACAGTGTCGAGCATAGCGCCATCTGACTCAAACCGTAGGTACAGAAACAGAGGAGGCAAAGCGCCCACCTGATTGAAAAAGGGGAAGAGGATAGAAGGCCATAGTGGATAAGCTAGTACAGCTCCACATTTAAAACATAAATTCTTGTAGAACCGAAATTATTTTATGTTATTTTCTTTTGTACTATTTTTGTTTTTCAAAACGACTTATTATTATTATGTAAGATATACGATTAATATTCATTGTACATTGAGTGCATTACCAATTAACCACGGTTGTTTCCTCATCCGATAAGTAGAATCTCAGATAGATTAGGGACTCAGCGACGGTGACACTGCATTACACTTGGCATCGTTGTAACAAACATGACCCAGTCGTGATATTGTGTATCCCGAGTCTGATTGACAGCCGCGGCAACCCACCCTGGACTGTGGCGCATATCGATAAAATAAAGAGCAGGATCGATGAGCACAGTAAATTCAAACCCTGCATCGTTGGAGGGACCATGGCAACGGCATTAGCGCCCGAGACCTTGGATTAGGTTAATACACAAACAACGGCCGTATTCTAGTCCTAGTTGTAGGATAGGCGACAAAGGTAACCCCTTTGCACGTTGAGGTTAAACTAAAGAAGTATAGGGTTTTTCTTTGAATAGGGAATACCTATCTTTCTTGTCCCTATTCCCTTGAGATAGCCCTCATTTAATAAGCAACTAGGGGTTTCGCCCTGCGCGCTTCGCGCGCCAACCCCACCTCAGCGCTACGCGCCGCGAGCACTCGGCGCAGCACGCCTTACTATATCCTTATACATTGGCTATTAGACACGTTAATTCATTTATGCTGATTGGATGACAGGTCTGCAACTGTTGATTGGTTGTTTTCGATCAACCCGATATTGCTATTGGCTCCCTATGCAGGTCTGCTCAGATTGTTTTCGTAAACGAATCCACTCACGTGTGCAAAACTCCCGATGCCATGCAACCCCAATTGCATTCGGCGACTTATTTTGCTACAGTTATTATTTTCAGATTTTTTTACGTATATCTACATATACAGATATAGAGTCTACTGCGTCTGGTTCATAAATACAAATAATTGATATCAATCCTTTTTTTTCAAATAAATTCATTTTACATATTTCACTTTAAATTGATTTCGAAGTTGACTTCGAATCTCATTGATCCATGAAAAATTTCGATCTTCTCCTTCGCTCCTCTGAACTCAGAGTAGATTTAATTGTTTATTTGCGATACTTCTATATTTTCAGATACTGCCCCGTCATCTGAAACGATCAGAGCTGCTAGCTCACCACAGGTTGGCGCATTGTACCGCCGTCTATCGTCTTCCTTGAGTGCAATGAAGTTTAATCTCAACAGGCTTTCTCCCTTAACAAATCGCTCGTACATTGTTTTGAAATTTGCTGCATAAGGATTGATATCTATTATCAGTCTACCAATAATTTCCAACAGGTTTGCTCTTCTTGCGTCGTTTTCTCTCAGCACTAGCTGAGTTTGCGCGTCGTAGATGTAAATTTGTCTATATCTCGCTCGGTTATTGTTTGCGGTCTCTAAACTTGTAGATATTTTGTGACTTGTAACAGTTGAATTTAGCCGCCAAAGCAGTGACTACGGGACTCAGTAATAGGTAGGTCCGCAGGGAGGGGGGCTTTCACCTAAGCGGTTATATGACATATGTATGGGCAATCGATCGAGAAGTGTAAGCGAGAGACGACGGGTTAGCCATCGATCGAGAAGTATGAGCGGGAGACGGCGGATGAGCGGTCGATCGTCATCAGAGTGCACTCTAAAATTGAGAAATCATAACGGACGAATAAATACCACCGACGAAAAATAAAGTAAAACGCATACGGATTCTATTGCGAGAACGAAGGACTCGTAGCAGCGGCCCATTTTTTACGGATTCTCGATTAAGGAAAAACCACCTAAACATGACGGACGAGGGGATTCAAATTGGCCGGGCACGGAATTAGCGAGCGCAACTGAGGAAATGGAAACTGGGATTTGAAGAATATCCCCAAAGACACGCTTATGATAAGTTTTATATTCTGACCTGTACTATTTTGTCTGTAATTTTACGAGTATGCCGTTTATGGAATTGTTATTGTCCTAGATGTCCGCCGTGCCCATTTTATTTATACAATTTATTTATTATTTTCTCTCATATTTATACATTTCTTTTATTCGGTTTCCATATAGATGCATGTCATTCGGTCATACCGACATCCAAAATTCCGTTTTAAATAAAAACAATAAAAAACAATAAAAAGTGAATTGATAGCGGATGATTTTCGTTAATTGCGAGAGGCTCCGCAGTTGAAGTTAATCCTGGTCGAAGCAAACCGCGAAAACGAAAAGACCGTTACAAACTCACATCCCCGATTATTTTCATCACACATGGTCCTGGATTCTCCAGATCTGCCACGGTACAATTGAATGATGCAAACGCAATCGCGTCATTATATGATCGTATATGTTGTCTGAAGTGTCTTGATACTTCGTCATTCCCTTCTCGCAGACGCTGAAGTACATCAGGATATTCCGTTAATGGTGGCAATGTTATTTTTCCTCCATGACAGCAATTATTTGCCACCCTTCCTGTTTCATATTTGAACTTTTCTGCATTGCAATATTTACATTTTACTTTCATTTCACCCATGTCTAGTTGCTCCACAGCTTTGAAAATGCCTTTTTCAATACCCCCGTTGTAACGATGCTCAGCAATGATTAGTTCACTATTCATTGCTTCCACTCGTTCTCTGTCTCTGTCTAATTCCAGCCTGTCTCTGCTATCTTCTATTGTTCGGCTGAATACAAAAAGTTCCTTCTCCATCGATGTCAACGTATCACTGTCACTTAACATTTCATCACAAACATGAATTTCAGATACGTTATTCTTGCTCATAAGTCGTCGATACACTTCTTTTTCGTCTGTCGTTTCATCTGCTCGTTGTCTCTTGCTGTCCACTTCAATTCCTTCTATGCTTACTTTTCTTTTTTTCATCAATCTAAGCTTCTGTTCTTTGGTTAAAAATTGGTGTTCCTTCTCCATTGATATCGATCTATCTCCTTGACTTGCTGAATTATTTTTGCTACCGCTCTGCCTGTTATTCTCCGAAATCAACTTCCTTATATTATTTTTTTCGCTATGTTTGCGTTGCTGTTCACTCCGCAAAACACCTCTTTCTCCTGTGGTCAACATAAATCCTGGTAGTCCTCTTGCCTGGTTATACGAATATTTGTTTGATATTATTCTATGGCTTATTTGGTTATTCGCACTTACAATTTTATTTTCCTTACTCTTTTGTGATACTTCCGACCATCCACCATCTTCATTGCCTTGTCTGCTGATTGAAACTCCTCCTTTCTCCATTGCCGTCGTAAATCCTGGCTGTCCTTTTGACTGTTTGGTGATATATTTAGATTAACTATCATTTGCTTGTCACTTTTGATACTTATTACTCACTATCTGAATTTGATTTTGGTTCTGCAAGACATCAAAGTATCCACTGTCTCCGTCGTCGGTAACGAGTATCGAGAATTGTCTTTTATCTTGGGATCTGATTCGGCGTGGATGAATTTATTCTCCGCGATATACGATTAAACATATCTTCAAAATTTCCGCAGCTGCAGCTAATTCTGTTTCTCCTCCGTGAATTCCATTTTTATTCATATATGATTTGTAATCACCAGGTGACCTAATAATAGCACCGTTTGATTCATCACCTGTAATAAAACCCGCAAATGTAGACCAATCATCCACTATATTTGAAACGATACTCAGTCTCACCTCTGCGTGTCGATCTTGAGTGCCGTATACACAATACGCCAGCGCGCGAAAAAGATAATTCCCGTCGGGAATCATCTTGATAATTTTTGTTTGCATGTGCATTTTTGCGTGTCAGAAACAGATACCTATAAAGATATTTGTCAAAGACTGTCATAAAAAGCCGATGACAGCTGTCAAAGGAAGTTTTGTTTGCTAGATGCTTTTTGTTTTGTTTTCGGCATCTCACTCCACCGCCAACTTCATGCGTATACTATTCTTATTGTAATCTTTTTTATACTATTGTTACTATAATTTTTTTTACCTGTTCATTTGTTCAGAACTTTTTTATCAGATAGAGAGATATCATTACTTACATCTTTCTGTAGTGAACTCACAATCGATGCACTTTCCATGACCAGAGCAGCTCATGAGAAAAGCCGCAAAAGTTACAATACACATGTGCGGGAAAAACTTTTGCGCATTGGTAGCGCTGTGAGAAAAAGAACTTCGCACATTGCTAGCGGTGTGAGTTAAACCTTTCCACATTACTAGTGGTGTGCGAAAAAGGTGGTCTCGCTTTTATCCACGGTTACGCATTTCGCAAACAACTGTACGAGCGCCATCGAAGAAATAGTTTGTCACTCTTTGCCGTGCTCGTCATCCTGCCGGGATGAAACAATGTTATTCTTTTCATTTGATATTCCTATGTTTATATCTCGTATACTATTATGATGATATTGCTTTTTTCATGGGGTTTCAGTTCCTGTTTTCCTCCCTACGTAGGTTTCGCCCCTTGACCCCATCAGGGACTTTGGCCCTGGTCCCCAACGCCACGCACGGTGGTCTGTTAGAAATCTAATCGCTTTTTCAAGACTTCCGGACTTTTTCATTCTTTGACTGGTTTCATTTTCTTATTTCGGACTTTTCATTACAGGTGTAACAAAAATTGAGTTCGATACACGTGCGAAAGTTGTCCAGGACTAATTCGTGTAAATGCGTCACACGCGCCCTTCGACTAGTCTCCGGGCTCGTGTTGCGCTTTCATGCTCGTGCGAGCATTGGCACCTTCACGCACTGATATCGAAAAACACTATTAATTGCTCCACATTGTTTTTCTATTGTAAGCTTGTTCTTCGATGATTCTGAGCCAGTGTTCTTGTTTGTATTCTCGTATTTGATGACTTCCGCCTGCTTAAAGTTCTTGTAAGTGATCTACCCAGATTAAGTCGTTAACTCGATTATTACATCGTACATACTCACACGGTTGAGTTCGCGGATGGAGAGTTGAATTTTGTTTGGCAGAAGTTCGCTAGATTTTTCGATCTTACGAGTCATTGTACGCGAAGTGGTCTGCAGGTGAAAAGTCAGGTACTTTAGCTCGTTTTCGACATCTGCGTGGGTCTGAATCTTCGGCTGTTGATCCATTTTGGTTTTATTCTTGTATTTAAGCCATTCTTCTGGGGCTATCAATCGAGTTTTGCCTTTCTTCGTTGTTGTGGGATCAAGTTTGATTTTGACAAGAATTGGTACGTGATCGCTCCCGATATCGTTAATATTCTCGCATGGTGTTATGTTTTTTGCAATGTTTGTAATGGCATGGTCCAAGTTTGTTATGCTCACGCTTGCAACTTCCCTGGATCATCGTAGAGATATTACAATATCAACAAAATCTGCGTTTACATATGGATATATCAGACATCCGCGCGCGTCTGTGTTTATATGGCCGAAGGCCGGGTGTTGACCGTTCCAATCACCGACCGAGATTGAGTTTGGTATGTTTAGAAGGTTTTCTATGTCTTCATTTACGTTGTTTTCTCAAGGCGAAACGTATATACAGTCCATTAATTATAATTGTATATTCTTTATCCAGGTTTAGTAGGATCGAACAGCATTCCGGATTTTCATATGGTTTGAGACGGCACCAAAATAAGTCGTTTTGAATGTACATGAAAGTTACGCGAATTCCCCGTCCGCGCACTACTCGGTTAGTTCTATTGTCTAATAATTTTATGTATCCTACCATTTGATATTTATAAATGCCTGACGGTTTGATTTTGACTTCGTTGAAGATCACCACGTGGGGATTGTGTTTCGCGATTATATTTCTCATTTCATTTATGCGTAAGTGTTGTCACGTGGCATTTTTGATGCACGTTACAAGGGGCTTCCTGAACCCTGGACGGAATCAAACTCGATAGGTTTACAATAGCGAAGTCGTTAGAAAAGAGCGCCAGAACTGGATCACGCATCCAAGCTTCCGAGAGGGGACACTGTGGCGAATAGCGATTAAGATATTGCGGGCCTTTGTTTGTTTTTTTTCTTTTCGAGTACATCGGCCCCAGGCCAGCGGTTAATTACGACGTCGAGGATATTGCGGACTGGTGGAATAGCGACGATCTCGAGGGAAGGATGTCGAGGCTGCGGAGGAGGAGCCAACGAAGATCCCGGCATCGCGTCAATCCAAGGCGCACGCGATTCCCGCTGGTGGCCGACGCTCCGCAGCCTTCCTCGCTCACCTCGCCAACACCTAACCGGTGAATCCATAATGGACTGACTAGCGACAACGGAGCACCACCCGCTCACCCCCGGGCCGTTATAGAGCTGCGCAGAGGACGACATCGTGATCTAGCCTCAAGTTCTGCGCCGCGATGTGATGACAGGTGCGCGCTGACAAGGGGAGGGCGTGAGCTTGGGGTCACGGATTTCAGGGCACTTCTGGGGTTAAAGAGCACTTTGAAATAGTGAACCACAGGCCAAGCAGGGGCACATAATTCTCACCCGTTTTCGAGATGAATTGATTCGAAAATCGTAGCGCTATCAATCAATTTTTTATCTATCCTGCCACCTGATAACGCATGTTCACCTATTAACAATTTTTTTTGTGGGTGGATTTTGTGGGTTTTTAGAAATTCTCTTACCGAATTTTTGACCGTCAAGTTGAGGTGCCAGTTTGCTTCACCATTGTGCTTGAGTTCACCATTTTGTTGTCTGCATATCCTATATAGTTGCATTTGTATTGGTTCACTTTTGAGTCGTGCGATCGATTTGACTACAGTAGCAATACAAGAAGAGTTCTACTTACAGATTCCTGTTACCGACACTTACCGACATCCTCCACAGACTCAAACCCTTCTCCACGATGACGTCACAGTCTGCCGTACCGACTTGAGGTCAAAACGCGCAACCTTACGGACAATTGTATCTGTGAATAGTCAGAATAGCACACCTTGACCGACAATTCTTATCAGTCGAAGGTAAAAATCATGCTGTTTTACCGACCGAAGATCTGAGTCTGTATGATGTGCACGCCTGCTAACGTTAGAGGGTGCAGCTAAAGGCGTAAACTTTTTCACCAACCTGGATTTTGGTTACCCTTCCCGAAATATTTTCCCACGATAGGACTGCTAATGTGTCACATCAACCACTTCAAAATCTTTTCCCACAGTAGCACTCCTGACGTGTAACATCAACCACCTTACATTCTTTTCTCACGTTATCAACCAGGCAATATTCCAAAATTCGTGGTCCTGAGAATTGTTTTTTACCAACGTGGATGTCCTACGTTATCATCCACGTGACATTCTTTTTGGCTTGTAACAGTAATAGATACTCTACGATGGATTTTGAACGGGTTCAGTCAAGGTTAGAGCGAAAGGTCGACCAATAGCTACGGTAGTATACATTCAGAGCTATGGATCTTCGGTGTTGGGTAACTGTCGCTCGGGGGATGCGAAACATAACTTGGTTTGAGTACAGCACGGTCATGGATGGAGAGCAAGTTTGAGTATCACATAAGATTCGTATTGAAAAAAAAAAAATTATTTCTCACGGCTAAAGTTAGGGTGTAAAATTAATTCATGAAAATTCTTTAAAAAAAAGTTTCATTGAGTACAATTTTGAGGGTACAGTTGACAATCACTTCACAAAGATAGTACAATAATTTTATTTAACAGTATTGTAACGATTGTTAGAAGGCTTGTATGTCAACGATGAGCTCCATCTTTGTATTGTGCGAAATAGTAAAAACGGTTGTTCTTTTGTACCAACTTTGTTACCCCACCACTGAGTGGGTTGTATTCGACAATACGATCGTGAACAATCGAGTGATACGCCGATGTTTCAGCGGAAAAGTTGGCTTCAGCTACAAATTCAGGACAGATGTCGACAGGGCCGTCTTCAAAGATTCGTTTTGTTTTGGACAGTCGATAACGAATGAGGGGACATCTCGAAGGAATTCACTTTTTGTCAATTATGTCTCGGGATTCTTGTCGTGGTAGGTAGCTTAGAGAATTGCGTACATCTCGTACAGTAGCGCGTACAGATTAAAACTCATGTTGAGGTTCAGGTTACCGTATGTATGGGATTGAGAGTTTGAAAATGGCTGGACGTTCGTGATATTGCATTATTCGAAATGATTTGCGTTCTTGCCGGTCTTCTTCTTTCGACTTGCTTGGAAACCCAAAATGACGTGTCGAGGTTTTTCAAGCTGAGTGGAAGTTTTTACAGTCTAAACGTGTTTCGATGTTGTGGGATGAAAGGATATTCGTACAATTCCCAACTGCGGAAACTCATCAAAAAAGGCGAATCTTTCTGAATGAAATTTGGTAGGTTGACTTTCGTCTGATCCGCAAGTTTCAAATAGGGTATTAGCCATTTCACTGCATTCATCATGATTTTAAATTCCTCCTTTCAAGTCTGCATGATTGCGTTGACGTCAGTTTTTGATCTCGTCAAAATTAACTCATGTTTAGCGTTAACAACGATCTTGCGGTAGTCTTCAGCAAAATCCAATATCATGCTGAGCGGTATCAATACGTCAAAATGATCCTCGGCATCGGTTAATTTTTTCTTCTCTTCTACAATAAGCCATCCGGCGTTCTGCATCAGCCAAGTCTGACCAGGGTACAGAAAACCGTAACCCTTCATGAGACTTGTCAAGTCAACGTTCTTGCTTCTATCAATCTCAACTGCCTTGATTTTATGGCGAATTTCTTCGAATAAATGACAGATCGCGTTGTTCACGAGCTGTGTGTTCACAGTAGGTGTACCATCAGGTTCGTGGAGTCATTCATGGATATGTACCGAACTGTTGATGGGTAATATGCATACATCCTGATGCTGAACGGTGATTCGAATTTGCAACGGATTCATCAAAGACGACTAGTGTTTAAATGTTCAAGATTTCTTCCTCCATGGTACGTAGCAGATGATAGAACTGAAAAATCGGATTTTCAGTTATCGGAAATTCCTCATCCAGAAGGTGTTGGTTTTAGACCCAGAGCTATCAGGAACTCCACGTTTCGAGGTGTGAACGGTTCAAGAATCGATCAACGACTGATTTGATCAAGGCATGCCGACTTACCAATATACCAACTCTTTGACAGTCTGTTGAATACAATTTTTATCGTTCAGTGCGATGTGATATATAGTCTCACAGTAATAACTTCTCCACGAAAATTAACCAGGTCTCCGTCTTGATACACTAACCGGAGCTGAACGTGATCTATGATCCTAACGATGAACGGCAGATAAATGACGTGCGAAGGTACTTCAACGATCTTATATTCTGGTGGGACAGTCAGTAAGAACTCGTGAATACTGTGTACTTAATGTCCATTGACGCGGGCGCCTGTTGTAATGCTGCACTCAACTTGCACCGTATTGACCTTGGGTATAGTTACAGGCACGTCTAATTCGTGAGTTTTATCAACCACCAATACGCCTGGTGTGAATTCTGAAATTAGAGAAATAGAATCATTTGGATGAAAGTTAATCGTGTAGCTGCATGTGATTTCGTTGCGTAATGTTTTATTGTTGGGTTTGATGGTGAGCCTTATATCTGTAAATCTTAGCACGTTTTGAGGATACGTCTCTTTGTCTTGATCTCGTAGCGAATGATAGGTATGGTGATGACTTTATTAGCTACAAGAATTTTGTTGTGACCGATATCAACGTTGTGAACCGGATTGAAGGTTAACAATTCTACTAAGCCAAGAGCATAACTTTCATTGCGAGAAAGTTCGATCGTTGGGATATATCGTGCCTCGAGAATAGAAGAGGTTTCCGAAATCGTTAACGTTAACGAATCATCCATGACTGCGAGTGATAGACTGACTTTGATGAATCATGCACCATGTTTTTTGAAATTTGAGACACAAGTGTCCGCATTCAAATGTATCATAATTCTGGTACCTATCATGATTGTATTTACCACTATCAACGCCGAGGTATTTTATGAGGTCTGGGGGTGGTTGCAGGTTGCCGAAACTGTCAAAATAATCGATATTATTGTCGCGTTTCTTGTATGCAACCCAGTGTGTTCCCGGACCGTCTTTGTCGTCAAGGTTGATTATAGCTGACTCGTTTTTCCGTGGACCATTTTCGGGCATTTCGTTTCGCTTGAAAACACCTCGGAAATGCGGAACCTTGAAGACTTTTGCATATTTTAACAAGTCCCAATCAGTCAACGCTCGACGTGGTAGCATCACATCTAGTTTTTTGAAAGATGAAGACCAAGACCTGTTTTGTACGGTTTCATATGAAGCCCGTTGCCCAACGCGATAGCTTCCATAGTTTTGTTGTGTCGTTTGCTCTCTCCCAGTTCTCGTCTAGCAGCACTAGCATCGTTCACAGCTTCTGCTATACCCGCCACACCACTGGCCAACGCGCCTGTAGCACTAATTGCAGCGAAAATAGGGATAAGAAACGGTAGAGAACAACCTACTTTTGAAGATTCTGGTAGGACGCGAGGTGTTCGCACTTCACATTTACCACCCGCTTTTTATCGGCGTTTTCAGCACCCTTTAGCGCAAATTCTATAGCTACTTTTGCATCGTTGCTTGGAACCATAGAACGTTGCAGCATTTATAATTTTTCTTAAGGTCACATTTTTTGATTTTGGAATTCCTATTCCGAGTTCTGATTTTACTGACACTGTATTAGCTATTGTCCAAGCGGCTGCCTTCCCACCCCAAATTTGCGTCCCTTGCGAGAACCCGTCTCCAAGCTTTCTCAGCCAACACCCTATCAGCCTCGTTTCTAACTTCAAGATTTTCACGATTCTGCGAGTAAGCAATATCGTGGTCCTTGCAAGCTGCGTCGAGAAAATTGATTCCCGGATCACCCCGCGCGAGTCTCTTTGTTAATTTTGTACCAGGCCTACACTATTGATAACGAGGTACATGCAATTCGACTGGAAGGCTGTTGATTTTATTCACCAGACCCTTGCTACGATGTTGCCGCCTGCTGCTTCGTTCACCTCTGTACGCGATCATGTTCGTGCGTTGACTGAAGAAAAGTGCTTTAAAACGGGATGTTCATAGCAAATCCGATCAGTCATGTCCGAGATACGGTTTGAGAAACAACCTACTAAGCTTCCTGTGATGAATTTTGACAAACTTTCGGAGCAAAATGTCAAAAGGCACAAACGGCACGGTGAATTACTCCCGAATAGTGTACGTGCAATATTCTGTGGCCCGTCAGATTGTGGTAAAACTAATGCGTTGATCACACTTATAACCCATCCCAACGGACTCAGATTTAAAAATATCTACATCTACTCGAAATCTCTCAACCAACCTGAATACCAATTGTTGAAGCCATTGTTGGACCATGTTGAGAATGCGGAGTATTCTGCGTTTACCGAGCGTGAGCAAGTGATTACATCGGAAGAAGCACGGCCCAACTCAATAATCCTATTTGACGATGTAGCGTGCGAGAAGCAGGACAATATTAGATCCTACTTTTGCATGCGTAGACATCACGACGTTGACTGTTTCTATCTCTGTAAGACGTACGCGCGTATTCCCAAACATCTCGGCGCGACAACATGAACTTACCTGTGTTATTTAAACAAGAAGATATGAACTTCAGACACGTATACCGACGACCATGTAAACACCGATATGTCTTACACAGAGTTTGAAAGTGTGTGCTCTGTATGCTGGAACGGTGAGAAGTACGGGTTTCTGGTGATCGACAAAGACAGCGAACTCAACGAAGGACGATACAGGAGGGGATTCGATTCTTTTGTTAGCCTGGAAAAGGAATGAAATCTAACGTTTTCGAGCGAGAGACGCAGTGGCGTTGCAGACTCAGTTGCGTCAACATGCAGAGCTCTGAAATTTCCAAGCAAAAAGATGTCCTACATCAGATCGCTCAAGCAAGTGCTGCGATCCGTCGAAAACACAGATTGCTCAAGTCGGGCAAGGAATCTACGACTCAGTAATTAAGTGACGATTTCAAACCAGTGGTGACTCTGTTGCAAGAACTGGTAAATGCTACAAAAGATACTATACCTGTGAAACAATTGGTGAAAGAAATTAAAGAAGAAATAAAGCAAATGGAAGATGAAACGAAAAATGAAACTGTCTTGGAAATGGAAAATTTTTTTGCTTCGGCAAGATATGAAACAATCGTAGAAACATTGGTCGAGAAAATCAAGGATGAGTATTTCGCACTGATGAGAGATGCAAAGACAAAATGTGAATTGGACAACGTGTACGGTGTACGCAACCTCTCAAACGGACTAATTATTGGTGATTCGTTGATGTCCTTTGAGAGCGACGACATTCGTATTGGCAATACGCTTTCCCTGAAAACGAAGGGTTCTCTGGAACTTTTGTTCGACAAGAAGCCTGACGGTTTTTATGTAAGCGCCGGAGATCGGGGAAATTTGAAAAACATAATTCTCGCAACGAACGCGTATAAATAGTATTACTCATCCAATGGGGTTGTTCGAAACGATAACAGTTACTAATCCAAAAATGTCATTGCCGAATTGATGGAATACACCCCATCACCTCGGCGAAAGGGTAAACGTCTACTTCCGCAAGCTTTGATCACTCGACAAGATGTTGCAACGTAATACGTTTTCTGGGATGATGCAAACGAGACACTGGAGCGTCTTCGTTCACTCCTGGCATCTCAGGCAGCGGAAAATCCGAGTCACAACGACGAAATAATCTCAGACATCCAAGATCCACGCGAAGCAGGAATCATTTTTTAAGCAAATCCCGTCGTTTTTGCATTCATTACCGAGATAAGCTTCGACGTGTTTGGACGGCATCGGGATAAGAACACGGCTGCGAGCGGTTACGGTCCTCCGGGTGTCGGATTTCAAATAACAGCGGACGGGCATTACGACATACAGAACAAGAGACTGTGCAACGTCGCAGATCCCGCAGAGCCGAACAATGCTGTAACTTTAAAAACCTTGAGACGAAAATTCAGCGTGCTGCAAAAACGAATCGACAACCTCGATCAAATGATCAAAGCTTTGGAGATCACCACGGAGAAAGCCTTGGATACCTTCTACACAGACTTTAAAACAGGCAGAGACTTGTCGATTCGAAACGCGGAAATCATTTCCAAATTGGACACCAGACTAATAGCGTTGGAATATGAACGAGGAAAAGCAAGCACTGGTGACGGAACTGCATAAGCCTGCACGCCGGAATTACCCGCGTCGACGTGTAGACGTGCGCGGCATCGACGAGACCTGACAGGCGGATCTTCTTGATATGATGTCATACGCTGAACTTACAAAGGCTACTAGTACATGCTCACAGTTATTGATATTTTTTCAAAGTACGCGTCGGCTATACACATGAAGAGCAAGTTGGAGATGATGTAACGTAGGCAATGGAATCTGTGCTTGTACGAGGACGGGTACCGATAAAATTACACGTCGATAGAGGAACGGAATTTCACAATTCAAAATTTGAATCTCTTATGTCACGCTATGGAATCAAACTTTACTCCAAATACAGTAATTTGAAGGCATCGATCTGCGAACGCTTCAAGCGCACGCTCAATAGTCAAATGTGGAAACGGTTCAGTATTCAAGGAAGCTGCAAGTGACTCGATATCTTATCTGATTCGTTTCGGCTTACAACAACGCCAAACACCGAACCGTAAGAATGAAACCAACGGATGTCACCGTTGAGAACGAAAGGTTGATATCACGTCAGGCATAAGGAGGGCTTCGAGAGAAACCTACCAAACTGGCAAAGTGAAAAACTGGTGACAAAGTTCGAATCAGCAAATTCAAAAACGTCTTCGAGAAAGGTAACACTCCAAATTGGAGATATTCACAATATGCCGAGTGAAAATAACTCATCCTGTGACGTACAAGCTCAAAAGCTATGAAGATAAACCCATCGCTGGTGGTTTCTACGAACAGGAGCTCCTCAAGGTTAAACATCCGGACGTCTATCTCGTGGAGAAGGTGCTTAAGAAGCGTGGAAAAAAATTATACGTCAAGTGGTGAGGTTATGACAATACATGCAAAAGTTGGATAAATGAATCTGATATGTAACATCAAATGTACGAGATTATTTTTTAAACATGTGCCTTTATTTTCGCACCTTAAAGATACAATTCACACCAATGCGCAGTCTAACTGCAGGTCTTGTTGCCCTACGGCAGCGTATCGGTCGCGTTTGTAAATACGATCTGCTTCTCGTCGTTCCAGCTCAGTACTACCTTCTTCTGTTTTATGGTACAGACCTGACTCCGTATCACACTCTGATGAATGACTAAATTTTTGTGTTTCAAAGCACCCTCCCAATAATCATTGAAAGTTATATTTTTTTTTTAGCGATCCTTTCACACCATTATCTCGTTTTTTGTCTTCATCCTTTCCCATCACTCCGTACGAACACAATTCCGCCCTCAAGCCAATAAATTCTGTCATTATTCTTCCGTCACACTCGTCTTTCATCAAGCCGCGGATTTTTCAGTTAACTTGAGGCATTCCGTGAACATCATCAGGTGGATAATCGGAAGTATCAAATTTGTCCAGTCCTGTTTTATGCATTCGTGAAAATCGGGGATGGTGAAGTGGTATAATAAACTATCCGTGTAGGTATACATCAATTTAGCCTGATGTCCAAATTTTGTTTCAACATAATTGTAATGGGAATCGTAAATAAAGGATTCTGAAAGATCTCAAATGGAGAAGCCTGCATACAATGGTTTGTTGAGTTTGACTCTAGTTTTACGCATTTCAACTATTATCATATTTTAATTAAAGATTGTACAGCTGTGGAAATTTGGTATGGCTATAGTACCTCTAGCACCATACCCTCCACCCAATTTCCTAATCAATCTCACATCTTTGTATTTCCGAACGTTCTCCATTGTCTCACCAAAAACAGCGTTATTCATTAATTGATAAAAAATTTTCTCAAATTCATTGTTTGATTTTTTTCTCAAACCTGTACTTGAATCCATGTATTTTTTCAGCCATGCTGTTTGTCTGAACTTGAGAATTCTATGAATTTCAACTCATTTCAAACCTAACTCTAAACATTATTTCAAAACGTGATAATGGATAACGTAGTTTCGCTTGGAAAGTAGCGTAGTCGTCAATTTCGGTTGCTTGCTACTTGAGGTCGGAGGTATGTAGTGCTGCCGGCTGAGTGGCGGCTCCTTCGTGCATTTCGTACAGTTCCTCGGGATATTTCATGTCTACCTCCAATATGTAGCCAAACTTGGCTTCGTTCAGGATGGTGAAAACATCAAATTGCTCGAAATTCGAGATCCATTCAAAGGAATCGTACGGTAGAGCAAAGCTCATGGCAGCACCGTACAAGTTGTTGAGGTCGAAGTACATAAGATACGACTTCTCTAGCTCAAGATTTGAAGCATGTCCCATGTACCTGTTATTTGCTTTTGCATACCGATTAGAGCATTGGGACACACCACCTCAAATTCCTTTTTCTATGAACATAGTCATATCTACGTCGGTGAGAAGCTCTAGCCCGATGTCTATACACCTTAGCATTGCCTCGAACGACAGCCCGGACGCGGTGTAATAATGTAACGGGTCCAGGTTGTACATTGCCCGAAAACTCTGCCGCAAGTTTTCAAAAACGTCTGCCAATAGAAAAACGTCAGTTTGCAAATATGAGTCTGAGTACTCTCCTAACGTTTTAATCCTGAAAGCGTGCCAAACTTTGCATGCGTCCCGTAATCTTCATTCGAAATATCTTGGTTGTTTAATTTTGAATAAAATTTCTTCTTGGGCGGTAACTGAACGTTCTCAAGCTTCTCCCAATCGTCCATGGACCCATACTGGACAACACCTTTCCTGGTTAATAACTCAAGTTTGTCGGAGCTAGTGCAAAATTTACGTGTGATTGTCTTTTGGTTATCATTCAAATACGTTGCCAATTTTTCGAGGCTGCTGGGCATAAAACGATACGAATCTATAAATATCAACTGTAGGTCCGTTTCGTTAACAAATTTTGTAAACAAATATACTTTTCTTCATCAACGGGTAGAAGCTGAATAGTACCCTTCACAGTTGTGGCTAATGCTTAAATCAGAAAATGCGAATCGTAACCTGACAGATTATGTAGTATTACTGGGATAGTATGTGAGTTCTGATAATTTACATTGCAGCTTCAGTGAGCATCACTACGGTACTTTCCAGTGGAATGACTGTGATCACAATGTTTGACGTCTTCGAGCGTAAACGGTGTTTCGCAAATGTGACATACCGCTGATTAACTAAATTCGTTAAGCTGATTGCAATTGAGCGGTTCTATGGGTACAACACTTGTCAAATATGCTTGTACTGAATGTGCCAAATTCCTCGAACTCATTCACAAACCATTGAATGCAAGTCCCTCCACGGTTAATTTTGAACGTTGAAATGGAATCGTCGAAGGCGCAATGGAGGTAATATGCTACGCTGTACGAAACGTGGTTCTGGTAAATTGTTCTATTTTCTGACGCTTGAATATGAGTAGGTTGCAGCAAACATTCAAGATCCGTGTAAATGTAGAATGAAATGATTTGTTTGTGCTTGAAATTTTTGAATTTCAGTATTATTTCCTCCACTGTGGGTAATTCAACTTTGGTCTTGTTCAAACTCATGCAATAAACTTTGTGCTTTGTTAAACATCATTCAGATTGAAAGTGAGTTAGACATCTATCACATAATCAAGTACGACCACTATGGTTAGAAATTGGAGAACTTGTTAATCGAGACAGATTTCGAATACAAGTAAAATCAAAGATTCTATTGTTTTCATAATTTTACATATCAACATCATCGACATCGTCGATGATTTCAGTTTCTATAGGTAAAGGATAAATTATAGGTTTATCAGACCCATTCTGACTCAGGTAAATCGGTACTATTTTAATTTTTTTCCGATCACCTTGGTCTATACCATTAACGTTAATGGAAAGTCCACCAAGTTTCTCAAATTTTAAAATGGTGTTTTCGTCTAGAGACATAGGAAACTTTATACCATCATACCTTAGCACTGAGCTGAAATGCGGGTACGAGCTGGTCGCATTGGGGTTGTTGTTGTTGGCTGGGAACAGAGCTGCCGTGACCGACCAAAGGAAAGAGTAAGAGTCGTTGTTTCTGATGTTTACCGCAGCCTCTTTGTCACTGACATGCTTAGGTAACGGGGTGTGGGTATACAGATCACCTCATAGTGGTGTACACTTGTTAACCTTTAGAGGGCCGGCAACTCCACTATAGTGGTGTTGCCATGATTCGAACATAACAGTAAGTATCATACCAAAGTAGGCATGTATCAACGAAAAAAAATCCCAGCTGCCAGCAAGTTAATGTTAACGGCAAGATTCATAATTTCAATTAACGGCCAGCCTGAATCCTTTTCCCAGAAATTTTCCATTTTTTCTAATAAACGCTCTGTCGCGTTATCGATGGGCCATTCGTTATTATCCGTTGTCTGGAGAAAAATTTCATTTCTCGTATGAAAAAACCTGATCTCTTCCACCGTGTGATCATTTTTTTTAACTTAAATTTACAAGCCAGGATAACGTTGGCTTTCATGCTCTTGTCTTTCTTTAAAGCGTTGTTTAGTCTTGTCACAGCTAGTACCTTTGCGTCTTCTGGAAATCTCTCCCATCTTTATGCTTCAAATTGACGATTGATCCAGTTTGAATTCTTCCCTCAAAGGCTGATTCCAAATCTTCGCAATGAACTCGATCGCTTCTTCTTTCTTTCCGCGTACCTCCACCCGTTTTCTGAAGTCGTTTGAATTTTTCCGCAAGCGCTTTCAAGAGTCCGACCGTTGTGATAATTCTCGTCTTTTCTCTAATCGATGAAGCCTTTCGCAAAATTTTGTTCAGAAGCTGAATATTTTGACTTCCGACTTTTATCCATTTTTCAATCTCTGCTGTTAATGATGATTTGCCCACGATTTTGTAAGCCGATTTCATAATATCGATCAATCTCAAACACTCCTCGGATGCTATCTTCAGCTTTTTCCTCACGTGTACTTGACAAGTTGATACTGAATGATCATTTGCAGTGATAAGCGTCCTTTTTATAGAACAGCTGTACGTATATTTGTGTCTGCGCGCGAAACTGTCTGTGTACGTAAAGCGGTACGCACTAGAACAGTTACATGATATATAATAAATAGAATCTTGTCAAATGAAATCTTAACTACGTCTCGACCTTGCATCTCATCCTTGACTAATCCGTGCACCAACGTAATCATGTTTTGCATTTCAAGAGCGATAGTAACCCAACTCCGTAGGACCTGCGGCTTCAAATGTACGCTAACTCAGATGTTTGTCAACCTTGCACTCTATCCTTGACTGATTCCGCTGAAACCTCATCGTAGAGTTCACCTTACAGTTACGAGGTTTAAACGCAGTTGAAAAACCTCTGTCTTTGCTCATTGGTGTTTAGAATAGCACTTTCTCAAATTGTCAAACTCGATTCGAATTACTGTTGAAAAAATTTATTGGGTTAAAGGTGGACAGGATGGCTTAGTCTTGAGTGGCGAAGACATATAATTTTTGATATTTTCTATTTAATATTAAACGTTGTACTACTAAATGGTATAAAATATGTGTATATGATACTTAGATTACATGCAAACAAATTCGAGTTGATTATATGGCCTACCCAGATAGCGTTAACTCAATCGAGTGTCGTTACTTGCTGTGACCATCTTCTGGAATATATCTTCATGTTGTTAGAGAGCTTTCGTCAGTCAATTTGGTAGAGAAATCATAAACGAGTCCTCCAAGTCCATAACGATTTTATTACCAAATTTCGATTTAACCCGACGAACACCACTGACTCTGTATTCGAAGTAGGCTTCAAGGTCCGAAACTTTTCCCAACGGCAGAACCATCTCCAGCCGATTTTGTTCAGTTTTGAGAAGTCCGTGATCGTTATTATTAATTCGTGTTTGCTCAAAATCTCTTGTGAGTTGATTAAGTTGCGTTCTAACTTGCAGTAAATGTTGAGCTTCTTCAATGTTCTTGATTTTACATTGTTGTAGAGCACTTTTCATTTGCAGAAAGAAAAGCTTCAGACTGTCGTTGAAGTTTTCACTTTTGACTTTTATAACGTTCTCCCATCACATAAGTTTTAAATTTGGTGGGAAAAAAAATGTCATGTGGTTGATATCAAACCAGTATTCGGGTAAGTAGATCAATTTTGGAAAGTCACGTGATTGATATCGTGCAAAACGAATGTAGGGTGGTAGATATCACCCTGGCATCCGAGTAAATAAAAAACGATTCTCAAAACCATTCATTCTGGAATGTCACATGGTTGGTAATATGGGAAAAGAATGTAAAGTGGTTGATGGTACACATTAGCAGTCCTACCGTGGGAAAGGAATGCGGGACGGTAACCGACATCCAGATCGGTAAAAAAGTTTGAGCCCCTTGTTGCACCCTCTGCCGTTGGCAGGCGAGCACATCATAGAGACTTTGATCTTCGACCGGTAAGATTGTCGGTAAAGCAATGCTATTTTGACCGTCGACCGGTAAAATTGTCGGTAAGGTTGCACGTTTCTGACCTCAAGTCGGTACGGCAGACCGTGACGTCATCATGGAGAAAGGCTTGAGTGTGGGGAGGATATCAGTAAGTGTCGGTAACGAGAATCTGTAAGTAGAACTCTCCGTGTATTGCTACTGACTACAACCGGAGTTGGTTTTTTGCTGTCAATAATGGCTTGTCTCTGTTGATTCATGTACAGAGGTGACGTCTTTGGATAATGGGTCTATGTCACGTGTATTTATGTGTGATTGCGATGACGTGGTTCCGTCTTTGTTCGTCTTTTGGGTTGGTTTGCGTTTTCTGCGCTTTCTTCCTTTGTTATTGAATACCGATTGTAGCGTTTGATCTTTCTCGTTCTCAGTTGATTTGGAATCCTAATTGTCTGTCTTTTTCTTTATCTCACCTGTGATTGATGTCGAGTATACGCTGTTTTCACTATTAGCTCTGCTCATAGGTCGAGCAGAGTTTTACTCAGTTTGAGTGTTGTTTTCTGCCATTCGTGAATATGTCGTTGCCAGTATCTGAGCGTGGAAGTACCATGGCTTTTTTGACATATTCGTTTCTCAGAACTTTGTTATTCCGTAAATACATATCAAATTTGTGAATCCCTAATAATATGATGATATATACTCCACGAGGCGGCGCGACGGGCTCCCGATCGGACGGTCTCCGTCTCCAGCCAAATCGCGACTCCCATCCACGGTTTATAAAGCTGAATAAGGTTAAAATAATGTATGTTGTACATAAAAGGCCTAAACGTAATCGATTACGGCTTTACATGGAAAGAGCTCGGTTATCAACCCCTTTTGTGATACTGTACTTTTCTGCCGGTTTTTAAATACAAAATCTGTACTGTGTACCAGAGTTTCATAAAATATAGTTCATTTTGTTTATAAATGTGCTATTTTTAACGCTCTAGTGACATGTCTTCAATTTCTCAACATTTTCACAGTGAGGTACTCCACACCGTGCTCCCTCTTATTATCTTCACCTAGCTGCCTCAGTTCTTATACTGAATCTGCAGACTATCCGATACCCTACTCGTTGCCAATTATTCCATTTACCTTGCAACGAAAAATTCCTTGTTCACATTTTATATTTGCACTATTCTTTATCTTTTGTGATAACTCATTTACACTACCAATCATGCTCCTCCCTTAATATCAATCCGATTGATATACACTTATTATACGTGATGCGCATCATCGACGGATTGCAAATACAACTATACTATAGCCTGACTATAGCTGTCTACTGTCACATCCTCGTTGCCCAATTCCCTGAAATATCAAAATTCACTTTACCCCACTAACTTTATATTATGGATCGATGATGCTAAATGTCTCTTTCCATACTAAGAATCTATCTCAAAATGGGCCTTGGCAAGCACCCTGCCTAAAAATCCCGATAGGATTTGATAAGTCTGTCACGTTTCCAAATCCCATTCTATGATATTCTATTAGGATCTTACATATCCTGTCAAATTTTTTCGATAGGGTGAGGTAGCGCACTAGTATTGGCATATATTTAACTTCCACATGAACTGAGTACAGCTGGCGAGTTTTGCCAACTTGACAAAAATCGCGGCCACTAATCTATTTAGAAGCCCGCAATGGTCACGGTAACTAATGGCAAAGGTTAACAAATGTTGTGGAAAAAAAGTAAGGAGAAACAATTATTACAATAATCGCGAATTGTTATTACAGAATGGGGAATTTGATGAATAAGAATTCTCGACCTCGTATGTAATATATTATAGAGTCTTGGTGATCGGTCAATTAAGAAAACGTAATTTTAGTTAACGTTTCGACCCGGATATGGGCCCTACTCAGAACGATTTATTTAAAAAACTGTCAAAAAACAAAAAAAGAAAAGAAAAATAGGATTTTATAATATAAATAATGGTACTAGTAGTAATCGGACATAAATATTGTAGATTTAATATTCTTAGAGCTATTAAATATTGTTGATAGTAAGAACCTTATGATTAATTGTGATAAGGATGTTTTTTGGTGTTATTTACCTTTTGAGTTAAGTAAGTGTAATAAGATGTAGTCGAATTCACAATTACAATTGGCGGAAACAGTGTTCTTTTGAGTGACGGTAGACAATGTCAATCTTCCAGTTGTTTTTGTAGGAGTTAAAGGTTGGTAGTCATTTATTTAAAAAAGATTAAAGAACTATGTTTTTTCACAGTCAATATGTCATAGTGTTAAAAGGTTATTAAAGAAGGTCAATTAGCAATGAAATTAATTCACAGGTGTCAATTAGGTGGAGGTAAGCTCTTTATAATTAAGTTCTACATGTCTAACGAAATATTGTTGGTTGAACCACTTGGGTCAACAGGTGAATAACGACTGATGGGGGAAAACAAAATAATCCAGAGTGAAGGTGAACATATTATAAACATTATACAGAAAGAACAATAAATATTTGGTACGAAAGGTTATGTAGAAAGAACTGTAGATGGAGACTAAATAATTTTTTTTAAAAAATAAAAAAAATTAGTTCAGGTTAAACAATATTTGTTGTGTGGGCAGAGATTAAAGGTTTGTAAATATTGCTTAAATGTTCAACGTCTTGTCTGAGATTAACCGTATTGGTATGACCTACAATGTTGCACATTTCTAAAAGCAATCTTCTGTAATAATTTTGTTCTTCACAAAGGATGTTTGTGTTGTCGTAATTGAATGTGTGTTGTTTATCAATCCTATGTTTCGTTAGAGCTGTGTGCCGTTCATCTGTCTCATGTATGTTACGTTGGTGTTCCCTAATTCTGGTGTTGAGATGTCGACCCGTTTGACCTATGTAGACTTGATTACAGTCATTACATGGTATTTTATACACTACATTTGAACGTTTGCCTATGGGGATCTTATCCTTACCGGTATCAAAAACAAGTTTTAGGTCTTTTGAATTTTTTCCAACAAACTTTACATTATATTTATCGAATAAACGATTAAGTGACTCGAAAAGGCCGGCTACATATGGAATGGGGATATATGTAGTAGCAGGTCTATTGTTATCTTCGACAGGAGCAGAGTCAATATTATGGTCAAGTATGTTGTTGATGTAGGAGCGTCTCTTATTAATTTGTTTTTGTAATAGGCCATGAGGGTAATCATTAGATCTTAGTACATTGTATATGAGCGCCAAGTTTTTTTCCTGGAACTCTGTACTAGCAAGTTTTATAGCTCTATCAACAAGGCTAATGATGGTGCCTATTTTGAAGGACAAAGGATGGTGAGAGTTGAAATTCAAGTATCTTTGTGACCATGTTTTTTTGTGAAACCAATCTGTCTTAATATTATTATTGCTGTGTATCAACAAAACGTCGAAGAAACTGATGGCATTATTCTCTTCTGTTTCGATAGTGAATTGTATTCTAGGGTGATACCCGTTAAAAATATTAAGAATGTGATGTATTTTTTCATTTGGAACGGCAGTAAGAATATCATTCACGTATCGAAAGCAGAACGGCAAATTAAAACCTAGATCGTTTATGCAAGAGGTTTCAAGGTCTTCCATGACGAGGTCTGACAAGATTGGGGAAAGGGGAGATCCCATAGGTAAACCAAATTGTTGTGCATAGGTCTCGTTATTAAATTTAAAAATTGCGGAGTCCAAACATATTTTTAAGGCTTTTTCTAGTTCAATCATAGGAATTGGGATCTTATTTTCTAGGGTAGCCCAACGGTTGTTTATTGCACGCAATGCGAGAACTGTAGGAACATTCGTAAACAATGAAATTACATCTAAAGATATTAACATGTAATTGTCCGGGATGATCAATGTCTTAATTTTATCAACTAATAAAAAACTATCCTTAACTCTCGAGATGGGGGGTTTGATATTAGTGGTGAGCCATGAATTGATAGTTTGGGCTAAGGTATAGGTCGGGCTATTAACAAATGAGACAATTATCCTTAAAGGGACATCCTCTTTGTGAATTTTTGGAAGCCCATATGCGCGTGGAGGGACACTATTGTACGTAGAAATGTTTCGATGTAGATTTTTTGTTATAAGTTTAGAGGTGAACCAATTAAAGCTGAGCTTATTCACCCTGTTTTGTAGGGAATTACACAAATCATATCTAGAAATTCTATACGTAGTGGTGTCAGAAAGCTGTTGTCTCATTTTTTCATTATACATGTCTCTGTACATAGCAACGGACGTATTACATTTGTCAGCTTTTAGGAACATTATTTTCGGGTTATTTTTTTTATTATTTTTGAAAATTCATGGTCTCACGGATTTTTTGATCGGTGACATAATTATTGAAGTTGTTTTTGGGGTACTTAGGGAAACAAAGTACACGGTTGGTAAAATCGGATCTGGCTTGATTTCTTGACTCATTTGAAAAACTCGTAATTTTTTCTTCAAAATTAGAAATAAGGTTGAAGACAGGAAGATCACGTTTGTTATATGTGCGACCGAAATTTTGACCTAATTGTACTATTTCCGTGACATTTTCTGGAATAGGAGTATCAGTTAGATTAATTAGCCAATTTTTTTTGGTAGTTTTTCCAAATGAATAAGAGTTTTTTTGTTTGTTCAAAGATTTTTTTTGAGCAAGTAGGTTTGTGAATTTATTGATATTCTTGTTCTTTATGGTAATAAATTTATTGTTGAGCATCCGATTTTGGGATTCAAAAAATCCTATTTTTCTTTTCTTTTTTTGTTTTTTGACAGTTTTTTAAATAAATCGTTCTGAGGAGGGCCCATATCCGGGTCGAAACGTTAACTAAAATTACGTTTTCTTAATTGACCGATCACCAAGACTCTATAATATAGAATGGGGAATTGTTTTTTGATCTCGATTATGATGCTTAGGAATGAATTCTCTAAAATGGAAGTCAGTGAGACGAAAACAAGTACGAGCTTACGTTTTGGCCGAAGAAGGGTTCGTCCTCGGAATGAATTGGTTCATTATCTCAACATCTGTTACACATGGGAAAAAGTGCAGGTAAGGAATAGTAATAAGAAACATTCATAATGACTAATAAAGATAATTACAAAGGAAAAGCAAATTAAAACTATGCTTCAAATATAACCTCAAAATTCATCTGGTTAGGAGTGTTGAGTTTCAGATTTATAAAGACTGGTAATGATCACAAATCAAGCTTGAGTTGAATCAAACATCCATGCTAGACTTGGAAGACTATTCACTGCTTCCAGCTATTCAACGCAGTTAACTATTTGAAGAAAGACTTCTATGAAATTTTGGCACAAGGGACACGTCAACTACATTGTGTCGTGTTCAAGAGGAACAGGACATTGACAATATAGTGGCGTTAATCCTATACACAATTGTGAGTAGTACCGGAACCAGCTGTGTGGTAGATGATCCAAAATATGTTCGCCATTCTGTACAAGAAACAAATCACAGTACAAGCATTTTCTGGCCTTGGAATCTCCTTTTTGAGCTTTGATACTTTGATATTTTGTGCTAGCTACTCCCGGGTCTATGCTGGTTCGGTTTCTGTTCATTCATTTATCATCATAGAGGTCGGATATTTATATTCTACACAATGCAAGCTTTCAGGTCCACGGATAATCACTTAAACGCTATTTATGGGTTAATATATTGTTTGAGACATAACTTTGAGTGAAAACATGTATGAAATGTATAGTAATCTGTTTTTCTATGTATCCTGAATACTAACACATTCTTCTATGTTTTAGACACTGAAAGTTTTGACTTAAGCAAAATTGGTTTGACATGTGCATGGGCAGCTAGTTTTTCAAATACGAACTGACCAAACGCAGGATCGAACATCAGCAGCGAGGGACTATTCACTAGAAGAATTAGTTCTAAATCACTGGACATCACTGGAATTCAAGTTGTACTTCAATATTGAACATCACTTGGAAATCGGTAATGTGCTGAATATCTTGAAACGTTACGGAAAATCCATACTACATTTCAACTTCTGTATTGATTTACTGATTTCATGCCTTGTCGTAAATAATAGATTGAAGGGTGAATTTAGTTACTTTTCACCAGTAAGCACCGCTCTGTCCAAGAGCGAGAGACGAAAGTTTCGTCAGTTGTGTGGGGAACGTTTTTCCTACAAGAGAAGTTGATATTGCACTGATGAAATCGAAGTTTGGTTTCTTATCAACTTGACATTCGTCGAATGCAGAATTAACGTACATTTTCGTTAACGTTTAGGCCCGAATATGGGCTCTCCTCAGAACGATTAATTTTTTTTATTTGACTGTCAAGAATACAAATTTGTCTATTGTAGGTTAGTGGGAACATATCATATATTTATTATGATTAAAAAGTAATAGAATTTAAAAAGTAATTTACCGTTAACAAGAAAGAGGATTAAGACACTGGTCAGAATCATAAAATACTATTTCGAGAGCGAAGGTTCTTCAAAAAGGATGACGGTGAACGTTGTAGGCTTCTCAATTTGTTAAAAGTGTGGGTGTAAAAGATATGAAAGTTAGTAATTAAAAAATTTAAAAAAACTATGTACATTCACAGTGTATGAGTAAAAATATTAAAACGGTTGAGAGAAGGGGTTTATGATAGTTAAATTGGTTTAAACTATGTCGAAACAATGGTAATAGTATCGATATGACCCTATTCTCTATGTCCAAACAATTTTGTAAAACCGTTTGAGTCAACTGGTAAACGACAACTGTTGGGAGAATCAAATATGACCAGAGTGAAGGTGAACAAGTATAAACATTTGTAAAAAAATATAACATGGGGACATCAAAATTATGTACTTAGTTAAGATTAAACAAAGTGTGATGTGTGGGCGGTAATCAGCGGTTTGTAAATATTGCTAAGATGTTCAACATCTTGTCTGAGATTAACAGAATTTGGATGTCCTACAATATTGCACATTTCTAGTAGTAACCGTTTATAATAATTGGGTTCTTCACAAAGGATGTTTGTATTGTCATAGTTAAAAGAATGTTCTTTTTTGATCACATGTTTGGTTAGAGCAGTGTGTCGATCCTCATTTCCTTGTACATTGCGTTGATGTTCTTTGAGTCTGGTGTTTAGATGGCGGCCAGTTTGTCTAATATAAACTTGATTGCAATCGTTGCAAGGTATTTTATAGACGACGTTGGAACGTTTGCTCATAGGGATCCCATCTTTTCCCGAATCAAAGACAAGTTGTAAATCTTTTGAGTTTTTTCTCACGAACTTGACATTGTATTTGGTAAATAACCTATTCAACGACTCAAAGAGACCCGATACATATGGGATGGGGATAAATGTAGTGGCTGGTCTGTTTTTGTCGTCTGCTGAAGCAGAGTCAATATCATGGTCAAGTAGGTTATTGATATGGAAGCGTCTCTTTTTTATATGTTTGTGTAATGGGCCGTGTGGATAATCATTCCATCCTAAAGTATTATATATAAGTGACAAGTTTTTTTCATGGAATTCGGTACTTGATAATTTGATGGCTCGGTCCATATCAAATCTAGACAGCAGACTCAAAGAACATCAACGCAATGTACAAGAAAATGAGGATCGACACACTGCTCTAACCAAACATGTGATCAAAAAAGAACATTCTTTCAACTATGACAATACAAACATCCTTTGTGAAGAACCCAATTATTATAAACGGTTACTACTAGAAATGTGCAATATTGTAGGACATCCAAATTCTGTTAATCTCAGACAAGATGTTGAACATCTTAGCAATATTTACAAACCGCTGATTACCGCCCACACATCACACTTTGTTTAATCTTAACTAAGTACATAATTTTGATGTCCCCATGTTATATTTTTTTACAAATGTTTATACTTGTTCACCTTCACTCTGGTCATATTTGATTCTCCCAACAGTTGTCGTTTACCAGTTGACTCAAACGGTTTTACAAAATTGTTTGGACATAGAGAATAGGGTCATATCGATACTATTACCATTGTTTCGACATAGTTTAAACCAATTTAACTATCATAAACCCCTTCTCTCAACCGTTTTAATATTTTTACTCATACACTGTGAATGTACATAGTTTTTTTAAATTTTTTAATTACTAACTTTCATATCTTTTACACCCACACTTTTAACAAATTGAGAAGCCTACAACGTTCACCGTCATCCTTTTTGAAGAACCTTCGCTCTCGAAATAGTATTTTATGATTCTGACCAGTGTCTTAATCCTCTTTCTTGTTAACGGTAAATTACTTTTTAAATTCTATTACTTTTTAATCATAATAAATATATGATATGTTCCCACTAACCTACAATAGACAAATTTGTATTCTTGACAGTCAAATAAAAAAAATTAATCGTTCTGAGGAGAGCCCATATTCGGGCCTAAACGTTAACGAAAATGTACGTTATACTTTTCTATGACCGCTTATCAAGACTCACTAATATATTATCTACGAGGTCAAGAATTCTTACCCTTCTCAGAATTAACCTACACTTATGTACGTAAATAATTTCCAAATTAATCGGATTATGTTACTATGCAATCGATTGCATACATTACGATGGAGATGAGCATTGTTGTAAAAGATTCACGAATTTTTATAATGCAGCGGGCGTCGTCTATGCCGGTTTCTACTATTGAACTTAGAAGATGCGCGCTTTGCCACCTAGAGGTGTGCGTAGGTTGCTTGGTATTTTGCTGTGCATTACCACGTTGAAAGGGGGCCGCATCAGAGTTTGCAAGCTTCTTTAAAAGCACCTTAAGGTTGGAACTCAAAATATCTGGCTTCTAAACAAAATTTCGCCAAAGCCATCAACGGTTGGAGAAAAAACGTAAATTATCACAACGATTGGATTTTCAAAATCACTCGCGGAAAAATTCTCACTGCTTCAGAAAACGAGTGAAGATACGCATAAGCAAAGAAGATGCAATTAAGTACCCTGGGAAGAATTGGAGTTTGATTTTGAGGGAAAAATCCGAACCGGATCCATCTTTAATCCAAAACGCAAAGACGTGGAGAGTTTTCCGGAAGGCCGGAAGACGCAAAGAAAATTGATGTTGAAATACTAAAAGACGCTTTGCAGAAAGTGAGGAGTTTGAAAATCAGCGTTATCCCAACTTCTAAATTCAACGGAAGAAAAGATGATCACATGGTTGAACACATAAATTTCTTCAACACAAACAACGAAATCATCCTCTAGTCAACGAACATTAAAGAATTCATCGAAAATTTGACAGACCGTCTGTTAACAAAAATTAAAGATTTCCAAAAATAGGATTCAGGATGGTCGTTAATTGAAATTATGAATCTCACCGTCAACATTGACAAGTATACGCCACTACAAGGTGGCCTGCATACCTGCACTCCATTACCAAAGCACATCAGAGATGAGAAGGCTGTGGTGAACATCCAAAGGAAGGACTCCTGCTTCCTTTGGTCGGTCGTCGCAGATCTGTTCCCAATCAACAAATATTCACGGGAAAATTGTGAAAAAAACAGAATCGATCATTTTGCTTGGATTCGAAATTTACGTTGATTAACAAATTCTCAAATTTCTAATTGTTATTGTTGTATTTGGTTGTGTGATAGATACCTGATGTACTTTCAATCTGAAAAATGTTTGTCCAAGCACAGAATCGACTAAATGGATTTAAAAAAAACCAGTTATTCTACCCACAGAGAGACAAGCTTTTGAAATTAAAAAATTTAAAGCAAAAAGAAACTGTTCCGTTCTGCATTTACGTAGATTTTGAATAATTACTACGAATTAAAGTGGCACAAAACAAAACAATTTACTGAAAGCATATTTCGTAAAGTGTAGCATACCGTCTTTATCAACGCTTTTCATGGTTTTATGTCAGCTTTCAAAATTGACCATGGGAAAACTTACATCACATGGTTTGTAAATGAGTGAGAGGAATTGACATATTTGTTAGAAGTATACATTAAAAACTGTTGTACCTACAGAAATTAACGAATTTCGTTCTACAACGTTCTGTCATCTTTGTGAAAAACCGTTTATGCTTGAAGACGTGAAATATCACGATCACTGTCATTCAACAGGAAAGTACAGTGGTGCTGCGCATTGAGGATGTAATCTTAACTATCAAAACTCAGATACTACCTCAGTGATATTCTACAATCTGTTAGGTCGCGATTCGCATTCTCCGATTGAAGCGCTGGCTGCATCGTTCGAGGGTATTCAGCTTGTACCCATTAACCAAGAAAAGGATATTTCATTTATGAAAGTCCTTAAAGGGATAGACATATAGTTTATAGATTCGTTCCGTTTCATGGCCAGTAGCCTCAAGAAATTAGTAGTCAATTCGGGTGGTAAACGGAAAATAATTATACGTAAATTTTGTACTAGCTCCGATAAATTTGAGTTATCAACCAGGAAAGGTATTTTCGGTATGAGTACATAGATTTTAAGGAAAAGCTCGAAGATGTACAGTTTCCCAACTCAAGGATAATTTTAAAATAAATTGAATAACCGAAATGTTTCGGTTGAAGATTATGCATATTCAAGCAGAGTTTGGCAAGCTTTCAATCTCAAAACGTTAGGGAAATATTTGGACATGTATTCGCCAATTCATGTTTTACTGTTGGCTGACGTTTTCAAAAAATTTCGGCAAACTTGCATAGCAACGTATAAACTGGACCCTTTACATTATTACACAGTGCCCGCTCTTTCATTTGACGAGAGTTGAAATGTACTGGTGTTGAACTCGAGCTTCTCACCGATATGTATATGGTTATGTTCATAGAAAACGGAATTAGAATCAGTGTGTCGTAATGCTCTAATCGATATGCAAAGGCAAATAATAGATACATGGGAGATTCTTTCAATCCAGATCGCGAAGAATCATTTCTCACGTACTTTGGTG
This sequence comes from Neodiprion pinetum, assembly GCF_021155775.2. Classification (NCBI taxonomy): domain Eukaryota; kingdom Metazoa; phylum Arthropoda; class Insecta; order Hymenoptera; family Diprionidae; genus Neodiprion; species Neodiprion pinetum. The sequence goes on along the minus strand of NC_060238.1, from coordinate 12,553,211 downwards.
TTATCGATTTTCTGCTGTAATAAGGTGCTGCTATGAGCTTTGCTCTGCCATGCAGTTCCTTCGAATGAATATCGGATTCCAAACAATTTGATGTTCTTACTATCTCAGATAGAGCGGGGTTTGACTACATCAAAAGGTGGATTTGGAATATCCTGAGAACCTGCATGAAATGTACGAGGATTTACCACTGTGTCTGCAGCACTACCTACCTCCGATCTCAAATGGTAAGCAGCCAAATTTGACAATCACGCTAATTTCTGAAAAAAACCTATGTTAATCATTACAGTGTCTTGGAACAATGTTTGTAACTAGGTCTGAAATTGGTTGAAATTCACGTAGTTCTCAAGCCTATGTTATTCATTACAGCGTTTTGAAACAGTGTTTGTTACTGAATTTAAAAAAGGTTTAAGTTCACAGAGTTCTCAAATTCAGGCAAACCCCATAGCTCAAAAAATACATAGATTTAAATACCTATTTTTGAATAGTACAGAATAACGAATTTTTAAAAAAATGTACATCTCGATGAATAAGACAGTTTTTGGTCAAACGATGGAAAATTTTAGGAAGTACAGAGATGTCAAGTTGATCACGGAATAGGCTAGAACATACGGTGCTGGAGCTACCATTACCAAACAAAATTTCCACAAGTACGCCATTTTTTATGAAGATATGATGATAGTTGAATTTAGTAAAACGAAAGTCAAACTCGACAAATCGTTATATGCAGGCTTCTCCATTCTCGATCTTCCGAAAACCTGTACTAACGATTAAACGAAATTTATTTATCAGAAAAAATCAATGTACAATGACACGGATAGCCTCATATACGACGTTACTGTTCCCAACATATACACCTAATGCACTTTACAGGACTTGAATAAATTTGATACTTCCGATTAGCCACCTGATAATATCGACGGAATGCCGTTGCTTTTCGGGGTCGTCAGGAACAAGGTGGACGGAGTTGACTCCAATAATCCACTTAGCAGTTCAAAGCACAAGAAATAAATATTTTATTCTAAATAGCGAGTACCAGATGTCGAATACACAACAGCACGTTATAACGCGGTGACCGTTGGACGTAGAAGACTGAAGGCGTGTCTGTCCGGCTCTGTACAGGTGACGAAAAGGTAGACGAGAGACGGACTACATAGGTCGGTACATGTTTGTTTTCGAAGGTACCGAGACGCTCATCGATACACGCAGTCGAGAGGATTCGACATGCACACGCTATTAGCCTAAGCGGCTAATACTCATACATGCCCACACATGCGTGAACAAAAGCGAGATTATATTTGTTTGGAGTGTAGGGGCGGATGAGAATAGAAAAACATGCCAAGAGTGTCAAAGGATCTCCAATCAAAACAATAACTTTCAATGATTACTTGAAGGGTGCTGTATAACATCAAAATTTGGTCAAATATCAGAGTCTTATATTGAATCAGAAGCATAAGATCTGTACTATAGAACAGAAGCATGAGGTCTATACTATACAATATAAAAAGGTAGCACTGAGCTGGAATGTCGATCCTTTGTCCACATGTGATTTTTTCGGTACATGTCCTTGGATAAGCACAAATTCCAGTGCCTTGGTAACTTCATCTTCAGATTTGCTCTTTATCGGAATAGCACACGCATACTTTGAAAAGATATAAATGACTGTGAGCGTATACTTGTAACTTTTGTTTTTCCCTGCGTATAACGGCATATTAACAAGATCCGCCCGCCCGGTCTGGTCGATATCGCGAACGTATACACGGCGACATGGGTAATTCCGGCATGTAGGCTTATTGACTTCCGTCACCAGCGCTAACTTTTTCTCGTTCATATTCCAATGCTCTTACAATTAGACTGGTGTACAATTTGGCAATGATTTCAACATTTCGAATCGACAGAGCCTTACCTATTCTGAAATCTGCATAGAAGGTGTCCGAGACTTGCCCGGTGGTGATCTCCGACGCTTCAATCACTAGATCAAGGTTGTCGAGTTGTCTTTACAGTAAGTTGAATTTTCGTTGTGAAATTTTCAAAGTGAGAGCATTGTTTTGCTCAACGTGTTCTATAACATTACACAGTGTTTTATTATGTAGATTGTAATGCCCATCTGCAGTGAGTTGAAATCCAACACCGGGAGGGCCGCGCTTACTACCCACAGCTATGTTTTTATCCAAGTTCCATCCAAAAATGTTGACGCTCATCTCGGAAATGAATGCAAAAAGGATGAAAGCTGCTTGATGAATGATTCCTGCCCCGCACATTTCTTCGATAATGGACATTATCTTGTTGTTATGACTCGGATCCCAAGCCACCTGAGATGCCAGGAGAAGATTAAGCGTTCCACTAATTCGTTCGGACATCCCAGAAAACGTATTCCATTTCAACATCATGTCGATTAATCATAGCTTGCAGAAGTAGACCTTTACCCTTTCGCTGAGGGTTTGTGAAATCATTCAGAAATTCAGCGATTACATTTTTCAATTTGTAACTGTTACCGCTTCTAGCATCTACATCAGATGAGTAATACTTTCTTTGTACATTCGTTGTGATGATTGTGTTCACAACAACATTGTGAAAGCAACTAGTCGGTCGCGCGCCTTACAACCCACGCGCCGCAACAAGCATTTCACACTTTTTAGTCGCGCGACACAGAAAAAAGTATTACGTCACGCACGCCGCTCACGCCACCCACGCAGCCGAGCGCGTCGCGTAATCAGCCAACGTGGTCTTCCGCTGCTGAAGACCAACCGAGGCTGCGATAAGAGACGATCGATCTCATCGATCGGCAGGACACTTCGGGTTCGCCAGATCTGACCGACTCTAACTGCTACGATACGCTACGCTAAGCTACGCTACACGACGCTACGCCACGCAACGCTACGCTACGCTACACTTCAAGACCTGAACGCAGACCAGACTGCATGACGGATCCTGTTTCTTCGGCACCAGCCAGCCCACCACAAAGCACAAGAGCCTGCAATCCACCAGCTCCGTGTAGTCCGGGAGTTAACGACAGATTTCATTGCACCATTTCCGCAAGCTTCATTTTTTTTGTATGAGTTATATTTGTAACGTATAATATTAATCTGAACGTCTGCCAGCGCACCCCCGCGACAGGGGGTTACAGGAGGGTTACAATTGCAGCAAAAGATCGACAAAAAAAATTTATAGCCGCATACGCGAAACTGATTTTACGTACCAGTTGAAACATAAGAAGCTTAGAAATTATCGTCTGCCACCTAAATTCCGCAACAAAATTCGTCTGCCACCCACGCAAGTAAGCGCAAAAAAAATAGTAAAAAAATTTATGCCCGCAAGGATGAAATTGTTTGAAATGCTTCTTTTTATATCAGCAAACACAAAAATAATAGTCTGCCACTAATAAGATACCGCGAAGGTCGTCTGCCAAGCGTATGAAGTTGCGTTCGGCATGCAGCGCGCTACGACGCTGCATTTTTATCGACCTGAAAGACGATCGTTGTTATAAATTGTTCAACGGCTATCATGAAGTTGTTTTTTTATATTATACATTTGTTTAATATAATTAATTTCATAAATTCTCGTGGATAGTTACGCTAGATCTTTTCTGTGAAAATGGAGGCTTAAATATAGTGATGAAATTCGCAAAAATGTTTAACATTATAAACTAAGCAATATAAATCTCTTTTATTACACCTCTCTACTCATCTCTGGGCAAGCTCGTTGGCCGTGAAACATATAGTTCCGTAGGCGAAAGGTGGCGAATGGTTATAAAATTACGGCTGTTAAACAAGATCAGCATCATTATACGTGTACATAATAAATATAGATTCTTGTACATAATAAAATAAAAATCAATAAATAATTATCTCCGAATGTCATTGTAAAACAGTAATATCTAATTTTTATTTTAAAGCATTTTATCAAATCAATATATTTTTAATTTTTAAACTAAAAGGTCTCTACCAGACTTTAAATTAATTCACTGAACAAACATTTATATACATATAACATAAAACAAAAACAACTTTATGATAGCCGTTCAATAATTTATAATAATGATCGTCTTTCAGGCCGATAAAGATACAGCGTCGTAGCCGCGATCTCGGCCGCGGTGCTCGCGCGCTGCATGCCGAACGCAACTTCATACGCTTGGCAGACGACCTTCGCGGTATCTTATTAGTGGCAGACTATTATTTTTGTGTTTGCTGATATAAAAAGAAGCATTTCAATCAAATTTTTTTACTATTTTTTTTGCACTTACTTGCGTGGGTGGCAGACGAATTTTGTTGCGGAATTTAGGTGGCAGACGATAATTTCTAAGCTTCTTATGTTCCAACTGGTACGTAAAATCAGTTTCGCGTATGCGGCTATAAATTTTTTTTGTCGATTTTTTGCTGCAATTGTAACCCTCCTGTAACCCCCTGTCGTGGTGGTGCGCCGGCAGACGTTCAGATTATTATTATACGTTACAAACATAACTCATACAAAAAAAATGAAGCTTGCGGAAATGACCCGGAAATTTCTGTCGTTAACTCCCGGACTAGTGGGTGTTGCATCGAGTGGACCTTCCGTCAAGGCCTCTGACTAGGCCCTCGGCGGTGCTGCTATCATTGTGGGACGTGAGGAGAGCGAGAGTGACGTCACCCAGCTACTTTCGCCGCATTCCGGCAGCGGTCTCTCCGTTCCCCGAACCGCAGCGCACCTACGTCTCAACGGCCACCCAGACGACCCAGTCGGACAGCGAGTGGGAGTCTCCGGAAAGCCGGTATACGCCGCCCCCAAGGACCGAGCCCACTCATCGCATCACGTCTCCACTGCTGCCTCCACCGCGGTGCAATCGGACGACGACCACCCCTTCCCTCGCGTGGCAACCATTACATTAAATCTTGTACATATGTAAATAAAACAGTTAATAGATAAGATGTACATATAATAAAACCAAAAACTCATCTTTGACTACAGCGATCTACTCCTTCCACGCGGCTCGGTCGAACAACCAGCTAACAACAAATAGCGAACAGATTGTATTTTCATAATGTTCCCGATCTTTGTCACTCACGTAAGACCTGTTTGATTTCTTTTCGAAAAAAACTTCCAACAAGCCCTTCGTTTTCAAATGAAGCGTATTACCGAAACGGATGTGGTCACTATCAAACCTTATCAACGTATCATCGATGATTAGTGTTCAGTGCCTGAGCGTCGTTTTGTGCCCGTGTCATTGCGATCTCCGTGCGAGCCGCGCTCGAACGATTCGTCTCCGCAGGGATGCCAAATCTCGCGTAGATGAGGAGGCGAGCGCGCATCACGCATTTTTTAAAACAGTCGAGTTAAGTCGTCCGTCTAGTGACGATCGTGAGTGACGCCGTGCGTTCTCTCGTACCCAGCCAAAAGACGAGAGGCCCAAATATACTCTCGTATACGTTCGCTCTACGGAGTAAGGTAGATGAGTACGGCCCGAGTGTCTCTCATTCTACACGGGACCGAGTGCCCATACACGCATACCAAGGGTCTTGCACCCTTCCATCATCCAACGAGCCCGAGCGCTCTTGGTGTACTACCGACACCAATCATACTCTCATACACGTTCGCTCCTCGGAGTAAGGCAAATGCAAATCATACGAAATTCGATCGAATCGAATAAAACAAAAATCGCAAGACGAAACGCACTCGAGATCGCGGTGGCATGAGCCAAACGGGCTGTAACCGGCATATACACATTCATATACACAAGCGACACATGCCTTTATACGTTTACAAATACACGTTCATACTTCGTGGGTTTTTATGCCGCAAGGCTTTTCCCACAAGAGCCAATAAACATTCATAATTCGATGGCTCAAACGCGAGAGTTTTTTTATTCAAGAAACCTCAACCTCTATCCTTCATACTAATAAAAAAGGTTCAATTCAAAACTACGAGGCAACTTCGCCTATGAAGAAGCTTCGACTATACAATTAGTCTACCGTTTGAGAGGTTGCGTACATCGTATACGTTGCCCAATCCATTTTTCTTCTTCTTATCTCTCATAATTTGAAAATACTCATTTCCGGTTTTGTCAACAGGTGTTTCAATGATTGTTTCATCTCTTGCGAAAGTAAAAGAATCATCCGTCCGCGAGATTGTTTCATTTTTCGTCTGCTTTATTTCGTCTTGAATTTGTTACACTTCTTGTTTGAAAGGTTTCGTATCTCGTGTGACATTCACAAGTTCTTAGAACGTAGTAACTTCTGGTTTGAAAATGTCGCTCAATGTCTGAGCCGTGAATTCCTTGCCCGATTTGAGCAATCTATACTTCCGACGGAATGCGACACTTGATTGATCTGATGTACGACTCCGTTCTATTTCGGAATTTTGGAGGACTGCATGTTGATGCAACTGAGACTGCAACGTTACTGCATCTCTCTCTTGTAGAAACAAGATTTTATTACTTTTTTAGGCTGACGAAAGTATCGAATCCCTTCCTGTATCGTCTTTGGTTGAGCCTACTGTTTTTGTCGATCACAAGAAACCCACATATATCACCATTCTAGCATGCAGAGCATACATCTTGAAGCTGTGTTTCGTTGGGGCTTACATGGCTGTTATACCGGGACAATCTCTTGAAACTATACATATGATGCGCATGCGCGAGTTTTATCGGCTGCTCGGGCAGGCTGGCCACTCCGAGTTTCAGCTGTCAAACTCTGTTTCTGGCGGCGTTGTAGTTCATACGAGTTTTTGAGGTTAGAATCTCAAACAGTCGAGGTAGTGACTCGGAAAGTTGATGCTAATGCTCTTTGAAAATTGGCTTTATTTGACTGAAATGAGAAATCTGTTTAAATGTTGGGTGCTTGGAAGATACGCAGCAGGTAGGTGCGAACACTTTATTTAATCATTTTCATTATTTCGTACATTAGAAATAACAATGGAATTTTTATCTATCAACAGGTGATACGGCCAAAATAATTACATCTCTGATATTCACTGTTATTTGCCCATTCAATTTGTCAGACGTACAAAGATCATCGCCACTTTCAAGCAACTAAGCAACTTTCTCACTCTTTTGTGATTTCAGGCGGTAATATTGAATTTTATCACTTTCGAAAATGAGACATTAAACCGAGCGTTCAAGAAATTTAAATATCTCACTATCTGTAACGGAACTGTGAATCTTTTTTTTCTTGAAAATAGTTCAACAAAATTTACGAATAGTCGATAGTCAATGTATTTTTTCCGATTAACAAATTATTGCTACTACTATCTAAAATTTCCGAATGATTATCAGAATTTATTTCGCAAATTTTCAATGATGTTCGATTAAATAAATGAAGGGAACCTAATACTCAAATTGAAAATTCAAGTAATATTAGATTTATTTAAATGATTTCTGTATTTCATGTTAGTGCGGTTCGAAACAAAGAAAATCTAATCGAAAGCGTGGAACTCAGGAACGTAAATCACATCCTGTGACATAAGTTGAAAATCAAGTTTCTCAAAATGCGCCTCAATGTCACAATTAGCTTCAAGGACAATCATGTTTTAGAGTAATGTCAATTTCAAAGTAATGTAAAGATTGTGTCCCTTGTTCCATCAAAATAAATGATTATATTACGAGTCTCGTTTTCGAGATTACATCGTAGTACCATCTACTTCACGTTAGTGTGTCACGAATATTCAGAGCTTATAAGAAAAAAAAGAGAGCGCCTGGCCCCCTGGCGCTGCGGTTGTTCCTTCTCCAAGTCATAACGTTTTTCGTGCGTAAAAGTGTAGCACGTTTAGAGCATTGTTCCAGTTTATTGATCAAGAAAAATCATGGGAAAATCACACAAGAGGAAGAAGAATAAGGAGAATAAGAGCGAGAAGTTCTTTAAAAAGTTGAAGAAGATAGTTGATGCGATGCCTGATAGCTCTTCAGATACGACCTCGAGTAGCCCGAGACGCGAGGTTATGCAAACAATTGCTGGCAATCAGGAGGCATCGACAAGTCGTCAAGGTATTTTCTTCTGTTTTTCTTTCGTTATTTCCGTAGACCGGGCGGCTTTGCCGTACGGAGACAAGTTCACAGAAATTGTCTCGGGTCGAACAAAACCTAAAAAGGTTTGAGCGGGTGTCGCTCGCGGAAATAGCGGGCCATAGACTCGGCGGTTTTGTCCGTACGAAGGCAGACTCTCAGAGTTCTGCCTTGAGTCGATTGTGAATGTTATTCGCAAAAATGAATGATTATTGCATATTCCGCATTTATCATGGCCACATGACTCGGCGGCCCAGGCTGTACGAAGGAAATCTCTCAGAGTATTTTCTTAGAGTCGAACTGTACGATTCCCCTGTATGGAGGAATCGGCAGATGGCCCAAGGTTACGGTCGCGTAACTCGACGGCATTAGCCGAACAAAGATAGAGTAATTTTGTCAATCACGAGGCTGTTGCGAAATGAGACTCGTTTGCGTAACAAATACGAGAGGCTGTCTTTATCGCAGGTTAATCCATTGCAGGCTTGTCACCAACGAACGACAACAATGGGGGAAATATTCTCCCCGTCGCATCGGTTGATCCATCGCGAGATACCGAAGGACAAACTCCAACGGATGCTGAGAGTCAGGCTACAGAGGACGCAGCACAGGCTTTCGACGAAGAGACACTGTGTATCCTGGGTGCCCTTGAAAAATCTGGTGCGCCAGAATTACAGCTAAACTCAACTTTGGCACAAAATTGGGAAAAATGGATAGCCGAAGGACTCAAGAAAGACGACCTAGAGGAGTTGTTGTCAAAGTATGCGCGAACAGGCAATTGTCGCTTGGAAGCGCCAGTGTTAAACGCAGAAGTAGCGTCATCGCTCTTCGAGTCAGCCACGAAACGAGACAAATACTTGAGAAATGCGCAAAATATTCGCGGTTCAGCTATGGCCGCATTGGGTGCTGGAATTTCGTTGCTGTTGACCCCCAAGGAAGACGGCATTGACGAGTATCAATTGTTGGAGTATCTTGCCGACGCGGCTCGACTGCTGGCACACGCTTCTCGTCTGGACTCGATTACACGAAGATCGTGCATTACGCCGTCTCTCGACAAGAAGATCAAGGGAATTCTGGACGAAACTAAGCCCGACGCTTTTTTATTCGGCGAGGATTTGCCCGGAAAAATAAAAACGGCAAAGTCGATCGAAAAGGTGGGCTTGGAGTTGAAGGCTCAACCATCGGTGCCCAAGGCGCCTCTTCGTAACTCGAATTCGGGAAACTGGAAAGGCCCGTCGTCCAACTCGTATCGAGGGGGATCTCGGGCGGGCGCGAACCAGAGAGGATCGAGGAAGACTGTCAAATTTGTCCCGAAGTCGAATCAGTCGTATCAACAGCGAGATCAACAACGAGCTTGGAGCCAGAGTCGCAAGCAGAGCTCGTACCAACGCTCGCGGGACAGGCCTTAGAGGTAAATAAAGCAGCGGGGCGGCTGCAAAAGTTTCTCCCACAATGGGAAAAGATCACGCGGGATCGATTCATTTTAAACTGTGTAAGAGGGTACAAAATTGAATTTGACCAGTCAGTACACCAATCTCTTCCGCCTCCTCAGCAAAAATTCAATTCTGGGATTGAGCTTGAACATATGAAACTGGCGATCGCCAAATTGTTAGATCGGGGCGCAGTCAGACCCTGCTTGCCATGCCCGGGACAATTTATTTCGTCGTATTTCTTAGTACCAAAATCAAACGGAAAAATGAGATTCGTGTTAAACTTGAAAAAGCTCAATAACTTTATAGTCACGCAGCATTTCAAGTTAGAGGACATTAGAACTGCGACGAAACTAATCTCGCGAGGTGATTTTATGTGTAACATAGATTTACAAGATGCGTATTTTTTGTTATCTATGCACGTGGAAAGCCGGAAATATATATTTGAGATTCATTTTCGGGGATATAATGTACGAATTTGTATGCCTCCCGTTCGGTCTATGCACAGCGCCGTATATTTTTACAAAAATCCTAAAACCGGTAGTGAATTATTTACGAGGGAAAGGATTCATCTCGACAATTTACTTAGACGATATCCTCTGCATCGGCTCGAATCTTAACGCGTGTCGCACAAACGTAGAAGTCACTATTAAAGAACTGCAGTCACTAGGGTTTATAGTGAATTATCAAAAAAGTAGCTTGATTCCCAAGAAAGATTGCACTTTTTTAGGATTCGTTATTAACTCTCGAAAAATGAGATTGGAGCTACCGGAAGTCAAGAGAAAGAAAATGGTAGCCGTGATCGACGACTTTAGCCATCGCAAGTTTTGTATAATTCGGGAGTTCGCTCATCTCATCGGGAAGTTAGTCGACTGTTGTCGCGCAATTGAGTATGGATGGTTATACACCAAGAGATTCGAACGAGAAAAGTTCTTCGCCCTGTTAGTCAGCGGGGGGGATTACGATGCACAGCTCGAATTATCCGCAGATTTGCAGATCGAATTCGATTGGTGGAAACAAAATATTACAACGTCATTTGGTCCGATAAGAAGTTTTCGATTTATTAAAGAGATTTACTCGGACGCGTCAAAAACGGGCTTGGGCGCGTATTGTTGTAATGAAGGCACACACGGTTTTTGGAGTGACACCGAAAGGGGGCTGCACATTAACCAACTCGAACTAATTGCCGTCTTTATGGCCCTTAAATGTTTTGCAAGCGAATTGTACGATTGCGAAATTTTACTAAGAATCGATAATACGACAGCTATTGCATATGTGAATCGAATGGGAGGAGTTCAATATGCAACACTTCACGGGATAGCAAAAGAGATTTGGCAATGGTGCGAGTGTAGGAAAATTTGGATTTTCGCATCTTACATAGCGTCCAAGGAAAACGTCGAGGCCGATAGGGAGTCGAGGATAAAGAATATAGACACGGAATGGGAACTGTCGAGTTGGGCATACGAGAAAGTAATTTCGGAATTTGGCAAACCAAAATTGGACCTGTTTGCATCCAGGATTAACGCGAAATGTCAAGCTTATTGTTCGTGGCACAGAGATCCTGATGCCTTAGCTATTGACGCGTTCACGATCAACTGGAAATCGGAGTATTTTTATGCATTTCCACCGTTCGCATTGGTAATCAGGTTCCTTCGAAAAGTTATCGCAGATCGCGCCTGTGGGATTGTGATAGTGCCGAATTGGCCTTCGCAACCATGGTTCCCTATATTTATGGACCTTCTCGTAGGGAAACCGATGATCTTCGCTCCCGCTAAATGGCTTTTATTGTCTCCTTGTAGGTCTCTCCAGCATCCATTACAGAAATCACTGGCTTTGATTGCCGGGAAATTGTCGGCGAATCTTACCGCCGCAAGAAATTCTCGGACTCAGTGATCGAGACGTTGTTGGCTTCTCTCGCCGAGAGTACATGGAAGCAGTACTCAGGACCTATTAAGCTATGAGCGAATTTCTGTCGAGAGACGGAAACAGACATTTACAAAGCGAGCGCGAACCGCATTCTCGAATTTCTGCAAATGAGATACGGTTCAGGAGCCTCCTATGGCACATTAAACGCGACGCGATCGGCGATCTCGTTAATATCGACGAACGACATGACTAACGATCGGATTATCAGTAGATTTTTTAAAGGGATATTTCGGCTTAGACCAACGAAACCTCGATATGACGAAACATGGGACGTCGGCATCGTACTTACGTACATTGCGAACTTATATCCTCTCGAATCATTAAACAATCAACAATTGTCAGAGAGATTAGTTACGCTGTTAGCTTTAGGTACGGCTCATCGAGTGCAAACTTTCTCGCTCATGAGACTTGACAATATTTCTCACTCGGCACAGGGCTTCGAGATAAGGATCTCGGACATCATTAAAACGTCGAGACCAGGGGCTTTCCAGCCACATTTGTTACTGCCGTACTTTCGCGAACAGCCTAGACTGTGCATAGCGAGCACGTTGAAGAGATATTTGGAAATAACAAAACCACTCAGAGGCGATTGCAGTAACGTACTGATCACTTCGAGAAAACCCTTCAAATCGGCGAGTACCCAGACAATAAGTCGTTGGATCCGGTCAGTGTTGGCAAAGAGCGGCATAGGACCTGAGTTCACGGCGCACAGTACAAGGCACGCGTCTACGTCGGCTGCCTTGGCAAAGGGGTTGGATATTAGCGCGATAAGAAATACCGCGGGCTGGTCAAAGGACTCGCAGGTATTTGCAGAGTATTATAATCGGCCGATTAAATCGGGCAGAAAAGACTTTGCAGCAACCGTGTTCTCATAATATTTATAAGTTAATGCATAAGATATCATTAATTACATTTTGTTAGAATCGAAGTAAGCGAATAAAAAACCGCTGATTCTTGTTCTCGAGAGACCACTGGTCTCGATAAAAGTTACGTTTTTTGTTGCCTGAGGCTGTTCAGAAAATAATAAAATAATTTTTTCTCTGAACATCTACGATGTAATCTCGAAAACGAGACTCGTAATATAATTAAACGATCAAACGAACTTACCTGTTGTGAAGTTCGATCGTAATTATATGTAGAGTCTCGTTTGAGATGATTACATCCCACCCATTGAACGTTTTATTTCCGTTCGTTTCTATCATTCCCTCCCCCGTTATTTATTGAAATGTGTTTGTTTTATTATTTTCAATCCTTATGGAGTACTTTAAACAATATGACTTGGAGAAGGAACAACCGCAGCGCCAGGGGGCCAGGCGCTCTCTTTTTTTTTTTATAAGCTCTGAATATTCGTGACACACTAACGTGAAGTAGACGGTACTACGATGTAATCATCTCAAACGAGACTCTACATATAATTACGATCGAACTTCACAACAGGTAAGTTCGTTTGATCGTTCAAATATCTAATTTTTTGCGAAGTTTATGGAGATTTTTTTCCATATGATGTAATTCGATACAATATCTTGTTCATAGTCCTACGAACATCACCTTCTAACAAGGATATTTGGAAAGAGTCCCTTTGTTGCAGAAACCATTATAAAATTCTTGGTCTTCAATTCGTGCTATTGAATAACTCTGTGTTTCAGATTCCATTTTCAATCTCAAAATGGGTTTTTTTTTGCTCCAGATAATGCTAACATGAAATGCAGAAATAATTGCGGTACATGGAGATTCACAAGCTTTCAGTCTTAGCGTAGGACCCGACAAAGAGTGTAAAATTGAATTTGGTTTCAATTGATCGTGCAACTAGCTAGCCAGATGACACCGTCAACTAAGATTAAATTTAAAGACATTTTTAACTGAACTTATTTAACAGTTCTAGATTTATATTGATTCAGTTTACCTAGCAAAATTCAACCCTACAATCTAATTGAGGACTTGAGAAACTATTTATCTGAATTCAATGCCAAAGAGAGTAAAAGTAAGCTTCAAAATAAGATACCAAATCAAATGGTATAAAGTTTGAAAAACAATGCTGGTCAATAATAATGCTTGAATTACAATGGTGCACAGAATGATTCCTCGGTAGAATGAATTGGCAGCAACGGTTAAGTAACAAACTTGTCGCTATTGGCTCGATCAAAGTAAAATGATGGGATAGTCAGCCATTATGAACTGTAGTATATCCCGCTCTTCAATTTTGCCTCAACTGATGTTAAGAAGGTGGCGATGGCCTGATAAAATTCACTCTGGCACCTGATGTCTGACGAAACAACCAGGTTCGATGGTTCTAATGATAGCACCGCTCGAGAAACCAGGATCCTTGCCACCTAAACGTTTTGACCATCAGGTGAGGCATAATTTTCCTCGTGTTAATTGAAGTTTAAACTTCGAGCCTGCTGAAAAAAAAACGAATTTTATTATTGAATCCATGTTAAAATATTGTCATTGTCAAAGATCACGTAATTGGAAATTTACTTACATGCTTCCATGCCTGACAAATTTAGTCCTGCTTTGACAATGAATTATTTCGTACCTGAAAATATTAGAAGCTATTATTATCAAACAGGATCTTTCGGTATTTTTGAAGGCAAAAAAAAGGCAGCACTTTTTGAAAGGCAACCAATGGCCAGACGAGGGGTGATCAGAAGAGTGGAGATTGGTCTCCCAGTATTATCGGACGATTGTCTTGTGAGTCATTGTTTTGTTTCCTGATTTTTCATGATTAGCATGATTTACACTGTAATATTAACTGTTGTTCTTTTTCTCTTTTCATTTTTGGATATCTGGTGAACCCTCTTTGTTAACGGAACATTGATTTTTGTACAATGGAGCTGCAAAAACTTTGTCCACTAATCAACGATGTCGGCGAGGGTTTTTGTGAGTATTGCGTCGGGTACGTTTTCTGTTAATTGCTACTCTTTGTCCTCCTAAGCTTCGTGTTTAAGATGAATAATTTCTTTATTCCTTGTTACTCATTTCTTTTATTTATTTCATGTTCATCGGCACTAATTACTGACTTCTGGAGCACTGCACCGTAACAGACCTACTCTGGAAATACCTTCTACTGGATCTCAACCATTTATTTATTTTTAATTTTATGTAAATAAAGAATCTGTTAACAAGAAACATTGTTTTTACTTACCCACCTCTGTTTGTCCAGACTCCCACTTGTTAATGATATTTCACGTTGAATTTCAGATTTCTTCTTCCAATAAATAACATTCAATTTCTGTATCATTTGATATTTGCTTTTCCGTTGAATTCTTTATTGCGTCGGTTGAATATCTTCCGAAATCAACCACGGTATTGCTGAACGATACTATTCTTCTTAGACAATTCACGCTACGTAAAAATAAACAGCAGCATAACCTCAATCCACGGCTTTACGCGCGAGAGAATTACAGCTTTTCTTTCATTTTGTGTACGTTGGCGCCTTGCTCAGCAGATGAAAACATCACCGCGGCGCGATTTCACCGACCAATGAGATTAAATTATTTGGCGCATGCGCGTTATATGTATAGTTTCAAGAGATTGTCCCGGTATACATGCCTCTGGTTTATATCGTCTTGTTTAGAAACATTCGACGTTGTGATGCCTGCCCATGCAGAAATAGGTTCAAATATCGTCCTAATTCTCGCACGCTACATCGTTAAATACGATTATTGAGTTAGATCGTGCTTCGTTCGGCGTACTCACTTGCTTGCGCTCGGTAAACGGAAAATACTACGTATTCTCAACATTGTCTAGCAATTGCTTCTACACTTGGTATTTTGTTTGGCTGAGGGTTTTTGAGTAGATATAGATGTTTGTAAATCTAACGCCATTGGAATGAGTTATAAGTCTGAGCAGCACATGAGTTATACCGCTACTCGATGGCCCGTAGAATATTGCGTGTATACTGTTTGGAAGTAACTTACCGAACCGTTTGTGTTTTTTCTCGTTTTGCTCTGAAAGTTTGTTAAAATTCATCATGGAAAGCTTAGTAGGTTGTGTCTTAAGCCGCATCTTGGACATAACCGACGGAATTTGTTGAAAGTAGCTATCGAGTCTGCGCTTAACCCGAATGTGCGCACCCAACTTCTTCTACATTGATGAGCACCTGGGGTACCCGGGTACCCACCTCCGGTTCTAATCACTTTTAGAGTTCAGATGTGAACAGAATCATTATAAATCGATTCACCTGATTGAGTAAACATAATTAAAAAGTAATTGAGCCATATTTATATTTAAAATCAGAGTGTAGTTGCCACAAGGAGAGATCGGAGGAGGGGATCTCGAGTGCTCCACAGTCAACTATTGGATTTATCGAGCAGCAGATGTTTCAAATGTTTGTGGAGGTAGCAGTTAGATAGTTAGATCCTTTTTCAAGTATACAAGAGCTCAGCAGTGACGAATTTGCTCAGTTAGGAACATTTATTAACATTAACGATGATTTTCATATGAATATATCAAATCAAATATCAAATTTTTCTCTAGTGGGTACCCGGGCACCCAGGGTATCCCCTGGGACTAACCGTACTTCAAGTTAATTTTTTTATCGCAAAAAATTTTTTTTTCGAAATATAGTGATGGGAATCTCTTCGTGGAGAGTTAAACTTCCTAGATCCGGAGGCTCCGATCGAAAAAAAAAAAAATTTTTTTTCAAATTACAAGCGAGAATGTGACGAGGTGGGTACTCGGGTATTCGAGTGCGCACATAAGGATTAAGGGGACTGAAAATACTAACAATGAGAAAAAAGCACGTGGTAAATGAAAAGTGTAAACACCGCGCGTTCTATCAGTATCTTCAAAGGTTGATGGTTTTTTACCATTTCTGATTCCTATTTTCACCCGACTTAGTGCCATGGGCGCGTTAGGTAGCAGCGTCGCAGGTGTAGCACAAGATGTTAATGACGAGAGTGCAGCTAAACGAGAACTGGAAGAAAGCAAATGGCACAACAAACTTATGGAAGCTATCGCTTTGGACTAAGAACTTCATTCAAAACCGTATAAAATGGTTTTTGGCCTTGATCTTCGAAAATACTGGATGTGAAGGTACCCGTCGAACGTTCACCTGATGGGATTTGTTAAAACATGCTAAAATATTGAAATTCCAGATTTTCTTCGTGTTTTCATACAGAATCAAATATCCACAAAAGAGTCAGCTATAGTCAACCTTGACGACAAAGACGGTCTGGGAACATACTGGGTTACGTATGAGAAACTTAATAGTAATATTGATTACCTTGACAGTT
Source organism: Neodiprion pinetum (assembly GCF_021155775.2). Classification (NCBI taxonomy): domain Eukaryota; kingdom Metazoa; phylum Arthropoda; class Insecta; order Hymenoptera; family Diprionidae; genus Neodiprion; species Neodiprion pinetum. Next base: position 12,536,652 of record NC_060238.1, on the reverse strand, counting down.
TTGGTGACCTTTAAGCACGCTCAGACCTCTTAAAATACCTCAGCGTTGGTAGGGTTAAATATAATCACGGAAGGTACTAGGATTATTATACATTTGACTGCGGACATTTGTGTCTCAAATTTTTAAACGGTGAGCTTTATAAGTTCAAGTGGGACACCTTCCTTTTCCCATGTGTTCAGAAATTTTTGTAATTTTTTCACAGATTTTCTAAGCAAAATAAATGTATCGCGAGATTTTTTCTTTCAACTTGAATGGTTTAAAAGTTACAATGGGTTGATTTTCCAAAAAAAAAAAATAGCAAAAAATCGATATCCTTCTCTCCTTCATATATTCCCTTCGTCGTACAGATTGAAGCAAAAACTCGTTTCAAAGCATCTAAATCGTACTTTCATCTTATTTATTTCAAGTTTATGGAATCGCTGATTTTTCATTTATTGAAAATAATAATATTATTTAAGCGTGATTTTCAAGATGATGAAACTGTATGAAAATTTTGAAAATAATACGAGCGTGTTCCTTGATTTATTTTATAAGAAACCTATGAGTTTGGAAGTGAAATTCTGACGGAAACTACATTTAAAAAGCAATTGACTCATGCAGGATGTCACGCTTGGCCGCGTACGCGGGAGCACCGAAACCGAGGCTCGGCCGTTTTGCATACAAGTAATGAAGGGGGGTACCTAATACACACGTTTGACTCAATTGAATTTATCGTATCACAAATTTACTTATTTTATTACGTATTAAATACTCATCTTGAAATAACAAAATTTTTCAACGGAAATACGCACGTTACTAAAATCTTGGAACACAATATTTCACATTCGAAAGTAAAGCTCTTAGCTGTGCGACAGCTACCGTACGTTAAGAATAAGTAGTGAACAAAATATTCTTTTTGATTCCATAAAATAAAATAGGTCACAGTGTTATTCAGTTGATTATCTACTCAATAACAAACTAAGAACTACTCAACATAAGTTTCAGAACTATAGCTACATTTAAATAAAATCTTAAAGTAAACAGGAAATTTGCATTTCTACTAATATTCGACTTAGTTGGCAACCAATGCTTCTCCTGACTCCTGTGCATTGGAATGTTTTTAGCAACAACATTTTTTTGACATTTTCGCTTCATGCAATGAAATGCCAATGTAACACGTACTAACTTAGCTTTTTTGAATCGAACTTGTAATGCAACAGCTTCTTCTATATAATCCTCATGAGTGAGAAAATCTATAAAGATGTTTTTGATATTCTTATTATTATTGGCTCAAGAAAAATATTTGTGGGGATTATTTATTAGATCTTGTGATGGTTCTAGATTGCTTTTTGCAGCTATAATTTTGAGGGCACCCCTAATGCCATGACAACGCCCTTTTCCATTCAAAGTAGTGAAGATTCTGCGTGAACTCCAATAAGCGGACTGCTGCTGAGCAATGATCGCATGTGTCACCAGCGATTCTAGTTGTGCGCAGAATTTTCTCAAGTAATCTTCCACAGGTGTTTGCATAGTTTCTAGATTTGTTCTACTCACTAATATTCATCATCTAACTAACTTCTATTCTGGAATATCGTAGGTTAGCCGATTTTTTTATAGGTTCATTATAGACGGACGAACATATTTTCACCTATGCCCCAAAAGTTAGGCTTGGGTTCGTACAAAACGATTGTTTGAACTTTTGAGACCCCACATTTTGTTGAATAATGTCTTTGTTGTGGGTCATACACGAAAAGTGTTCAAACACAAGTTGTTCGTCTCATTATTCTCGATAAGACAAGCTGTCGTGAGGTCAATTTCCTCTATTTGTTTAGTTGCAAAATGCAAAATGCCGTGTGGAAAAAAAATTACATTTCTTGTTCTGAATTTATGAATAAACAACGTGTGGCTTTGATACTCATGGTACAGGTAATTTAAAGTGTCTTCAAAATTATCGTGCAAGGTGTTTTTGGCTGTGTTATCTAGTCGAGCAACAATCCGCGACAAGCCAAAATCCGTATATCGTCCGCCTTTTCTTATGTGATTGGCCCACGGGTTGCCAAAAACTCATGGAGTCAGTTCGTTACTAGTACTTTCCATAAATGAAAAACAAAAAATCTGAAACTCGAAAATCACAATTTTTGGGCGACTTGAAATTTTTTGCTTTTAAACAAATAGAGATATCTCCAGAAATATTCATATTATTGTGAATATTAGGATGGATTGTACTTGCACTGAATTTGACGAGTAATTAAAAAAAAAAAACATGAATATCTTGATTATAACCGAAGATAACGGTGTTTGAGTGTTATTTTGTTTATTGTTGGTGTAATTAATATTAAGGGGGAAAAAAAATATCAGCTGTTTCTCAACCCCCCAAGACATCAGCGTGAATTTTTTCAGATCTCTGGGTACGTTGTATCTAGTAAAAAAAAATTGCTCAACGTTCGTCGAGCGACGTTAGTCGGAGGAATGAAGCCGGGCAGCGTGGTGAGGGCTGGAGGCTTCGCGCGCCCGGCTGTTCTCACCACTTACTTAACAATTCAATAACTCCGTATTAATTGTCGTACAAAAATTTTTTTTCGAACTTTGCTATTGTTTTCTGAACAATTCGAATCTGTGATTAGATTTTTAATATTTATAATATTTTTTTTCTTTTAGATTTTAGACATATTCTTAGGAAATATTGCTATAAATAACTTTAGATATATAATATCTGTGAATTTTAAGATGGAATGAAATTTAAAAAAATTTAATTACGGTGATGTGAGTATGTATACATACTGTAACGTGGCATTTTTGATGCCCGTTACAAGGGGCTCCTTGAACCCTGGGCGAAACCAAAATTTAGGAATTTCCGAAATTGAGTCGCGAAGTCTTTGCAAAAGAGCGCCAGGACTAGAGTCACGCATCCGAAACTACGAGAGGGACACCTTAGCGAATAGCGTAAGATATTTCAGATTTCTTGTTTTTTTTATTTTTCGAGCTAGAATGGCATCAGGCAAGAAGTTGACACCGATTCGAGGAAATCGCGAAGTGGCGGACTAGCGATAATTGCGAAGGAATGATGTCGAGGCTGCGGAGGGGGAGCCGACGCAGATCCACGCATCACGGGAATCCAAGGTGGACGCGATTCCCGCTGGCGGCTGGCGCGCCGCAGTCTCTCCCCATTCACCCCGCCAACAATTGACTAGCGAACTTGTGACGGACCGACTTGCGACGAGGGAGCACCACGCTCACCGCCAAGACGCCATGGAGCTGCGCGGAGGACGAGATTGCGATCTAGCTTCAAGTTCTGCGCAGCGATGCTATTAAAGGTGCGCGTCGAGTTGCGTGATCGACGAAATCGATGACGGATCAATTATTGCGTATTTTTGTGGGTATGACGTCACGTATGGGATGGCGTATCGAGATCCGTGTTGCAGCAGGTCGTAGGTTTTTGAAACCACTCTAGTTCTGGCGGTCGTGATAAGTAGTCACGTTGTGGGGAGTTTCGCGAAGTAATGGAGTTGCCCAAAAATCGCGAGGGGAATGGAAAAGGGGTTGCAAGGATGTAGAAGGTAAGCGCTGCTTCTATCCCCGCGATTGAATTTCGAGCATAATTACGAAAAGGCTTGCCGAGTAACGGATAGCCGTTTTGGATTTGCGTTGTAGAAAAGTACTCGAAATTCTTTTGCCGATTATTTTGCTTGATGACCGTAGCCTGAGTACGCGTGTTAGAGTAGAGTGAAGTTTGAGTTCTTGAGAAAGTTGAGTAGAGTCACGGGTTTTAGTTGAGTCTCTCTCGTTTTTGAAATCAAATATAGCCGAATTCCGCTGTACCGGGTCAAGCCGCGTTATCGGGTTTTTCAGTGTCACCTCTCGAGGAGGTCGGGAAATGCCGAATTGGAGTGCTCGGATTAGCGGATAACGTTTTCGAGGATCTTGAGACGGTTTGATTTCGGATGCGTTGTGATGGCGTATAGTTTAGGTTACGTTTAGTTGCGCCTGCGTTCAGTTCCGTACCCGTTAGTTAAGATAATGTGAATTGAGTTGTGTTACTTTGAGATTGTGTTTAGTTGAGGTTTAGTGGTGCTTGCGCTTAGTCAAGTTGCCGTTTAGTTAAAATAGTGTTTAGTCGAGTTGAGGTGATGTATAGTCGAAATTGCCGTTGCGTTGAGCAGCAGTTCGGACGAAAAGTTTGAGTATTGAGTTTTGTTTGCGTTCGAAATATAGTAACGTTTGCGGATTCGTTTGGTTGAGATAAGTAGGAAAGAGCTTCAGGTTAAGTTATGTTGTCTCGTTTAGATTTAGGGCAGCTCGCGGTAGCGTCGAAGCGCCGAGTCAGGTGAGATCTCGGGTGAGATTGAGGACGCCGTCTGTTCGGTAGCCCGACGGCGCACCGTCGAGTAATTAGTTTTAGTTTCGGTTTCGAGCAATAATCGCCATGGAGAAGAAATGGCAAATTTGCGAAATCAGAATTGCGCATGAAGATTTTGTGATTATCGAGTGACATTTTAGTTAGGGAGCCGCGAGCTCAGCAGAGTAAGAAATAGACTAGGTCACGTGTAGTTTTCTGTTTAATTTTAGAATCGCGACAAGCGACTTTTGGATTATATTTTTTTTTGTTTTTGTATCACCGCTATTGGGAAATACACGATTTTGTTTTACTTCTTTTGTTAAATAGCGTGTGTATTTCGAGTGTCTCTCTCTCTCCAAAAATTACTCCTCCCCTCTCCGCGGTACCGAGCTATCGACCATATGCCCGAGGTATAGCGCATTGATGATTTCGAGGCGTGTTAATCACGCCAGGCGCCCAAAAAAACTTCGCGATATTGTTTTTAGATCCAAGGTACATCGTGGACGCCAAATTATTGTGCACGCGGTAAGTTCTCGGTCATTTTCTCCGAGTGACCGAGGAGCGGGAAAAATCCACGTCACAATACATATATGCATTGTAACGCTAAATTCTGTTACCCTCGGGTGAGGACTTACCGTTGACACTTTAGCGCGATTCTCTACTTATCCGCAATATCAAACTATAACAAAATAATTACGTTGGGCGCCAGACGCGTTAGCGTCGATTTTCAAACAATAATGCAAATCAATAAAATTAACACAAAACCGTACAAAAGAGATAAATAGAGAACCCGTTGTATGGCTGGCTAGGCACAGGTACGATCGCGTACATCCCGGTAGAGTGGCGGAATTCAAGGCAGCTAACAGTAATTCCAGAATTAAAGAAAATAACAAAATGAAAAATAAACTCCAGGCAAAAGGAAAATGAACAGGTCAGTCGATCATATATTGTCGAGAAGGTTACATGATTGAGACAGGCAAATAAGATGGTATCGACAGCGGTAGTTAATAAAATAAATAATCGTTGTTCACAAAAATTTCGGTAGAATAGCAGTAAACGGTAGTTTTAAAACGAGAGACGGTAGTTAACAGAGTAAAATGGACGTAGGTCAGGAGATGCGATATAATGCAAGAGTTGACTTAAAACTACACGTCACTGGGCGACGTGATCTTACCCAAGTTGCAAATGACGCTACGAAAATTATTATTCTGTCAATCAGAACGAGAGAACTTTACTGCGATCGGTAGAAAACAACGTATCGATAGTTCGGTAGATGATACGACAAATTTACCATAAATTACAACCAGTATGAGAGGTTGACATTCAGTAACAATTTACCAAGTCGACAAACGATCGACTAGATAGCCTTCGGTAGAATTATTCAGAAACGGTAGATTCGACAATTTAGAATTATTACGTACTTGAGGAATTAAATAATGAATTCCTGAACATAACTTTTGAGAGAATACAAAATACAAAATTATGAGAGTGAGAGAATTTCGGAGAGTTTACAAAATAGAGAAATACACTAAAATACACCGCGATACAAAAGAATAATTCACAGAACTTAATTTAACAAAATACAGAGAAATAAATAACAGGCAAAAATAATATAAAGTTGCCAATAGCAATAAAGAAAATGTGCGGTAAAATCTAGGGCTGATTCTACGCTCGCTTGTACTCCAAGGAACTCGATATATAATACAATAGGCACAAAAATAAATAAAAATATAATAAGCGATAACAGAAATAAAATATACTACTATTACAAAAAAAGTATGGAATAAAATATAAAGCCAATAGGGCTCAAAATACGATAGAAGGTACAGAAGCAGGCTAATAGAGATTCACAAATAATCAGAAAAATCATAAATACAAGAGAAGTAATTATTTGGCAGTTACGAGGTGGCTCAGATACGAAAATGATGAATTACTGAAATCATGCAGTCACACGGCGGCCTACTGCAACTCTAGGCCGTGGACCATGATTCACACAAAACTGGCATCACACGATGCAACCAAGAAACAATAAATATAATGTTAATGACCGAAATCATGCAGCCACACGGCAGCTTACTGCAACTTTAAGCCGTGGACCATGATTCACACAAAGTCGATAAATACCATAAGAAAGAATAGAATTTATGAGCAACTTCGTAACGATACTATTCAAAGGCAGAAGCCTTACCTTGGCGGTTGACTTCAGGCACGCAAACTGACTCTAATTTCAATTATACGTTATATTAGCAAAACTGACAAGGAAGGGAAGAAGAATGAAAAGAGTTTAAAAGGATAAAGGTTTTCGGTAGAATAAACGATAGAACGATAGCGGTAGAAGGAAAGGTATCGGTAGCTTAAATCGGGAGAATAATCGGAAAGCAAAGCTGTCTCTCAGCAGGTTAAGCGTAGAATAGGAGGTCGTAGTTCGTCTCGCCGATCTCGCGGTTGTCATGAGGTGATTCTTCTTCTTTGATTGGTGAGTTGACCCCCACCGCAAATAGGCCATCCCCTGTGGCGAATATTGGTTACTGCGTGGTCATACGTTTTCAAAAATTACCGCTAGATGTGGTGTAATGTGCTACTCGCGATTTCGTCGTTGACACCAACTCGTACGATTTTGTAGCTGCTTCGGTTTACGGTCCAGGCTGCCTATCATCGGGGACTTCTTTGGCAGAGGCATACACAGGGTGCCTCTCGGCCAAAGTTACCGGGTGGAGAGTGACGCCTCATTGTTCACCTCCACCGGCTTTTGTACAGCCAGTAGCTAGCTGCCTGTACCTAAGGTCGTGCAGTCAGATGGTTGGCCAAACCGTGGACCACGACCCACACAATTAGTCCCTGCCGATAGGAAGGCAGCGTCGATCCTCAGAATGATTGCTTTATCAACCTGGACGTAGTGGTTTGGGGTCGGTCCGGCACCAGGCCGGTAAGTCGGAGGATGGCAGGCTACGGTCTGCCCTTCACACTATCCTTACGGCATCCGATAGAGCTGGCGGCTGGTTCCTCTTCGGGAAACGGTGCCCTCGGCCGCCGGGAGGATTTTTATCTCCCTGTTCACCAGCAGTCGAGGCGATACGGAAGGTTCGGGTGGATGCTACCCCAGGTGTATATAAAGGTGCACCAAGGTAGCCAGTGTAGTCTGATGAGACCGTCAGTAGGCGAAGTCGTCGAGAGCTGCAAGCGGTAGCTAATGGTCCCTTGTTGGTCGGGATCGTTGTCGTCCAAGTACCTTATTAGCTTGCGCCGAAGCGCGAAATAAAGAATTTACAAAAAAGAATTAGTTCAAAGTAGTTATTGCCTATTTTGTATCGAGTTTGGTTGGAGTACCCTGCTGAGGACGCGTAAACTAAAAATAATAGCGGTTGTGTGCCCTTGTGACGGGCGACTCTGAAACGCCACGTTACAGCATATATAATGGAAGAGCGAGAGAGAGATTCCAAGCGTTATAACGGGTTTTTGCTTCAAAATATGTATTTTACTCACATGTATATATATATTTCTTTACATTGGACTCGTCCAAAATTAAAAAAAAAAATTAACATCGCGTAGGGTAATGGTAGGAAAAATGAAACTGATTTGACCGTCAATTATATTCAATATTACTATACATAAAATAATGGTGACCATGTGACCATAATCATCCATACATATTTTTTTTGCTCGAAATTGTGTATACATATTATTTTATATTATCAAATTATTCATCACATTATTATGTTATATTAACCCGTTATAACGCTTGGAATCTCTCTCTCGCTTTTCCATTATACATGTATATATGTATGTATATTTACTCACACCACCGTAATTAAGTTTTTTCTAATTTGATTTGATCTTAAAATTCACAGATATTATATATCAAAAGTTATTCATAGCAACATTTTCTAAGAATATGACTAAAATCCAAAAGAAGAAAAAATATTATAAATATTGAAAATCTAATTACAGATTCGAATTGTTCAGAAAAAAAAAAACATAGTGGAAAATAAATTTACGATAATTGATAACGGAGTTACTGAGTTGTTAATTAAGCGGTGAGAACAGCCAGGCGCGCGATGCATCGAGCCCCCCACCACGACGCCCGGCTTCATTCCTCCGACTAACGTCACTCGACGAACGTTGAGCAATTTTTTTTTCACTAGATACAACGCACCTAGAGATCTGAAAAAATTCACGGTGATGCCTTGGGGTGTTGAGAGATGGCTGATATTTTTTTTCCCCCTTAATATTAATTACACCAACGATAAACAAAATAACACTAAAACACCGTTATCTCCGGTTCTAATCAAGATATTCGTGTTTTTTTTTTCAAATTACTCGTAGAATGAAGGACAAGTACAATCCATAATAATATTCACAATAATATGAAAATTCTCGGAGACATCTCTATTTGTTTAAAAGCAAAAAATTTCAAGTCGCCCAAAAATTGTGATTTTCTAGTATAAAAAACTTTTTTTTTTCATTAATGGAAAGTACGAGTAACGAACTGACTCCATGATTTTTTGGCAACCCGTGGGCCAATCACATAAGAAAGGGCAGACGATACACGGATTTTGGCTTGTCGCGGATTGTTGCTCAACTATATAACACAGCCAAAAATACCTTGCACGAAAATTTTGAAGACACTTTAAATTACCTGTACCATGAGTATCAAAGCCACACGTTGTTTATTCATAAATTCATAACAAGAAATGTAATTTTTTTTCTACACGGCATTTTGCATTTTGCAACTAAACAAATAGAGGAAATTGACCTTACGACAGCTTGTCTTATCGAGAATGATGAGACGAACAACTTGTGTTTGAATACTTTTCGTGTATGACTCACAACAAAGACATTATTTAACAAAATGTGGTGTCCCAAAAGTTTAAAGAATCGTTACGGACAAACCCGGACCTAACTTTTTGGGGCATAGGTAGAAATATGTTTGTCCGTCTATAATGAACCTATAAAAAGATTGGCCAACCTACTTTATTCCAGAATAGAACTCAATTTTATTCTCCTGGACTATCTGTACGTCACGGTATCAATCAATTCCTCTTTATTCCAATTGCTTTACTACATTTTCGCAGCCTGGCCAACTAATACACTTCTTTAGATTATATTTGCTGCTGGTGGATTGCACATCATTCGTTTCAAACATTCTTTGTAATTAGTCAGTGGCCGCCGCATGTTTACTGGTAATTGCGCTGTTCTTGCACCTTTTAAGAATAATTTCACACTTCCATGGATCGCGTATACATAAACTGAATAAATCTCCCTAACTTCGGGGAGTACGCAGTGTTTTAGCCTTAGCTCACAAAACTTTTGAAAGCCAATGTTAAAGTTGGGGTACTTTTCCATGCAGGTGCGGTATGCCTCTTTTAAATTGGCAAGTATCATTCATTTTTGTTCATGTATTTTTTGATCATTTCCTTCAGTCACAACATAAGTTTTTCACCCGCGATCACACGACTAATAAGATCAGACGTATAAAAATTCACAACACAGGTTAGTGTATCTTGGCTCAATTTTCCACCAGTCTTCACGATGGGGTGGAACTTCGGGTTCTTCTGCTGTTTTTTCGAGTTTACTCCTTAAGAAACTATTCGAGTTATAAGGCCCGGAACGAAAATTTTATGAGGAGTAAAATCAAGTGTAACACGAAAACTTGAGGCGTTATAGAAAGAGACAAACATATTCATCTGTAGGATTGAACGTGCAAAAGAATGAGATGGAATACATTATACAGCGTATTCTATCCTCGGGGTCTCCTCTTTGTGCGATGCTTTGTAGTCTCACTGTATGGTTTACTACCTCTGGTCTGAGAGTTGGTTGTGTGCGTATGTTTGTACGTGTTTTTTGTGTGCCTGCGTATTACGAAGTGCTACCGCAACTTGTATACTGCTGCCAAGTACAGGGTATGAATGCTGTATAATAAATACATATAGTAGCATTTATTGTATCGATACAACGTACACAAACAGCAACCTAACCATCAACTTTTAATGTTTTGATTTTAAAGTTTTCTTGTACTTATATGCATTGATACGTGTATTTTTATGTACAACGCTTTTATTGAAGTAATATAAATAATCTGAATAATTACAGATATATGTTTGTTTCTCTTATCATTTTGGAAGATGCGTTCATTTACCCTCTTTTTCTATTCTATATATATCATAATTATCGTTCGTAAGGAGTAAACTCCAGTCGTGCGTTGGAGCTGACACACACTTTTTTTTTTTTTTTTGGCTACGGAAATGACCCGGTCTGAAACATCGAAGTTTTGATGAACACTGAGAAATGACCAATTTCGAAATATTGTTGAAATTTGAATTTTTTTCTACCGGTCATTTTTACGATGGTACTCTTCCTTTCATTTTTGAATTATTTCACTGTTTGTTGTTTTATCTTCCGATTACATTTTAATTTCACCTTTAATATGAAATACGTTTGAAGCTAGTGTTCTTCACAATTTTTCAATTTTGTCTTTAAAATATTACCTCTGCAGTGATTTACGTTTACCGATGGGTGATGTTCCCAGTTCTAGTAAACTTTCATTTAGTTTAAAAATGTCGACGGAACTTTTTTTTGGCGTAGAATTCTCTTCGGTGCTTGACGATTGAATCACCGCACTGGTGCAAAAAACTATCACTGATTTCACCGATTTCAGGCATTTTTTCAAGTTGCAACCGTCAATAATCACAAATTTTGATATTTTCTGATTTTGTTATATTTTTGATTTTCAATTTCCGAACCACCGTCAGATGTTTATGTTTCAAAATTTTCGTGGATTTTCTTGAGTACTTTTCTAAATTGAACGGGTTGAAGCAACGGTCATAACCACGGTCTTATACACAGGTCTGGGCACTCCGGCTGTAAAACCGTGCTCTAAAATGAAGCCGATGTTGTGAATTTTCGCCGCTAGCGCTAGTGAGGGAGAGGCCCACTTAGTACGCATGCGCAGCAACTGTTTCTTCATTTACAATCCGTCAACCTCTTTCGACAGTTCACTCAGTTCAATATCTATGCCAGTATTTTATTATTTATTCAGCATAAATTTACCGTTATGTGTTTCGAAATATTTATTCGAAAAAAGAACAATGGGTACAAAATGTGTAATTTCGGGATGTAAAAGTGGATACACGAGCAATGAAGAACGCGTCTCTTTGTTCCTTTTTCCGCAAAATGATGAGTTACGTGCAAAGTGGGTGAGCGTTATTCCTGCTACAAGCATAAACGTAACGAGCGCGCACTCAATATCCGAAAAAAAAATTCTTCCCTCCGACATAAAATACCATTTGGCATGCTCAGAAAGTAGCAATATAATTTTTTCTTGAAATAACTGATGTTATAAATGAATATGCAGGTTGCTTATCACCATCCAAGACTGGCAAAATCAGCCATTCCATCGATATTCCCATTGACTAGCAAATACAAGCTTTGCATGAGCAGGGTACGATAAAACAACGATGATGTTCATCCAGGTATGTCCCTGCGTTCGACAAGCACTGTAGATCAACAATCAGCTCACAGCATAAAGTACGTAGCAAACCGTACGTCGCAACATCGATGACGGACAAAGGCCAAGAATCAATAAATTCTGCAGAATGCCACAAACGATCAATTGAGTATCTTGTTCGATAGGTGGGTGCAGGCCTCTCTTATGTGCGTTCACCCAAGAAGCCAAGATTCGTTACCTACAGAAGTCAGCTGATACTGGCAAAAAACAAAGAACAAGGGTTGAAAAATAGAGAAAACTGGACTATGATTGTACAACGCATTTCGTAAACAATCCGAGAACTGCGTGACACATGATGCAAGCAATGTTTGCCATTCTGTATAACAAATGACTTATCGCACAATTATTTGCCGGCCTTGGTGTTTCCCTTTACGGCCTTGGTACCTTGAAAAGTTGATTGCGTTGTATTCTGTGCGAACTAGTCCCACGTCTGTTCGTGTTTGGTTTTTTTTCTTTTATTGATCACCAGGGGTGATAGAAATTTTTATGCTACACAATGCAAGCTATAAGGTCGACAAATAATTACTCGAATACTATTCATGGCTTGATGTATATTCTTCGAAACATAACTTTCAGTAAAAACATGTATGACATGTATAGTGCTATGTGTTACGTAATCTTTTTTTCTGTCTTTCATGAACATGTAACTATTTTTTCTGTATATTAGACAGTAAAATCTTTGACTGAAGCAGATTTGGTGTGACACGCGCATTGATAGCTAGTGTTTCAAATATAAATGACCAAACGCATGATCAAACATTAACATCGAGGGACCATTTTACTTGAATAATTAGTGAAAAATCACTGAGAATCACTGGGATTCAAGATATACTTTAACATCGGAAATTACTTGGAGATCTGTAATATGCGCAACGTCTTCAAGCATTTGGGAAATATTGGAAGAGTAGTGGAATTTGAACTATTTTTGTATATTGGACATCGCCAGGGAATCACTTGAGAATCGTTAATGACTTCAAAGCGAGTCACCCCTTTGACCATCGCCGCCGAATCTGTCCATTAATTTCTTTGTAGAACTTCAAGTTCCATCGAAAGCAGTTTCATAATATCGCTTTAGGAAGATTTGAAACTTTTACACATTAAAATTTAAAGTCGAGTCTTTCAGCAAAATCATAGTGATACCAATTTAACAGCAAAGTATCGTGTGTGTTGATTTCCGTGCTATCAAATGTTGGTCACTTTAAAGTGAAACTCACAAGATTGAAGATAATTCCTGCATGTTTACTCTTGATGTTGCGTAGGTAACTTTCAACGATCAAGTTTTGAGCTACGTGACATTTGTTGATCTAATTTTTTATTTCACAGTGTCTGTTCAGAAACGAGATTTACTTACAATTCCAATCGATAAACTTTATTTAATAACTCAATTCGGTATTGATACAGAGATTCCATGATAAATATTTGAATAATCATGGAAAGTTGGGTACCTTGAAACTTTGCAAATAAGCTCGATCGATTCAAATTTCAAGTATATGAAGCGATATACATAGCACTAAGTGCTCAGTGTATCGAGCATAGTTAGGTGGATAAATTCGAACTAATAACGTACACCTTGCCAATTATAATTGATCTTCCGGGATACAAGACTTATGAAGCTGCAAATAAGAGAAATCAGTAATATAAATCTCAGAACAGATTTATAAATTTCAAGAAAAGTACTGTTTCGATACAATATAAACAATGTCACTGGTCAGAGTGCTAATGTTAGTTTCTGGATACTGATTCAATGCGTATAATATAATGAAAGAAAGTGATGTTCATGATTTCCATATTCATAGGTTCAGAACTAAGTAAAAATATATAAACTGGTCATAATTATTAGACTTCTTTTAATTGGTTTCATGAACTGTGGAGCCCTCAATGAGGCTAGACGTAGAGCTGCTTGTCTTACAAAGCATAAGTTTATACTCATATAATCGAGTAAACTTGGTTTGACAATGTATGGCACCTTCGAACTAACTAAATGCTGCGATGAAATCAGTTTAAAGTAACTGTGATTTTGTTCCAAAACAATTCTCTGCATTTCTAAGTTACCAATGTCTACCAAAAGTAGTTTACACGTAAAAATAAGAACAAGTAACAAATAACTCCTTAGTACAAAATGTAATGGTACCCCTCCAAGAAGCATCTTTAGTGAAAAATCTTTCGCCAAGTACATACAAAATCTGGTCATTACCAACAAAAATATCTTCTGTGATCAAAAATGTATGCATGTAATCGTCTCACAGAGAAAAAAAAGAATCAATTCACTTACTACAAGTGCATGTCTGTCAATTCACAATGAAAGCACGATTGAATCTTAACCCTTAGCTTTCATATCTCTTTGGAATCACACGGCTGTCAATGGAATCAAACTAACTCTAAACAAATCTGAATTAAAATGATGATTAAGTATGAATTAAAAACGAAATAACTCATACCTCGATGAAAATCCTGAAAAAATTAAATTAGTAAGAATTAGGTGATTGTATGCATACATTTTCGATCGGAGAAGATATTTTTACGGGATATCTTATTTTTAATGCACTTGACGAAAGGTTTTTGCACCAAAGGTGCTTTTTGGAGGGATCACTATTTCTTTGAGTAACTAACCTGTAATTAATGGTCAGTGCATCTATTAGCTTCCCACTTAATTTGCTCTTTCCACGGAGGCCTTTTACTTTTTTTCATATTATGTAAACGGGTTTCTATTCGTTTTTACTCATGATCAATGTATTCTTTCTTAAGAACTGTGGAGTTTTCTTAAGGATTAGCATCTAAAATGCCGTTGAATGTTTTCGAGTTGCTGTCGCCAATGTAATTTGCGTATTTAACGTCAAGTGAGTTTGAGAGCGCTGAAACATCTCAATAACTGCGTCCACCTCCATCTTTTCACCCGATCCTTCGTGATTCACATTGTATTCATTGGCATGATGTTTTACTCACTCAGCATATTCTGCGGTATCTTTTTTTTTAACTCTAATATTCGCATGCTTTACAATACTTAGATTACACGAAATAATTGGAAATTTCACCGGTATTATAGACAATTGGAGCAACTAAACCGTACAATAACGAGAAACCTTTGCTCCTCCACGTGACGTTACCTGATACTGTAATTCCATTTTTATGTCCTTTTTTGGTACAAATTACTTTTTCTCATTTTGCAGCATTTGAAATGCTCTTCTTGCAAATAGTATCAGTTACAATGGAAATGTTTCAAACAACTTTATTATAATAAGAGTGAAAGATGCGTCAGAACAGTTCCATAAAAACACCAAACACGAACTGCCAGCAACCTCATGGTAATTACAATTCTGCATTGAATTTCAACGTAATTACGAATAAGTAGGTAACTTAATAATTTTGTTTGTTTACAACTTTCACAGGATACTACTATTTAAAATCCCAAGTCTCGCTTGCCACTTTCAGAAAATTTCACTACTGATTTACATTTTTTACAATCGACAAAATTTGGAAAAGCAGAAAAAATAGTAATATATTTCATCGTGCAAGACCCAAAAGAATCGTTTACTCCAACATCATATAGATCTTTGAACTGTTTCAGTTTCTTTCAGTGGTACTAACATTCAAATTATCTGAGGCCTCTAATTCATGGCGGTTCGACGATCGTCTTCTTAATATTTTCCATTTCTTTCGGGAAGTACTTTCTTATCCTTTTTTTATTACTATACACTACTTTTTCACTCACGTAGAAAATTAAATTAGACACTGCTACCAAATATTGAAAAATATTATTATAATCAAACTTGTAGAATAACGCAGAGAAAAACACGTCTTGTGCGAATAGCGTCCTTTTTGAATGCCCGAATGTAAATGTAATACTGACGCTACACAGACGCTTTTCGTTATCTGTGTGTTAAAAATAACCTCTATGTGTCATCCAGGTGAATCTCTGACACAAAATCCTCTTAAGATAGCAAATGCCTTCATTATTCCTTGCCGTTTACTTGCTCCAATTCTCCCAAATTAGAGCGTGCTGTAGTTATCATAAAAGGCGCTCGTAGCGGACCGGGAGGGACTGCGTCAAAATTTAAAATTCAAATACTTAGATATATTTCCCGTTATAATTTTATTTTAAGTATATCATTTGTCAATTGTCAAGGCAACCTAATATGATCCACCAGGACAAGTCGTTTTCAACCCCTCATTTATTTTTTTCATGCACATTTCACAATGTAAATATCTGACTCTGCTGATCTTAGAATTAAATTATACTTTTGTTGGGTTATTCGTCCGACCCAAGGCTAGTTGAATTTTACCCGTTTTTCCCTTTTATTTTAATATCCAACTGTTATTCTATTACGAAATTTTCAAACTTTGCAGCATTTCACCAATTCTTTTCGTTCTAGAACACATTTTAAAAACATGTAGGGAATTTGTATTTTACTTGGAAATGAATTTGAAAAATTCACTACCCTTTAAACTTGTGATTATGAATCCTAATTTAATGGCAATAATGAGTAAGAGATACTTTACTTGAAAGGTCAGAAGCAAATCTCCAGACACGGAAACTATCGATGATGACCTTCTACGAACAATTTAAAGTTGAATATCATAGAACAACAAAATATTTTCATCCATGATTTTAAAAAATTCTCCATTTTGATGGCTCAATTTCTTTTGAAATAACGTTGATGTCACGCTCGTTCGGACGTAGAACGTTTTTCACTGAGGTGAAAAATATCAATATAATCGGAAAATTGTTTCTATTTTGGAAATTGTCTTTTAATTATCCTCTCATGAACTTAAATGTCAAGGCTTTACTAAAATGAGAAAAGAAACAAAAAAAAAAACTGACGTTCGAACACAAAAAATTATGAAGAGTCCATTGCTATACGTATAATTTCCCTTTCTCGAGAAATTCTACACTGACACTCCAGGTGATAAATTCTCTCAGCGTGACGGCCTCACTTGTCATACAAAACAGAATTTGCAGTGTCACAAATCATTCCTAAAAGTCCGTACAATAATATTTGCGTATCGGAAAAAGGCTTTAGTGAATTTTTTATTTACATAACGGAAAGGTATAAAACTCTATCTCTTGAAAAGAAATGTAAGTCAAAGTAAGGAAGACGTATGTAAAATGTACATAAAAAAATAAATAAGCCCGCAATTTCCGTTGCTTATACTGAATTCATAATTCGTTTGAATTGGCTTATTCAAGCTACAGTCATGCCAAAATTAGATATAACCGCTTCCGGAATGTACAATTTCTGCCTCTCATTCAAATATTTCAGACAGAACTGACTGCCGAGCGATAAGATTTCGTCGTAAAAGCTGCCTCATCTACACATCCCCCTGCCTTCGTTTCAAGAACAGATCAATATGTGGGTTAAACAGTGGACACAAAAAAAAAATTGAACCGATGTGTAAAAGTACTTTTACAGATTTGTCACTTCTTCGACTAAGAAAGAAAATTTAAAATGTAGCAGTTACTTCTTTCCATCTTTAATTTAAATGTTTAATAGTGGCTTACCTTCTTCATAAACGACATCACGTTTGTAGGCAACATCTCGGATGGGTTGACGTGGAGTCGATGATGGGGGTGTGATAGTAGTACGGAAAGTGGGTCGTTTTCGGCTGTCGTTCTATTAATTCAGGTCACAAAACAGTTCCTTCTTGCTTAAAATTTGATAGGGACACTCTTCACATAAAATCACGTCACCTGCTCGTGCGTGGATACATCTTTTATCAAACGCATGCCGAGTCTGTAAGAAAAATTAATAACATGGCGTTAGTATTGTGTTTTGGTAAATTAAACTTTCAAGTAGAAGCAAATAGAACAGTATTTGACATCACCCGTTTAAATTTAGTTGACATTTTTTTCAGATGACGTCAACACTTTCAATACCCAATGTCTGCATTTCTGACTTTTACAACTATTTCAAAGATATGAATCATGAGTATTCTGAGCGTTTCATAGTACCACGACTTTTGCAATACTCGAAGAATTTTTGAAAATTTCGTTTTTTGTATGGAGCTTTCTAAGATCCGTCGAATCATGAAGTTACGAATCATCTCCATTCGTTCAAAAATATAATCAGAATATAAAATTGTCTGAAATAATTGTTCTTACCTCCCACACGATTTTAACACATTCCTGATCAATTTGAAAAAGATAGATATCGTGAACATTGAGTCTTGTACATTTAAAATTACCGAAGTGCTGAAAACAGGAGAGAAGAAAAAATAAATCCGCCATACAACCGATGTTGAACTGTAACTGAAACAAAAATATAAGTTTTAAAAATGTTTTGAAAATCTAGAACGATATGATGAAGGTATAGAAAGCTTTAAATATCTCTAACTCAGAACTAGCGGAATATAAAAAACGCAGTTTTAGAGGTATTTCAGTATCACCGGGAAACTTTCAATCGTATCAAAAATAGTCAGGTCCTAACTTGGTCGACTTATGGCAAGAAATTTACTAAATAGAATATTACGAATCACAGAATGATTGGGATGATCTAAGCAATTGATTTACGCTCATATAATTTTATACGTATGGATACGTAAATAAACAAGTTGCAAGAAAATAGATACATTCAACAACGAGCTATACTGTAAATTCCCGAATAAGTGAAATGATAACTAGGAAGTTTCTTTGATTCTCAAAATAGTCCGGTTGGCCTTTCAAACCTCACCTACGCTCGGCTTGTAAACGCGTTGATGGGGGAAAGTGGGACAAGTGATGGAGATGAGGATGGAAATACCAGAAGGAGGAACACTCCAAATAATACAGTTCGTCGACGAGACGGTGCTTATGACAATGAAGAGGGAGAGAGAGGTAGAGAGTCAGAACCTGCGATCGATACACGATTATTGTAGATGGTGTGGGGGGAGGGGGGGGGGGGGGGGGGGGGGGGGGGACGCATTGATTGTTCACCCTATATTTCTAACCGGAAAGGAGAGGGGACGGGTCGAAGAGGAGTTAAACTGCTACAAGTGGTGCGAGAGAAT
Organism: Neodiprion pinetum; assembly: GCF_021155775.2. Taxonomy (NCBI): domain Eukaryota; kingdom Metazoa; phylum Arthropoda; class Insecta; order Hymenoptera; family Diprionidae; genus Neodiprion; species Neodiprion pinetum. The sequence continues at coordinate 12,517,852 of NC_060238.1, read as the reverse complement.
CGATCATGATGTCTTGTCTTCCACTCCTGCCGACCTCATAGCCCTCGTAATCCTTTTGAAAGAATTCCGAAGTTATGTACGAATATTTTTGAATATATGGTATTAGAGAACAGAGTAGAGCAGAGGTAGAGAAAAGGTGAAAATTCTTGTAAATATAGATTACTTATAATACTCTATTATGGATATAGAGGTATCCCTGCATTTTGATTATTCTGGTGAAACGCTATTTCTAAGGTCAACGATAGAAGAAGAGAACATAAAAAATCAAGTATCACCGAATATCTTAAACGCATATTTGACTACACATTGACGTCTAATTGATGTTAATAGATGTACTGTCTCCGCGAATCTTTGAAAAAATGTTTATTATTTCGTCGGTGTTAGTTGCGCAGTTCTTTGAACAACACTCCACGGCTTAATTCTTTTTTCTACTGACAATTGGACCTATACTTCGTGACGCCGGATTTTTAATGTCCCTGACTAGCCCAACGAAGTTCACCAAACGCTTACCATGTTCACAATAATTTGACGACCAGCGATAAAAGTTTTAAAACTTATTTCTAGAAAAGATATCGCGAAATTTTGTTGGTGGCTTGGCGTAGTCAACAGACCTCTCGATCGTCAGCTTCGTCAAATCTCGGCCGTACCCATTTGCACTAGATAGCTTGGTAGTGTGGACAGGGAAGGGTTCAGGTTGGGAGAGAAATAACCGGCACTCACAACGCTACGCAAACTATTTATTAATTTATCAAAACCATCAAAAAAATTACAAACACAATCCACTTAAATGTTCTTTAATATAGTGCATATAGAAATCCTGCAGAGGTAAAAATTATTACGTGTGCGCAAGGATGGACAATATATATATGATATACAGCTAGAAATTTTTTGAAATCTATCAAATTTGACGACTTTGTATGTAGTTATGAATATGAAATATGAACATGAAATATGAAAACATAAAAAGCATAAAGTAAAGAACACAACGCTAAAGTAGAAAATAGCAAAAAAGTCATGCTACATTTTGCATTTTGCAGCTTGCACTAGAATACTTCCTTTCTTGGTAATTAACTAAAATTTAAATAAAACTGAAAATCAAGCTGACAGAAAGGAATAAATTTATACATTGGTTGAAATCAATTGTTCGATTTGATATTTTTAAGATCCCTCTCCTAATGCTTTTAACTCTTTTGGAAGTTCATAAAATAATCTAATTACCATACAAATATACATATATTGTAAAGGGGCGTTTTAGAGCCCCTCCCCCCCCCCCCCCCCCCCCCCTCCTATCACAAGGACACTAAACTAAAGGAAACCTCCGAAAACGCATCCCTGGTGGGGCACTCCAACGGAATTTGATACAAAATAGGAAATAACTAGTAGTAATTAATTCTTTCTTTGTAAATACTATAATTTCACGCTCCGGCGCAAGCGAACAAGGTACTAGGACGACGATCCCGACCACCGAAGAATCAACAACTACCGATGACTACCGTTTTCGGCTCCAAAAGACCTTCGTTACCGACGATCCGATGTAACACTGTTTGCCAGAAACTCTCGTATCACTTCGACTGCCGGCGTACAAGGATATGAAATCCTCCCGACAGCCGAGTGACCATTCCTCCTGAAGACACCAGCCGCCCACTTTCCCGGATGCCGTAAGGACGGCGTAAAGGGCAGACCGCAGCCTCCCGTTCCTTGACTTCCCGGCCAGGCGCCTAACCGACCTATAAGATCTATATTTAAGAGAACGCTCTAGCGTTGAGCCATCGCTCCGAGGACCGATTCTACGTACCGGTCGGTAAGGACCATAATCAACGGAGCCATAATCAACGACTTTAAGTTGCATTAAAACATCGTGTGACTGCATGGTCTCCCTGATAGATCGTGGGCAGCTGGCCACTGCCCATACGACGAAATCGGTGGAAGCGAACATGTAGTTACTGTAAGTCGGCGCCTTCCATTCGGTAACTTTGACCGGGAGGCATCCTACGTACCTACATGCCTTTGTCAGAGGGTCCACAAAGATAGGTATCCTGGACAGTAGGATGCAGCTATCGTAAATTTGTATGAGTTGGTGTCAACAGCGAAATCACGGGCAGGACACTACCTGTCATCTATCGGTAAATGTCGAAGACGTGTAACGCACCTAGCACCGATATTCGCCACGAAAGGGATGACCCAATTATTGTGGGGAATAAACAACCAATCAAAGGAAGAAGGATCACCCGATCACAGTGGCGGGATCGGTGAGCCGAACTGTGACCGCCGCGTGCCGTCTATTCTACGTTCGACCCACCAGGAAATAGCTTTAATATTACTTCGCTATCGTTAATTTCCTTCGGTGTCACATTTTTTTTTTCTTCTCCGCTATCTTTGTCATCCGTTTATCGCTACCGTTGTCTAATATCTTCACCATCGTTTATACTACCGTTAGCTTCGTTCCTTCATTTTTATCTTTCATTTGTTGTTAGCCGTTGAGTTACTTTTAAACTAAATTCATTGCTTGCATGCCGGAGTCACCGCTGAAGGTAAGGCTTCTACCTTTTTGTTATATCGTTATGAAGTTGCTCATAAGATCTATTTTCTTTCTTATCGTATTTATTTTTTCTTGGTTGCATCGTGTGATGCCTGTTTCTATATGAATCGTGGTCCACGGCTCTGAGTTGCGTTAAGCCGTCATGTTAGTGCGTGGTTTCGGTAATTAGTCAACCCCTTCTTCTTATCAACCACTTCTTATCGACGGTGGCAATGTTTAAAAATAAATGAAAAAGATTCAGAGTGAAGTCTTTGTATTATCTGTTTGTAAATTTCTACCTGGCCAGGATTTACGCTTCCTCTCACTGTTATGACACGTCTTATATTATCAAACTACGTAGATCTACTAAACCTTCTTGACACAAACTCGTCTCTCTCTCTCTCTCTCTTCGTATCTTCTCCAATTTTTAATATGAATCGTCACAATGTGTGCTCTGCATGTTCAAATGGTAATAAGTGTGGGTTTCTTCGGATTGACAAAGTCAGCGAGCCTGACCTAGGATGTTACAGGAAGGGATTCAATTTTTTCGTTAGCCTGGAAAAGTAATGAAATCTGGCGTTTCCAAGGGAGTAATGCAAAAGCGTTACAGACTCAGTTATGTTAACATGCAGAACTCCAAAATTCCTGAGCAAAATAGGTCCTATATCAGATTGCTCAAGTAAGTGCCGCAATTCGTCGAAAACATAGATTGCTTAAGTCAGGCACGGAATCTAGTTCAGAAATAAAGCGACATTTTCAAATCAGTATTGAGTCCGTTGCAAGAACTGGTAAATATCACAAAAGACACAAAACCTGTGAATCAAAAACTGGAAGAAATTGAAGAAGAAATAAAGCAGATGAAAAATGAATTGAAAAATCATGGAGTGTCGGGGATGGATGATTCATTTTCTTCGACAGGAGATAAAACAATTACAGAACTAACCTGTTGACAAAACAGAGAATAAGCATTTTTAAATCATGAGAAGTGATATAAGAAAAAGTCAAAGGGACAACGTGTACAGGGTACGCAATCTTTCAAACGACAGACTTATGATTATTGACTCGTTAATAAGTTTTGAGAGTTGAGAAATTTTTGTTTAAATAGAAGCCAGACAGGTTTTATATGAGCAATGAAGATCAGGAAAATTATAGAAACCTAATATCCACCATGCACGCACTTAGAAAGTATTACAAATCTGATGAACTGTTCAGAGGAATAACAGTTAAAAATAGAAAAATGTCATTGCCGAATTGTTAGATGATTTCTTATCACCTCGGTGGAAGAGTAAAGTTTCACTTCCGCAAACTATGATTACTCGACAAAGTGTTGAAGCGGAATACGTTTTCTGGAATGATCCTAACAAGCAAGTGAAATGTTTTCGTCTACTTCCAGTATTTAAGGCGGCGGGAAATCCAAATCACAACAATGAAACAATGTCCATTGTCGAAGAACTATGCAAAGCAGGAATCATTTATTAAGCAGCTTCCATCGCCTTCGAATTCATTTCCGAGAGTTTCGAAAAAATATGAAATGTTTTCATGACTTTTGACTGTTTCTGAAAGGTTGTAAAGAAGGAAAAAATTCACAAAAGGTTAACGAAAGATATGAAATGTTTTCAGAAGTTTGCAAAAGTTTCCAAAAGGTTTCAAACAGTTTTGAAAAGGCTGACAAGATTTCCAAAGGATTCAAAAAAATTCAAAATGGTTTATGAAAGTTTAAGTTCCAAAAAGATTAGCAAGAGGTTGACAAAAGTCTATAAAACCTGACACATTCCTACAAGCTCGTACAGTTCAAAGACGGAGCTTATCGTTGATGTACAAGCCTTCTGTAGACTTAGACAATACCTTTACGTTATAATTTGAGCCATAATCAAAAACGTTTTTTTCTTCCAATGAAGTTTTTTTTTTTTGAAAATGGTCATGATTTAATTTTACACCCTTACCTTAGTTGTTAAAAGAGGAATTTTTATAGTACCAAGTTCACGTACGATTCAACCTTGCTCTCTATCGTTGACGAAGCTGTACTCGAACCGAGTTATGTTTTGCATTTTAAGAGCAACAGTTATCCAATACCGCGTATCCGAGGCTCGGGTTGTAAATTACCTCAGCTGCTGGTCAACCTTGTACTCTATCGTTGACTGAATTCGCTCAAAACCTAAGCGTAGAGTTCACACTATAGTTGTGAGATTCAAACGTAGCTCGACAATCTTCATCTTTGGTGTTTAGAACAGCACTTTTATCAATACTCTTATAGATTTAAAACTCAATTCGGAGTTTAATTTATTTCACCGAAGTAGAACCTGCATAGATTGCACTGTTCACCGGTTAGATTGTGAATTTACTGAAACATATGGTCAGATGAGGGTGAACAGGATGGCTTACTGCTAAGTGACAAGTACATATAATTTTAAACTGTTTTATTTGATAATCAAAGTATCAAGTGCAAAATTTGTTGCGCCAGGTGTTTTGAAATTTTTTCACATGTAAAAGAATTCCAATTTATTGTACGGTCCTCACAGATAGCGCAGATGCAACCAACTGTCGTTGTTAGTCGTCAACATTCTCTTGAACAACTCTTCGTTCTCTTTTAAAGCTTTTACTAATCGATTCGTGATGAATACCATGAACGCGTCCTTCAGATCCGTCATTATTTTGTTCCCAAATTTCTTCTTGACTCGACAAATTCCGCTGATTCGATGATCAAAGTAGGCTTCAAGATCTGCAAGCGTCTTCGACGAAAGAAACGTCTCCAGCCGTGCCACTTTGTTCAGTTTCGAGGAATGAATGATTCTAATGGTTGATACGTATCGGACAAAATGCTTTTGTGAAATGATTCAGTTTAGATTTGATTTATAGCAGATGTTTTTTTCTTGAATATTCTTCATCAACTTTATTCGTCATCAATTCTAGTCGCGTTTTTAATTCACGTTGTTTTAAAGTACTTGTCATTTACAGGAAGAAGGGCTTTAGGCTAACGCTGTGGTTTCCAGTGCTGAATTTATTGAGATCCTCATCACGTGCATTTGAAACGTAGTGTGTGTGAGGGGGGGGGGGGGGGGGGGGGAGAATATCACGTGTTTGATATTGTATCGGACTTTGGACTCACAAACAGTTCTTGTAATTGTGAGTCATGGGGAAAGAATACCACGTGATTGATATCACACAGCCGTCCGGATTTACAAACAAAATTCTTGGAACTGTTAGTTGCAAAATGTCACATGACTGATACCACATCAGAATTTAGACTCACCAACAGCTCTTGGAATTAGTAGTCATGGGAAAATAATGTCACGTGGTTGATATTACACCAGCATCCAGTTTGGCGAAAAACAATTTTCGAAACCGTTAATCGTGAAATGTAGAATTGTTGACATCGCACCGAAAGCCGCTGGAGGTTGACCAGAACATTCTTAAGATTAGCAGGATGATGGCACGGGAAACAGAAGGGTTGGCGTCTCCGCTATATCATGACCATTGGCAGGGGGGAGGACAGCGAGATTGTTGGTGAAGCAACGTGATATTGACGTTTGATCAGTACAAATGGTTGGTAAGGCAATGTGATTAGACCTCTGGTAGTTAAAATTGTTGATAAGGCAGCGTGATTCTGACCTTCAGGTCAGAACCGCAGGTGTCTATCGCTGTGACGTCATCACGGAAAAGGGTTTGAGTCGGGGAAGATGTCGTTTGGTGTAGCTAATAGGAATCTTCATCCAGAACCAGCATTGTATTTCTACTCTGATCTGGTTTTCGATTACGAGGAATACCATCATCAGATTTTGGCGACATTCTATATACATATACCGACATTATCCGCATGTGTCATGTTTCTTACTTCGTGCATCAAAGATATATAGCGTCGCGCGGCTGATGATATCTTCTGGTAATCTGGTAATAATATCACCTGGTATCCTTTTTGCTGCAACGGACAAATCACGTGCAAACTATGCGAATTGAATCCGCGATTTCGAAAATTTGCTGACGATAATTGTTCCTGCATTGCTTTCTATAGTTCATATACATTGCCTGTATTTTTCTCGGAGCTTGGTGAATATCCAAACCAAATCAGAATCGTGATTGACATGACAAGAAATTATTTGCGTCGCATTATTCTTATTTACTTTATAAGAACAAAACAAAAAATAATACGAATAATGACTCCCACAACGCAGACGGCATAATCTAACTGAATCGATACACAACCGAATATTTGAATATACGCAGGATTGACGATATCGTCATTAGAATCGAAATTGTGGCATGCTTATTATTACTACTCATTTCGTTTATCACTTTCAACTTTTCAAAAAGCGAAACTCAATTCGAATAATCGATGGTCAATCGTAGACTATATGTATAGACCTCTCTCATCTGACAATAGACAAATATCAACATCAGATCGCAGTCGGCCTAACCTGACGCCGTCGACACAGAACCTGAAATACAAATATATGTAGGATGGACGATATCCTCATCCGGATATAATTTATGGGAAGCTTATTATTTCTACTCGACTTATTCATTGCTTTGCATTTTTCAAAAAGCGAAAATTAATCAGAATAATCGTCGGCAAATCACGGGCAACATAAACTTTTTTGACTAACAGTCGAAAATCAATAACAGATCGGCATAACCTACCTCTGCCGACACAACCACAGATTTGAGTATGAGTAGGATAAATAAAATCATCTTTGAAAACGAAATAACGCCGAGCTTATTATTCAAACTCGTTTCATTATTCGCTTTCGACTTTTCAAAAATCAAAAATTAATTCTGGTAATTGATGGCAAATCGTAATCCACATATCCTCCTTCGACTGACAGCTAGTAGGAAATAAATATTGGATCGCCGACGACATAACCTGCAAAGCGTTAGGGAGAACTTCCGATAAACCGACTATTTGACTTTTTTGCTGTCAAATCCACAGTGATCGCATTTTGTTACACGTGGTTTTATGTCAAATTGTCTCAGCAACACTATTCATTTCATAAACTGATACTTCATATTGAAAATTCTTATAAAAAATGTTGAAAATATTTTTTTGAAAAATTCAAACGATTTCAGAGGAAAAATAGCGTTATCGATATATTCATTTTTTTATTCAGTCAGATGAGGACTTTGAAAACGTTAAAAAAGCAAAAAATGCAAAAATGCTTGATTCTCTGTCACTTACGTAGCAAAAGATCTGAAATTGTCATAGTTCATTTAATGTGTGTAACAAATTATAAACAAAAATTTCAAATCGAAATTCTGAGGCCCAAAACCTATGCCACTATTTGTGGATGGTCTCAGGTATGGGCGGAAGCTTCTGTTGGTTCAATACGTCTTGAATCAATGAAACTATTACTGCTTAGTCACAAGAAATGCTGATGCACCACGCGGTACAATATTATCAGTGCTTTTGACAAGGGCCTCGAGATTCGTCGTCGTAAGAGACGACGCCAGGCATATGGAAACACGTGCCGCGTTGTACGATCAGCTCTTTACGTTTGTTATTAGTGCAAGCCGGGTAATATGATTAGTGAAAACTTATGGAATAATAAGTTTTTGCGAAGTACGGAAGTATTAGTTGACCTCGCTACTAATTCTATTCGGTTCGTTAGGATTATTTGGGCGGTGTTTGTAGCTCACTACAACCTAACTTCAAACAGTAGGTAATAGTAAAATGTGCCTGTACATCCAACGAAATAGAGGGTGAAATGAACGCTTTGGATGAGTGGCGGAGTTTGATTTCACATGGGCAGAATTTTGTGTATTTCGTGACCGTTTTTTTTTTTTCTTGTAATCGTTTTCATGATTAATTCTTGTTATTTCTATTTAAACAATAATTACTTAACTTTGGGCGAAGCTGTGATTGCTTGACAAATCAACCACTTGCGAAGAGGGTGGTTTGTACGATGAATTAGTATTATTAATTTATATATGTTGATAATTTTGTGAATGCGTAACTAGAATAAGTTGTCAAAAACGCGAACTTACGGCCTGCTTGAGTGCGAAGACATGCAGCTTTGCTTATTTGGCACACGGCTCTTTGTCGACAAAGATCTGTAATCTGTACATTTTATTCAATTTCGGAACGATTGCGATGAAATAATTCCTCAAAATTTTGAATCATTTTGCTTCAGAGTGAGGACTTGAAGCATTGCTACTTGTCGCGTTGAATAATATTTGGCAGGAATTCCTATAGTGGAAGTAGTTATGTAGGGGGGGGTTCTGGCTCAAACTGACTTACCGACCTCAGCGGCAGCTGCAGGAAGCGCCTCGCCTGTAGTCGTTTTGTTACCGACTGAGCGTCGGTGTGTTACCAACTGAAGCTAACCTAATCTAACCAATGTGAACAACAAGATGGTTGACTAGCCTGCAAGATGGCGAACTGACCCGCAAGATGGCTGACTGACTTGCAAGATGGCTGACTGACCTGAAAGATGGCTGACTAGCCTGCAAGATGACGGACAAGATGACGGAGCATGTAGTCGGTGTGTTACCGACCTAAGTTATCCTGACAACCCAACCTAACCTAACCCAACCAATGTAAACAACAAAATGGCGGGAGCAAAATGGCTGACATGATATCGGAACAGTTTGCTAACCTAACCTAACCCAGCCCAGCCTAATGCACATGGAGCCTAGAGTTAAGGAGCCCGAACGCTGTACTATGGATGTGGACCCTGAAAGCGACGAAAAAGATATATAGGCTGTGGTGGCGCAGCTGTCGTTAGTATAGGATATAAGTATTATTATTTCAGCAATGACCGGGCGTCGATAACGAATACTCCTCACTTCATGGCATCACCAATGCCACACTTCATATCCTATACTGACAACACAAGCGCGCTCGTGGCTGAATTTCGAACTACAACCAACATATATCTTTTTCGTCGATTTAATGGTCCGAATTTATCATGATTCTCTTATGCCGTTCAGCAAGAACATACAGTAGGCTGAAGTTTTTGGTGATAATTCAATGCTAGAGTCGAATTCTAATGAATGTCCACAGGTCCAGTTTCCAATGTTTCGTTCTGCTTGGAGCAATCGATGACGATAAGGGGAGCATGGTTTATAAATTCACGCTTCGATAGCAAAAGCTCAGCTTCTTTGTTGTAGTAGGTCGTTTGAAACCGAACATACATATCACAAAGAATTGATTATTAAATATCTCAAGATTTGAATTTCCGTAGGGATAACATTGAGAGTTGAGAAAGAGTTTTACGTCTCTAATCCGAAAATGATCTGATTCGCCGGCATTTTTGCGCGGTTCGTTTTTCCTTGCAGTTTAAAATCCTAAAACGATATATCTCGGCTTCTCGAGCTGTGTCGATGTCTTGACTGCCCATACATGCCGCGTTGTTGACGGGAGCATCAGATACACGTACGTTTCCCAAGAACGAAAACTCATGGATATGGCTGGATCCTTGGCGATGTGGTTGAATAACTGCATTTTCGGTTTATCGGCCAGTTTGATGTAAGGCAAGAACCACTCGATTTTATCTAGGGTAATTTCAAAATTTTCCATGGGTGGAGTCTCAATCACAGCATTCAAATCGTTGTTGGATCGTGTGAGAATTAACTCATGTTCAGCATTGACAACAACTCGACAATAATCCTCGGCGAAGCCCAGCACATAATTGAACGGTAAAACAACGTCGAAATTTCTAGCAGCATCGGTTAGTTCGTTATCAACACTCAACCAACCGGTATTCTCCACACTATATTGCTGGCCAGGACTCAAGGATACGTATACCCTTCATAGAGCTGGTGATACCAACATTTTTATTCCGATCAATCTCCACACCGTTTAACTCATAGCGAACTTCCTCAAACAAATAGCAAGCGGCCATATTGATCAATTTCATAACCGTCACCGCAACCACGCCATCATCTTTTGTAATTTTTCCATGAATGTGTGTGAGCTTTTACTGAGCAGTAGACACAAATCTTGATTGTAAACAACAATATGGATCTTATCGTTGTTCTGAAAGGTAGATGATGCAAACGGCTGATGTGCATGAATCTCAGAGTGCGCGATCGAATCGTCGAATGGTATAGGTTTCTGTTTTGTTATCGTTACCTTGATGGTAATATACACAGAATGCAGCGAAAGTGAATTCTTATTTTTCTAAATTTTCACGTAATCGAAGTCCTAGATATCGAAGAAACCGCATGCTTAGAGGTGTCAGCTTCGTCAGAGATCTCGGCCCCGTTGGAGGCAGTTGGCAACTGATGACGCTTGGACATAATGTCTTGCTTTTATAGCTGCCACCAGTATTTTTTGTCTCAAACACAATTCCCATTATTTCAGAGATATCACATGTAATCGCACGCTTATGGTTTCGCCGCGAAAATGAATTAATTCCCCGTCTTGATCAACTGTTCTCAGCTGCAAGTGATGTATCGACTGTACAGCTATTGGGAGGTAAATGACATAAGCGGGCAGTTCGATGATCTTATATTGTTCACAACAACATTGTGAACGCAACTCGTTGGTCGCGCGCCTTCCAACCCACGCGAGGCAACCAGCCTTTCACACTTTCCAATCACGCGACCCAGAAGAAAGTGTGACGTCACGCGTGCCGCTCACGCCACCCACGCAGCCGAGCGCGTTGCGTAATCAACCAACGTGGTCTCCCGCTGCCAAAGTCCAATCGAAGCTGCAATAAGAGACGACCGATCAGACCGATCGGCAGGACACTTCGGGTTCACCTTGTCCTGACAAACCCTACCGACGCTGACGCTTCAACGCCACGCCGTACCTGCTCTTCAACGCTACCCCGACGTTTGACTGACGCTACGACGTTTGACTGACGCTACGACGACACTTTATAAGACAGACCGGACAGCAGACCAATTGCATCACGGATCCTGTTTATCTGGCTGCGGCCAGCCCACTGACAAACACATCAGCTTCAAACCCACCAGTTCCTTGGATACTGCATTCTATCGAGATCCCGTCACGGCCTCTCACCAGACCTCGAGCCGTGTTACTTTCCTTGTGGGATGTCCGGAGAGCTCGACTGACTTCACCAAGCTACCACAGACGCATCCCAGCTCCAGTCTCCCCATTTCCCGAGCCGCAGCGCTCGTTTGTGTCGACTGCCACCCAGACGACCGACAGTGAGTGGGAGTCTCCTGTGAAGACGGCTGAGAACCGCCGTCCCCCGACACCACCAAGCTCTCCAGAGAGCCGGTACACGCCGCCACCTAGGACTGAGACTGACCCCCCTCGACGGCCGATATCCTCGCTGCAGCCTCCACCGCAATTTAAAAGGACAAAAACCATTCCTATTATCACTTGGCAACCTTCACTTTAACTGTACATATGTAATGTAACGTGGCGTTTCAGAGTCGCCCGTCACAAGGGCACACAACCGCTATTATTTTTAGTTTACGCGTCCTCAGCAGGGTACTTCAACCGAACTCGATACAAAACAGGCAATAACTACTTTCAACTACTTCTTTTTTGTAAATTCTTTATTTCGCGCTTCGGCGCAAGCTAATAAGGTACTTGGACGACAACGATCCCGACCAACAAGGGACCATTAGCTACCGCTTGCAGCTCTCGACGACTTCGCCTACCGACGGTCTCATCAGACTACACTGGCTACCTTGATACACCTTTATATACACCTGGGGTAGCATCCACCCGAACCTTCCGTATCGCCTCGACTGCCGGTGAACAGGGAGAAAAAAATCCTCCTGGCGGCTGAGGGCACCGTTTCTCGAAGAGGAACCAGCCGCCAGCTCTATCGGATGCCGTAAGGATGGCATGAAGGGCAGACCGTAGCCTGCCATCCTCCGACTTACCGGCCTGGTGCCGGACCGACCCCAAGCCACTACGTCCAGGTTGATAAAGCCATCACTCTGAAGATCGACGCTGCCTTCCTATCGGCAGGGACTAAGTGTGTGGGTCGTGGTCCACGGTTCGGCCAACCGTCTGACTGCACGACCTCAGGTACAGGCAGCCAGCTACTGGCTGTACAGAAGCCGGTGAAGGTGAACAATGAGGCGTCACTTTCCACCCGGTAACTTTGGCCGAGAGGTACCCTGTGTATGCCTCTGTCAAAGAAGTCCCCGATGATAGGCAGCCTGGACCGTAAACCGAAGCAGCTACAAAATCGTACGAGTTGGTGTCAACGACGACATCGCGAGCAGCACATTACACCACATCTAGCGGTAATTTTTGAAAACGTATGACCACGCAGTAACCAATATTCGCCACAGGGGGATGGCCTATTAGCGGTGGGGGTCAACCCACCAATCAAAGAAGAAGAATCACCTCACGACAACCGCGAGATCGGCGAGACGAACTACGACCTCCTATTCTACGCTTAACCTGCTGAGAGACAGCTTTGCTTTCCGCATTATTCTCCCGATTTAAGCTACCGATACCTTTTCTTCTACCGCTATCGTTCTATCGTTTATTCTACCGAAAACCTTCATCCCATAAACTCTTTTCACTCTTTTTCCCTTCCTTCTCAGTTTTGCTGATATAACGTATAATTTAAATTAGAGTCAGTTTGTGTGCCTGAAGTCAACCGCCAAGGTAAGGCTTCTGCCTTTGAATAGTATCGTTACGAAGTTGCTCATAAATTCTATTCTTTCTTATGGTATTTATCGACTTTGTGTGAATCATGGTCCACGGCTTAAAGTTGCAGTAAGCCGCCGTGTGGCTGCATGATTTCGGTCTTTAATATTATATTTACTGTTTCTTGGTTGCATCGCGTGATGCCAGTTTTGTGTGAATCATGGCCCACGGCGTGAAGTTGCAGTAAGCCGCCGTGTGACTGCATGATTTCAGTAATTTATTATTTTCGTATCCGAGCGACCTCGTAACTGCCAAATAATTATCTCTCTCATATTCATGATTTTTCTAATTATTTGTAAATTACTATTAGCCTGCTTCTGTACCTTCTATCGTATTTTGAGCCCTATTGGCTTTATATTTCATTCCATACTTTTTTTGTAATAGTAGTGTGCTTTATATTTTATTTCTGTTATCGCTTATTATATTTTCATTTATTTTTGTGCCTATTGTATCATATGTCGAGTTCCTTGGAGTACAAGCGAGCGTAGAATCAGCCCTAGATTTTACCGCACTTTTTCTTCATTGCTATTGGCAATTTCATATTATTTTTGCCTGTTATTTATTTCTCTGTATTTTGTTAAATTAAGTTCTGTGAATTATTCTTTTGTATTGCGGTGTATTTTAGTGTATTTTTTTATTTTGTAAACTCTCCGAAATTCTCACTCTCATAATTTTGTATTTTGTATTCTCTCAAAAGTTATGTTTAGGAATTCATTATTTAATTCCTCAAGTACGTAATAATTATAAATTATTGAATCTACCGTTTATGAATACTTCTACCGAAGGCTATCTAGTCGATCGTTTGCCGACTTGGTAAATTGTTACTGAATGTCAACCTCTCATACTGGTTGTAATTTACGGTAAATTTGTCGTATCATCTACCGAACTATCGTTTCGTTGTTTTCTACCGATCGCAGTAAAGTTCTCTCGTTCTAATTGACAGAATAATAATTTTCGTAGCGTCATTTGCAACTTGGGTAAGATCACGTCGCCCAGTGACGTGTAGTTTTAAGTCAATTCTTGCATTATATCGCATCTCCCGACCTACGTTCATTTTACTCTGTTAACTACCGTCTCTCGTTTCAAGGCTACCGTTTACTGCTATTCTAGCGAAATTTTTGTGAACAACGATTATTTATTTTATTAACTACCGCTGTCGATACCATCTTATTTGCCTGTCTTAATCATGTCACCTCCTCGACAATATATGATCGACTGACCTGTTCATTTTCCTTTTGCCTGGAGTTTATTCTTTATTTTGTTATTTTCTTTAATTCTGGAATTACTGTTAGCTGCCTTGAATTCCGCCACTCTACCGGGATGTACGCGATCGTACCTGTGCCTGGCCAGCCATACAACGGGTTCTCTATTTATCTCTTTTGTACGGTTTTGTGTTAATTTTATTGATTTGCATTATTGTTTGAAAATCGACGCTAACGCGTCTGGCGCCCAACGTAATTATTTTGTTATAGTTTGATATTGCGGATAAGTAGAGAATCGCGCCAAAGTGTCAACGGTAAGTTCTCATCCGAGGGTAACAGAATTTAGCGTTACAGTAAATAAAATGAATAAGATGTAAAAAATAAACTCAAAACCACAAAACTCATCTTTGACTTCAGCGACCCACACCTTCCACGCGGTTCGGTCGAACTACGAGCTATCAATTAGTGAACATATATCCTGATGGAACGGTTAAAAAAAATTCATGTATCGTGTGAACTAGACGATCGTTTATATGTGCCTCTGTGGTTATATCACACTCGACGCGCAGAGAGTTGACTTTCAGTATAGCCACCGGTAATTGAGATTTATGAGTGATGTTGCTTGGTAGCTGCGTTGCTTTAAATCCCAATAACTGTCTAATGCAAACCCGCGGTCTCAAGTCCATCGTTTGATTACACGGAATTTCAGCGCTCAACTCATTGTTGTTGGCTCACAGACTGAGGGTGATGTCTTGGGGCAGCGCTTATAGTAGAGGAGCCCAAGAGGGGATTTTGGGTGTTATTCAAGCGCGACAGAACAATATAAGGGAGGAAACCTTGCACCC
Source organism: Neodiprion pinetum (assembly GCF_021155775.2). Lineage (NCBI taxonomy): Eukaryota > Metazoa > Arthropoda > Insecta > Hymenoptera > Diprionidae > Neodiprion > Neodiprion pinetum. The sequence continues at coordinate 12,502,708 of NC_060238.1, read as the reverse complement.
TGTTATGAACGACCACCATATATGAACCCTTAATATACAAGGGTGCGTCTAGGGTAGCCAATCAGATTAGTAAAAAAAAATCGATCTTTAAATTAATTCGAGCTCGTCAGATTAATAGAAGGTAAGTTAATTACATGGAAAAAAGCGTCAATTTCAATATTCTGACGATTTGATCATGGAGAATAAGCGAGTAATTAGTTTGCAAAAAAAAAACGTCACCTGGAAGTATTCGAGCGCGGTTATTTTTTTTTTTAATTTGAAGGAAATCATGTAAAAATTACGGATATAATATAATCTGACGGTTTCTACAACGTAAAAAAGCTAAAATTATTGATAAAGTGAGGTACGTGCAAGTGCTGAGAACTATGTATTTCCCACTCCGCGCCTCTCTCCCCTTCTCACTCTTTCTCGATTTCTCACTCTCTCGCACCGTCCCCCCACTACTTTCTGCGGCTGATCACAATACTACGCGGTCGAGTTCGTAGATTTGTGAGGCTTTGGTTTGTTTATTGTGTTTTAAAAAAGTTAAAAGTTATTTTATTCAATAACAGCCATATTTTTCCTAGGATTGTTTTCAAAAACTGAGAATTATCAATTGAGGATATAAATAGTAATTTTTATCAAAAAAAACACAAACAAGCAGTATTTGTTTTTTTGTAAATAATTTTTAAAGTTGGTGACTTGCGATGATTCACGTGAGTGGAAGTAAGTGAGCGATAGTCGGTAAAGAAAGACAGCACTAGTGAGTGAGAAAGAAAACAATAGCCATTGACTATTGATGTCCTTTACATGTCACGGTACTACCTTAAGCTGTCAGAACAATGAAATTCCTCCACATAATTATCAGATTATAGGTTAGCACAACAAGGACATCGAGCTGAACTGTCTGCATATAAATCTGATGAGCTCGAGTATTTCAAGGTCACTATTTTTTTTTACATTTTCAAAAATCGGCTGTGAGTTCTGACTGCATCCAAATCGTCAGTCTTTTGAATAGGATACCTTTTAGAGGTCACTTAACATTCCCCCTGAATATCTGATGAGCGTGAATAACTTTTTTTTTTTTTCATTTTCTACCCCTTCGTGCTGCCACCCCCGACTTGTAAGCCGTCAGATTAATACTTCTCTGTTACCGGAAGCACATAGGGCGTATACGATATTAATGTCTGACGCGCTCGAGTATTTCTTTATAATAAATTTTTTTTACATTTTTGAAAATCAGTACCTACTTCCCCCGGCAGTAAAAGAGCATATATCATATGAACTTTTTTTCTTTTTAGTATCTAATCTTTATGATCCAATAGGTTCTCGCAGCGCTCGAGTGACTTACCATTTAGCCTCTTTTCCTCCCCTACTATTAGGATGGTAAAGTTACAATGTCTTCAATTTCATAGCTTTCTGTTGGTATTGTGACGACTTTCCGATCAGCATTTGATCGTATTGTGTGAAATTTATTGCAGCCCTCTTCAATATTTGGCATCGAATTGAATGTGAGCAATTTAACGAGTCCGAGAACATGGTTTTTCGTTGATGACAACTCGATTGGGGGCAAATACTGCGCCTCCGGCACGGATGATGCACCCGACAACATTAAAGTAAACGAATTAGCCTTGACTTACGCTTCGGTCACGCTTCGTCACCCCTGTAAAGTCGCCTGGTGGTGAGGCGCAAGTGGCTGCAAATCACAGTATTATATTCCTGATATTTCTTATGATAATATTTTACGCTACCAACACTGAGATATTTCATTAGATCTTTGGGCGGTTGTAAATCGCCAAAACTATCAAAATAAATGACCTGATTGCCATTTTTCATGTATGCAACCCAATGTGTTCCTGGGCCAGTTTTATCATCAAGATTGATAATTGCAGATTCATGCTTTTTCGGCCCCGATTCCAGTAGATCATTTTGCATATCAACACCGCAAAAATGTAAAATTTTCATGTCTTTGGCGTATTCGCGTAGATCAACATCAGTGAGAGCTCAGTGTGGTAGCATTATTAGTTTTTTGTTGGTCGTAAGTACACCCCCATACTTATTCGGTAGGGTTTCTGGTACAATCCTTTACCCAAAGCAATCGCCTCTATTGTAGCGTTATGTCGTTTGACCTCATTTGACTGACGTTTGTTTGCATTGGCATCATTAACGGCTTCAGCTACGCCTGCAGCACCACCAGCTAGAGCGTCGGTGGCACTAAGACCGGCCAGAATTGGAATAAGGAGAGGGAGAATATCTCCGATTTTATAAGGTAGCGATATGATGCGAGGTACACGTATTCTATTTGAAGCAAGTATTACCGTTGAACGAGCACCTGATAGCGCCGTCGCGGCAGCCTTATGACCAGCCTGCATTGTTTCTTTCTCAGCCCTAATGATCGATTTGAAGTTAATTGCCCTCTTTCTCTGTTTAGTCCTCAAACTCGTCGAACGGCGCTTGGCATCTATTTGCAGTTTTCCATTCGTACTTTTGGCACTAATTCCCGATCGCTTACCATTAAACCCATACCAATTTCGGATTTAGTCTTCATTGTGTTGGTGACACCCCAGGCTACGGCTTTTTCACTGATACTAGCGTCTTTAGCTATTACACGACTTTACGCCTTCTCGGCGAGCACTTTATTAGCTTGATTTCTCACTGCAATGTCATTTCGATTCTTTGAGTACGCAATATCGTGCTCTCTACATGCGGCATCCAACGGATTGATAGCAGGATCACCACGAGCTAACCTCTTCGACAAATTCGTACCGAGTCTGCAGTACTGATACCCGGCTCATGTAATTCAACGGGAAGATGATTGATGATTTTATTCAATAGACCTTCATCGCGCTTTATGCATGTGCATATCGCCATGCTCAAATACCAACTGGCCACATTTCTATAAAAGAAATTAATTTATATGTAGACATCTTAGTATTTATCATCATGTTAATCGAGCACGATGAAATTTGAAGATCAGACAAATAAATTACCTGTCACGAATTTCGATGAAATGGTCCAACGTGCAAAAAAGACAACGAAACGCCACGAAAAATTACCACGAAATACAGTCAGAGCAGTTTTTTGTGGTCCATCGAATTGTGGTAAAACTAACGCTTTTCTTCCGCTTATCATTCACGCTGGTGGATTGAGATTCGAAAATATCTACGTCTATTCAAAATCACAGGTACAGTCAAAGTATCAATTTTTGCAAAAGTTATTACAACCGGTGCATGGTGTCGGTTATTATCCATTTGCCAAAAACGAGGAGGTCGTGAAACCTGAAGATGCACACCCAAATTCCATTATGATTTTCGATAATGTCACGTGCGAGAAGCAAGATAATATCAGAGCATGTTTCAGCATGGGAAGGCATCAGGATTTCAATATCTTTTATCTCAGGCAGACGTATGCGCGTATTCTAAAACATCTCGTGCATGACAATACAAACTTTTTGGTATTGTTTCGCCAGGATAAAATGAATATGACAGATATTTACAACGATCACGTCAACACCCACATGACCTATCAGCAATTCAAAGACTTATGCTCAGCATGCTGGAATGATGGCAAATATAGTTTAGTCGTCATTAATGAAGACAGCGAAATCGATGGGGGGAGATACAGAAAGGGAAATTTTGATTGCTTTATAAGCATAAATTAGTGTATGTATTTGGACAGTTCCATTGCAACAATCAAAACGCCAACATAGAGAGCGGCAACATCCGTAAACATAGCGTTCTGTTGAATGAAATATTGAAAGCTAGCAATGTGATACGCCGGAAACATAAAATGATTAATTCAGACATGGACACCACGGAACAGGTAATGAGGGAAATGTTTAACCCTCTAGTAACACTATTGCAAAAATTGGTTGATACTTCGAAGCGACAGACAAAGTACGAAACCAGAACAGAAGAACCAGATATTACTATGAAAGAAGAAAACCTTGATGAGAACGACGATAATGATGATGATGATAGTGATATGGATGACATATGGATAAAACATTTACAGGAGATGATATTCCCACTACACGCACACCAATGAAGAAGACCGATAAGTCTGTGGCGCAGTATTTAGAAATGTTTGGTACAAAAAAACAAAATGATCTAAACACATATGGCTCTCGAAAGTTGGCAAAACGCATGATGATTGGCGATTCGCAAATCCATTTCGTTGAGGATCAGATACATGTGGGGGATAAAACCTATGAGAGAACACCAGAATTACTTGAATTATTGTTTAACAAATCACCTGATCCCGCCCTTGTGGACGATACAGGCAAAAATAATTATAAAAAAAATGTAACCATGGCAAATGCACATCGCAGACAATACAAGGCCGATAAAAGCATTCGTGTTAATGCGAAAAGTGTAAAGTAAAAAGTTTAATTGTGAAATTTGTCGGCTTACCACGAAAATCTGGTAAAGGTTCACCCAAATATAAGATTGCATGAAAAGATGGGCAAGAGGTCGATTATGTCTACTGGGATAATCCAAATGAAATTGTGGATCATCTTCGACTGCTGATGGCATCACAGGCGGCTGACAATACCAATCACGCTAACGAAATCGTTGCAATCGTTGTAGACCTCAGAGTAGCCGGAATCGTTTATTAGCGATAGATCAACGAGAAAATTGTCATTCATAGATTAGTTGTTCAACAATACGCATCGATATATTTGGACGAGAATTGGTGCGTGGTCCGAGTAAAAAATTTGTGCGCGGCCCGCCAGGCAACTGATTCAAAATCATTCAGGACAGTCAATATCATGTAGACAATAGACGATTGTGTAACTTTACCGATCCGCAGCATGCAAACGATGCCGTTCCATTGAAAGGTCTGCACACTGTTTTACAAAATACCATTGAAGATCTTACGCGAACTTTTCAATCGAATTTTTCTGTGCTCTTGAATGATATCAATCAACTGCGTAAGAATGTCAAAGAGAATAGCAAGCTTATAAATATTGTGTTGGAGCAGTCTCGGAATTTTAACGGTCGACTGATACCGCAGGAAAATAACTGATCACAACCTAGTCGCACGGCTTGATGAACGAAAATTGGGCCAGACTAAAAAAAAGTTCGACCAGAATCAGAACTGCCGGTTTGATCGCAAACCAGAAGGCAAGTACAGGTATTGAAGCATGAAGAGACGATAAATAATGAACTTCACAAACCCGCTCGACGCAATTATACGCGGCAGTTTGTTGATGTACGTGGACTGGACGAGACTTGGCAAGCTGATCTGGTTGATATGATTGTATACAGCTTACATAATGTGAGATACAAATACCTGCTCACAATCAACGATATATTCTCCGAGTACGCTTGGACGATGCCGATGAAGTCCAAGAGTGGGAAATATGTAACTACCGCCATGAAATCCATACGGATACAAGAGCGCGTACCCAGACACCTATATGTTGATCAGGATAAAGAATTTTATGATAGCGAATAGTAGTGTATATATGAGAGTTCGAAATCAAAAATGGCGGCGCTTCCCCCTAGCTCCCCCTTAGCCCCCCTAGCTCCCCCCTAGCTCCCCCTAGCTCCCCCCTAGCTCCCGCCTGGCTCCACCCTGGCTGCCCCCCCCCCAAAATCCGCAGCGCTCCCCTCCCCCAGCTCCCCCTAGCCCCCCCCCCCCCCCCCCCCCCCCGTTGATCATTTTCGCGGTTTGCCGCAAGATGGCTATTTTCATAGGATTTGACACACACACACACATACACACACACACAATAATTCCTGTCGAGACTTGTTTGGCGCCGGAAAGCCGCACATAAATAGGATAGAATAAAAACCCGTTAGATCTATTGAAAAAATTCCAGGAAATTGCTCTTTGAGATGGTGCCGACCATAAACTTTGTTGGTGGTGATGCACTTAAACCAATCTGGGGCAGTGGAAGTGGTCGCATACAAATTCCTCGCACAATATGCGTGTCAAGACTTGTCCAATGGAAAAATTGTAGTGGGGGTTGGTAGGTGGTATTGTGAACTGTTCTCGCTCGTGAAATAACCTCGAAACGCGATGGATCTAGCAAAAGTTAACCACGTCAGCCGCCTGGAGAATCTGCCAACCAAGAAGATGTCGGAACTCGAAATTGGGGGAGTGTATAACGTCATCGGGTTACGACTGGTCAAAACAAAATTCGGGGTACGTGTTCTGGCGACGATCGATGGAGAATACAACGTCTTCTCACCACCGAGAATCGTAAGAGTTCTACAAGAAGATTCCAGTCAGCTGACTGAAATGTGTAGCATGGCGAGGGAAAATCGTCAGCAAATGAAATACCTTGGTGGAGAATTTAACAAGTTTGAATTTTCATGAAGTTATCTGCCATAAATAAACTATGCGATCCCCCTCTACTTCTACAAAATTCATCCGGGAGGGGATGAAAGCGGGTGTGCTGGAGATGGAATAGTCAGTCTTCCACATACCATCCGTCAGTATATAATCGAGCGCAACATTCCCACTCCTCAACATGGCGATGATCCTAGACGTGCAATATTTTATTGGTCATAACATGAAGTTTGTACCCAAGGAAGTCGCAGTCATGAATGTAAACGGGTCGGGTCTGGATTACAGCATTTTCAAGCCGCCCTATGATTTGGCAAGCTTACCACTTGAACGTAGAGCTACCAATGTATGGTTGACACACAATTACCACGGAATATCATGGAATGCGGGCGACAAATCTCACGAGGATGTTACGAAGATTGTGAGAAAAATGGTTGGAAATGCGTGTTACGTATACGTCAAAGGGGTGGAGAAGAAAGCATGGCTGACGGAGATCGTCGATGGTACAACGAGGGTTATTAATATGGAAGATTTGCATATCATACCCCCTGCAATGGAAAAATTGAGGTATATGGAAGCGGCACCGTGGCATGACGTGAACCATGGATACTCTCCAGCGAATTACCTCCAGCAAGCAGCAGCGCCAGGCTCAAGTTGGTATGATGACAACTCTGAATACATCCCGGCATACAATTGCGCCTTCGAAAATATGCAGCGACTAAGGAGTTGGTATTCGAAGGAGTGTACCAGCTCCCTCGAGAAATCCTTCCGTCTGTACAAAGAATTGGACGGTTTGAGGGGAATGATGTCCGAGGATATAGTTTTTTTACCAAAAGAATTTATCCGCACGTTCGTATCAAACTCCATCGATAATGCGTGGGATAAACTACCAGAGAATATGAAAATGGAATACGTCATCGCAAGTTTCCGCAGATGTAGCGTACATCACACACCAGGACCCGATGGCAATGTCGTGGATGGACCGAATCCTCTAATTAAAGACTGTCTAGGTTGCCATCGTGTGTATAGATAATATGGACAATATTCACCAAAATAACAATAGAATTTATTACAATATATGCAATTATATTCGGGTTCATATGTAGAATATTCAATAGAATTAATCTCAATTATATCGTAGCTTATACATAGAATTAAAAAAATTGACCATTCGATAAAATTATAATCTAGGAATAAGATACATTACAAATATATATCTTTATAACTTTCACCCATTCTCGTCATACAAAATGCAAATGTTATGAATTTTTACTTGTGAAAAATATATAATCAATGATTATGAATTTAGCGTGGTTTATTCCTCGAAATAATCCATATAATCATTATCGTTATCCTGTTCACTAACATTATCAACATCATCGCTATTTTCGACATCTAGAATTACTACGATAGTTTCATCCGCCCATTTTTCTACAATTATTGTATTGTATACTACCAGTTTTTAATTTGCCATTTTTTTTTTCGTTGCACACCCCACACTAATATGGTTGGGGATGTGCAGGCTCGGACTTGTTCGCTATGAAGAGTCGTAAAACCCAAAACTGTGTGTACACATATCAGCCGGTCAGGAGCGGGCAAGACAAGATTTTTCTTACACCAAACACTGTAAGCTACCTGCTTTTCATTGACCGATTTTTCCCACCACATGTCCCACGCTGCTCAACGACTCATAAAACCCAAAAACTACATGTGCACACACCATCCGGTGAAGGGTCGGCAAGACAAGATTTTTTATACCTGCACTTCGTTGACCGATTTCCATTGTATGCTCGTGAAACTGTACATTGCTACTTTACTCACAGCATTCGCGCAGATTTTTATACTTAGGTGGGTATCCATCGTAGGCGGCGGTGGGTTCGTGAAGAGGGGGAGGGGGAGAAGGTGGAAACCTGTTCCAACACGCTTTCGGGCAAGATGCAGCTGCGGAACCGGGTGACTTCAAACGAGCAATAAACCGCAAAAATTTAAGGATGTTGGGAGCGGGGACTGCGGATCCCGCCGTCTTTGACGTCATTTTTTTACATGAATTTCATCATCTCTGCAGAGCCGGGAGAGCAATAAAACCCAAAAATTGAGGAATGGCGGGTCGGATAAAGGGTGGGCCCAGTCATCTCTGACGTCATTTTTCCCTCCGAGATGCGCGGAACGCAGTGCGCACCGCGTCTCTGACGCCATTTTTTCCTCCGATATGCGCAGAAGGCAGTGCGCACCGCATCTCTGACGTCATTTTTCCCTCCGATACGCGCAAAACGCAGTGCGCACCGTTCCCAAATTCTTGTGATCTATCGGCCTATATACATATAAGCTCAACGCATCCGACGCAGACTCGTCAGTCTTACACGATACGTGCAAGTCGGAAAAGTTATACAAAGTTCAGCTTATATCAACGTCGGAGTCATGACAGTCGAAGCGTACATGGGACTTGCAGAGCAGGGGGAGGAGACGTACAATTTGCTGAGAGAGCAACCACCCGGAGAAGAGAATGACGCAGTCATCAAACATTGGACTGATATTGGAATTGCGAATATCCAGGTTCTGCGCGATATTTCCATGCAACGAGGAACAACCGTTGGTGCGAAAATACGGATCTTACATACGATCACACTCCTGCAATCTTGGATGACGAAGATCAAGCAGTTGCAGCAGTGCGTAGCAGTGACGGGCGGAAATATCGGTACTCCTGCGGGTGTACAATAGGACGACGTGGATAGTGCTTTGCCAGCCGAATAAGAACGGGGGTTGTCACAAATCTCCGTCATAAAAATTTGGTCGCCTTTCTGGACAATGTGCAGCGCGTCGTCACCGAGAAGTTGGAGCTGGTACTGCGCGAGGAGGAAGATGTGAAGGTTAACCTCATATTATCGTGCAAATTCGAAAATGTCAAGCACAAAGAGATCTCCACCGAAGTTAAGAGTTTCAACACCTCCAACGTGGCGATTCTTCTCCCATAGAGCGATATAAATGGTTGGTTTACACGTGCACGAGGTGATCTGCTATCAGAAGTGGAAGATTTCGAGCAACGTGATTCCGGCTGAAGTATGATTGACATCCTCAACATCGCTGTAAATATCGATCGCTACCAGCCACTCGCCGCATGGACTTCAACATTCATCGAGCTGCCCCAAGACATCCAACGGAAGAGAGCGGTAGTGAACGTGAGGAACGAGGATGAAAGATGTCTTCTCTGGTCCGTCAGAGCAGCCCTCCACCCGGTCAAGATCAACACCGCTAGGACTCACAACTATCGTTGGTATATTTCCGAGTTGGACTCTACAGGTATCAAATTCCCTGCTACTCTACATGATGTGAAAAAGCTTGAGAGATCGAATAATTTGCGCAACAATGTATATGGTATAGAATCTCAAACTTTTTTGCATCATGCAAAATCAAATAAAAGCGTCATCGTGCCAATTTATTTGAGTAAAAAATTGCATAGCGTAAACATTGACACGATTCATCTTCTAATCGTTAAGGGTAATCCGGAAGACGATATGACTGGTGAGTTTGCACCGAGATTCCACTTTGCTTGGATTGAAGATCTTTCCCGATTGGTGAGCAAACAATTGTCCGATCATAATGGCCAGCTGCTGTTATGTGACAATTGTTTGTGCCACTTCAGCGTGAAACATGCCTACGACAATCATCGACAAGATTATATTATGCTAAATAAAGTACGCATGGAATTTCCCAAGTGTAAATATTTAGTATTTTCCAATTTTCAAAACAAAGGCAACGTTCCATTTGTCGAATACGCCGATCTCGAATGCATATTATTCCTTGAACCTGTAGATGAATTTGAAACTCGTAAGACTTGTTGAATTCAAAAGCATATCCCGCACAGCGTAGCGTACTATGTACATTGCGCGTACGATGAAACTTTATCGGAGTTTCACGGTAAACGCGGTGTCGATTGCATAAATTGGTTCGTGAAACAGCTTTTACGGATTTATTAATTCAAGTAGAGTCACGCATCAAAAACATAATTCCGATAAAGGCTCTTACCCAAGTGCAACGCAATCTTTACATGCGCGCGAAGAATTGTTATATTTGTGAAAAACCGTTTACCCCTGAGGAGAAAAAGTGTTACGATCACTGTCACTTCACGGGTAAATATCGTGGTCCTGCTCATAATCGGTGTAATTTGAATTTCAGAGAGTCGCACACAATTCCAATAGTTTTCCACAATTTGTCCGGTTACGATTCTCACTTTTTAATAAAATCCCTCGCGTCAACTTTTCCCGGTAAAATTACACTGCTACCCATAAATGAGGAAAAATATATATCCTTTACGAAACGCGTCGATGAAACAATGATGCACTTGAGATTCATCGATTCGTTTCGATTTATGGCTAGCAGCATCGATAAACTTTTCACACATTTGACCGATATCGATAAACGCATAACACGCAAATTTTATAATAACCCGACTCAGTTCAGTTTGATGACCCGCAAAGGAGTTTTTCCCTATGAATACGTCGATTGTTGGGGGAAACTCGATGAACCGCGATTACCTGCAAAGAAGCATTTCTACTCGCACCCCTGCGATGCAAATATTTGAGACACCGATTACGAGCACGCGAAAACTGTTTGGGAGGAATTCCATTTAGAGTCATTGGGGGACTATTCAGATTTATATTTGAAGACCGATGCTCTTTTGCTTACCGATATTTTCGAGAATTTCCGCGCCAGCTGCTTCAAAACATACGATTTAGATCCGTTGCACTACTACACTGCACCGGGACTTGCTTTTGACGCGATGCTCAAGCATACTAATGTAAATTTGCAACTTTTAGACAACCCTAAAATGGTGTTGTTTATCGAAAGAGCCATTCGAGGCGGCGTAGCACAATGTTTCAATCGACACGCTCGGGCCAATGAAAGATTCATGGGAACAGATTTTGATCCAAACAAAGCGGAATCGTATCTCACGCATTTTGACGTAAATAATCTGTACGGTGCAGCTATGAGCGTGCATTTACCAATCGGTTCGTTCGAGTGGGAGTATCAGCAGATCGATATAACAAGCCATCCGGACGATTCGCCGATCGGTTACTTTCTGAAGGTGGATTTGGACTACCCTGTAGAACTCCACGAGGATCACAAAGACTTACCTCCCTGTCCCGAACATTTTACTCCTCCAGGTAGTGAAAATGCCAAACTCACAACCACCCTTTACCCCAAAACGGAGCATATATTGCAGTATAGAAGTTTGAAACAGTGTTTGAGTTTAGGATTAAAAGTAACAAAAGTGCACAGAGATTTGAAGTTTGCACAATCTCCATGGCTCGAGCCTCACATCACGCTCAATACAGACATGCGTAAGCGGTCTAGGAATGAATTTGAGAAAAACTTTTACAAACTCATGAATAACGCCGTGTTCGGCAAGACTATGGAGAATGTGCGAAATCATCAAGATGTTAAATTAATCACAAAATGGAAGGGAAGAGGTGGTGCGAGAACGCTTATTGCCCGAGCAAACTTTCACAGCTGCACCGTATTTGGCACTGATATGGTTATCATCGAAATGAATCGTGTCAAAGTTCACTTCGCCAAACCTATTTACGTCAGCGCATCAGATCTAGATCTGTCAAAAATCTTTCTCTACGATTTCCACTATAATTATATTAAAACCAACTTCTCGAATAAACAAGCTAAATTGATGTATACCGACACAGACAGCCTTATTCATCCATTCAATGTGCCTAATATCTACGATATCATCTAACATAATGTAGATACAATGTTTGATACCTCTCACTATCCGCCCGACAATGTGTATGGTATTCCCCTTGAAAACAAAACACAACTAGGGCTAATGAAGGATAAAAATAATGGTAAAATTATGACAGAGTTTGTGGGACTGCGAGCAAAGCTGTACACATTTACTACGATGGGTGAGGGTGGGGAAAAATATGACAGTGGCGTAAAAGTGAGTAAGCGCGCCAAGGGTGTAAGAAATTCATCGATAAATAGCGTGACGTTTGATGATTATAAGCGCTGTCTGACAGCTCACCAAGAGTTGACTCTTCTACGGTGTTTAATACGCAGCAAAAAACATGAAGTAAGCACGATTGTACAAAAAAAATTGGCTCTGAGTTAGCAGGATGACAAGCGGCAATTGATACCTAGACAGACCGACAACGTACCTTGGGGGTTCGTCCCAGCCCCCCAATAGCTATAGGATGAACTGTAGACATAGAATTGATGTAAATATTTGATGATTGACGCCTCGAACGATCCACCATCGGGCGGAAACGTTTCACAATCAATACGATATTTGATGGATTTGAAGTTTCAAAATGCGAATTCATATACTCCACAATTGTTTATTTACTCATTATCAATATATCAAGCAATAATTCATATTTATTCGTTCACCACGAGAAAAGTTTTCAGGAATTGAAAAAAAATTTCAGAAAACAAAAAAAAGTTTTCAGAAAATGAAAAAAAGTTTTCAGAAAACGAAAAAAAGTTTTCGGAAAATGAAAAAAAGTTCTCCACAAAATAAAATGTGTATTAATCGTATGGCAAAATTTCACATTGTCATTATTATTATCATTATTATCATCATCATCATTATCATCATCATCATCATCATCATCATCATCATCATCATCATCATCATCATCATCATCATCATCATCATCATCATCATCATCATCTTCATCATCATCATCATCGTCATCATCATCATCATCATCATCATAATCATCATCATTTTTTTTTTTTTTTTTTTTTTAAGGAGTTGCGGATTCCAAGTTACGGATTCGCGCCAGTCATACGGGCTAGCGCAGATGTGGGACTCCAGGGTGGCCTACCCACTGACCCGCCACCTCCTGCGCAACGCTCCCAGCCAGGAACTATGGTGATATTACTTCTAGCGGGGAGCTCTGTCCGTGTGTGTCTCGTCAGTCTGTCCGTCCGGCCGTCCCGTGCAGGCAGTCCGTCAGTTACGTTACGTCAGGCAGCCGTCCGCGTTCTTACGTCGTGTAATTGTCTCAGTTTTTGTCGCAGTTCTGTTCAGCGGTCACATTCGAAGAACGTGTGTTCCGCGTCGTCTCGTTCGTGTCCGCAGTACGTACAGTTGGGCGACCGTACTCGGTTTAAGTTGTGTAGGTACCGTCTAAAATAGCGGTGGCCCGTCAGAAGCTGGGTGACGTAAAAATTCACATCCCCAAACCCCCTCTGGATCCACGGACTCAGGTACTTAATGAGTCGTCTCGTCCAGTTTCCCGTCGTTTCTTCCGTCCACCGTTGCTGCCACGTCTGTATCGTCGCGTCTCTCTCCGTCGTTGCCGCGTCCCATCGGGTCACGTCCGCGTCTCTTCCGTAGACCCTCTTGCGCTCGAACGCGAGAAGGTCTATGGGAATCACGCCTGCCACCACCAGAACGGCCCGTGCTGAGACCGTCCGATAGGAACAAGCGAACCTCAACGCGCTTCGTCTCTGTACCGTCGTCATTGCGTGACAGTACTTCTCAGTCTTCAGGGAGTCTGCCCAGATCTCCGCACCGTAGAGGAGGATCGAGTTCACCGTCGACATCAAAAGTCTCCGTTTCCCTGGTCTCGGTCCGTTCGTGTTTGCCATCAGGCAACTAAGGGATGCTATCCTTTCAGCCGCCTTTTGAGCCGTTCGTCGTATGTGAGGCCAGAAGGTCATCTTCGTATCCAGGGTCACCCCCAGGTACTTGACTTCCCCACTGGTCTCGATCTCGTCCGTCCCGACCGTCATGCGTAATGTGGTCGGTATTCGTCCCCTGGTGAGAAGCACCAGTTCTGTCTTTTCCGTCGCGAGTTGCAGTCCGTGGTCAGTCATCTACCGTCCGACTCGTCTCATGGTCTGGTTCAGTGCGTATTGTGCCAGATCTGGAGTTCGCTCGACTATCACTGCCGCCACGTCGTGAACGTAAGCAACCAGGCGAACGCCGAGTGGGAGCTCCAGTCTGAGCAGGCTGTCATACATCGCGTTCCAAAAGTCAGGTCCTAGTATGGAACCTTGAGCAACCCCCGCGGTGATCTGTCGCGTCACTTGGCCTTCGGTCGTTTCGTACGTCAGTCGTATGTTCCAAAGGTAGTCTTCAACAACCCGGAGCAAGTAAGGCGGGACCCCGAAGTCGCCTCTCAGCGACCCTAGGATATCCACCCACCTGGCCGAGTTGATGGCGTTCTTAACGTCAAGTGTCACCAGCAGCGCGACGGGTCGCGCAGCGTGGCAATGTCCGTCTGTCGACCGGAAGGAGTCAACCACCTCTTGGATCGCTCCAATCGTTGATTGACCCCTCCGGAAGCCGAACTGCTGGTCAGAGAGGCCTCCGCCGTCCCGTATCGCGTCCGTAAGTCGTGGTCGCAGAAGCTGTTCGTACAGTTTCCCTGTCGTGTCCAGTAAGCTCAGCGGCCAGTAGGCCGACGGCGTGCTGGGGTCACCCTGACCCTTCGGGATAAGGACCAGCCTCGCCACCTTCCACCGGTCGCTGAATGTCCCTGTCGTAAGGCACGTGTTGTAGAGGTCGAGGAGTATCTCCGGCCTCAGGCTCGCCATCAGCCGAAGAACCTCCGCCGGTACCCCGTCCGGTCCTGGCGCCTCACCCCTCCTCATTGCTTTGGTCGCTCCGACGAGCTCCTCGGCGGTGAAGACGAGGGGCGCCACCGTCTCGACATCGTTTGTCGCGTCCGTACGCGTCGGGTGCGTCGGGAACAGTCCGTCGACGATCCGTCGTGCGGTTTCAGCATCCTTGAGTTCTGGCGGGATCCGGGCCCCCAGCCTACCAGTCACAACATTGTCACCGGCACCCCAAGGGTCGCGGTCCACCTCCTCGCAGAGCTTCTTCCGGCATCGCGTCTTGCTGTCTCTGATGGCGTACGTCAGTCGTTTCCGTTCAGTCTTGTACTCGGCCCGAAGGGTTTCCCTCTGGGATCTCCCTCCAGCCCTCGTAACCCGTCGTCGTTTTGCCAGGCAACTCTTCCGCAGCTCGGCTATCTCGTCCGTCCACCAGTATTGTGGTGGTCTGTTACGTCCGTACTGTCGTTTCGGCAGTGTGCTGTCGCACAGCCGCGTCGTCAGTTTGGCCGTCTCTTCCGCTAGTCTTTCCGCCCTTTGCCGGCCAGTCAGCTCTGGGGGGACGTCGGTAATTGGGGCCGGCGCTGCCGCCGAGAACTTCAGTACGTCGAGTTTGTCTACGTTCCACCGCGGGGGGTGCCGGGTCCTCGTCCGTGTCGTCCTTGTCTCTCCTGCCACTTCGAAGGCGATGTACTGATGGCCGCTGGCCGTGTAGCCCTCGAGCACCCGCCACCGCCCTATCCGTGGCAGAGTTCTGTCCGTCGTCATCGTTACGTCCGGGATGGAGTCTCCAAATCCCGGCCGTCTGTACGTTGGTACGTCTCCTGTGTTTGCCACCACTAGGTCCAGCCTTGCGGCCATCTCCAGCAGCAGCCGTCCGCGTCTGTTCGTCACCGTCATGCCCCACTCGACCGCCCTCGCGTTGAGGTCCTCCGCGACCACAAGGTCCCCGGGCAGGTCCCTGAGTCCGTCCTCGAGGAGCGCAACCTTTGCCCGGAACTCCGCCGCAGCGCAGTTTGGGGTCAGGTAGACGCTGACGTAAGTGACAGCGCCCACCCTAGCCCAGACGTAGTCGTCCCTGACGCCACGAGCAGTTATCCGGACTCGGGCAGCGCCCTTCACCCAGATAGCCGCTGTCTTGGTCTCGTTCGTGATCCAATCCTGCGTTTGTCACACCCTGTACGGCTCGCACAGGATCAGAATGTCGGCGTCGTGTTCGTCTGCTATTTGTGGTAGTAGCATGTCTGCTGTCCTACTGCGGTTCAGGTTGCCCTGAACTATCCTGTCCGTCTTCCGGCCTGCTTCTTGCACTTCTCCAGCGCAACCCGGTACACCGCGCACCTCCCGGAGCCCGCGAGATGCGCCACATCGCCGTGTCCTGCCTCGGCGCACAGTGGGCAGGCCGGTCTGTTCTTATAGTCCGTGGCGTAATGTCCTGTCTCGCCACATCTCCTGTAGCACTTCGTTCGGTCTGTATTTTTACGTTTTGCCTTCGTGTGCCCGTATCCCAGGCACCTGTGGCATTTCGTCACCGTCAGTCGTGGTCCGACGCGGCAAGCTACCCATCCAATCCCGATCCGTCCCCGGCCGAGCAGCGCTCTGGCTTCCTGCGACTCTAGGTCGCATACGGCCATAAACTGCTCCGCCCGGTTCAAGCCGAAGATGTGGACCCCAAAGTCCGCGTCTCGTCCCGTCTCTCGTCGCAGTGCCTGTATTACGTCGTTTCTGGTCCTGACCCAGTCAAGATCCATGATCTCCAGTTGCACCCTGAAGGTCCCGGTCCTGACGTTGCCTGCGTCGCCGACTGCGTCCTGCAGGACGCGTCGGAAGTCGTCCTGTCCGTTGGCGTCTGTCTTTATCTTCAGAAGACACAGACCATTCTTCGTCTTTCTGAGAGTCGTCACTTTAACGTGACTCATCGCAGGGTCGACCGTGGTCCGTATCTTCCTCACGATGTCGGAGTACGTCGTGTCGTTCTCGGGTTTGACGAGCACCGTCGTCCCCCAGTGTTTGGGAGCCGCTCTGCGCCCCTCAGCCCCGGCCGTCGTGTCCGTTGTCGCGTTCGTCCCGTCCGTCCGCGTCTTCCGTTTCTTTTTTTCTTTTTTTGTCCTCGTCACTGTCTGCCAGTCAGCGACCGGTTCCGCAACCGTTGCCCTCTTCTGAGAGGATTCCGGAGTGGTTCCAGTCACCTTCCGTTTCCGTTTCGTCCGCGGAGTGTTTTGTGTCCGTTGTTCAGTCTCAACGTCAGTCTCCGTCGTCTCGTTGTCCGTCTTGTGGTCCTTCGTAGCTGCTTAAGCGCGCCTGTTAAGCGCAACGTCAGCAGCCTCGAGGATGGTCTTGGTGCCCAATTTAACGGACACATTCATGTTTTTTTGGATAGCCGCTGCCTCGGCCATCCTTGTCACCGTGCTGTGGATCAGTAACAATAGGTCCGTCAGGTCCATATCGTCCGTGATTCGTGTCTTCGTGCCGATCGTGGATACAGCGGAAGCGCAACTCGCTCCGCTGCCCGTGATCGACACGCTGTCCGTCCTGTCTTGTCGTTGGTGTCCCAGTGTCGTCCTGTCCGCTGTTCCAGTTTTCGTGTCCGCTGTCTTTGTTGCCGTCGTTGTCACCTGGTTTTTGCACAATTTGCGGCCCTTAGAAACCGTGCCGCTGCCATAGGCCACCGGGGTTTTCACCCGATCGGAACCCAGGGTGGCTTTCCCCTGTGCTGGGGCTACCACCTGAGGTATAACGTTGTTATTCTTGTGCATCTCTATAAACGTTCCTACGTGCTATAGTCCGGGAGTTAACGACAGATTTCATTGCACCATTTCCGCAAGCTTAATTTTTTTTTGTATGAGTTATGTTTGTTACGTATAATATTAATCTGAACGTCTGCCAGCGCACCCCCGCGACAGGGGGTGACAGGAGGGTTACAATTGCAGCAAAAAATCGACAAAAAAAAATTATAGCCGCATACGCGAAACTGATTGTACGTACCAGTTGAAACATAAGAAGCTTAGAAATTATCGTCTGCCACCTAAATTCCGCAACAAAATTCGTCTGCTACCCACGCAAGTAAGCGCAAAAAAAATAGTAAAAAAATTTATGCCCGCAAGGATGAAATTGTTTGAAATGCTTCTTTTTATATCAGCAAACACAAAAATAACAGTCTGCCACTAATAAGATACCGCGAAGGTCGTCTGCCAAGCGTATGAAGTTGCGTTCGGCATGCAGCGCGCTACGACGCTGCATTTTTATCGGCCTGAAAGACGATCGTTGTTATAAATTGTTCAACGGCTATCATGAAGTTGTTTTTTTATATTATACATTTGTTTAATATAATTAATTTCATAAATTCTCGTGAATAGTTACGCTAGATCTTTTCTGTGAAAATGGAGGCTTAAATATAGTGATGAAATTCGCAAAAATGTTTAACATTATAAACTAAGCAATATAAATCTCTTTTATTACACCTCTCTACTCATCTCTGGGCAAGCTCGTTGGCCGTGAAACAAATAGTTCCGTAGGCGAAAGGTGGCAAATGGTTATAAAATTACGGCTGTTAAACATGATCAGCATCATTATACGTGTACATAATAAATATGGATTCTTGTACATAATAAAATAAAAATCAATAAATAATTATCTCCGAATGTCATTGTAAAACAGTAATATCTAATTTTTATCTTAAAGCATTTTATGAAATCAATATATTTTCAATTTTTAAACTAAAAGGTCTCTACCAGACTTTAAATTAATTCACTGAACAAACATTTGTATACATATAACATAAAAAAAAACAAATTTATGATAGCCGTACAATAATTTATAATAATGATCGTCTTTCAGGCCGATAAAGATACAGCGTCGTAGCCGCGATCTCGGCCGCGGTGCTCGCGCGCTGCATGCCGAACGCAACTTCATACGCTTGGCAGACGACCTTCGCGGTATCTTATTAGTGGCAGACTATTATTTTTGTGTTTGCTGATATAAAAAGAAGCATTTCAATCAATTTCATCCTTGTGGGCATAAATTTTTTCACTATTTTTTTTGCGCTTACTTGCGTGGGTGGCAGACGAATTTTGTTGCGGAATTTAGGTGGCAGACGATAATTTCTAAGCTTCTTATGTTCCAACTGGTACGTAAAATCAGTTCCGCGTATGCGGCTATAAATTTTTTTTTTTGATTTTTTGCTGCAATTGTAACCCTCCTGTAACCCCCTGTCGCGGGGGTGCGCTGGCAGACGTTCAGATCATTATTATACGTTACAAACATAACTCATACAAAAAAAATGAAGCTTGCGGAAATGACCCGGAAATTTCTGTCGTTAACTCCCGGACTACTACGGGTCTCACGGGGGCGCGACTCCCCGTACCGCGCCGGAACATAGCACGGCCCCTTAGGTCGCCTCGGGGGCCTTCCGTCAGGCTTGTGCCGACTTCCGTCCCCTCCGACTTACTAGAAAACCCCGGGGTCGTCACTTCCCGAGCAGACCAGGTTTTTTCGCCCAATCCGCCTCCTGAGGCCCCCTCGTGGGCCATTCGTTAAGCCTGTGCCAACTTCAGTCCCCCTTTCCTTACTCGATGTACGCGGGGTCGTCACGTCCCGAACAAGGGATTTAACCCCCCCCCCGTCGCCTGCGGTAATTATTATTATTATTGTTGATGTTGTTATTGTTGTTGTCGTCGTCGTCGTCGTCGTCGTCGTCGTCGTTGTTATAGGACTTCATTAAATCATCCAAAATAACAATCCACTCGTACGATCCTTGGAGAGTGAACCGCTTCCACATTTTATTTTTCAATGTTCGATTGAAACGTTCGCATATCGACGCCTTCAAGAGGCTAAATGTCGAATCCATGTTGATATTGTGATGCTTCACGAGGGCTTTGAATTAGCTGTTGTAAAATTCTTTGCCTCGATCAATGTGCAAATGTGTAGGTATACGACTCTGGATCAGTACAGATTTCATGGCAGAAGCAACATCTTTCGAACTCTTGGACTTTATCGGCACCGCCCACGCGTACTTGAAAAATATATCGATGATTGTTAGTAGGTATTTGTATCCCTTGTTGCACGAGCTGTTCGCGGTCATATCGACAAGATCAGCTTGCCAGGTCTCATCCAGTCCGCGTACATCTACGAATCGGCGCGGATAGTTGCGTCAAGCCTGTCTGTGAAGTTCGTCAGCTATTGCAGTTTTCATTGTTCCCAACACTTCACCTATCAATTTTCCGAATTGTCATCCAACCACTTTGGTTTCTCAATTGATACTAATTCCCTGCTGGTCAGTCCCAACGTTGGTGTTGCCTGCTCCCCGATATGTTTGATGCGATTCAACGTATTTTCAAAGATTTTGTTATTTATGCGTAGCTGTTTTAACTCCTTGTTGTGATTATGCGCGAAACTCTCAAAATTTGATTGAAAGTATCCACGATATCCACAGCCATAGACTGTAAAGCAGTATTGAGAACTTGTAAGGAAACTGCGTCGGTGGAGTGCTGCGGATCAGCTATGTTACACAAACGTTTACCATCCAAATCATACTGATTGTCGTTGGTGGTTTCGAATCCAACACCTGGAGGCCCTTGAATAAATTTTTTACCCCCACCACGCTCCAAGTGTCGCCCGAATATGTCTATGCTCATCACTTGACGGTCACTGAACAAATGATGATTTTATGTTTACACGCCACCAATGAACGATTCCAGCCTCGCGCAACTCCTCAATAATGAAGACTATTTCGTTTGAATGGCTGGTATTGCCTGCAGCCTGTGACGCCATAAGCAGCCGGAAACGATCTACAGTTTCATTTGGATCATCCCAGTAGACGTAATCGACATCTTGCCCCTCCTTTCGCGCAATCTCATAGTCGGGTAAGCCTTCACCTGATTTTTTCGGCGAGCCAACGTGTTCTGCAATGAAATTTCTATACTTTGCACTTTTTAAATCATCTCGAAGGCTTGCATCGGCTTAGTAACGTTTTCGATGCGCATTTGTCGTCGTTACAATTTTTATATAATTATTCTTGTCCGCGTCATTTACAACCGATGCATCGGGTGATTTTTTCAACAGTAATTCGAGGAATCCATGTGTTCTCTCATAACTTTTATCCCCCACATTGACCAGATCAACAGTGAAATTGATCGGTGTATCGCCAATCATCATACCGCTTGTTAACTTTCGAACACCGTATGTGGTATCCAAATCCCTCTTTTTACTTGAGCTGAACATTTTCAAATATTCTGCCGTGGAATCCGTTGTTTTCTTCACCGGTGTACTTGTAGTAGAAATTTCACTAAACTTCAGTGTTTCATCGTTTGCATCCATGAAATTCCCCTAATCCATATCCTCATCCTCCTCATCATCATCATCATCATCCCCGGTACTCTCGTCATCTTTTTCTCCTTCTTTTTTCATTGTCACATCCAGTAGTTCCGTTTTAATTTCACGTTTAATATGCTGCTGCTGCTGCCGCTTTGAAGTATTCACCAATTCTTGCAACGGCGTTATTAACGGCTTGAATACCTCTCCCATAACGTGTTCGGTCGTGTCCTTGTCCAACTTCAGCATCTTATGCTTCAGCCGTATGACATCGAATGCTTTTGATATTTCACTCAATGTATCGCTATGCTTACGAATCTTGGCACTCTCCATGTTGCAGGCTCGATTGTTGCAACGAAACTGTGGATGTTTATGTTAGTTCATGCTTGTAAAGCGGTCAAACCCCTGCCTATATCGCCCCACATTGATTTCGCTATCCTTGTCAATTACGGTAAAACTGTAATTGTCATCATTCCAGCATGCCGATCACAAGTCTTTCAATTGCTGATACGTCATGTCCGTGTTCACATGATCGTTGTAGATAAGTTTCAGATTCATATTATCCTGCCGAAATAGCACTAATTAGTTTGCATTGTCACGCACTAGGTGTTTTGGAATGCGCGCGTACGTTTGACTTGGACAAAAGCTATCGATATCGCGATGCCTGCCCCTGCTGAAGTATGCTCGGATTTTATCCTGCTTTTCACAAGCCACATCGTCAAAAATCGTAACAGAGTTAGGGCGAGCATCTTCCGGTTTTACAACCTCATCGTTCTCGCGAAACGGGAAATAACCCACACTCTGCACGGGTTCTAGTAACTTTTGAAAAAATTGACACTTTGGTTGGATAAGAGATTTCAAATAGACGTAGGAATTTCCGAATCGCAATCCATTGACGTGGGTGATGAATGCGAGAAAAGCGTTAGTTTTACCGCAATTGGATGACCCGCAAAAAATTGCTCTCACGGTATTTGGCAGCAATTTTTCGTGTCGTTTTCCTATCTTCCTCTTACCACGTCAAACCATTTCATCGAAATTTGCGATAGGTAGTTTATCGGGCTGATCTTGAAATCTCATGATGCTTCGTTAGCATGGCAACGAAAACTGAGATGACGGTATATAAATTCCGCCCTCTATAGAAGTCGCGTTAGTTGTTGCCCGACTATGAGGATGTGCACTCGGAATAAACGCGGTGGTGGTTTGTTAAATAAAATCATCAGTCATCTCCCAGTTGAATTGCATGTGCCAGGGTATCAGTACTGCGGACCTGGAACGAAATTGGCCAAGAGGTTGGCTCGTGGAGATTTGGGGATCAATCCGCTGGATGCCGCGTGTAAAGACCACGACATTGCATACGCAAAGAATCGCGATACCGCAGCGAGAAATCTTGCCGACAAAGCGCTCGCTGAGAAGGCGTGGCGTCTTGGCCAAGGACGCTAGTGTGGGTGAAAAAACTGTAGCCTGGGGAGTCACCAACACCATGAAAGCTAAATCTAAATTTGGACGGGGCTTAGCTGCAAAACGGTTGAAACTTGGAGTGGCTGCGAAGAAGAAATCTGGAACTGGCGGGAAGAGTAAACAGCGGTAGAGAACTGTGAATCTTAAATCCATTACCACAGCAGCAAAGGTCGCCATGCGACCGGGTTATAAAGCTGTCGAGTCGGCGTTGGCGGGTGCTCGTGCGGCTGCACGTGGGACTGGGAAGAATATTCGTATGCCCTGTGTTATACCTGTGCCTGATAAAATTGGCGGCATCCTGCCGTTTCTTATTCCAATTCTGGCCAGTCTAAGCGCTACTGGGGCTCTTGCGGGTGGTGCCACGGGTACAGCTAAAGCTGTCAACGAAGCTAGTGTCAACAAACATCAGTTGAACGAGGCCAAACGGCCGAATGCAACAATGGAGGCGATTGTTTTGGGCAAGGGATTATACCTGCGACCCTACCGCAGCGGAATGGGCCTGTACTTACTCCCGGCAAAAAACTAGTAAAGCTACCACACCGAGCTCTGACCAACATTGATTTACGCAACTATGCTAAAAATATAAAAATTTCGCATTTTCGCGGTGTTTTCATGCGGAATGATCTGCCGAAATCAGGACGAAAAACGCGAAAATCCGCAATTATCAATCTTGATGATGAAAACGGTCCAGGGACACATTGTGTTGCGTACAAGAAAAATGGTGACCATATTGTGTATTTTGATAGTGTCGGTGATTTGAAACCGCCTGAGGACTTGATGAGGTATCTCGGTGTTGGTAGCGTTGAATACAATCATAAGAGGTATCAAGAATATGATACTGTGATTTGCCACCAGTTTGGTCTCAAATTTCTCAGCGAACAACTATAAAAAGACAAATGTTACATAAGCAAGCATTAGTCATGCCGGAATCGTTGACGTCAACACTGTCAGGCACATCCTCCGTGGTGGAGGCTCAATATTTACCCTCAATCGAGTTATCACCAGAGAAGAACTATGTTCTCGGACTCGTCGAGTTCCTGACATTCAATTCAATACCCAATATTCATGAGAGGTGTAATGAATTTTACATGCAACGAGCGGACAACAGCAGAGAGAGCATCGCGATACCCACGGAAAGCTATGAAATTGAGGATATTGAAAATTTTCTGCATAAGGAGCTACCCTCCGACATCACCCTTAGTCTGACAGCTAACAACAACGAGCTGAACAGCAAAGTCACATGCAATCATGTGGTAGACTTCAAGCCCAAAGATTGGATTGGCCGATTTCCGGAATTTAAGGCGGTTGAGCTATCACAAGACGTTACTTATAAATCTGAATTACCCGTAGCCATACTGAAGGTTAATACTTCACGCCTTGAGTGTAGCATAACCACAGGGGCGTACATAAACGGGCATCGAGCTCACACGATTCACGAATTTTTCCCAACCGTTCCATCCGGATATGAGATTGTCGAAGTGCCTACCAACGTCATTTACCTGCCAATCGCCGTACAGTCGATACATCATTTACAGCTGAGAATAGTCGATCAAGCCGACGAGCTGATTACATTTCGCGGCAAAACGATTACTGTACGTTTACACGTGAAGTCACTCAAATAATGGGAATCGTGTTTGAGACAAAAAAGTTGGGCAAAAGTTACAAAAGTCAAACGTCATGGCCAAAAATCATCAGTCGCCCGACACCTCTGACAACGTTCACACCGCCTACGCGACTAACACCTCTGAACGTTCGGTTTCTCCAGAGCCTGGGTCTTCGATTACGTGGAAATTTTGGAAAATAAGAATTCGTGTTCGCTGCATCCTGTGTGTGTTACCATGGAAGAAATAATAAGAATACACAAACCTGTGGTATTCGAGGAATCGATCGCGCACACTGAGATTCATGCTCATCAGCCGTTTGCATCATCCACCTTCCAGAACAACGATGAAATTCATACTGTTGTTCAACATCAAGACTTGTGTCTACTGCCCAGTGAAAGCTCTCTACACATCTATGGAAAAATCACAGAGGATGATGGTGTGGCTGCGGTGACGGTTACGAAATTGATCACTATGGCCGTTTGTCATTTGTTTGAGGAAGTTCGCTACGAGTTGAAGGGTGTAGAGATTGATCGGAATAAAAATTTCGGCATCACCAGCACCATGAAGGGTTACGTATCCTTGACTCCAGGCCAGCAATATAGTCTAGAGAATACCGGGTGGTTGAGTGGGGATAAGGAACTAAGCGATGCCGCTGGAAATTACGATGTTGTTTTACCGTTAAATTATGTGCTAGGCTTCGCCGAAGATTATTGTCGAGTCCTCGTCAATGCTAAACATGAGTTAATACTCAAACGTTCCAACACTGATTTGAATGCCGTGATTCAGAGCTCGGCGACGGAAAACTTCAAAATCACCCTGAATAAATTCGAGTGGTTGTTGCCCTACATTAAACTGGCAGATAAACCGAAAATCCAGCTACTCAACTACATCGCCAAGGATCCGGCCATATCCATCAGTTTTCGTTCTTGGGAAACGTACGTGTATTCGATGCTCCCGTCAACAATGCGGCATGTATGGGCAGTCAAGACATCGACACAGCTTGAGAAGCCGAGACATATCGTTTTAGGATTTTAAACTGCAAGGAAAAACGAACTGCGGAAAAATGCCAGCGAATCAGATCATTTTTGGTTCAGAGACGTAAAACTCTTTCTCAACTCTCAGTGTTATCCCTACGGAAATTCAAATCTTGAGATATCCAATAATCAATACTTTGTGATATGTATGTTCGGTTTCAAACGACCTACGACAACACAGAAGCTGAGCCTTTGCTATCGAAGCGTGAATTTATAAACCAAGCTCCCCTTATCGTCATCGATTGCTCCAAGCAGAACGAAACATTGAAAAGTGGACCTGTGGACATTCGATCGGAATTTGACTATAGCATTACGTTCCCACCACACACTTCTGCCTACTGCATGATATTACATGATCGCATTGTTGAATATAATCTGATGAGTGGTACTGTTAAAAAATTGGTATAAGTCAATTTTGGAATAATAATATGTTTAATTAATATGGATATTGAAAATAATATGTATAATTTTACTCGTCAAAATTTAGAATAAGATAATTAAGAATAGAATGAGAAAACTAAATGTAATTGATGGTAAATAAAAAAAATTGTTAAAAGCATTCAAATGGCCATTTTAAACCTTCCTTCAGGGGTCTTTTCCTGGATTTTTTTCAATAGATCTAGCGGGTTTTCACTCTAACCGATTTATGTGCGGCTTTCCGGCGCCAAACAAGTCTCGACAGGAATCATTGTGTGTGCGTGTGTGTGTGTGTGTGTGTCAAATCCTATGAAACTAGTTATCTTGCGGCAAGCCACGAAAATGATCGACGGGGGGGGGGGGGGGGGTAATGCCGCGGATTTGGGGGGGGGGGTAGCGCCGTGCATTTGGCGGGCGGGGGGGGCTAGGGGGAGCTTGGGGGGGCGGCGCTGCGGATTTTGGAGGGGGGGGGGAGCTAAGGGGAAGCGCCGCGGATTTGGGGGGGGGGAGCTACTGGGGAGCTAGGGAGGGGGGCTAGGGGGGAGCTAGGGGGGGAGTGCCGCCATCTTTGATTTCGAACTCTCATATATACACTACTGCGAATTCAGAGCTCTCATGAAACAGTACAATATCGACATGTATTCTCCGTTCAGTAATTTAAAGGCCTTGGTATGCGAGCGCTTCAATCGAACTTTAATAAATGAAATGTGGAAGCAATTTACTGTCCGAGGTTCTCACAATTGGATTGACATTTTGCATGATTTGATTGAATCCTACAATAACTCCAAACATCATACGATTTAGACGAAGCCAGCGAATGTTACCATCATCAACGAAAAACGGTTGTGTGAACGCGTTTACAAGCTGCAACAAGTCAAATGCGTGAATCGGAAGCAAAATTTCAAAGTTGGTGACCGCGTTCGAATCAGTAAATATAAGAATTTATTCGAGAAAGGCTATTCACTGAATTGGGCAACGGAAATATTCACCGTGAACAAGGTGAAAAATACCAAACCTACAACTTACAAACATGTCGATTATCAAGATAAATCCATCGAAGGAGGCTTGTACGAGGAGGAACTAAGTAAAGTGAAATACCACGATGGTGAAAAAAGTGGTTATGTGGTGAAAAAAGTATTACGCCAGTGTGGAAATCAACCGTGTTTGAAGTGGTTGGGATTTGATAGTTTACACAATAGTTGGATAGATGAGACCAATTTGTAAAACAATTATATTTATCAACAGTGAAATATTTACATAAACCATACAAAACGCATTTTATTCTGTATTTATCCCTTAAATTATTTTGGATTGGTAATCAATAATACTTTATACCGTCATTAGGGATTATATATCGCACTTAGAAGAGATAGCTCTTTCCCGAACATGTTGTCAGGTCTACTACAGCTAATCATGCCTGGTTAGTAGTATATCAAGGTCGGTTCTGGATACAAACACCTCCTCTACCGACCAAGCCGCCTATCCGCGTATCCCAGATGCAAACCCTTGAAGGTAACCTCACGCTCGTAAGATAAAACATGCATTGCCGACCGCTCGTCAGTAAGAAAATTTCCCGAATGACCTTGATCGTTGGTAAAAAATCCTCCACATGACCATGGTCGTCGGTAAAACATCCTCCAAATAACCATGATCGTTGGTCAAAAATGCCTCAAATTGCCATAATATTACCCGTTGTGGGTTAAATTGTGCTGTTTGTCGGTAAAGAAAATCATTCTCATCGAGCGGAATCAATAACTGCATTACCGAGCGCACTCCGTGAATCTTCAGGCGTTCGAACGGACCCCGTGGATCCTCGAACATTCGACCGAGAATCCTGGCATGTGTCAGGTTTTGAGAGCTTCCAGAAGGTTCGAAAAGATTCTCCGGCGATCGAGAGGTTTCGAGGGTGGAGGTACGACGTTGAAAAGCACATGCAACGGCCTGGGATGAATCGACTGTGTTTCGACTGAACGGTGAGCGGCCTGCCGACAACAGATTGCGGTGCGACGTTCAATTCTGGAAGGTTCTGAAATTTGTATGCGGTTGCTTCGACCATGAACGAATGTAGGCTAACAAACAATGAATCAAAGACACATCATTTCGGTAGCTTCTAGGAGTTTTTCAAGAATTCTGTGTGCCTGGTGAAAGGAATAAAGCTATAAAAGTCTAAATTTCAGGCCAGAAAGATAGTCTTGCATCTTCAGCTATCATAAAGAAAAATTCAAACAAAGCAGAATCAAGAAAGCGAATCGATCTGTTCTTGAAAAATATTCACGACTTGAAAACCGTTATCAACCAGAAGTCAGGACTCAACCAAGTGACAGAAAAGTTCGCAAATCTAAATTTATTAAGAAACACGTAACTGCTAGACATTTAAAAGAAATGGATTTCACAAAACTCAACAAAGGTGCAAGCATGAAAGAATTTCTGCCGACGAAGAAATTGACAGAGCTGGAAATTTTCAAAATCTACAGATTCACCAACATTGGACGAGGTCAAACAAGGTTTGGGCAGCGTGTCGTAACAGACCTGAACAACGAATTCAGCGTATTCTTACCGGCACGCATTGTGCGACTGCTGAATGAGGACGAGACCCAATATCAGAAATTGGTGCTGACGATGGAGGAGGAGCGATTGCTCTTGCAGTATCTGGGCGGTCAGTACGGTCAAATTGAATTCGAAGATGCGTCGACCCTCGCCTAATTTGTACACCGTACCCGGACAACGTGTAAAGCGTCTCCTTCTTACCAGCATGGACCGTGCGACTACTGAACGTGATCAAGAACCAATTTCAAAAACTTAACAAAAAAACTTTCGAAGAAGTTTCCAATTATTCTACGTTTCATAACCTTCAAGAGAATTGTATGAATTTTATCACAAAGCTTTTATTTTTCTGCTGTACTCATCATATGTATATACATTAACTGTGTATAGATATACTACTACTACGTCGGATGCTGTTGTTTACAGCTCACTGAAACATGTAATAATTTTGGAAATTTAAGATATGATGTATCACACACAAAAGTATTTATCAAATTTGTTCTAAAAGTTGTGAAATGATACCTTAGAAACGTAAGACATATATGTATCACAAAAGTTTCAAGGTTTATAAAGTCAAAAAAAGCAAAAAAATAGAAAAAAAAATAAGTAAAGAAACCAATTAATCGGACTTGTTATAAAAGTCATGAAATTCATTGTATATTACTCTTCATCTTACACTTTCTGGAATAACCTAGTGCCATTCCCCTCTCTTACCAAGCGGGCTGACACACCCGCTTGGTGAATAAATATATGGTTCCGGCTCCCATCCCCGTAGGCTGTGATCGCAAGTTGAATCGCTATAACTAAGAAGTCTCGGGGCAAGTAGTGGGCCCATTCTCGCGGCACACGCATATTGAATAAAATAAATACGTACTCCATTCTCTGAAAAAAAAGTTATTACATGGCTGAAGTCTTGATTATTGATCACAGAATGTTATAAAAAAAAAATATTCTTGTACAACTCACCGATCGAAATCACAATGTATTTGAAATGTTTTTTAAATGTTTTTTTCTTGGTAATAACCTGAAAAAAAACGCACACACGTTAAATTATTTCTATTCACTGAAGTAAAATCAAAAATTGTTGCACACTCAAGGTAAAAAAACTGTATACGTGCACTGATTTCAATCACCCACCTTGACAGTTTAAATTTCAACTGTTGATGAATTCATCCGACGTACGGAGCACCCCACCCTTTTCACAGCTTCTTCATATGTTTTAGGTTCACGATTAAACTAATACCAAATCATAAAGTGGTTGACACTTGCCGGTTACGTTTGCATGATATAACCTTCTCACTCCGTCCTATTGCACTAGTGCGCAGACCTCGAAATCGTGAAACTGACACCGTGGTACAAAGTAAAACATCCCCGAAACGTTCTCGGTGAACGATATCTACTAAGCCTATCACAGTTCCATGTATAACTCTAGCGATTAGTTCACTCTCACAGCTCTCTCTCGTACATGAGGCGTGCGAAACTTCTTCGCCAAGTTCCAAGAACTACCTTGCCATCTTCCACGCTCTGCAGGTTCGTTCGAGTAATATCTTGAAATTTTTTCGCTGAAGAATATTGCATACGGTTGTTCACGAATTTTCGGCAATGTGTGAGTCACGTCGTTGTTGACCCATAAAAGGGACCGTGTCAGCGTTGAGCGGTCATTCTAGAGCAAGCTTTGCAACTCTATCTTTGTCAAGTGCGTGATCGAAGAAGAAGAAACATGGATTCCGGAAAGTGTTTGAAATTAATACAAATCATGGAAACGGCGTTCAAGATTTTATCTGAAAAATCGTCACCGGCAGAGAATGCAAAATGGATTCGATTCAGAACCCAAAATACCAGGCTTTTGAATAAAATCTTACGCAACAACGCCTCAACGATTGGGGAAAATACAAGAATTTTGACGACAATTGGAATTCTGAAATCGTTGACAGCCAAATTTCAACAATTTCAAGGAGTGCATGACCGATTACGAAACCGACGAAGGAGCGATCGAGTACCGTGGGAAGATTTGGAGACAGCTTTCGAGAGTCGAATTAGAACGGGAGCCATTATCAATCCGCGGCACAAAGATTTGAACAGGTTTTTGGCAGATGCGAAACACCTCGTCATTGCAAGACTGAAGAAAATGCTACAAAAAGTGGGAAGTTTGAAAGCAAACTGTGTCTTGTGTTGTAAATTCAATATAATAAAAAACGCCGAACTTGTTGAAGAAATGAAATATTTCGATACCGGAAACCAGATCATCCTCCAGCCAGCTGATATACACAGGTGGTTCGAAGAGAACGTAAAACAAAGAGTGTTGGCCAAGGTGGAAGATTTTCGAAAGAAAGACTCTGGTTGGTCGCTGACCGAAATAATCAATTTGACTGTGAATCTGAACAAGTACGTGCCACTACGAGGCGGTGTGTTCACATACACACCACTACCCATAGATATTCAAGATAAGAAGGCTGTCGTCAACATCCGCAACAGCGACTCATATTGCTTTCTATGGTCGGTCACCGCAGCCCTCTTTCCAGCCAACAAAAATTCCAGCGTGGTTACTTCATATCCACATTTCAGCTCGGTGCTACAATACGACGGTTTGCATTTTCCAATGTCTTCCGATCGGATTCCAAAATTTGAGAAACTTAACGTTCTTCCAATTAACGTTTATGATATAGATTGTATTGAAAATAAGCGCAGTGAAATTGTACCCATTTATTTAAGCCGAAACAAGTCTGATAAACCTACAATCCATCTTTTAGTAATGGAGTCTGAAAACGACGATGACGATGATGGTATGGAAAATATTGAAAAGAATGTAACACATCATGGACTTCCGTTTCCGTTTTGAATGTGAGTGACAGGTGTGCGAAAGAGTCCGAGAGAAAAGGAGAGAATTTAGCAGGATAGCAAAGGTGAGGAGAAAAGGAAATAGGGCAGAGAAGGAGCGGGGAAGACATAGACGGGCGGTCGGGTGAAGGGAATAGGGAGGCAGGGATAGAAGGGAAGGGCGGGGGAAAAAGAAAGAAGGGGGAGAGTTTTGAGGTTAGGCAGAAAGAGCAGGCGGACGGCAACGATTTCGGATAAGATAGGAATAGGCAGTGACACCTAGGGAGTAAGAAGGGGGATAGAGTAGACAGGTAGGCGGCGGATAGATAAGGTAGGGAGCGGTGAAGGAGAGAAAGAGTATGAGTAACGCGGGTGGCCAAAAAGAAGGGGCGAACAGGGAAGAGGAGGAGAAAAAGAAAGGTAGGCCGGGGGCAGTTGCAGCGTTAGGGAGGGATAGGAGGCATAGCCTGGGATCGTCGGCGACGGTGCTAGACTTATGGAAGAGAAAGCGGGAGGAGGAAGGGGAAAAAGGGGAGGAAGAGGCAGACGAGTTGCAGGAAAGAGAAAGAGTATTTGGGAAAAGCAGGAAAGTGCACCGATCGCCGGAGGGTAAGACAGGGGAGGAAGGGAAGGTAGAGGGAGGGGGTATACAAGATATGTTAAGGTTGATTAGGGAAGAGCTAAAGATAGGTCTAGAGGAGGTCAAAGGGCAGGGAAGGGGGATCAGGGAAGAAGTGGAAAAGATTAAAGGCGAAATGGCTAGAAGGGAAGAGCAGTGGGAAGTAGAGAGGGGGGAGATGAAGGAAATGATAAGGGATCTAGGTAAAAGACTAGAAGAGGTAGAAGAGCGGAGAGGGGGTGAGATGGAAAGGGTAAAGGAGAGGCTGATAGAATTAGAAAAGAAGAGTGCAGAAGGAGGGGGAGAAAGGCAGGTACAGGGAAATGCGGAAGTGGCGCAGGTAACAATAGATAGATTAAAAGGGATGGAGTGGGCCATAGAGAGGAAAGAAAGGGAAGAAAGAAGGGGAAATATAGTATTGAGAGGAGCGAGACTTGAGAAGGGAAGAGAAAAGGAAGAGTTGAAAAAGATTTTGCAGCTGATAGGGGTAGAGGTTGAGGTAAAGGATATGTGGGAGGTAGGCGCGAAAAAGGGGGGAGAAAAGGGGATATGGATAGCAAGACTAGGAAATAGGGAGCAAAAGAGGCAGGTAATGGGAAGAAAAAGCCTACTCAAAGGGAGGGAGGAGAGAATAGACGAGGATCTCACCTGGGCAGAGAGAAGAATGAAATGGAAGTTGAGGGAGATAGCAGCTATTGAGGAGAGAAGGGGAAACAGAGTAAGAATAGGGTATGCAAAGATCTGGATAGAAGGGAAAATGTGGAAGTGGGATGAGATAGGAGAAGTGCTTAGGGATGGTACAGGGAGAGCGAGGGAAGGGGGGCAAAGGGAGGGGAGGGGAAAAGTGGGGGAAAGCGATAGGGAAAGGTCAGCAAGCGAGGAAAGACAAGAGGGAAGTATAGAAGCACAGGGAAGGGTACGTAGGGAAAGGCAGTCGGGGGAATGGGTAGTGGGGGGGGACAGAGGCAGGTGGGGAGGGAAATAAGGAGGAGAGAGAGGGGAGTAGGCGAGACAGAAAGGGAGGGGTGGAAAGTAGCTTTTTGGAATGTGGCGGGGCTCGCGAGAAAGGATGAAGATTTCTGGAGGGGGCTAGGGGAGTGGGATGTAATATTTCTAATGGAGACATGGATAGAAAAGAAGGGGTGGGAAAGGATTAGAAATAAGTTGCCAGTAGGGTATAAATGGGAAGTGCAGTATGCGGTTCGAAAAAATAGGAAGGGAAGAGCAATAGGCGGAATGCTATCAGGGGTAAGAAGGGAGATAGTAAGTGGGGAGGGAGGGAGGGAAGAGGTAAAAGAGGGCATGATAGAAAGGAAAATAAGTGTAGGGGGGGAAAAATGGGTAGTAGTAGGAATATACGTAAATGGGGACCTAAAAGAAAAGATAGGGGAATTGAAGGAGCGGGCAGAAGAGATAGAGGGAGGGGTAAAAGTGTTAGTGGGGGGTGATTTTAATGCCAGGACAGGGCAGGAGGGGGGAGGATGCTGGGGAGAAGGAGAGGAGGAGAGTAGGAGTAGGAAATCAAAGGACAGGAAAATAAACTCGGAAGGTAGGCAGCTGGTGCAATTTTTAGAGGAGACAGGATGGACAATAATGAACGGGAACATAGAGGGGGATGAGGAGGGGGAATTTACGTATGTAGGAGGGGCAGGGGTGACAGTGATAGACTACGCTATAGGAGACATCGAGGTGAGGGATAGGGTCAAAAGGATAGAGATTGGGGATAGGGTTGACTCGGATCATCACCCGGTAATAGTGTGGTTGAGGGGGGCAGTGGCTAGGACAAGGAAGGGAAAAAGAGTAGGGGGAACTAATAGAGGAGACTGGACGGAGGAGGGTAGGATGAGGTTTAGAACAGAAGTCAAATGGGAGGGGATAGGAGAAGTGGATGTAGGGAAAGAGATAGAGAAAAGAATAAGGGAGTTTAGACGAGCCTTAGATGTAGGAGGGAGGGGGAGGGAAGCGAAAAAGGGATGGTGGGACGAGGAATGTAGGCGAAAAAAAGCGGAAGTTAGGCAGAGTCTAAGGAAATGGAGAAAGGGGGAGGGGGAAGGGGACGCGTATAGAAAGGAAAGAAGGGAATATAATAGGCTATGCGAGGAGAGGAAAAAGAAAGAAAATGAGGGATTCATAAAAGAAGCAGCGGAAGCAAGGACAGAAAGCAAGGTATGGGAGATAGTTAATAGGGAAAGAAAGAAGTGGAAGAGGGTGAATGAAGAAATAGGAGATCAGGAGTGGAGGGAGTATTTCATGGGAGTATTAGGCGGGGTAGAAAGCAAGGTAACAGAAGGCGGGGAGTCGGTAAATAGGAAGGGGGACGGGGAAGGGGAGCTGCAGAGGGAAGAGATTAAAAAGGTGATAGGAAAGCTGAGGGATGGAAAGGCACCAGGGGGGGATGGAATAGTTAGCGAGGTATGGAGGTATGGGGGGGAAGAAATGGAGCAGTGGATATGGAAAACATGTAACAGAGTTTGGGTGGGGGAGGGCTGGCCAGAGGATTGGAGGGAGGGATTGATAGCGCCGATAGTTAAGAAGGGGGAGGGGAAAAGGGTAGAAGAGTATAGGGGGGTGACTTTGATGCCAACTCTATATAAGGTGTATGCGATGGCATTAGCGGATAGGTTAGAAAGAGAGGTAGAAGAAAAGGGCTTGATACCGCAAAACCAAACGGGTTTCAGAAAAGGCATGGGCACCATTGACAATATATATGTTCTTAACTATTTAATCAATAGGCAGGTGGGAAAGGATAAGGGAAAGATGGTGGCGTTTTTTGTGGACCTGAAAGCTGCTTTTGATTCAGTGAACAGGAAGGTGCTGTGGGAGACTATGGAAAGGAGAGGGGTGAGGGAAGGGCTAAGGGTAAGGATAGAGGAAATTTACAAGGAAACAAAGAGTCGAGTAAGGAGCGGGGGTAAGCTAGGAGAGGCGTTTTGGACAGCGAGGGGGGTAAGGCAGGGATGTCCGCTAAGTCCGCATGTGTTCAACCTGCTGCTGGCGGACTTAGAAGAGGAAATGGGGAGAGGGAGAAGGGTTGGGGGGGTGGAGCTAGCCGGCGGCAGGGTATGCACGTTAGCTTATGCGGATGATATGGTGTTACTAGCGGAAAGTGAAGAGGAAATGGAGGTAATGATTAGGAAGTTAGAAAGGTATATGGATAGGAAAAGGCTGACGGTAAATGTAGGGAAATCAAAGATTATGAGATTTAGGAAAGGAGGCGGTAGAAGGAAAAACATAGATTGGAGATGGAAAGGGAAAAGGATAGAGGAGGTGAAAGAGTTCAGCTATTTAGGGTATAGAGTAAAGTGCAATGGGGGACAGGAAGCACAGGTGAAAGAGAGAGTACGGAAGGCAGGGGTAGTAATGAGGCAGGTATGGGGAATAGGAAAAAGAAGGTTTGGGAGGGATTGGGAAAAAAGGATTTGGTTATTTGACAGGCTAGTATGGACGGTAATAGAGTATGCATCGGAGATATGGGGGTGGAGAGAGTGGAGGGCGGTCGAGGCGGTACAGGATAGATTTTTGAGATGGACATTAGGAGTGGATGGGAGAACACCGGGATATTTAGTAAGGGAGGAACTACAGAGGGAGAAACTAAGGATTAGGGCAGGGAGAAGGGCATGGAATTTTGAAAGGAAGCTGGAGAGAGGGGAGGGTAGCGAGTTAGCTAGGAGATGCTGGGAAGAGATAAGGGACAAGGCAGAAGCTGGGAGGCAGGGATCGAGGTGGGAAAGAGAAAGGGAAAGTTTCTTTGCGGAAAGGGGAGCAGAGAGTAGAGAGGTAGTCGCGAGAAGGGAGAGGGGCGAGATGGAGTTTAGGGAAATAGAGGAGAGAGAGAGGGAAGAACAGAGAAAAGAGAGGTGGGAGAATATAAGGGAATTGAGGTACAACAGATGGTACAGGCTAGTGAAAGGAGAAGGGATACCAGGATATCTGGGAAAGGGATGGGGAGAAAGCAGGTGGATAAGGGTGGCAAGATTTAGGTTAGGAAGCGAGATGAAGGAGGCAAGGTACTGGGAAGAAGAGGAAAAGAGAAGGTGTAGGGTGTGCGGGGGGGAGGAGGAAACATGGGAGCACGTATGGGAAAGGTGCGTAGGCTGGGATAGAAGGGAGGAAAGCTGGCAGGAGGTGGTGAGGGAGATGCTAGGTGAGGAGGGGGGGGGAGAAGTCTGGATGAGAGAATTGGAAAGGATCAGGGATGTACAAGAGAATGAAAGAGTGAGATATGAATGGGAAATGGAAGTCGATTAGGATAAGGACGAATTAGGGAATAGAATAAGGTAAAATAGGATAAGGTTAAGTAAAGATAAGGATAAAAAGTAAGAAAAGGATAAGAGGGAAAGTAAGGGAATGGCAAGGCAATGGCACAGGACACAGGCAATTAGAAATTAAGTAAGGATAAGGTAGGAAGTAAGAATTAGGGTAAGAATAGGTTAAGAAAACATGTAAAAAAAAAAAAAAAAAAATATTGTAAAGGAAGAGGAAAAGGGAAGTCCTTGTAACCCCAAGGGGAACAATAAAGATTACATACACATACATGTAACACATCATTTTGCATGCATTCGGAATTTATCGCGGTTGACAAGTTCCCAAATTTCTAAACGTGATGGTCGTACTTGGTTGTGCGATAGGTGTGTATCACACTTTCAATCTGAATCCGGTGTTTGTTCAAGCACAATGTAGATTGCATGAATTTGATTAAAACCAAAGTTATCTTACCAGCAGATGAAGACAAGATTCTCAAATTTGAAAATTTTTAACACAAAGAAACCGTCCCGTTCTGCGTTTACGCAGATCTAGAATGTTTACTGCAGCCCACACATGAAAGTTTTGGGGAAAATAGAACAATTTATCAGCAGCATTCTCCGTACAGTATAGCTTACTATCTACCTTGTGCGTTTAAAGTTTCGCTTTCAAAATTCAGAATTATTCGCGGAGAAACTTGCATCCAATGGTTTGTGAATGAGTTAAAGGAATTGGCACATTCGTTAAAGGGACTGTTGACTGTCGTTACCATGAAAGCACTAAATTTCAATCAGATCAACAAATTTGATTTATCGACGATCCGTTACATTTGCAAAAACCCGTTTACACCCACAGACGCGAAACATCGTGATCACTGTCATTTCACGGAAAAGTACAGTGGTGCTGCTCACCGCAGCTGTAATCTAAATTACCAAAATTCGCACACTATCCCAGTGATATTCCACAATCTGTCGGGTTATGATATGCATTTTCTGATCAAAGCCCTGGCAACGTCATTCGAAGTTACTCTTAAACTTTCACCTGTTAATAAAGAAAAGTAAATTTTCTTCACTAAACTCGTTAAGGGAACGGATGTAACGTTCCGTTTCATAGATTCGTACCGTTTCATACCTAGCAGCCTCGATAAATTATCATCGTATCTGGACGATTGTCAAAAAACAAAAACACGTAAATTCTGCAGTAGCGTGAACAAGTTTCGGTTATTGACGAGGAAAGGTGTCTTCCCGTACGAATACATAGGCAGTTGAGAGAAGCTCGAGGAGCAACATTCACCAGCCAAAGAACAGTACTATTCAAAATTGAATGACCGGAATATGTCAGACGACGATTACGCACACGCGTGCGACGTATAGCGAACTTTCAATGTTACAACTTTGGGAGAGTATTCGAACTTGTATTGACAGACGGACGTGTTTCTACTAGCCGACGTATTTCAAAATTTTTGACAGAATTGTTGGACGCCGTACAAACTAGACCCATTACATTACTACACAGTGGCCGGTCTGTCGTTTAATTCAATGTTAGAATGTACAGGCATCGAACTCGAGCTTCACACCGACATAGATATGGTTATGTTCATCGAAAAAGGTATTCGAGGTGGTGTGTTACAGTGCTCGAACAGATACACAAAGGCTAAGGATGAATATATGAGAGAGGATTTCAATCCAGAAGTCGGAGAATCTTCTCGCATGTACTTTGACGTTAATAGTTTGTACGATGCAGCTATCAGCTTTGCTCTGCCGTGTAATTCTTTCGAATGGGTGTCAGGTTTCACAGAGTGCAACGTTCGTGCAATCTCGAATAATGCGGAGTATGGTTACATGCTGGAGGTAGATTTGGAATATCCTAAAGAACTGCATGAAACTCATAAAGATTTACCATTGTGTCCGGAGCACCATGTTCCTCCGATTTGGAACAATGAACAGTCTAAATTGACGGCCACGCTACTTTCCAAGAAAAACTACTTTGTTTACTATCGCGTATTGAAGCAATGTTTGGAATTAGGCTCAAAAGTATTCAAATTTCACAAAGTTCTCAAATATCGGCAAGCACCGGGGCTGAAAAATTACATAGATTTAAATACCGATTCACGGAAAAAATCTCAGAACGAATTCGAGAAAAATTTTTACAAACTGGTGAACAACGCAGTTTTTGGCAAAACAATGGAAAACGTGCGAAATTACGGAGATTTCGATTGATCACCGAATGGGATGGACGGTACGGTGCTAGAGCTACCATAGCCGAACCTAATTTTCACAGCTGCACCGTTCTCGACAAAGAGATGACTAACGTCGAAATGAGTAAAACGAAAGTCAAGTTAAATAAACCATTGTATGCAGTGTAACGTGGCATTTCGGGTAGGAATGCGCGTCACAAGGCACTCCCTGAACCTTGGGCGGAGTCCAGGAATAAGGGTTTCTGAGATCGAGTCGCAAAATAATAACAGAGAGCGCCAGAACTGGAGTCACGCATCCGAGTTTCGACAGGGACGCAATAGCGAATTACGACTAAGATATTGCAGGCTTTTGTTTTTATTTTTTTTCTTAAGTACACCGGCCACAAGCCAGCAACCAACACCGACGCGGAAAATATTTCGAGGCAAGGCGAAAACGCGTAGATCTCGCGTAAAACATACCGAGGCCGCGGAGGGGTAGCCAACGCAGATCCCTGCAGCACGGGAATCCAAGGCGGACGCGATTCTCGCTGGCGGCCGGCGCGCTGCAGCCTTCCCGCTCACCCCGCCTACACCTGACCAAGGCAACCGGGAGAGACCGGCTAGCGACGAGGGAGCACCACCCCGCCCAACCCCAAGACACCGTGGAGCTGCGCGGAAGACGACATCGCGATCTAGCGTTAAGTTCTGCGTCGCGAAGCGACGACAGGTGCGCGTCAAGTTGCGCAATCTCTGAAATCGATGACAGATCGATTGTTACGCATTCTTAGGGTGATGACGTTATGAAGGATTAGCCTGACGAGATTGGCGTCGCGGCCGGTCGACCATCTGAGATTACTCTCGTTCTGGCGATCTAGCAAAGCGGTGTTATCTATTGGCGTTGAAATTGATTTCAGTTTTGCTTTGTTTCTGCTACTGAAACAAATTTTGAGTGTCGTAGCGGGGAATTGCATTGAGTTTCGTTCTCATCTCCTTCCGTTGCTTGGGGAAAATTTGACAGGCGTTACGAGGGACGATGGCCGACCACCGCCACGAGGGAGTCGGAGCTTTTGTGTCATGGATGTGAAGCGGTCAGCGTTGCTGATTTTCTCGCGATCAAATTTCGAGAGTAATTGAGCGAGGGCTTGTCCGAGAAAGGGTAGCCGTTTGTAATTTGCATGACGAAAAATCCCCGAAATTCATTTGCTGATTTTTTCGTTTGGGTACCGTTGCCTGAGTTGCGCGGAATAATGTAGAGCCAATTTTAAGTGACCGAGCTGGTGGAGTAAGATCACGGGTTTGAGTCGCGACAAGACAACTGCAATTTGGAAGTAACGAAATTCCGTTACTCTGGGTCACGTCAATTCAAGTACGATAAAGCGTAACTTCGCGTGTAGGTCGCGAGTCGTCAAAGAGGGAGCGTTCGCACTCGCCAACTGCGTTCAGACGTCGCGAAGAAAGCCAAGTCCGGATGCGTTCAGATAACAGCCAGGCGATTGCCGTGGTGACCGACGCCATTGAAAATAACGGCTAGAGATGCGAATAGCTCGTCCAGTCACATTTTTTTGTTTTAGTTTATGAATTATTGTTTATTAGTAAGGTGGCGATTAGCGTACGTAAGCATAAGAAATTTTCTAGATTTATTAACGGTCGCGGTTAGCGCGTCGATTATGATTTGGGTTTATTTTTTGTCTAGCGGTTAATTGTTAAGTGGCGATTAGCGCCGTAGTTAGTAGATGACGGTCGCGGCTAGCGCGTCAAGTCAAATTTCGTCTTTAGTTTTGAGTTGTTGTTAATTTTTCAGACAGCGACTAGCGCGAGTAGGCATAAGAAGTCGTTCAGATTTAGTTACGTTTTTTTTCTTCCTTTCTTATAATGTGATTCATTTTAGAGGTTAGGTTTGCAAATTAACAAGACCTGGTGTTGCTCCGAAAACAAAGATTTTTATTTTATCCTTTTTCTTCCTTCAGGGATCTGTGCATCTTCTTATTTCATTAACAAACTCTCACCTGAAAACAAAGAAACGACATTTATGTTCTTTGTTTAATTTGCCGATTTCTCCTTAACGTTTCACTATTCTGTCTTTTATTTTAAGCCTCTTTGACACATGGCTTTTCTCTCTTATCTCTACCGTCTATAGCGACCCCGGGTTTACCGACATGGCGCATGCGCCTTTTAAAGAAATATATTTTCTTTACATATTATTATTTTTTTTGGTTAGTTAAACTGAGTATTTGAGTACGAATTGCGAATGGCATGTTCCCTATTGTTATTTTTTTGGTTTATAAATTTTAAGTCGGAATGAGCGACGTTTGAATAATTATTTTTTTTGTATATTTTTTTTTGTTTGTATTATCGTTGGCCAAAAACATATGAATGGATTCTATCATTTCTCTGTAAAATAACGTGTTGGTGTTGCGTATCTTGCTCTCTCTCGCTACCTCAAAATTACCCCCCCCCCCCCCTCCCTCGCCGCGGTACTGAGCTAGCGAGCATATCGTCGCGTCATAACGCATCAACGATTTCGAGGCGTGTTCATCACGCTAGGGGCCCAACAAATCGCAATATTTTTTTTAGATCCAGGGTACTTCGTGGACGCCGAAATATTGTACACGAGGTGAGTTCTTCGTCATTTTCTCCGAATGAACGAGGTGCAGGAAAAATCCACGTCACAGCAGGTTTCTCCATCCTGTATCTGTCTAAGACATATGTCTACGATTTTTATCATAATTATGCTGAACGGAAATTTGGCAACAAAGCGAAATTAATGTATACGAATACCGACAGTTTGATTCACAACTTCACCGTCCCCGACATACACGAACATATGAAGGAGGACTTGCATAGATTCGATACGTCTGATTATCTGCTTGATAACGCTTATGGAATGCCTCTAGCGAACAAAAAAGTCCTCGGCTCAATGGAAGATGAGAATAACGGAAAAGTGATGTTGGAATTTGTAGGATCAAGAGCAAAATTGTACGCATTCCGAGTGTTGAGAGATGAGAGAGACAATGAATGTGCCAAAGGTGTCAAAGAATCAGCGTTGAAAAAAATAACTTTCCACGATTATTTGGAATATGCTTTCAAACGTGAAAATTTGTCTCCAAATCGGCATTTGATATGAGGCCGAAAGCACGAGGTATACACTGTAGAACAGAAGAAATAGGCACTGAGCTGGAATGACGACAAGCGGATCGTGTTTCAAAACACAACCGACACGCTTCCGTGGGGTCACAAGCCTGCGTCTTAGCTTTGTAATTACCGTGTCGTGATGTGTGTAGGATTTTATTTATAACTGTACCATGATGTATAGAATATTATCACGTGGGAAAGTGGATGAAAACGCTCCGAAATATGAAAGATTGTACAACGATGCGTATGACTGTCGATTGTATGAAAAATAAAGATGCATACTTGTCATGTATCGGGTGTAAAATAAAAAGGCACATACATTTTTACAAAAATTCATTTATTTAATGTTACATATCCGATTCGTTTATCCAACTGGCGTGTGTATTGTCAAAACCTAACCACTCAACGTATAATTTTTTCCACACTTCTTGAGCACCTTCTCCGCCAGATCGATATCCGGATGTTCAACCTTGAGGAGCTCTCGTTCGTAGAAACCACTAGCGATGGATTGATCTTGGTAGTCTTTGAGTTTATACGTCACAGGATTAGTATTTTCGACCCGACTTATCGTGAATATTTCAGTCGTCCGAATGGGAGTGTCACCTTTCTCGAAGACATTTTTGAATTCGCTGATTCGAACTTTGTCGCCGGATTTGAACTTTGCAGATTTGGTAGGTATCGCTCGAAGCCCTCCGTACGCCTGACGTAATAACAGCCTTTCGTTTGCAATGGTGACATCCGACGGTTCCATTTGTATGGTTTCATGTTTCTTGTCGTAGGTCGATATCGAATCGGGTAAGATGTCGAGCCACTTGTAGCTTCCTTGCAAACTGAACCACTTTCACATTTGACCTTTCAGCGAGCGATTGAAGCGTTTGCAAATCGAAGCCTTCAAATTACTGTACATGGAGTTGAGTTTAATTTCGTAGCGTGACATAAGGGATTTAAATTTTAAATTGTAAAATTCTGTTTCTCTGTCGACGTGTGAATTTTTCGGTACCTGTCGTTGGAGAAGCACATATTTCACTGTCTTCGTAACATCATTTCCAGACTTGCTCTTTATTGGTTTAGCCCACGCGAACTTTGAAAAGATATCAATAACTGTGAGCATGTACTTGTAGCCTTTGTTTTGTCCAGTGTACGACATCACATGAACGAAATCAGCCTGCCAGGTCTCGTCGATATCGCGCACGTCTATACGTCGACGCGGGTAATTCCGGCGTGCAAGCTTATGCAGTTCCGTCACCAGTGCTCACTTTTTCTTGTTCATTTTCAACGCTCTTACTCCGGTGTGCAATTTGGAAATTATTTCTGCGTTTCGAATCGACAGGTCGCTGCCTGTTTTAAAGTCTGCGTAGAAGGTATTCAAGGCTTTCTCCGTGGTGATCTCCAAAGCTTTGATCATCTGACCAAGGTTGTCGATTTATTTTTGCAGCACGTTAAATTTTCGTCGTAAGATTTTTGAAGTTACAACTTGTTCTGAAGTTGTTCGGCTCTGTGGCATCTGCGACATTGCACAGTCTCTTGTTCTCTATATCGTAATGCCCGTCCGCTGTTATTTGAAACCCGACACCCGGAGGACCGCAAGTGCTCGCAGCTGTGTTTTTATTGAGCTGACGTCGGAACACGTCGATGCTCATCTCGTGAATAATTGCAGAGTCGACGAGAATTGGCTAATAAATGATTCCGGCTTTCCGTAATTCTTCTAGAATCGACATAATTTCATTGTTATGACTTGTATTCCCAGCCGCTTGAGATGCCATTAGCTAACAAAGACTTTCTATCAGCTTGTTAGCGTAGTCCAAGAAAATATGATCTGTTTTGACACCTTGTAGAGTAACCCAAGCCTGAGGTAGCAGAACACCTTTGCCCGTACGCTTCGACA
Source organism: Neodiprion pinetum (assembly GCF_021155775.2). Lineage (NCBI taxonomy): Eukaryota > Metazoa > Arthropoda > Insecta > Hymenoptera > Diprionidae > Neodiprion > Neodiprion pinetum. Next base: position 12,459,618 of record NC_060238.1, on the reverse strand, counting down.
TCTGTGACGATGGTAATACGCCTTTGCCTGGCGTAAAAATATTGAGCAGCTTAGCAATTGAATGCTTGAATTTGGCGCTCTGAGCACATCGGGTAGGCTCGGTGGCGCTATAGTACTTTCTGAGAGCATTTGTTGCGAGAAAGATATTTTTGTAATTCTCTTCGTCGTTGCTGGTAATGTGAGCGCTGTTGGGCATTTTTTTAAACAGCTGGTGCAGCAGTCCCTGAGTTTTCGAATGGAGCGTGCCGCCTATGCCAACGAAATTGCCCTTGAAGCTTATTGATAAGTCGCCAACCATCAGCCCAGCATTAGAAAGACTCCGTACCCCGTACACGGTATTTAACTCGTGCTGTCTTTGTTTATCGTTGAGAATCTCAAGATATTTTTTCTCTCATCTCACCGACGATTCTGTGACAGTTTGATCCTTTTTCTCTGCAGTTGCAAAAGAATCTTTTACTCCCATTTTGTTCTACGACTCATCCTTCGTTCCAGGTTTGAGTTTTTCCTTCACCTCTTCCTTGACAAGTTTCGTGCATCGAGTAACATTGACTAATTCCTGCAGCGGGGTTACCACAGGTTTGAAGATATCCTTTATTGTTTCCTGCAGCGACTCTTTTCCCATCCTAAGGATTCTGTGCTTAAGACGAATCGCATTACTCGCTCGAGCGATGCGATGCAAGACTTATTTTCCCTTACAAATTTCCCGCATGTTGACATACCTAGTTCTGGGAAGCTACTGTTTCGTCGCCTTCATAGATCGTGTATTTGATTCTTATGTCATGTTCATAAGATTGTCGAATCCCTTCCTATACCGACTATTACCGAGCTTTCTATACTTGTCGATCACTAGGAGCCCATATTTGTCACCGTTTCGGCATGCCGTACACAAGTCTTTGAACTCTACGTACGACATATCGGTGTTTATATGATCGTTGTACACATGTCTCAGATTTATCTCGTTATGTTTGAATAAGACCAGCAAGTTGGTGTTGTCGCGCATGAGATGCTCAGGGATTCGAGCGTACGTCTGAAGAAGATAGAAACAGTCCACGTCGTGATTTCTACCCATACAAAAGTACGTGCGTATCTATCCTACTTCCCGCACGCTACGTCATCGAATATCATGATCGAGTGAGGTTGCGCCTCGTTCGGTGCAATGACGTGCTCATGCTCGTTAAAAGGATAATACTCAACACCGTCGACATTTTCGAGCACTTGACTCAGAAACTTGTATTTCGGTTGATTGAGAGATTTTAAGTAAACGTACGGGTTTTCGAACCTTAAGCCGTTGGGATGCGTTATAAGCGCAAATAATGCGTTGGTTTTGCCACAGTTAGACGGTCCGCAGAATATCGCACGTACACTACTGGGCAACAATTCGCCTTGGGGTTTTTTCCGGTTTGTACTCTGCTGCATGAATTTGTTCAAATTCATCACGGGCAGCTCGGTCGATTGTGTCTCGAACCTCATCTCGAACGTGACTGGCTGGATTTTCTAGAAATGCATTGCTTACAATAACTTCCTCTTAGTCGCAGAGCAGACATGATTGTGCACACACGTGATCGTGAGCAATCCTCAAAAAAGCAATCAAGTGGAAAAGGTTTGGTAAATAGCATTGTCAACAAACTCCCGATCGAGCTGCATGTTCCCAGTTATCAATACTGCGGTCCTGGTACGAAATTGACAAAAAGACCCGCGAGAGGCGATTCCGGTGTCAATTCTCTCGATGCCACGTTTAAGGAACACGATATAGCGTATTCGGAAACTCGTGAGAACCTTGAAGCGAGAAGCGTCGCGGATAAAATGTTAGCCGAAAAAGCCTGTAAGCGGGTTCTCGCCAAGGACGCAAATTTGGGTGAGAAGACAGCCGCTTGGGCTATGGCTAACACGATGAAGCTGAGAACAAAGTTAGGCATGGGATGTCGAAAACCAAAGAACGTTTCCTTGAACAAAATCATACGAGCGGCGAAACAGTCTATGATTCGGAGCTACGACGCGAAAACGTGCATTAAGTTTGCACTTAAAGATGCTCGAGAAGCTGTGGAAAAAGAAGGCGGTAAACATAATGTCCGATCACCGCGCGTTCTACCGGTACCCTCAAAAGTTGGCGGATATCCACCTTTTTTCATACCTACTTTTGCCGGTCTCAGCGCTTCATGTGCGTTGGCGGGGGGTGCTGCGGGTATAGCAAAGGCTGTGAACGATGCGAGCGCGGCTAAACGAGAATTGGAGGAAAGAAAACGGCATAACAAAACGATGGAAGCGATCGCCCTAGGTGGAGGTCTCCATCTCAAAGCTTATAAAAAGGGTTTCGGTCTTCATCTTTCAAAAAACTAAGTGTGATGCTACCACGCCGAGCTTTGACCAACTCGGATTTGGTGAAGTATGCAAAAATCATGAAAATTCCGTACTTCCGAGGTGTTTTTATGCGCAACGAAATGCCCAGAACTGGACAGCGTAGAATCGAGACAGCTGTAGTCAATCCCGACATAGAAGATGGCATAGGGACACACTGGGTTGCATAAAAGACACGCGGCAACGATGTAGTTCGGTCAACTTTAACCTCATCAGACCTCGTGAAATATCTCGGTGTTGCTAGCGTTAAGTACAACGATCAAAGGTATCAGGATTACGGTACATTCGATTGCGGACACTTGTGGCTGAAATTTCTAAGCGATGAGCTATATAAAAATGACACGTAATTTAATAATGTCAGTCGAGCACTTGCAGTCATGGATGATTCGTTTACATCAACCATATCAGAAACGTCTTCGATTCTCAAAGTGCAATATTTGCCCCCGATCGAACTTGCTCTCAACAAAAATTATCTTCTCGGTCTCGTTGAACTGTCAACCTTCAATTCCATTCCCAACGTCGATGTCGGTCACAATAAAATATACGTAGCCGATAAGGTAGTCACTATATTCACTGGCAGCTACGAAATTGAGGATATTGTAAAGTATGTTCAAGACGCGTTAAAAAATACCAACATTGAAATCAGCATAAAGCCTAACAATAATACGTTATGCAGCGAAATTGAATGTAACCATATCGTTAATTTGGAACCTGACAATTCTGTTAGTCAGCTTCTCGGACTTGCACCGCGCGTATTGGCAGCTAACCAAACTCAACATTCGGATATGCCTGTAACTATTCTCAAGGTCAACGCGTTGCGAGTTGAATGCAGCATTACAACAGGCGTCTACGCCAATGGACGTAAAGTGCATACTATTCACGCATTTTTCCCTATCATGCTACTGGGATATAAGATCGTGGAAGTGCCGTCGCACGTCATTTACCTTCCGATCACCGTCAAGACCATAGATCACGTACAGCTTCGGTTAGTTGATCAAGACGGAGATCTGGTTAATTTTCGCAGAAAAGTTATAACTGTGAGACTGCACATCAAATCGCATCAAAAGATGGGTATTGTATATAACAGATTGTCCAAAAAGAGTTATATTAGTCAGTCGGCATGTCCCGATCAAGTCAGTCATCGATCGATTCCCGAACCGCTAACACGTCGAAACGTGGAGTTCCTGATAGCTCCGGGTCTAAAGCTGACACCTTTTGGAAAAGGAATTTCCGACAAATAAAACTACGATTCTGCTGTTTCGTTGTATGCTACGTACCATGGAGGAGGAAATCTCGAACATTCAAACACCTGTCGTCTTTGACGAATTGATCGCCGACCAAGAAATACACGCACACAAACCGTACGCATCGTCAACTTTCAACAACAGCGATGAGATTCGAATCACCGTTCAGCATCAGGATTCATGCGTATTACCGAGCAAGAGTTTGGGTTAACAAATCTAATTGCAGATCATTCACCCATTCAAATTCCCCAGATGGTAGATATTGACTCATAGCTGCACCATACAAGTTATTTACATCTAAATACATCACATGAGTGGTTTCTATGCTTGGATTGGAATCTTCAACCATGTAGGGGTTGTTAGCTTTAGCGTAACGGTTGGAACATTGTGCCACACCACCTCTGATGCCTTTCTCGACGAACAATACTTGATCCATGTCTGTCAGCAGTTCGAGCTTAACTTTCGTGTATTTGAGCATCGCATCGAAAGCAAGCCCCGGAGTGGTGTAATAATGCAGAGGATCGAGATTGTAAGTTGAGAAGCAATAGCGGCGGAAGTTTTCAAACATATCTGCTTAAAGCAGCACATTAGTTTTCAGATATAAATCTGAATACTCGCCAGGCGTAGTTAACCCGAATTTTTGGCACACATTTTTCGCGTGCGCATAATCTTCGTCGGAAACTTCGGAATCGTTCGGATTTGAGTAAAATTTACCTGTATCCGGTAATTGCTGCTCATTCCGTTTCGCCCAATTATCGATATATTCACATGGAAATACATCTTTGCATGTTACAAGCTCGAATGCCTCGGCATTATCGTAAAATTCACGCGTCACTTGTTTATCAGCGTCACCCAAATATGACGAAAGTTTATCGATGCTGCTAGCCATGAACCTAAACAAATCGATGAAGCGCAATTCCACTTTTGTACCTTTGACCTCCTTTCTAAATGCTATATACTTCTCCTTGTTGATCGGAAGAAGACTAATCGATCCCTCAATGGACGTTGCCAAATCCCGTATTGAAAAATGCGCATCATAACCCAACATATTGTGGAATACAACCGGTATAATGTGTGACTTTGTGTAATTTAGATTGCAGCCCTGATGTGCTGCACCGCGATATTTACCCGTAAAATGGCAATGATCGCGGTGCTTTACATCAGTAGGTGCAATCGGTCTTTCGTAGATATAACAAACCTCCGCCGCTCTGAACTGTTGTTCCTGGTCCGTACTCAATGGCTCCATTGGCACAACTTTGGTTGAATGAGGAGCTGAATTTCAAATGGGTATCTCTTCATTTTTTAGTTTATTTCAATACAAGTGAAGAACTGTCTACTTTAAGCAATTAATTTTTTTTAATAATTTTTTTTGATTCACATGCATAGTGCTTGTGGTGATAGAAGCCGTAAGTTTATTTTTACTGAAAATTTTTTTTAACTTTTAGTGTAATTAATATTCAAAATTAGAAAAAGTGCCCTTTTGATCCGAATTTATAAAAAGATACCCGTTTGATGCAAAGCCATAAAAACAAGCAAGCTTTTGATCCAAGGTGATAAAATAAAGTGTATTATCAAATATTAATGATAAAGAGATTAATATTAACATTAATATTGATAACAATTATTAATTTTGAATCAATATAGAAACATAAAAAACATAATGATAATAAAAAATATATAAAAAATGTTTATATGATGTACTCATAATGATAAATACTGAATTATTTATTAACTTTTCCAAAAAGATATCGTTTTGATCCCAAGCGTAAATTTATTTATTTTCTTTCTGCTGAAAAAAAATTGAATTCATATAATTTGATAAAAAATATCAATAGAGTTCAAGATTTTCTACTAGATTCTTAAAAAAAAAAAAAAAATCGAAAATTGATCATACGATACCCTTTTGAAATTCAGCTCCTCAAATAACCTTTGACGGTTATGGCTAGAGATTGTCATTCATCGATGAACCATGAAATGCAATCAGGACCGCGGTTCGGGTGAAATCAAGACAAAGAATCGTCAAAGGCACAGTGAACATAGTACGTGGCGCTGTGCGGGACGTGCTTTTGCGCCTCATTAACTAGAGGTTCGAGGATGCACTTAAGATCGGCATAGACGGTGGATGGGACAGACTCTTTATACCAATAATTCTCGAATTTCATAATCTTATGTTCGTTGTCAGGAAAATCTACTCTACAATTATTTGCGCTCCGACAATCTGGTATCTGATTTTGATATGATGATTCTAGTTGAAAATGGCATAAATATCGTTTACATAAAAATTTTGCCGTCTTGTGTCGCGATAGTTTGCTGCTAAGTAAACGCGAAAGATTTCGAATCCAAGCATAATGGAATATTGTATGTGAGTTGAGTTCGTTGTCATTGTCCACGTTGATTTTGTGTTTTATAGCAAGCAAATGAATTGTTGGTCTATCCGAATGAAAATTGTTGCTCAAATGTAGGGGCATTATCACATTTGATTCAACCCCCTAAATTTTTAATTGTTGAATTATCTTGCATCTCAAACCTGGGGATATCAGAGAAAGGTGTGGGGAAACTCATCCCGTCATATCGTAGTCGTGTGCTATAGTGAGGATAGCTAGCTGGTCGGCATTTGTTTTGTAGTTCCGGTCCTATGTACAGCGCTGCGTTGATTGACCACAAAAAACAATGCCCGTCTGTGTTTACTATATTGACCACTGTGTGCCTTTGCTAAATATCCTTTGGCAATGCTGTGAATGTCGATGTACCTACACGCAGCGGATCATATTTGTTAATGTTGACGGCAAGGTTGATAATTTCAATCGTGGCCCGTCCGTAATCACGATGTTGGAATTCCTCCACCTTTACCATGAGACGGTCGGTAATGTTATCATCAAACCATTGTTTGAGATTGGTAGTTGGTAAAATGATCACGTTTCTGGTGATGAAGTGTTTTATTTCTACCATTCTTACACCATTCTTAACGGTTTCGAATTCACACGATAATATGCTATTCACCTTGATGCTACCATCCATTTGCACGGCTGCCTCCAAACGCACAATTGTCACGTGCTTGGCATCAGCGAAAAAATCGTGCAAATCGAGGTGTTGTAAGTTTGTGATAACACCCGTTCGAATTCTGCTGGCAAAAGCGCTGTCCGCACCGTCCCATTGTGCGCGATTATCGCCCGCTGAAGTGCTGGCGCCGCCTCCGGTATTGAGGAACCTCCGGAATCTCTCCACCCAAGATCGCAGGAGTGTGATCGCATGTTGGATACGGTGTTTCTCGCTCATGGTTGTCCTCCGCCTCATGGAGATATCGCATAAATATTGCGTATTTGCAATTCCAATGGTGATCCAATGATCTGTGGTTCTGTGGCGCTCTTGCCCTTGTGTCATGGTATGCACCAAATCATAAGCGCCCCGTATCGCGTCGACGAGATCCTTACAGGTTTCACCTGCCATGACTTTAATGTTGCAATTGAAAACCTTTGTAGGCGAATACTGGGCTTCTATCGAGTGCGCTGTCTTATATACGGATGCCAACACGTAATGAAAATATTTGGAGGGGCTGTTCACTGTTTCAACGGCACTTGTGGAAAATCTAATTAACGGTATTGCTTTGAAATCCTGATGTCATTAGCGTGTGCTGTTATTCATTGAATAGAAGAATTTGGTCTATTAATGGTATATTCGCATAAAGTTTCGTTGAAAAATCTAATTAGCGGTATTGAAAATGTTTAGAGGGGCTATTTACTGTTGCAATGGTACTTTCCGAAAATCTAACTGGCGATATTAGTTTGGAAATCCCGATGTCATTAGCGTGTGCTGTTATTCATTCAATAGAAAACTTCTGCCTATTAATGGGATATTCCTGTCTAAAACTTTTGAAGACTTTGTGAAACTTTCTAAAACTTTTGCAAACTTTTGAAAACTTTCTAAGATTTTCCAAAACTTATTGAGAATTGAACTTCAGGGTTATGGTGTACCGTATGACAAAGCTGTGAAATAATGCTAATTATACCATCAATGAACAGTGAGTAATAAGTATTTTTATTTCTTTTAACATTTATATATATATAATATATATATATATATATATATATATATATATATATATATATTTGTAAAGAAAATCACGACACTCGTGTACTTGTGTCGTTGCTTCTCTCAAGGTTTGAATCTGCCGCGTTACCGACGAAGGCCACCGATCGATGGCGCGGTAGAGCACGGGCTGGGGGAGATGACGAGCAATTTTTGAGAGAGTAAAATTGAAAAAGAAAATATTCAACAACGTTGAAAGAATAAGATAACGGTTATTACAAAACCTTTATAGAGAAATAAAATACTGGAATTAAAAGCATTAAATGTTGTTTCTCTTTTTTTTACAGGTAAGAACTGAGGTTATTAGTGAATTTTGTACATAGTGTAAATAAAAGTCTTATTTTTACAGAGAAACGCAATTGAGTTTTTATTCTAACCTAAAAACTGGATGCGGAAAAACTTATTACAAAACAACATTTCTCCAAATATTTCAAGAAAATGGACAAACTAAGATTTGATTTCAAGATGAGGGGGTCGACAGATGGAAAGACAACAATATTATGCCTTACCTCATTAGGCACACCAGATAGTCGCACGTTTGACGTGCCAGATGAATATCAACCAACACATTTACACAAAGAGCTGATAACAACACAAACATTCGCTAAGGTAACAAAGACACTAACAAAGAGACACCAATATAGAAAAGTGTGGATTAGCTTAACAGAAGATTTATCTAAAGTATATTTGGATGAAGAAAAAAATTTACAATTTGTAGATTACTATTTAGAGGATGTTACAGAAAAAGTAGTAGTTGAAACTGCACAAAATACTACAGATGAAACAATAAAAAAATTATTTGAAAAAGTGCTGGAAGATAAACAGCTAAAATCAGAAATTCAGAACTTGGGGAAAATAGCAAAAGATTTTATGATCGGAAAATTTGATGGAAAAAGTTCAAATGCCCATCAATGGATACAGGAATTTGAGAAAGAGTGCAAACGCTGTATGGTAACAGAAGACAGGAAAATAATTGAAATTTTTAAATTTTTCTTTGAAAAAGCTAGTGCAGATTGGTATAGCTGTATGATTTTAAAATTCACAGTGGAATCAGAATGGAGCAAGTGGAAAAAAAACTTTTGTGAAACTTTTGCAAATAAAGGGTCGTCTCCAATTAGATACGCTATTGCTTTTAAATATCAAGCAGGCTCTTTGCTCGATTATGCTCTGAAAAAAGAAAAATTGTTACTAGAAATAAGAAAATCGATAGATACTGAGACACTAGTAGACCTTATAGCGGTCGGCTTATCAAACCACGTGTCCGACAAAATTGACAGAGAAACTTTGCATGGAATCGAAGATCTCTACAACGAAATTGGTAAATTAGAACATCTTGTGGACAGAATTAAAATAGAAAAAAAAGAAAAATACGCTGATAGAAAATTTAAAAAAGTTGAAGAAAAGAAACCATGCCAAATCTGTAAAGATGAGAAAAGAGGTAAACGTTATCATCCTGAATCAACTTGCTGGTTTAGGGAAAAAAATGAAAAGAATAAAAGGACAGAACTAATAAAAAATGTCAATAATTCAGAGTTAGAAATAGAACTAAATGAAAAAAGTCCAAAAAACTCGAAGTAACACCATTAATAAAAATCGAGTTACTATTGAATGATTCTCTAGTAGTTTCTGGAATTCATGATTCAGGCTCAAATGTGTCATTAATTAATGCAAAATTATTGAAGATAAAACAAAAAATTTAGAAAACATGGGAATGGTAAAATTGAAAACTATTAATGGTGTAAAGAAAACAAAAGGTATGGTAACTTTAAAAATAAAAATTTACAATATTGAAAAAACTATGGATATCTTTATTGTGGATAATGAAAATTTCAATTATGATTTTCTAATTGGTCTGGATTGCATCAAGAATTTCAATTTAATCCAAAATGAAGATCTAAGGATCATACAACATAACAATAAAGAAATAAACAAAAATGCCTCGAATAAAGAAGATATAGAGAATAAAAATGTCGAGATTCCTGATGTACTAGGTGACAAACATAAAAAAAAATATTTAGACTCGGAAGTATCAAAACAAGAAAACAAATACATGAACAAATGGGAAGTAAATTTCAACGCTCATATAAATACTAATGAATTTGAAATTTCAGTAAATCATTCAAGTTTACATCAACAACGAGAAATTGATAAATTGATAAATAAACACAGATCAGTATTTGCTAAAGACAAATATGACGTCGGCACTGTAAAGGATTATGAGGCCCATATCGACCTAATGGTAGATAAATATTGTTACAAACGCCCATACAGATGCACGATTGAAGATAGAAAAGAAATAGAGAATCAAATAGCAAAACTATTGGAAAAAAAACTGATCGAAGAATCATACAGCCCGTTTGCTGCCCCAGTTACTCTGGCATATAAAAAAAAAGATGAAAGAAAATCAAGATTATGTATAGACTTCAGAGAATTGAATAAAGTCGTTGTCCCTCAATCACAACCCTTCCCACTGATTGAAGATTTGATGGTGAAAACTGTAAACAGCAAATATTTCACAACGTTGGACATTAATTCTGCATTTTGGTCAATTCCTCTGAAAATTCAAGATAGACACAAAACTGCATTCATAACACAGGAGGGCCATTTCCAATGGACTTGCCTCCCATTTGGACTCAAAACAGCTCCAGCAATTTTTCAGAGAATATTGGGCTACATCATAAGAAAATACAAGCTCTCTGATTTTGCAGTAAATTTTATAGATGACATCATAGTCTTTTCAAGAACTTTTGAGGAACATATAACACACTTATCAAAATTGCTAGAGGCAATATTAACTGAAGGGTTCCGGCTAAAATTTTCAAAATGCACCTTTGCAAATAATCATGCGAATTATTTAGGTCACAGAATAGAAAATAATTCAGTAAAACCTCTGAAAGATTATTTAACGGCTGTCAAAAATTTTCCAGTCCCAGAAACAAGAAAAAATATACGTCAATTTCTGGGAAAAATAAATTTTCACCACAAGTTTATACCACATATTGCAATCATTCTGGACCCATTACACAACCTATTGAGAAAGGACGTGCAGTTCAACTGGTCAGAAGAGTGTCAAGAATCGTTTGATAGAATAAAATCACTAATGTGCTCAGAACCAGTCTTGAAAATTTTTGATCCGGAGGTTCCAATTGATATTCACACAGATGCAAGCATCAAAGGAGTGGGAGCTGTGCTAAAACAAAGAGATGAAAATGGAGATAGTAAGCCAGTGGCTTATTTCTCAAGAAAATTAACTGAGGCCCAAAAGAAAAAGAAACTGATATACCTCGAATGCTTGGCAATAAAAGAAGCCGTAAAGTACTGGCAGCACTGGCTTATGGGAAAAACATTCATAATCTACTCCGACCATAAACGCTTGGAACACATGAACATAAAGGCTAGAACGGATGAAGAACTAGGGGATTTGACATACTATTTATCCGAATATGATTTAAAAATAAAATATAACCCAGGAAAATCAAACCAAGAAGCAGACTGCTTAAGTAGGAATCCAGTTCTAGACCCTTATGAAGACACAGAAGATTTCCTGAAAGTGATAAATTTAATAAATCTAGAGGATATAAAAAGTGACCAAAATAAAAATCTAAATATACAACGTGATAAAAACAAACTGACAAAAAAAAATGAAATTTACTACAAAAAGACAAAAAAAGAGAAAAAATCGTATTATCAGAAGATTTAAGTAAAAACCTGATAGAAAATGTACACAAAACTTACTGCCATATTGGAAGAACTCAAATGCTGAATAAAATAACACCATTTTATACAGCGAAAAATCTCATTGAGAACATAAAAAAAATCTGTGATACTTGTGAAACTTGCAAAAAAAACAAATCAAGAAAAAAATTTAAATATGGTTTGATGTCACACTTGGGGCCAGCGTCATATCCTTTTGAAATTATATCTATCGACACCATTGGAGGTTTTGGTGGATCTCGTTCAACAAAAAAATACCTACATCTTCTCGTTGACCATTTTACGAGATACGCTTATATTCTAACATCAAGAAATCAAAACTCCAATGACTTTATAAAATTAACCAAAAATGTGACACAAAGTTACAACATCAACATGATATTAACAGATCAATATCCTGGCATAAATTCGAAAGAATTTAAGGAATTTCTAAAAAATAAAAGCATCAAAATGGTCTTTACTGCTGTTGATGCACCATTTTCTAATGGTCTCAATGAAAGATTAAACCAAACCCTGATTGATAAAATACGATGCAAAATAAACGAAAGTGAGAAAAAAATCGCGTGGACAACCATCGTACTAAAGTGTGTAGAGGCATATAACAAAACAGAACACACAATCACAAAATTCGCTCCAAAATACCTACTGGAAGGCGAAAATGTAGATATTCTACCACAGGAATTAAAATCAAAGTGTACAGATGATGATCTGAAAAGAGATAGAAAACTAGCCTTAAAAAACACGATGAAGTCTCACAACTATAATAAAGAAAATTTTGATTTGCATCAAAAAGAATTAAAGTTAAACGTGGGAGACCGAGCTTATGTGGAAAATGGAAATCGACTAAATAGGAGGAAACTAGATGAATTGAGGATTGGACCATATAAAATACAAAAAAAGATTTCCAATTCAATTTATGAAGTCGACACCGGACACAGAAAAACAGAATCAAACCTCTTTCATGTTACAAAACTAATACCGGTGTTGGATGAGCACTGAACAATTACTTTAAGTATTACCCATAATTGCTCTTATCCCAGGGGGGGAGATGTAAAGAAAATTACGACACTCGTGTACTTGTGTCGTTGCCTCTCTCAAGGTTTGAATCTGCCGCGTTACCGACGAAGGCCACCGATCGATGGCGCGGTAGAGCACGAGCTTGGGGAGATGACGAGCAATTTTTGAGAGAGTAAAATTGAAAAAGAAAATATTCAACAACGTTGAAAGAATAAGATAACGGTTATCACAAAACCTTTATGGAGAAATAAAATACTGGAATTAAAAGCTTTAAATGTTGTTTCTCTTATTTTTACAGGTAAGAACTGAGGTTATTAGTGAATTTTGTACATAGTGTAAATAAAAGTCTTATTTTTACAGAGAAACGCAATTGAGTTTTTATTCTAACCTAAAAACTGGATGCGGAAAAACTTATTAAATATTTATTTTAGATTTATTTCCACAAATTATATCAATGTATTACATTTCATAGCTTATATTACTTAAAACTGTGTGTAATTGTAATTCGAAATATATATGTATATAAAGACGATTTATCTTGACCTTGGAGATTTGTTGATTAATGTTATTCTTGGATATGAAGTATGAAGTATCATATCCAAGAATAACATTAATCAATATATATATATATAACTACAATAAATTCTATTCATATTTTTTTTTTCTACGCATAATATTTACATTTTTTTTTGTATAGTCTGCATTGTAGACAGACTTCAACCATGAGAGTTAAACTATTGAACGCATGACTACCGAAATCAGTTGACTCATAACGTACGGAGCATGCGCGGTGGCTGGCGATGTTGGCGTCCATTTGCATATTCTCTGCTAGCTTATCTCACACCGCGTCGATTGAGTTCGATGCGTACGTAAGGATGAATTCGTTTGGCAAATTTGCGCTATTGTGAGTCCTCATTTCCTTCAAACCGCCCAATACGTTGATTAGACAGAACGATTTCGCGAGAGACCCCGTGCACCCCTTTACATACCACTTCTTCAGCCGCTGAACATTTTCGAATGTACAGTAGTATCCCGTTGAAACGTTTCCATGATAATCATTGCACCAACCCGCCTCTTCCATATGTTTCAGTTTTCCCAGTGACGGTGGTGAAATGTGTAAATCTTTAGTACTTGTATTGCATTGTCAAGGATCTTCGTCAGCCACTGTTTCTTCTCCTCACATTTGACATGTACATAGCATTCATATTTAACAGCCTTTGTTACAACTTTTTACACCTCAGCATAAGGTTCGATTCCCGCATTCCATGAAAATTATGTGTTAGGAAAGCGTTAGTAGCTTTGTATTCAACCGGTAGATCTGTCCAAGCGTACGGTGGTTTGAACAGGGTGCGACTCAAACCTGATGCGTTTATGTTTATGATGCAAAGTTCCTTGGGTATAAATTTATCGTCGGGGCCAACGAAACTTTGAATGTCACTGATTAACAGCTAACATTTTCTCGAGCGAGCATACAGTTCTTGGGATATCTTTTTTTATACTTTTGCTGACTATGCTCATCTGTCACACAAAAATTCAAATCTGTTTCGTTCGCCCCCATGATATTTTATTCATAGAATGCCCTGGATTATCGTCTTCTGCATTTCATGGAATTGCACGACATCATGTTCCATGAGACTTACGATTCGAGGAGATAGAAATATTTCTAATCGCTCATTTAGCGCGAGCAGAATACTCGAACGTTGTGACGTGGTATTTCGTACCCCGTCACTTTGTTTAATTATCGCATTCCCCTAGGTGCAGATATCGCTAAAAATAACGAAAGCACGTCTGAGGCCAATACTCCAAAAATGAACGACTAATTATCTTTAAGTTGATTTTTCTCTACTAAGCTAATTGTATGCTATTTTCTAATTCTGTAATGCTCTTCGAGAACCATCCGCGAGACCTTCACGTCAAGATACCAGGACACCGCCTGACAGGGGTCACGTACCAGCTCAACATCGACCACTACAGACTACAGACGAACGAATACCGCTGAAACCACTCCCGATGGATGCCTATCTAGTTGTCGAACAGGGTCGTGCGTGATGCACAAACAGCACCTCCAACTATTTGAGACTTATCGGCCAGGAGCCGAACCACGAACGAATGCTTCTACCGCTCGGATGCATCGTTAGGCGGCGTACAGGGCTGTGCGTCAAAAACACAACAAAGCCTCCCGTCGACGATACTTATCAGCCTGGAGCTGAACCGACCCTAACATCTACTAAGTCGTTGACTATCCAATAGAAGACGGTTTTCTCTTCACGAACCGTCTTATCAAAGGACTGCGGCGTGGAATAGGCTAATGATATGCTGACCACGTGGATCTGGTGGATCTAGTGTGGGGATCCGGGTTGAGGGCCATCACCACCAGATCGTTCCGGCATGAGGGCTTCGATGAGCGAGGGCCGGGATGCAGCGCCGACGAAATAGCTACAACGGGGAGTACCAGTAAAGCAAGGAGTGAGTTACAGTCGATCGCAAGTCCAAAGGACCGGTGACGTAATATTGCCGCACACCTCAATATCGCAACACATGAGCAGTACGACCCCCCCTTTTTCACCAACGATACCGCATAGCTGAAGGAAAACATCTCTAACCACCTTCCGACGTCCCGATACCTCGATACCTGTCGTCGAGGGAAAAGAAAAACCAGCGGCGAGGGATTATCGCCGCCTACCCGTGGACCAGGCCTACGCGACCTGCTGGTCCAATTAAAATACCGCAAATTTGAGGAAGAATCACGTGACAGCAGCTCGACGAAAATCAGGATCATCGCTCATCTCGTCACTCTACGTTCAGTTACTGACACTAACAGTCGTGCTATCGTAATCTTCTGTGTCTTATCGCTACCTTATCGCATTCTCTCGCACCTGTTATATCTTCTTTTACGTAAGTGAGGTTCCTTTTCTATTTTGTGAAGCCACGAGATTACTTGCAATATATCGTACCTTTACCTTTATCTCTTTCTCTCTTTACCTTGCAGTTGGTCTGCTTGAGCCAATTGGGCTCGTATCTTTTCTCTTTATCTTGCAGTTGGTCTGCTTGAGCCACCTGGGCTCGTACCTTATTCTCTCTTATCTCTTATCTTGTCCCTCTCTCTGTCTTATTGCAAGTAACTTCGCGACTAGTTGACTATTACTTACGCATTGTAGTGACTATTGTTTATTTTATTATCTTTCTCTTCTGGAATAATTGAATGTCTAATATCGCTGTCTAGCAGCGCGTTCCGTTGAAGGATCAATTTTTATCTTAGCTACTGAGCATTGCTTTTTTGTTATATTTTCTCTGATTAGTTTCTATCTGTCTCTCTACCTATTATCGTTGAGTATCGTATCTTAGTGAGTGTACCGCGGGAGCGATCTTATATCGCTGCGCGGTCCCGCTCGTCGTTCATTGACATTGGAGTATTGTGCCGTATCGCATAACATCTTTTTCACTATTTTCTTCGCTAATATCGCTGATCGTAGTTGTCCGTAGTCTATTTGGTTTGCCGTACGTTGCATATTAATTATCTTGAAGTTTGTTTGTCTTATCTTGAATTGCCTTTTATCGTACCGAATATTATCTCTCTTTCTCTCGCACTTACCGCAAACTATAGACTACGTATTATCTGTTATTCTCTATATTTTATGATAATTTTCTATTTGACCTGTCGCTTGCATTTACCTTGTAATTCATAATTCCCTGTCTGCCTATTTCTGATTATTCTGGTAATGTGATAACTATTACAATTGTTGCATTTCGCATGTGTTTATAATTGCTTCTCTTATTTTATGATTTATTTGCTTACCGCTTGATTTAAGTACAGTATATCTTTTTCTGTTCTGCCTATCTATCATAAAACCGTGTTAATCATTACCTTTTAGTATCGCGAGCTTGCGCATATTTCCCGCTTATTCGGAAAACGTTACGTTAATTGTTAACTCTCTCGCTTAACCTTTCTCTGGCTGTAACTATTGTTAATTATCGCATTTATCGTACTTGTATCGCAAACTCTTCAGCTACTTGCTGGTCAGTAAACTTATCGCTTCTTGCCTAATATATTTGATATTATTCCTGCTTCACCTGTTTCTTATTTTATCTATTGGATTCGACTCCGCCCCTCTACCATTATCTTGTCTCTCTGAGCGAACCGTGCAAAACCGTCGTAGAACCTGACCTTACCTTTTTCTATTACCTTTACCTTTACCTTTGTCTTTTTCTCTAATTATCTATTTTTGACGCATGTGCGTCTGGCGCCCAACAATCGTATCTCTCTCCCTTAGTATCTCTCTCTCTATCTAATTATTCAGGTTAGTGACTGCGCCGTAGGGTAACCAATTATCGTTATATCGTTTTACCCTCAACTGTATGAAAAATATTGGTTACAACGTACATAGTATTGACGGGTTTCACCCCCGTCACGTTGTACTCCTCCCCAACCTCCAGATCCGACATTTTCATAGTTATCATCGCGATTTCTATACCAACCACACGCTCCCCTATAATCAAATCTTGCGCGTGAAAGTTTACGGGTCATCATCACCATCAACATTCCCAGCCCATCTAATTGCGATGTCGTCATCCAGATAATTGGTACAAAAGAATGTATTCGAAGTATGCCGAAAACATTATTCTTGAAACAGTATTTTCCGCCAGCCGTTTTGCAATACCGCCCCGTCATCCTGCATCGTCATCCTGCTTTGCAATCCTGTCCGCCACGTTATTGTTTACATGCATTAGGCTGGGCTGGGTTAGGTCAGGTTAGCAATCTGTTCAGATATCATGTCAGCCATCACGATTCCTCCATCTTGTTGTTTACATTGGTTGGGTTAGGTTAGGTTGGGTTGGGTCAAGTTAGCTTAGGTCGGTAACACGCCGACTACATGCTCCGTCATCTCGTCCGCCATCTTGCGGACTACTCAGCCATCCTGCAAGTCAGTCAACCATTTTGCAGGTCAGTCCGTCATCTTGCAGGTTAGTCAGCCATCTTATTGTTTACATTGGTTGGGTTAGGTTAGCTTGGGTCGGTAACAAACCGACTACAAGCGAGGCGCGTCCTGCAACTACCGCTGAGGTCGGTAAGTCAATTTGAGCCAGAACCTCTCCTATCTAACTACTAGTGGATTCATTTTATTGATCGATTGATTTTATTCATTTATATTTAGCGAATGGGAAATTGATTTTTTTAGAACGTATTACTCGGCTTATCGTGGGTAGAAACCTATAATCAATAGATTTCATTTCATTACCGATATATCTTATTCAAATAATTTTCTACAATCGAGGACAACCGCTGTGTTTCAGGACTTGCATTTCTGCTCACTCGGCAACTTGAGCTGGTGTCAATCCAAATCTTTATTGTGGATTCATATTATTGATTCATCAAGATCAGCGGTCAACGATCGCGCCAAGTTCATTTGAAAAAAAATGACGTGCGTGATCTACTACCCTATCTCTTACCGTGATAAGAAGCTTGCTCGCAGCTGACACGGCAGAAATGTTATGACATATCGCTCCCCTCTCGCGATGAAATTCGACTCCTGACAATTGATATACGTTTAAAGATGTTTAGAGCTTTCGTTTAGCCCTATGTGATCGACGCATGGACAGCCCTAATATAAGACTTGTATTGTTCCCACATCGCCGAAATCGTCAGTTCATACCAAACGACTTTCAATTATCAAGACTAAATATGTAAAATAAAATATTTAGTATATATAGATATACAATCAGTGACAGATACGGTTCTGCATCTTCAAGGAACATCCGCGAAGTATCCGCTTCCGATTTTGATAAAACTTAGCAGCAATGTCAAGTACGATAGAACAAGAGATATGTATTTTTTTTTATCGGTAGAATGATTTTAAAAGGGTGAACTACCGCTGGAATCTAGCGAGGGATTCAAAACGAAGCTACAAAATCATCACAATATTCTGCTATCCCTACGGAAATTCGTATTCGTATCACTTTCCGGAGTGATTCAGAACCCATCCATTTCTAGTTCAATGAGGAAATGACACGATAGCAGGAGTATTATAATTCAGAATGTCTTTATTCGCACCACTTGTAACATTGTGCTAAAATGGTAATTATATATAATCTACTCAGACGGCACATCTATAGTGAATTCTGCTACATACGATGATAGATATAATTTGTTGTTTTCATTTGAACAACCCTTTCTGATATGACTGATTCTTCTATAACATGAAGTCATAGCAATAATGAAATTCTATGAAAAAAAGTGTTTCAAACAAAGTGGCTTTCTATACCAAGCACACGTGATTATCGCTATCTCATCATATACAGATTGCGTTAATTAGAAACGACGAGAATGGGAGGAGCTTGGCCGATGAATTAGGCCGTACCTCTCTGCCAATCTGGAGTGAGTCAATTGAAACTTCGAGAATTGGTAGAGCCTAGTTGTATTGATATCTGAGTAAGGTGCCAAGTCTACATATAGGTATTCAGTGGTGATGAGAAATAAAGTCACGATATGACAACAAAAGTTGTATTAGCAATAATATACCGGGACAATCTCTTGAAACTATACATACAATGCACAAGCGCCAAATAATTCAATTTCATTGGTCGGTGAAATCGCCCTGCGGCGATGTTTTCGTCTGCTGAGCAGAGCGCCAGCGTACACAAAATGAAACTAAAGCTGTAAATCTCTCGCGCGTGAAGCCGTGGATTGAGGTTATGTTGTTGTTTATTTTTACGTAACTTGAATTGTTTAAGAAGTATAGTATCGTTCAGCAATACCGTGGTCGATACGTGGAAGATATTCAACCGACGCAATAAAGAATTCAACGATAAAGCAAATATCAAATGATACAGAGATTGGGTGTTATTTATTGAAAGAAGAAATCTGAAATTCAATGTGACAAGTGGGAGTCTGGACAAACAGAGGTAGGTAAGTAAAAACAAAGTTTATTGTAAACAGATTCTTTATTTACATAAAATTAAAAATGCGTCTCATTAACGATTTATGGTTTGTGCATTTTGTTGGAAATTAGTTGTATCAAAAAATACCAAAAGATCCTGTCTGATAATAATAGCTTCTAATATTTTCAGGTACGAAATAATTCATTGTCAAAGCGGGACTAAATTTGTCAGGCATGGAAGCATGAAGGTGAATTTCTAATTACGTGATCTTTGACTATTACAATATTTTAACATGTATTCAATGATAAAATTCGTTTATTTTCAGCACGCTGGAAGTTTAAACTTTGATTAGCACGAAGAAAATTATGCCTTACCTGATGGTCAAAACGTTTAGGTGGCAAGGATCCTGGTTTCTCGAGCGGTGCAATCATTATAACCATCGAACCTGGTTGTTCCGTCAGACATCAGGTGTCAGAGTGAATTTCATCAGGCCATCGCCACCTTCTTAACATCAGTTCAGGCGAAATTGAAAAGCGGGATATACTACAGATCATAATGGCTGAATATCCCATCATTTTACTTTGATCGAGCCAAGAGCGATAAGTTTGTTACTTAACCGTTGCTGCCAATTCGTTCTACCGAGGAATCATTCTGTGCACCATTGAGTTCCTGGTTTCTACGCTTCCGATTAGATTTTCTTTGTTACAAACCGCAATAACATGAAATACAGAAATCATTTTAATAAATCTAATATTACTTCAATTTACAATTTGAGTATTAGGTTCCCTTCATTTATTCAATCGAACAGCATTGAAAATTTGCGAAATGAAGTCTGATAATCATTAGAAAATTTTTAATAGTAGTAGCAATAATTTATTGATCGGAAAAAATACATTGACTATCGACTATTTGTAAATTTTGTTGAACTATGTTTGAGAAAAAAAAAGATTCACTATTCTGTTACAGATAGTGAGATATTTAAATTTCTTGAACGCTCGGTTTAATGTCTCATTTTCAAAAGTGATAAAATTCAATATCACACCCTGAAATCACACGAGAGTGAGAAAGTTGCTTAGTTACTTGAAAGTGGCGATGATCTTCGTATGTGTGATAAATTGAATAGGCAGATAACAGGAAATATTAGAGATTTAATTATTTTGGCCGTATCACCTGTTGATAGAAAAACAATTCATTGTTATTTCTAATGTACGAAATAATAAAAGTGATCAAATAAAATGTTCCCACCTACCTGCTGCGTTTCTTCCAAGCATCCAACATTTAAACAGATTTTTCATTTCAGTCAAATAAAGCCAATTTTCAAAGAGCATCAGCATCAACTTTCCGAGTCACTACCTTGACTGTTTGAGATTCTAACCTCAAAAATTCATATGAAACACATCGCCGCCAGAAACAGAGTTTGACAGATGAAACTCGGAGTGGCCAGCCTGTCCAAGCAGCCAATCACACTCGCGCATGCGCATTGTATGTATAGTTTTAAGAGATTGTCCCGGTATGGAACATTGTATTAAAGTAAACTGTGTTCGACTGCGCCCCTTCTTTATTGACACATACATCCAGTCGGCTTCGCATATACTGTCGCAGGACTTGTAATGTTGCCGGAATAATCGAGCGCCATGCTGCGGTAATTCGATTCTTTAAATCCTCCAGGTCCAAAGGTTGTGTTTTATAGAGCCCGCTCCCAATGCATCCTCAGAGAAAGAAATTCAGTGGGGTGAGATCTGGAGATCTCGCTGGCCACGGCGTGATGCTGCCTCTCCCAATCCATCTCTCTGGAAAAACGGCTTCAAACATAATGTCGAGTAAATAATTGTTCATAGCCAGTCTGTTGATTTCAATTACTTTCATGAAACTACATCTGGTCGACTAAAAAGCCTCGTTTTCTATCAATCTCACCATCTAAATGATCTTGAACGATTCTTGCATATTGCGGTGGTGCGCCATCATTCTGGAACCACTTGCGCAGGCGGATATGCAGGGGTACATCTTCCCATGATTAAGGCAGAATATTTCGTAAAAAATCAAGATATCGAGCACCTGTGAGTTGACCATCGAAGAAATAGGGTCCTACAATGTAGTCCCCTTTGATCCCGCTCCAAACATTCACACCCCATTAATCTTGAAATCCAGCTTGTCGCGCATCCCGTGAGGATTTTCTTTAGACCAATAATGTATATTATGACGATTGACTACGCCAGTGTTATTAAAACGCGATTCATCCAAAACAAAATGAATTCCAAAAAAATATCGTGCGCTTATGAAAATTGTTCCGAAAGCCAATGACAAAAACTCTTCTATTATTGCTATCATTTCTATGCAATTCTTGCACAAGATTAATATGGTACGGATGAAATTTATGTCTCCTTAAGATTTCGAGACGGATAATTGGCTAACGTCACCAATGTCGCGACTAATTTTACGGATACTAATGTGCGGATTAGCTCCTCCATAAGGCCCCAGTATGAGGTCTGACCCCTCCTATTCGTTTTACACTTCCTGTTTCGCTTAATCTGTCGTCTACTCGCTCAAAAACTTTGTCTGCTGAGCTTTTCTCCCCGAGTGGAAAATTAGTACAGCATTCAATAGATAGTCAATAGAAAGACGGTGAGATACAAAAAACTATTACTATTATGATTATTGCGAAAAAATTCTGTGATATGTAGGTCTTCTTTTTAAAAATATCAAAATTATAAGTCAACGTTTCGACGTTAGCATATGGGTCATCTTCAGGACTGTTAATTGCATCTAGTACAAGAGAGCAAAAATTAAATAAATTTCCTTACCCGTTAAATACCATCCTAATTATGGCATAACGATGTAAAGTGACATACTGACCTAGTGCAAAATTTTCACCCATCCGAAAAAAACCAAAAAAACCAAAACTGAAAGTATCTTTCCGGTGAAGACTTCTTTTTCTTTCTTCACTTTAAATTGCTTGACATTTTAAATTTACATGAACGATGAGTGTCCTTGGACAGAACTCACACACGCAAAATTTTATGACAATAATACCTTGAACAAGCAAGAAAACCAAAAATGTAATATCGCATAACGATATTTAAATCGGTTAAATCGACAAGTTAAGCGTGATCAACACGTGTTTTTGCAATATTATCTAATTCTGTTCATACTGACCTATTTACATTGATAAAAGAGGATTACCCGTGGACTAGATACGTTAATCATATTTTGAGGAACCGGGAATTTTTCCCTTTTCTTTTTCTTCTCACTTCCCACCTCTCCATCTATAACAATAAGGATATTTAGATTTGCAAAAT
This sequence comes from Neodiprion pinetum, assembly GCF_021155775.2. Taxonomy (NCBI): domain Eukaryota; kingdom Metazoa; phylum Arthropoda; class Insecta; order Hymenoptera; family Diprionidae; genus Neodiprion; species Neodiprion pinetum. Next base: position 12,437,030 of record NC_060238.1, on the reverse strand, counting down.
TCAGATTAACGATTGCGTGCGTACGCGGTGACCACCGAAGCAAGAAGGAGGAAGTAAGGAGGAAACGAAACGAGAAACCAGAACAGAAACCATTACTTAAAATTAGACCAATTGTGAACACAGTCGTTAACTCATCCTAGAGTCTAATATCGGTAATTAATTATACATAGGTGTCACTCAAATTCTCCACATCATGTCTTAGATTAATAGAATACGGGTGACTTACAATATTGCATATTTCTAAAATTAGTCTGTTATAATATCGAGGTTCTTCATGGAGAATTCTTACATTGTCGTAATCAAATTGGTGATTCAATCGTAAGATATGTTTAGTCAGGGCCGTATGATGGCCATCAGACTCTTTCATGTTGTTCTTGTGTTTATTTGATCTAACGGAAAGTAAACGACTCGTCTGGCCGATGTATGGCTTGTTACAATTTTGACATGGAATTTTGTACACCAAATTTGAATGCTCATCTCTAGGTAACGCATCTTTGCCCGAATCGAAAACTGACTGCAAATGATTTAAGTTTTTTCCAACGAATTTAATATCATATTTCTTGAAAATTCTATTTAACGACTCAAATAATCCTGAAACATAAGGAATTGACACGAAACTACACAAATTATTATATAGAAATAGTTTTGACCTCGAAAGATTATGTAAGAAGGATCTTGGACATGTAGATCATTAAAATACCAACATAGTTTGCGTCAAACGTTTCGGCCCTAACTTCGGGTTATCCTCAGGACGGTTTAATTGAATTTTTTCTATTGACAAACAGAAACCTTATTTCTACAACTTTCTGATAGGCGAAGGTGCAAATGAAACAACTTAAAAAATTAATGATAACTAATCTCATAAGCGTTACACTATCACACGCGATTCACTTCATTTGAATAATAAATATATTAATATATAAAACATCAACAGGGGGACAACAATGGACATGCCCATTATTAACAAATACGTATATACAAATTGAAAGGAAAGGCGAAGAACGAATTCCAGTCTGAACATTATCAATATTTTACGAATCCGGTTTGATAAGGGTTTTTTTTTTTTTATTTTTCCCTCCTTCTTTTCCAACTCTCCATCAAACTGAATTGATCTTTAGTTGAACAACAAATTAGAAATTATGGTGAAAAATGAAAAAACTTCTAAAAGAATTTATGGCGAAATTTCTAATTTGTTGTTTAACTAAAGATCAATTCAGTTTTATGGAGATGATGGGCTTCACTACGTCATGTCAACGAAACTTTTGGACGGCTCATTCAAGTTCTGCTCTTGGGCGATGCTCGTTATCGTAATGTGCTTTGTGATCTTACAAGAAACGATTCGGTGCACTTTTTTGAATGCCCACAACCACGTGTATCCAACTAAAAGTGATGGCAAGTCACTTTCATCCTTGCTTGTACTGCCCAACGTCGGATATCCACATCATGAACTGTTGATATTGATTCTATTGCTGCGATGAACACATCAAACGTTTATTTTGCAATCCGAATCAACTCAGTTTTACGTGTTTCACTGGCTCCGACTTGCGCCACCCACTTCGTAACTGTCATTCAGAATTCAGCAGCTTGAATCTGTTTAGAAATACTGTGTAAGTTCCATGTTTTTTTTTCGGCTTTGCTAGTAATCGACAGTTTTTTGTTTATACTCAAAATCTACTAATTCATATCGCGCAGTGCACTGCGGTTCTTCAACAGTTTGTAACACGAACTGGCGAAAACGCAACAGCTAAGCACGAAATCGTAATCCAGAAGAATGGGTGCCTATTGTAACAGTTTGAATACGCCCACTCAACTCAAAGACAACGTGACTCAGTTAGTAGGTAAGCTCATAGGTAAAGCCTTTAACATGGCGGTTACTGTGACGATTTCCGATTTGACAATCTCTCAGTGCTAGTCCTTTGACGACGACTGCACATCCACCAAATAATTCAATCTCATTGGTCGGTGAAATATTTGCTTTTCCGTTAAATTCTTCATTGCGTCGGTTGAATATCTTCCGATATTGACCACGGTTTTGCTAAACTATACTGTTCTTTTTAGACAATTCACGCTACGTAAAAATAAACAGCAACATAACCTCAATCCACGGCTTTACGCGCGAGAGATTTACAACTTTTGTTTCATTTTGTGTACATTGGCGCCCTGCTCAGCAGACAAAGAGATCGCCGCGGGGCGATTTCACCGACCAATGAAATTGAATTATTTGGCGCATGCGCATTGACTGTAGTTTCAAGAGATTGTCCCTGTATATCTATGTGTAAGCTCAAGCTGACCAGCGTGAAATAAATCCAGTTCCTCCTACGCCTTGTGATCAGGCGCACGTTTTAATTCTCTCTAATCACCTGATACCTTCCCACATGCCGAGCATATAGAATAGCTGGCGACCAGGATTGAAACAAATGCCAATAGGCACATCTTGGATACAAAATTTAATTAAGGATATATTAATTGAAGTTTGCCAAGCCAATGGTATAAAAATAGAAAGTCTCATCACAGTCATCGAGCTTCGTCGAGAGTTACGCGAATATGTAAAGACAAGGATCGATGAAAGGGAAGAAGAAACAATCATAACGTGGGAAAATATACTAAACAAAGAAGAACCAGAAAATAGCAGAGTCGGAACAAAGAAAAAATGGAGAAATCAGGTAATTTGGAGATTTTGATACAAAAAAGACTGTTGAGAGAATTTTATAGGCAGACGAGAACAATATTTCCTGGTTAATGACGTAACCGATAAAAAGAAACAGCGAGTAATCATGCTCATGAAAGTTAGTGCAGAGACTTACGAAATCATAGCCAAAGTTTGTAAACCAAACAAGCCAGGAGAAAAAGAATTTGACGCTATTGTAAAAGCCGTGAAAGAATATATCAAACCTCCTGCCTCATATTTAGTAAACCGTAATGAATTTCGACAAAGAGTCCAGGCAGAAAAGAATCAATAAGTGAATATGTTGCTGTTCTTCAAACACTTGCCATTGACTGCAAGTTTCCCGATGGCCAAGCTGACGATCAAATATTAGATCAGTTCGTTTGTGGATTCAGGAGCAAAGGCATGAAGGCTGAATTGTTGAAGATAAAGGAACCTACATTAGAGATGGCGTTGACAAAAGCATTAGCCTCTGAATCAGCAGAAAAAGGTTCTCTAAAATTAGTACCAGAAAGAGTACAAGAAGAAGTACATAAAGTAGACCTACAAAAAAACTCACCAAAACGAAACAGAGATAAAGACTGCGAGCAACAGAACTATCAGTGAGGACGTGGACGAGGTGGACCATCGTCAGGACGACGGTGGCCGAATGGACAACCCGAACAACGGAGACAAAACAAACAGGGCGGCTAGGTGGTCTAGTGAAGTAAGGCTCCGTTCAAGCATCTCTAGACGTCAGGTTCGATTCTTGACTCCGTCGTTAATTTTTCGAAATCACCAATTTTTCGAATTTACATTATTTCAACAATATTCTTCTCGTAAAAAAATGATTTGCACATTCGCAGATCATTCATTAGACGGCTTTTCTTGTCTTAGGTGGCTTCTCATCGAAAGCAAGGATTCAAAAGGGTAAACACAACATCTTCACATTATAGTCCTCCATATACACAGTGCTTGAAGAGAAGAAACTTCTTATTCACACATAAACCGGGCACATGAAAACAAATTCGAACTCACTGGTGATGAAAGAAATTAATGACAACAGAGTCAGGGCGGCTAGGTGGTCTAGTGAAGTAAGGTTCTGGCTAAGAATCTCTAGACACCAGGTTCGATTCCTCGCTTCGTCGTTAATTTGTCGAAATCATCAAATTTTCGAATTTACATTCTTTCTATAAGTCGCATACTTTGAAATTGAGCAGTATTCAAAAATGTTAGTGCAAGATGATCAGTGATTATTAGAAACGGACTTCCTATCAGGTAAATTCTAAATGTTGTTATTGCAAATACTATGGCAAGTAATACTTTTTCGGTTGTATTATAGTTAAGTTCAGCTTTCTTCAGACATCTACTTGCTAAAGATGTTATTCTATGATTTCCCGCCGAATCTATTTGATACAAAATACCACTTATACCAAGATTACTGCCATCAGTATGTACTTGGAATTCAGTATTCAGAATACAATAATTTAACGTAATATACTTCAAAAACATTTCTTTTAGCTTGTTATGGGCTTTCGTATGTTCGCTTTTCCACTCCCAATCAACATTATCTTACAGAAGATTACCCAGTGGTGTTACTTTATTTGCATATTTAATTGCCCATAATAATTACATACGCCTAGGAATTGTTGAAGTTGTTTTTTATTGGTAGGTACTAAAAATTTCTGAATTACTGCTAACTTATCTGGATTCCGATGTACACCAGCAGGTGTAATTATGAAACCTAGAAACGGAACTGATTCTCTGTAAAGTAATGTTTTTGCTAAACGGATGGTAAAATTATGTTGCATCAAACGACCAGATACCAAATTTAAACGCTGCATATGAGAATCGAAGTCACGTGACGTAATAATCTTCTATATAACAGGTCAGAAAAGCAGAATATTCATTACCAATTACTAGGTTGAGTGCACGAATGAACCCGCTTACTGCCGTTTTAATACCGAAAGGTACGCTGCAAAATTGGTATATAATACCTACATATACAAAAGCAGTAAATTTACGGGAATTTTTCTTCAGAGAAATTCACCAATACCCGTGTGTTGAATCTGTTGTCGTCAGTAGATAGGATACGAGAGATCTAACCCAAAAAATACCAATGATATTGCTACCGGCGGTTAACACACATGACGTCACCAGTATAATCGCCAGATTTTGCCGTGTGACGAGCGGCCATTTTGATAGCAGCCATTTTGATTTTTGCTCAGTCGGATGAACAGCCATTTTGATTTTTTATCGTCAGACAGTTTGATAATGTGATTTAATGCTTGGCCGAATAAATAGCCATTTTGATTTTCTTCGCCGTCACCCGTAAACTTTCACGCTAATAGATTGCCCCCAGGGCGAAAAATGATATTTTCCACGTACTTCGAATACATTCTTTTGTGTTAATCGATCGGATGGCGACATCGCAATTAGATAGGCCAGGAATGTTAATGACGATCCGTAAACTTTCACGCTAATAGTTTACCCCCAGGGCGAAAATTTTACATTCGACATACCATTTTGATTGTTCGCCGCTACTCGTAAACTTACACGCTAACAGTTATACAATACTATACAATACAATACAATACAATAATATTTTCCATATACTTCGAATACATTCTTTTGTGCTAATCGACTGCATGCTGTTGACAATACACAAAACTCAATTTATTTTCATTATACCGGTTGGCTTTTAATTTTCCCTGTCTGTGTATCATTCAAATAAAATAAAATAATTATGTTTAGTTACTCGATTCATTTAAAGAGAGGCTGTTACCCGCAAAAGTAAGATAAATGAATGGTATGTAGTAGAAAAAAGGGTTGAAATCTGAGTAGATAAGTGTAAGTACGACATGACCAATGTACTCAGCGCTACGTTCGGCAAAGTAGCGGCTGTCTGCTATATCCTGATATTACCTCAACAGTGAATGAAATATCTTCTTACATTAGGAGTAACAAGAATGAATCAATCCACCGACGTACAAACTTACCGATTATCAAGATCATTCCATCGAGGGAGGCTTCTACAAGGAGGAGCTCGGCAAAGTAAAATACCCCAACGGTTATCTTGTGGAGAAAGTATTACGCAAACGGGGGAATCAGGTCTATGTGAAGTGGTTGGGTTTTGATAGTTCGCGCAAAGCTGGATAAATAAAACAAACATGTAACATAATTTGTATGTATTTTCCGAATTACGATGAAAGATTTAAATATACAAATATTTCCACACTCATCTCCTTTGCATGCACATGTGCTATACTCGATACCATGAAAAAAAAAAAAAAAAAAATAATAAAAATAATAATAATAATAATAATAATAATAATAATAATAATAATACCGCAGGTGGCAGGGGGGGTTAAATCCCCCGTTCGGGAAGTGACGACCCCGCGTACATCGAGTAAGTCAAGGGGGACTGAAGTTGGCGCAGGCCCAACGGATGGCCCCCGAGGCGGCCTCAGGAGGCAGATTAGGCGTAAAAACCTGGTCTGCTCGGGAAGTGACGACCCCGGGGTTTTCTAGTAAGTCGGAGGGGACGGAAGTCGGCATAAGTCCGACGGAAGGCCCCCGAGGCGACCTCAGGGGCCGTGCTACGTTCCGGCGCGGTACGGGGAGTCGCGCCCCCGAGAGACCCGTAGCACTTAGGAACTTTTATGGAGATGCACAAGGTAAATAACGACATACCTCAGGTGGTAGCCCCAGCACAGGGGAAATCCACCCTGGGTTCCGATCGGGTGAAAGCCCCGGTGGCCCATGGCAGCGGCACGGATTCTGAGGGCCGCAAATTGTGCAAGGACCAGGTGACAAAGACGGCAACAAAGACAGCGGACACGAAAACTGGAACAGCGAACAGGACGATACTGGGACACCAACGACGAGACAGGACGGACAGCGTGTCGAGCACGGGCAGCGGAGCGAGTTGCGCTTCCGCTGTATCCGGGATCGGCACGAAGACACGAATCACGGACGATATGGACCTGACGGACCTATTGTCACTGATCCACAGTACGGCGACAAGGATGGCCGAGGCAGCGGCCATCCAAAAAAACATGAGTATGTCCGTCAAACTGGGCATAAAGACCATTCTCGAGGCTGCCGACGTTGCGCTTAACAGGCACGCTAAAGCAGCCCCGAAAGACCACAAGACGGACAACGAGACGATGGAGACGGACGTTGAGACTGACCAACGGACACAAAACACTCCGCGGACGAAACGGAAACGGGAGGCGACTGAAACCACTCCGGAATCCTCTCAGAAGAGGGCAACGGTTGTGGAACCGGTCGCTGACTGGCAGACAGTCACAAGGAAAAACAAGAAAAAAAAGAAACGGAAGACGCGGACGGACGAGACGAACGCGACAACGGACACGACGGCCGGGGCTGAGGGGCGCAGAGCGGCTCCCAAACACTGGGGGACGGCGGTGCTCGTCAAACCCGGGAACGACACGACGTACTCCGACATTGTCAGGAAGATACGGACCACGGTCGACCCTGCGAAGAGTCACGTTGAAGTGACGACTCTCAGGAAGACAAAGAATGGTCTGTGTCTCCTGAAGATAGAGACGGACGCCAACGGACGAGACGACTTCCGACGCGTCCTGCAGGACGCGTTCGGCGACGCAGGCAACGTCAGGACCGGGACCTCCAGGGTTCAACTGGAGATCATGGATCTTGACTGTGTCACGACCAGACACGACGTGATACAGGCACTGCGACGAGAGACGGGACGAGACGCGGACTTTGGGGTCCATATCTTCGGTCCGAACCGGGCGGAACAGTTTATGGCCGTATGCGACCTAGAGTCGCAGGAAGCCAGAGCGCTGCTCGGCCGGGGACGGATCGGGATTGGATGGGTAGCTTGCCGCGTCCGACCACGACTGACGGTGACAAAATGCCACAAGTGCCTGGGATACGGGCACACGAAGGCTAAATGCAAAAATACAGACCGGACGAAGTGCTGCAGGAAATGTGGCAAGACAGGACATTACGCCACGGACTGCAAAAACAGACCGGCCTGCCCACTGTGCGCCGAGGCGGGACACGGCGATGCGGCGCATGTCGCGGGCTCCGGGAGGTGCGCGGTGTACCGGGTTGCGTTGGAGGAGTGCAAGAAGCAGGCCGAAAGACGGACAGGATAGTTCAGGGCAACCTGAACCGTAGTAGGACAGCAGACATGCTACTAACACAGATAGCAGACGAACACGACGCCGACATTCTGATCCTGTGCGAGCCGTACAGGGTGCGACAAACACAGGATTGGATTACGAACGAGACCAAGACAGCGGCTATCTGGGTGAGGGGCGCTGCCCGAGCCCGGATAACCGCTCGTGGCGTCGGGGACGACTACGTCTGGGCTAGGGTGGGCGCTGTCACTTACGTCAGCGTCTACCTGACCCCAAACTGCGCTGCGGCGGAGTTCCGGGCAAAGGTTGCGCTCCTCGAGGACGGACTCAGGGACCTGCCCGGGGACCTCGTGGTCGCGGGGGACTTCAACGCGAGGGCGGTCGAGTGGGGCATGACGGCAACGAACAGACGCGGACGGCTGCTGCTGGAGATGGCCGCAAGGCTGGACCTAGTAGTGGCGAACACGGGAGACGTACCAACGTACAGACGGCCGGGATTCGGGGACTCCATCCCGGACGTAACGATGACGACGGACAGAACTCTGCCACGGATAGGGCGGTGGCGGGTGCTCGAGGGCTACACGGCCAGTGATCATCAGTACATCGCCTTCGAAGTGGCAGGAGAGACAAGGACGACACGGACGAGGACACGGCACCCCCCGCGGTGGAACGTAGACAAACTCGACGTACTGAAGTTCTCGGCGGAGCTGGCGGCAGCGCCGGCCCCAACCACCGACGTCCCCCCAGAGCTGACTGGCCGGCAAAGGGCGGAAAGACTGGCGGACGAGACGGCCAAACTGACGACGCGGCTGTGCGACAGCACAATGCCAAAACGACGGTACGGACGTAACAGACCACCACAATACTGGTGGACGGACGAGATAGCCGAGCTGCGGAAGAGTTGCCTGGCAAAACGACGACGGGTTACGAGGGCTGGAGGGAGACCCGAGAGGGAAACCCTTCAGGCCGAGTACAAGACTAAACGGAAACGACTGACGAACGCCATCAGAGACAGCAAGACGCGATGCTGGAAGAAGCTCTGCGAGGAGGTAGACCGCGACCCCTGGGGTGCCGGTTACAAGATTGTGACCGGTAGGCTGGGGGCCCGGATCCCGCCAGAACTCAAGGATGCTGAAACCGCACGACGGATCGTCGACGGACTGTTCCCGACGCACCCGACGCGTACGGACGCGACAGACGACGACGAGACGGCGGCGCCCCCCGTCTTCACCGCCGAGGAGCTCGTCGGAGCGACCAAAGCAATGAAGAGGGGTAAGGCGCCAGGACCGGACGGGGTACCGGCGGAGGTTCTTCGGCTGATGGCGAGCCTGAGGCCGGAGATACTCCTCGACCTCTACAACACGTGCCTTACGACAGGGACATTCAGCGACCGGTGGAAGGTGGCGAGGCTGGTCCTTATCCCGAAGGGTAAGGGTGACCCCAGCACGCCGTCGGCCTACTGGCCGCTGAGCTTACTGGACACGACAGGGAAACTGTACGAACAGCTTCTGCGACCACGACTTACGGACGCGATATGGGACGGCGGAGGCCTCTCTGACCAGCAGTTCGGCTTCCGGAGGGGTCAATCAACGATTGGAGCGATCCAAGAGGTGGTTGACTCCTTCCGGTCGACAGACAGACATTGCCACGCTGTGCGACCCGTCGCGCTGCTGGTGACACTTGACGTTAAGAACGCCTTCAACTCGGCCAGGTGGGTGGATATCCTAGGGTCGCTGAGAGGCGACTTCGGGGTCCCGCCTCACTTGCTCCGAGTTGTTGAAGACTACCTTCGGAACAGACGACTGACGTACGAAACGACCGAAGGCCAAGTGACGCGACAGATTACCGCGGGGGTCGCTCAAGGTTCCATACTAGGACCCGACTTTTGGAACGGGATGTACGACGGCCTGCTCAGACTGGAGCTCCCACTCGGCGTTCGCCTGGTCGCTTACGCTGACGACGTGGCGGCAGTGATAGTCGAGCGAACTCCAGATCTGGCACAATACGCACTGAACCAGACGATGAGACGAGTCGGACGGTGGATGACTGACCACGGACTGCAACTCGCGACGGAAAAGACAGAACTGGTGCTTCTCACCAGGAGACGAATACCGACGACATTACGCATGACGGTCGGGACGGACGAGATCGAGACCAGTGGGGAAGTCAAGTACCTGGGGGTGACCCTGGATACGAAGATGACCTTCTGGCCTCACATACGACGAACGGCTCAGAAGGCGGCTGAAAGGATAGCATCCCTAAGCCGCCTGATGGCAAACAAGAACGGACCGAGACCAGGGAAACGGAGACTTCTGATGTCGACGGTGGACTCGATCCTCCTCTACGGTGCGGAGATCTGGGCAGACTCCCTGAAGACTGAGAAATACTGTCACGCAATGACGACGGTACAGAGACGAAGCGCGTTGAGGATCGCTTGTTCCTATCGGACGGTCTCAGCACGGGCCGTTCTGGTGGTGGCAGGCGTGATTCCCATAGACCTTCTCGCGTTCCAGCGCAAGAGGGTCTACGGAAGAGACGCGGACGTGACCCAACGGGACGCGGCAACGACGGAAAGAGACGCGACGGTACAGACGTGGCAGGAACGGTGGACGGAAGAAACAACGGGAAACTGGACGAGACGACTCATCAAGGACCTGAGACCGTGGATCCAGAGGGGGTTTGGGGATGTGAATTTTTATGTCACCCAGCTTCTGACGGGCCACGGCTACTTCAGACGCTACCTACACAACCTGAACTGTGTAGGTAGCGTCTGAAGTAGCCGTGGCCCGTCAGAAGCTGGGTGACATAAAAATTCACATCCCCAAACCCCCGACGACGACGACGACGACGACGACGACAACGACAACAACAACAACAATAATAATAATAATTAGCTGAAATTTTTCCATACGATTATTACATATTTCATTTTTTGGAAAACTTTTTTTCATTTTCAGAAAACTTTTTCGTTTTCAGAAAACTTATTTTCATTTTCTGAAAACATTTTTTACGTGTTAATCAAATGGGAAAAAAGCTTTTGGAAAACTTTTTTTCATTTTCTGAAAACTTTTTTTTGTTTTCTGACAACTTTTCTCGAGGTGAACGAATAAAAATAAATAATTTCTCAATATATTGATAAAAAATAAATGAATAAATGAATGAATGTGAAGTATATGAATTCACATTTTTAAATCCAGTCAATATCGTTTCCGCATGATGGCGGATCACCCGAGGCGTCAAACGTGAATATTCACAGTAATTTTACGTCTACAGTTTTATCCTATAGCTATTGGGAGGCTGGGACAAACCCCCAAGGTAGGGTGTCGGACTGTCCAGGTATCAATTGCCGCTTGTCATCCTGCCAACTGAAAGCCAATTTTTTTTCGTACGATCGTGCTTACTTCATATTTCTTACTTCGTATCAGACACTGGGAGAGGGTCAACTCTTGGTAAGCCATCAGACAGCGCTTATAATCATCAAACGTGATGCTATTAATCGACGAATTTTTCACACCCTTGGCGCGCTTACTCACTTTTTCCCCATCCCCGCCCATCGTAGTAAATGTGTACAGTTTTGCTCGCAGTCCCACAAACTCTGTCATAATTTTACCATTATTTTCATCCTTCATTAGCCCTAGTCGTTTCTTGTTTTTGAGCGGAATGCCATACACATTGTCGGGCGGATAGTCAGAGGTATCAAACATTGTATCCACATCACGTTTGACGATATCGTAGATGTTCGATAAGTTCAATTGATAAATAAGGCTGTCTGTGTCGCTATACAACAATTTGACCTCGTTGTTCGAAAAGTTGGATTTGACATAATTATAGTGAAAATCGTAAAGAATGATTTTTGATAGATCCAGAATCGATGCACCGACGTAAATAGGTTTAGCGAAGTGAACTTTGACACGATTCATTTCAATGATTACCATATCAGCGCCAAATACGGTGCAGCTGTGAAAGTTTGCTCGGGCAATAAGCGCTCTCGTACCACCTCTTCCCTACCATTTTGTAACCAATTCTACATCTTTATGATTTCGCACATTCTCCATAGTATTGCCGAACACCGCGTTATTCATGAGTTTGTAAAAGTTTTTCTCAAATTCATTCCTAGACCGTTTGCGCATGTCCGTGTTGAGCGTGATGTAAGGCTCGAGCCATGGAGATTGTGCAAACTTCAAAACTCTGTGCATTTTCGTTACTTTCAATTCTAAACTCAAACAATGCTTCAAATTTCTATAGTGCAATGTATAATATGTTTTGGAGTGGAGGGTGGTCGCGAGTTTGACGTTTTTACTACCTGGAGGAGTAAAATGCTCGGGACAAAGAGGCAAGTCTTTGTGATCCTCGCGGAGTTCTACAGGATAGTCCAAATCTACCTCCAGAAATTAACCGATCGGCGAATCGTCCGGATGGTTTGTTATATCGATGTGCTGATAATCCCTCTCGACCGAGCCGATTGGTGAATGCACGCTCATAGCTGCACCGTACAAGTTACTTCCCAATAAACAATGCCAGTATATAAAGCGTATGAAATTCGTCAAAAAAGAACGTTTTATTCTGTAGAATAAACGTGCAGCACCTACGTATTTTATTGCGAAGAATGTCCGCCGTGATTTCGGTTTATTAAACGTTTTTGGTGGACGTCTTACGATAGTTGTTCATATGCAAATTTTATACGTTTGAAACCAAACATTTATAAATCGTATCTCAATTTGTTGATAAAACGTATCGAAAATCCGTTATTTTAATATTTATGGTAATCGTCTAATATTTGGATATTGATGACTACTAAGAGACGTTTCGCAAGTACGTTTTAAAACTCAAATTATGAAGGAAATTTTTTCTATTAAAATGTGTTGACAATGTCCGTTTAACTAACGTGACAAAATGTTTTCTGTTAATGACGCTTTAATCTTTCATTATTTATGTCTAAACGAATATTATACAGTGTTAAAAAACGTTTTTAATTGGACCTCTAGACTTGAATACATAACGTATCTTGGATGTGTAATTGAAAGCGTATATAGTACACTGCTATAGAGGAAGATCATTTCACGTTAGCTAGAAACAAGTCTGGGTTGAGTTAGAAAGCGTACGAATTTAGTTTATATATGTGAATCGATTTTATTATATCTTTGTTAGAACGTTACACAAATATCTTATATCTATAAATACTCATTTATCAAAAAAAAAGGTACATCTTGTAGCTCATAGACACAGCTCAACCTACACTATACTTTCGTCTTCACGGTAGTTACAACTAACAGAAAACGCTAAGAATATTACACTTATATCAGAAATATTTATATGCCTGTATGATTTGTACTTTTATATGACTGTTTTTAAAATTAGTTGACGTTTACCACAGTTTCTTAGCCCTTCTTTCGTACATAGGTATGCCGTGATCGAGCTAGTTTTAACCAGTCTTTCACGGCACACGAAACACTGGTTTCGGTTGCATCACCAATTTCCTTCTTGCCAAGAAAGGTTTGTTTCACAGCCTCTGAGAAAAAATACATCAAAAGGAAGGTACAATATCACGATATTGATAACTGATAAGGAATAATTTCAATGTAAATTGTGATGAATCTCGAATATATTGGGAAAAAAGTTAACAGTTTGCATAATTTGAATAATAATGTGTGAATAATATTGTTTTCACACGATAAATCCAAGTAATAACTGTTTCTCGAAAATTTCATGAATTATTCATTACCGTAAACAGTTTCCATTGTCAATGTCTTTTGAAATGGGACTTTGTCCCTCCCTGCCCAATTGAATTGCATCGCTAATTCGTTTGTGAGTAGTGACCTCATTATAGCCAACACACATTGGCGACCGCTTGTCCCTCCAACAGAAGCCAGTTTCCCGGTCTGCAACAAAATACTAAAATGAATGAATGTCGAATTGAATTCAAAATATTCTTACTGTTATCAACATCGATAACAATTTTGACTAGTTGGAGATTGTCGATTCCTAATATTTTTTCAGCATTTTTTAACGTTAACCCTCTCGATCAGACCGAGACCGATTTCATGTTGAATGAAAATCTCTCACCATATTGATATTTCGATGGGTGAAAGCAGTTTACCTCAGGGTTTAGGAGTATCTATAAGGCCATCTGACCTTGCTTAATGGAACTATGCAGTTAGAACCCTGACCTTGCGACCGATACAGTTTTATGAAGCCTCAAAGTGCGTGTTGCGTAGAAGCAACATACGGTCCGAGAGGGTTAAAACGTTACGAACCGCAATTCTGTATGCCTGTAGTAATTTTCATTATTCCTTTGCAGTCAACACATACCGAGCGTATTCTTCAATGAGAGACAACCCCCTCCCTAGTGCTAAGCCAACTCAGGCACATGACGCGTACGTGAAGTTCGGTCGAGTGGAGACTAACATGGCCACTGGCATTCTATCCCCTCCCGGCCGAGCCTCATGTGCCTGTGTTGGTTTGCGCTAGGGAGGGGGTTGGCCCTCATTGAAGAATACGCTCGGTATTAGTACCTATCCGTATGTCATGACATACATATTTTGAATATGATTGCAAGGTCTACTCACTAAATAAGTTCGATGCTCTTCGGATTTCAGGATATTTTCGAGGTTGGAGAAGTCTTCCATGGAGTTAAGAGGAAGTTTTGGGAATTCGGCTGGTTTCTTTGTTACGTCGATGCTGACTTCCTTCTGTTTTGAGAAGATTTTACGTAGTAGCAGATGGTTTTGTTCAGTGTAGGATTTAATGTGTTCTAAATACTGCAGAGTTTTTTCTTCAAAGGTATTCTGTTCGCGTGATGTGGTCGGGGTTGAAGGTTCAAGTTGTGAAAAGGATCTTGATAAGTCATATTGCGTGGTAGACCTGATGATCCTACTAGAAATGTTTCTATTTGATGTTTCATATCCAGACAACTGATTCGGTGACTCATGGGAATTATCATTATACTGGTGCTGTACGATCTTGTGGGCCAAGTTTTTCTTTGGTGTCTGATTTTTGGTAGATCCTTTGGCTGAGTTAATGTAGCGAGTATTCTTATTACGGTTAGAAGTCGATTCATCGACTTCGGACGGTGGCAAATTCTCGTCAGCTGAAGAGGTGTAACCTAAACTACTTGAACTTTCACGAGAACGCTTCGTTTTTTTTTTTTTGTTACTAACGTGTCGATTTTTAGCCTTCTTCTTGTCGGTTTTGTGTTTACGTTTTTTCTTTTGCGGCTCAGGTTCGACATCATCACTGTTCGTAGCTTCATTCTCGTCCACGTCATTGGTAATATCTTGCTGAGGTATTACAGTGGATTTTTTAGCGATGTTGCGAATTATTCCGGATTCATCGGACGTGCCCAGCTCCAGTAGGCGCGCCATCGTTGCTTCGGTGTCGTGGTAGTCATCTGTTAGTTAATCAAGGAATATCAATCAATACCGAATGCTCATTGATTAGCAAAATTAATCACAAATGTACAATATGATCAAAATATATCGTCGTAACTCTTATCCAAGTGAAAATTAATATGATTGAAACATTCAATCCGTATACAATTGTAAAAAAAAGTTCTACGTTCCAATAATCACCTCCGGTATGCAGTACTTTGTGAATGGCAAACTTTGGCCATGTTTTTTCATAGGCAGCCTTTGATTTTACAAGTTTTGTAAAATGATCTTCAGTTTTTGTCCGTGGCCAGTAACATTGGGTGTTGTTTTCGACCAGCCAAAGAACTGGTACCAATGCGCATTCTCTATCTTCGCCAACCAAGAATTCAATCACCGCATACATAGTTCTGCAGCACGACTGAGTAAAAACATCGTTAAATGTATCATATTCTCTAGTCTGGTGTATAAATTTATATTTGATCAAAATTCAAGCACTTTTATTCCACTCTGAGCAAAAAGTGCCAGTTTAAAAGTTTTTAATTAGGACATCAACATAGGAATATGCAAGGTAGTATATAAGTTAAAAGATGAATCGATCATGAAACATTATGAAGATTTTGGGAACGCATGTCTAACCAATACTTGAACGTCAATGTGACGTACAAAACTATAATAAATCAGCTCAAAAGTGATGTTATGAACATATGGTAGAGTTGGGTATATTGGACTACTAGGTAAATTAGACTCGGCATATACGGTATATGGTAATAGGTATACGATAATGTTATTTTTTGCTAAACATCTCAATTGAAGCAAACTTTTAATATAAAAGAGATAATGAACCTACGATTCTCGGGAATGTGTGCGAGGTAGACATAGACATACTATACATGTCTTGAACGAATCCCTCTTCCTCGTACACATTGCCGAGAATCGTAGGTTCATCATCTGTTTTTTGT
The DNA here is from genome assembly GCF_021155775.2 of Neodiprion pinetum. Classification (NCBI taxonomy): domain Eukaryota; kingdom Metazoa; phylum Arthropoda; class Insecta; order Hymenoptera; family Diprionidae; genus Neodiprion; species Neodiprion pinetum. The sequence continues at coordinate 12,420,928 of NC_060238.1, read as the reverse complement.
CGAGAGCTCGTTTCGTTGAGATGTTTAACAAAAAATAAAAATTTTATTTCATTTCGTGTAGTATCGGAGTTACTGCGAAACCATCTTTAAATGGAAGACAGACGAATTTATGTAATATATCATCGACGCGATAAGATTTCGCTACGTTGAAACTTCTTACGAAAAAAATCCCTAGTTTGGAAGATTTAATAGGTTTCTGATAAAGGTCTCGCTTGTACTTGAACGGAGTACCTATAATTCTATATTCTCCGGCAATGAAAAGGATTGATTTGATCACTAATATTTCTGTCCCACAAGCTACTACATTATCCGGCCTTTTTATTGATATTTTGAATTTTTTCGTTTCCAGAGCCTGACATTCACGAGAATTTCCAATAAATTTGGGTTTAGGAATAAATTTTTCCTGACAATTAGTTTTACGAATAGAACTTAGTTCTTCAAGTCGATTACTCAGCTGCTGCAGCGGCAAGCGTTTCGATCGAATAAGTCGTTTCAAATGGCCCAAATGATTTTCATACACAAAGCAACTGTATTCTTCTAATGGGCCAAATCGTTCTACGTCGTCTATGACATGCAGCAGCGAATGTACATTATATACGACAAAGTTTTGTCCGTATATCTTAGCACCTTGAGTAACGAATTTTTCGATCATATCTTGCGCGATGTTTCGAAAACGCGAGAACAAGGCTGTATTCGATAGAATATACACGGCGGCAGACAATAATAAAAAATGTTTGTACTTTTTTCGATCTAGCACATCCCGCATTACAACAGGGCCGGAATATAACAAGAAAAATCTAAATTCTGTCGCTTTCCATCGATGCAAATCCAAAAATCCACGGGGCTTTCGAGGAAACTCTGCCGGAACATATCGCGCCAATAGTTTCATTATACGTTCAATTTCTAACAAAATATCCTTAGACAATTTGCAATCACGTGAACCCTCGACCCAGTATTTAAGGAGCAACCTCTTCAAAATTCCCAGGTAGATTAAATGCATGGGATCTAAAGGAAATTGGGAGACTAGTCCCACGTAAAGATCTAAAAGAGGCGAACGTCCTTTAACGTGACGATCGTTTTCACTAGGTGCAACAAAATCACTATCTTTTCGCTTCTGGAATTCGGTGTCACATGGATAACACAGTTTACGGTTGAGATGAACTGCGCGAATCTTACACCTCTCGCAAGCATCCTTACCCGAATGTCCTAAACACATTTTCAACATAGATCTCGCGGGCGCGTCACACGCGAATAAACCAACTCTGACAAAGTATTTGGTGCCATTAAACTCAAAACCATTGGTGCTTAAACGTGACGTTTCTTTAATTAAATCTCGTAAATATGAAGATAGTGGCATCGGTTTACCCGTACCATAATAAACACCAATTACAAATGGGCTATCATCGATCATTGAAATACTGCGTCCCAAAATTGGCCAAAATGATGTTCCGCTACTTTTATAAACGGGAATCCCATCAATATTAAAATCAACTCGCAACGTATGTTCAGGTGACAGTCCTTTTTTGAGACCTGACTCGAGTTTTTGTCTCAAGCATTTCTCCAAACCGAAATAACACATTTCTCCGTTGTCTAAATTTAACGTTTCAATACGTCGTGACGTGTGAAGTAGAGTCCTAGCACTTAAGGGTAAGATAGGATGTGCTGGTTTCAATAATGCTAGCAATTGATCGATCGCGTTATGTGTGATGTTATTTGAAGATGCCCAGTCGCGCAAATTTTCAACAAAGTTCGTTTCATCATCTAAATGCACTTCATCGCTGACGGAACTTGAATTATCTTCAGAACTGTACAACGTAGCTTTGATGCTATCTATGTCACTTTCGATGTCTTTGAAATCTTTATTATCGCGGTTCGAATTAGAGTTTTCTTCATTCTGTTCATTACTTTGATGGATATGATCAACATCATAATCGCTATCTATAGAGTGCACATATTCTCCGATACAAGACACATGTTCATGACTAGCATCTTTTAATTGTGATTTCGTAAGGTGCTCGAGTGCACAATTATTGCCTGCAATACTCAGTAATACTTTACGAGTATTTATAGCTGTTTTGCGACGCAAATGTCGTTTACTCAGAACTTTTAAATCATGAGGCATGTTATAAAACTAAATAATAATACACACCAGACAAGAAATGATGTACGCTTTAACGTGCTTGCCTTATTTGTCGTAAATATCCGCACACCACTCTGAAAACTAAAAGTTAAATGAACCTAATGAACGTAGTACGTGAGTCAATACAGAAGATTCATAGCAATAAAGCTTTTACACGAGTTAGCGCAACAATTTATATAAAATTTTATTGAAAATTAAGTAATTTGATCAAAAATGCTGTTTCGTGTATATTTTCTTGGATTTGGGCTAAATAAATATTAAAAAGGCATTTGTAGCCGAACAATTTTGTAAACACGAATAAAAAACGTGGTCAGCTACCCATCGAACGTATATAATACGCAGGTAATGAGTAGTTTCATTCTATTGGATTTGACTCTGACATTTACCGATAAACGCATAGTATACTCATGATTTACGTTCAGTAGTAGGAATCGTGATATATTTCAGGACTAGATAGTACTGTTACTAATATTATTATTCTATAGTACTTATAGTTCTATGTATCGCTATTTATTGTTACTACAAATTAAACAAGATCGTAGTTTAACGTTGAACCAATTCTGGGCCGATGTCCTGCTTATATTCTAATACTTTTCGAATAGTATATCATGACGCCTACTACTGAACGTAAATCATGAGTATACTATACGTTTATCGGTAAAGATCAAAGTCAAATCCAATGGAATAAAATTACTTGTTACGAATTTCCTGCGTATTATATACGTTTGATGGGTAGATGACCACTATTTTTACCAGTGTTTACAAAATTATTCAGGTGCAAATCCCTTTTTAATATTTATTCAGCCCAAATCCAAGAAAATATACACAAAACAGAATTTTGGATCAAAATACATAATTTTTAATAAACCTCTATATAAGTTGTTGCACTAACTGGTGAAAAAGCTTTATTGCTACGGATCTTCTCTATTGTCTCTATTGTCTAACATGACCGTCTTCTTCTGATGGATAATAATTGTTATTTTCAATTGAAGGGAAAAGAAAATAAAAAATATTGTCAAAATAATATTTCTGTGATTTCGATGGCACAGAAATATTTACGTGGCTGTATTACTATACTTTGTTACTTTGGAAGATGCTACGAGTTCATATGTATGTTATAGATATGTTGAAACGGTATCTAAAAAAATAATAAACACGAAACCGATTTCAAACAATACAGAGCAAAAGTTACTAATAACCGCATGATCACATGGGATGATTATTAACATGAAGTTTTCCTCAAATTCGACAAGAACTAATATAATTAACCTATAATATACGTATCATAGTAAACTTAACACATATAAATAACGTTTAAAAACAGTTCAAAAATATTCATGAACGTTATATAATAAACAATAAACTATTCCATATTTTTATGGTACATCGTTTGGTTTAGAGAAAAAGACGCAGAACATTACACATAGTTTCTTTTGAAGAAAGAAAAGAAAGGAAAGAAAAAAATACAGAAGAGACAGAATTTGAGTTGCAAAACACATTATTTTTTCAACCAAGAATGCTCGATGTATTAAGACAAAATACCACCATATTTGGAAAAATATGTAGTTGTACTTACCAGCGTTATTTAATGACGAATTTGCTTCTTCCGTCTAGGCCGCAGATTAACAATAGCTTCTCACCTTTTTTGCTACACGATCACCGATCGATCCGAGCACCTCCGCATTCGGTTGACGAATAACGCCATAACCAGCGCCTGAGGCCAGTTGCAAGGGTGGGGATGAATATAGGCTCCCAGACAAAGACAAAGATAGAGGAGACGCAAGAGCGACAGAGAGATCGTGCCCAAAAGGGAATCAACTTTGCCATATATGCCCGTGTTATTCCGAGCTGTCCTTGTCTTACCACTCGCTATACTTACACTTACTGTATGAATGCGCGGTCCATGGGATAAGTTCTGTCTCTACATATAATTATTGCGCTCTTACTCTAGCTTGCAGCGTTACCGACGCTGACGCACCAGAGCAGGAGAATAATATATCAGTAGTGACACAATGTATAACGCACAGAACTCCGATAAAATAGCGCGAAAAATAAACGTACAAACGACGTTAAAAATGCGACAGGATATGATGAACGCTTGTTTTAGCAAGTACTCATACAAGATATTGAAGTCTTGACGTAATTCGTGCCAAATAATGAGATTTAATATATTATAATATGATAACCAATATTGTGAAATAATTATAAAAATGTACAATAAATTATTATTCTTGGTACGAAATTATTCACGTTTCGGACACTTCTTTATTCTCTTCCTTTTATTGGTTATATCTATGTTCCATGCACCGGTAAATGAATACAAGATCAGTGTTCAGCTTTAGTTACCACATAATATTGGCATCAAAATAACGGGTAATTAAAGTCCATTTTTCGGAAACTAATTATAAGATAATCAACTGATTTGGCCACCGCTTGGCATCAGGCGGTTCCGCATACATGAATACTAAAAGTGCGTTCATAATCTGAATATTGTACTCAACGTTGAATTTTCCTCAATCGTGTTGAAGTAAAACAAGTATGAACCCATTTGATCAAATATACATATTATACAATTCAATGTATCTTGAAAATAGTCCGATATTGAATAAATTTCATAAACGGTTATTGAACGTAGATCACAAGTAGCAGTAAAACGTGAACAATAATCGTTGAAAAAATACGTTCATCAAACGATGAATATATTTCTGTGCAATAGTGGAAAACCGCAATAATTAAGCGCTTAATTGGGGTTGCTGGTAGTTGTATGATGAATGTACAATATATATATATATATATATATATATATATATATATATATTAGGGTGTGTCGAAAATGAACTTTTTTTTTTCTTCGCTCCTACCACTCAAAACTTTAGGTTTTGACATTAAAGAGGTCCTCGTTCAAGGAGGGCGCTGTAGCTTGAAGTTTAGAAGTCGCTCAACGAGGATTTAGGTTTCCCATCTAATTAACACGTAAAAAATATTGTTTTTCGTTCAAAATGATGTCAGGCATCCAAAAAATTGGCGATTTCTGTGCTTCTTGGCTTATTTGAAAGCATGACTCATCCCCTAAACGATGATAGGTCGTTTTTCGACTTACCTTGTACCAATTTTTTTTACGCCACTTTTCGACCACAATAGTCACTTTTTCAAGTTTACAAAGTCTCCAATGTATCAATGAGTTCAAAATGAATTGCTACAAGTATTGATTCTTGATTCGAATATAAATAACCAATTCCAAAAATTAGTGAAACATACAAAATTTCTCAAAATAAACATGGTTTTTTGAATAAAATTGAAGATACGGAATTTACCAATTTTTAGAATTGGTTATTTATATTCGAATCAAGAATCAATACTTGTAGCAATTCATTTTGGACTCATTGATACCTTGGAGACTTTGTAAACTTGAAAAAGTGACTATTGTGGTCGAAAAGTGGCGTAAAAAAAAATTGGAACAAGGTAAGTCGAAAAACGACCTATCATCGTTTAGGGGATGAGTCATGCTTTCAAATAAGCCAAGAAATACAGACATCGCCAATTTTATGGTTGCCTGACATCATTTTGAACGAAAAACAATATTTTTTACGTGTTAATTAGATGGGAAACCTAAATCCTCGTTGAGCGACTTCTAAACTTCAAGCTACAGCGCCCTCCTTGAACGAGGACCTCTTTAATGTCAAAACCTAAAGTTTTGAGTGGTAGGAGCGAAGAAAAAAAAAAAGTTCATTTTCGACACACCCTAATATATATATATATAGATGTTGTAGACACCAAGATTGAAAATGAATTTCATAAACGTCTATCACGCGTAGATCAGAAATACCAATAAAACGTACATTATAATAGTCGAAGATATACGTTCATAAAACAATCAATATACTGCTGTGCAATGGTGAATAGGAAGTATGATAAACGTCTAATTAAAGTTGCTGGCAGTTGTGTCATGAATGAATATTATATGTTGTGATTACCAAAATCATAAACGAATTTCGTGAACGTTAATAGCTCGTAATTTGTAAATTCAAATGAAACGATTCTGATAAAACGTTGAAAGATGGAGTACCAACATCGTTAAACATATAAGTTTTAAACGATTTTCGTACGAATAATGAACAAATATACTATACGTTGCTTTTGCTATAATAATACGTATTTTAAACTTCTGTATAATGAAATACGCATAATAAACAGAGTAATCATACGAATAATATCCATCCGAAATATTACAGTATATGTGATACGGTTGAATTTTATACTTATACCATTATTAAACGACTTCGACGTTTCATATACGAAATTTATACTGGTGTGTGTTTATTGGGTTACGTCAAAATACGTGAGATACGATTCCGCTTTGTTTGGATCGAAATTTGTTCCCATGAATCTATTATTGGCCCGAGCGTGTCGATTAGAACATTGCGCTACGCCGCCTCGAAATGTCCTTTCAATAAATAACACCATTTCAGGTTTGTCTAAAGGTTGCAAAGTTACATTGGTATGCTTGAGCATCGCGTCAAAAGCAAGTCCCGGTGCAGTGCAACGGATCTAAATCATATGTTTTGAAGCAGCAAGCGCGGAAATTTTCGAAAATATCGGCAAGCACAAGAACATCGGTCTTTAAATGTAAATCAGAATAGCTGCCCAATGACTCTAAATGAAATTCCCCCCAAACATTTTTAGCGTGCTCGTAATCGGTGTCTCAAATATTTGCATGGCAGAGGTGCGAGTAGAAATGCTTATTTGCAGGTAATCGCGGTTCATTGAGTTTCCCCCAACAATCGACGTATTCATAGGGAAAAACGCCTTTTCGGGTCATCAAACTGAACTGAATCGGATTATTATAAAATTCACGTGTTATGGGCTTGTCTGCATCATTTAAATATTTGGAAAGTTTATCGATGCTGCTAGCCATCAATCGAAACGAATCGATGAATCTCAAGTGCATCATCGTCCCATCAACGCGTTTCGTAAAGGATATACATTTTTCTTTATTTATGGGTAGCAGGGTAATTTCACTGGGGAAAGTTGACACGAGGGATTTATTAAAAAGTGAGAATCGTAACCGGACAAATTGTGGTAAACTATTGGAATTGTGTGCGTCTGTCTGAAATTCAAATTACACCGATCATGAGCAGGACCACGATATTTACCCGTGAAGTGACAGTGGTCGTGACACTTTTTCTCCTCAGTGGTAAACGGCTTTTCGCAAATGTAGCAATTCTTTGCGCGCATGTGACGATCGTGTTGCACTTGGGTAAGAGAATCCATCGGAATTATGTTTTTGACGCGTGACTCTTCTTCAATCGATGAATCTTTAAGCTGCTGCATGAACCAATCTATGCAATCAACGCCACGTTCACTGTGGAACTTCGATAAAGTTTCATCGTACGCGCAATGCACATAGTATGCTACACTGTGCGAGATATGCTTTTGAAATTCACGTGTTTTACGGGTTGAAACGTGATTTTGGAATTCGTCAATCGGTATAGACTAAATCTTCAGACTCGGGAAATTCCATGCGTACTTCATTTAGCATAATACAATCTTGCCGATGATTGTCGTAGGCATGTTTCACACTAAAGTGACACAAACATCTGTCGCATAAAAACAGTTGACCATTAGGATCAGACAATTCTTTGCTCAGCAATCGTGAAAGATCTTCAATCCAAGCAAAGCGGAATCTTGGTGTTGACTCGCGAGCCATATCATTTTCTGGATTACTCTCAACCATCAGAAGATGAATCGCGTCAAAGTTCGCGGTACTCAAATGATCGCTCAAATAAATTGGCACGATGACGCTGTTATTTGATTTTGCATGATGTGAAAAAGTTTGAGATTCTATCCCATATACATTGATTCACAAATTATTCAATCTCTCAAGCCTTTTTACATCATGTAGAGTAGCAGGGAATTTAATACCAGTACAGTCCAACTCGGAGATAAAACGGCGATAATGGCTAGTCCTATCGGTGTGGGTGCTGGTCGGGTAGTGTGCTGCAGTGATGGACCAGAGAAGACATCTTTCATCTTTGTTTTTCACATTGACCACCGCTCTCTTCCGCTGAATGTCCTTGGGCAGCTCAACGAATGTCGAAAGCCCCGCAGCGAGAGGCTGGTACCGGTTGATATTTACGGCAGTATTGAGGATCTCGATCATGCTCCACCCAGAATCGCGTTGTTCAAAATCCTTAACCTTCACAAGTAGATCGGCCCTTGCGTGTGTAAACCAACCGTCGATATCGCTCGAGGGGAGGATCGCGATGTTGACAGTGTTGAAGCTTTTAACTTCTTCCGCAATCCCCTCGTGCTTTATGTTTTCAAATTTGCACGATAATGTGAGGTTAACCTTCACATTACCCTCCTTGCGCAGTACCAGCCTCAATCGCTCAACGATGATCCGTTGCGTTTCGTCGAAAAAGGCGTCCAAATTCTTATGCCCGAGATTTGTGACGACTCCCGTTTGGATCCAGTTGGCAAAAGCACTTTCGACTTCGTCCTACTGCACGCTCGCAGGACTGCCGATGTTAGCACCCATCACCACGGCGCGGCGGCGTGCTGCTGCTGCTGCCGCTGCTGCTGTCGCTGCCTCAGCTGTTGCCGAATCTTTGCTATCCAGGATTGTACGAGCGTGATTGTGTGCTGAATTTGCAGTTTCGTACCTACGCTCGTTCTCCGTTGCTTGGAAACATCACGCAGCAATTGGAGATTTTCCATTTCAACGTCAATCCAGTGCTGGAAGATGTTGTCATTCTCCTGCTCGGGATGCAGCTCACCCAACAAATCGTGCGCGTTCTCCATCGTTTTGACGATATTTGAGCATGTTTCAGCGGCCATGACTTTAACGCTGATATATGCAGAACTTTGATGAACTTTTGACTTGCACGTATCGTGTAAGACTGATGAGTCTGCATTGGATGCGTTGAGTTAATATATGCAGAAAGAACGTGAGAATTTGGGAGAGTGGTAGTGAAAGGTCCAAGCTTGGTACCCCCACTCGCCATCCAGTCGATTAGCACAAAAGAACGTATTCGAAGTAAGTGGAAAATATTATTGTATAGTATTGTATAACTGTTAGCGTGTAAGTTCACGGGTAGCGGCGAACAATCAAAATGGTATGTCGAATGTAAAATTTTCGCCCTGGGGGTAAACTATTAGCGTGAAAGTTTACGGATCGTCATCAACATTCCCGGCCTATCTAATTGCGATGTCGCTATCCGATCGATTAACACAAAAGAATGTATCCGAAGTACGTGGAAAACATCATTTTTCGCCCTGGGGGCAAACTATTAGCGTGAAAGTTTACGGGTGACGGCGAAGAAAATCAAAATGGCTATTCATTCGGCCAAGCAATAAATCACATTATCAAACTGTCTGACGATAAAAAATAAAAATGGTTGTTCATCCGACTAAGCAAAAATCAAAATGGCTGCTATCAAAATGGCCGCTCGTCACACGGCAAAATCGGGCGATTATACTGGTGACGTCATGTGTGTTAACCGCCGGTAGCAATATCATTGGTATTTTTTGGGTTAGAACTTTCGTATCCTATCTACTGTCCTCGTCACTTTTACAGCATGATTTTTTCTCATTCATTCTTGAATCGACGGAGATGACTCATTATCTGCTTCAATAATATCATTTAAATGACATGACGCGCATCTAGACAAATTTGCACCCCACCCTTTTTTTTTTGATACGATTCGAAGTGGATTACAAAAAGAGCTATTGGAACGTTCTATTATCCGTTCTCGTAACATATTTTGTAGCTCTAACTCTACAGCAACTGTATATTTCAATGGTACGGGGTACGATCGTTTTACAAATGGCTTATTAGTTGCAAGTTTGATTGAATGTTCAGCACAGCCTAATTCATCAGAAAACAGATGCTTGTATTGACACAGCAATTTTTCAAGAACGACTCTTTACTCACCGCTTAAACCCGTAAGACTTGTCAGGATCGCTGGGAGATCTTCAAAAAACTTTGATCATTTTGCGTACTTCTAATTATTCTACTGAAGTAATTGAAAGATTCTTCAATCAAATTATCATCTTCGCACAAGTCATAATCTTTTTTTGGATTTTGATTCTCGCAATCATCCAGTTTCTTATCATTAATTTTCAATATATCACATTCGTCAATTTCAACACAATCAATAGTAACATTTTCTATTTCAGTAATCTTTTCTATTTATATTTGTGGATTTTCATAATTTTCTTTCTCTTTATCTATACTTCCCATTGCATCATTAATAATCACAAGGTCCATATTATTGTTACATTTTGCACAAATATTCTTGACTACGTTTTCAGATTGTACGACATTATTCATCACGTTATTGCTTATTGCTAGATCATCATTTTCACAATATTTCAAAATGACTTCATTATCAATATCAGATTATTTTCTATTATCTAATTTAATTGCATTATTACTCCGTTTAACCACTCGTATATACGTCTTTTGATTCCATGCAAATGATTTTATTTGTTCTGAAAATTCCCGACCGTACGAGTAGAACGATGGTGCAAAGAGCACCCCATTTATTCCAATAATTTTACATCCATAATCCAATACGACTCTGTTTATAAACAACCAATCATTGCCAAAAATAACATCATTTATTAAATGCAGTACGATTAAAAAGACTGTACGCATAACTTTGTTCCCTATACTTACATTTATAAGTATTTGTAGCCTGACTGGAGCAGTTTTTTGTCCTGTAGCTAACAATACTAAAACATCACTAACAGGAAGTAAATTCAAATCATGCTTGTTTTTCAACTGTTTATACATTTTTTCCGACAGACAAGTTATTTGAATTCCAGTATCTACCAAAGCTAAAACTTGATTTTCCAAATTAACAATATGTATGTGTGGGTCCTTGAATAAGTGGTATTCTGTATCATGAATTTTTGTTACACCCGGATTATTATCAATATCAACTACAAGGTCCTTAGCTCAATTTACATAGTCACAACACGATGCGGGACCCAATCGCAACGCGTTGTTATTTAGTTTAAATTTCTATTCATCACGTTATTCACACCTTGTTTTCCCATGACTTGATGATTTGTAGTTAATAATGGAGGTGGTGGATAACTTAGATCAGGTGATATTATTTGAGTATTTGCAGACGTTGAAAAATTTTTCGAATCTTGCCCATTTGACATCACATTGCCTGTATTCGCAACTTACGAATCGTTATGGCTATAATTTTGGTAATTGAATATTGATTGTGGAACAATTTGATTATAAGCGGGTTGATAATTTATATATTGACTATCGTTATTTATATACGTTGTATTTCGAAAATTTTGAGATTGAGTCATCGGATTACTGCTATTTTGATTTTGACGTTTTTCATTCTCTCGCTCCTGATATGTACTGAACAATTATGATAATGTCTGTTCTATTTGTTTGGTATCAGAAAAATTTACTGCTGCAAATATAACACGAATTCTGTTTGGAAATTCTTGAATAATAGTATATTTAACTTCCAAAAAATCTAATATAGGAGTCAAATATTTGGCTTCGACAATTTTCTCGAAAAACTACATTTGTAATGATCCATTTCTGATTTACATTTTCGAGAACTCCACTTATTTTTTGCCTTAACTTGTTTGGGAATAGAGTAAAATTTTTCCAGAAATGTTCGTTTGAACGCATCATAATTTTCAATTTTCTGTTTGATCGAATTCCACCATAATCTAGCTCTGCCTTTCAATGTATTCTCTATAATTCATCATTTCCATTGACCAACAATATTTTTAAAATTAAAATAGCTTTCCATGTTATCTAAGAATTCTATCAGATTTGAACTTTCTTCGTCAAAAAATCCCGGAATATGTACATCAATATGTGTTATTTGTAAACTAGCCACCAATTCACTTACCAATGTTTCAACATTATTTACTGTTTGTACCTATCGAGATCACTTCGAGCATTTCCCGTTGTTCTTGATTTTGAGTCTTCAATATTTGAACTTCTCGGGCTAAGTCGTAGTTTCATGTTTGTTGATTTTGTAACTGTACCACGCATTCTTTTATACTAGATAGACTCGCCAACTCTTCCTTAAGCCGTTCAAACTGATCTTCCATGTTCATATTCATTGTGGTTTTTTGTGTACTTGACTTTGTCTCTTTCTTTGTTGTTATCGGTGAATGTACAATTTTGGACCTAGTTTGAATAGTTGAACTGATAGCCATCAATATATAATCCATCTATTTTACATGATTTCATTCCTCCTAATGCTGTATAATTATCATAAAACGAAATTTACACATATATTAAAAAGGCAAAAGAACTTTTGTTCGGGCGCCAGTTTTGTAACGAATTTCTTATATAATTAGATCAAATTCTATAAACAAGTAATCATGATGTAAATCTTATAATTCAATAAATGGTTATACAGATCAAGCTGACTCGAAATATTGACGGGAGATTAAATAAAAAAAAAAATAATCAAAAGTAACTTTTATCTTTGCCGAGGCGTCATACGTTAAAAATAATCGTTAATCCTTTATGTTTGAGTCGTCAGTCCTTATATTTCGATCAATGTGTATAATTTTGTGTCAGGATTTTCCATAAACTTTTCCAACAGGGTTCGAAGAGATTCCAAAAAAACTAACAAGTAATTAAAATTCCGTCTCCATGGTTATGTAATAATTTTGAGTCATCACATTTATAATTGATATGATTTGCGATAAGGATACTGATCGACTGACTATCCTCGCAACCTCACGCGTGATCAACACCACACGTATATGTGTGAACATATACATGTGGCGTTCAGATTCTTACACGGTATTATTATATAGGTCATAGTTAAGCACACGATGAATGTCGACTACGTGCAAACCGTTGTGTAAATTTCAATCACGTTACACGTTTGAATACAAATAACTATAGAACATTTGTAGCCTATTGGTATTCCGTTTGTCATGAGTGGTACGCTTAGGGATAAAAGTGAGGATATAACACCATGAGGCAGTGTAGAGCACCCTATGTGGGGCATACAGAGTGATCCCCGTCCGAGCGGTACGCTGCAACATGCGTGCGAAGTGAACTGTTTTTGATGAAGACTAATAATGTTCAACTATCCTTCTTACATTCCCTTAATTATGTACACGCATAAATTATAACACCGTCTTTCCTCCTTCTAGAAAATCAATACTTGTATCAGGTTAAGATTATTCCAACAACGTATTAATAAGAAATGAGAAAATACATTCGAAAATTTTAATATTTTACAGATCGCGAGATATTTATTTCTTACAAAATAATGAAAGAAAACAGAACTCAACTAGGAAAATAAAAATAGTAGTGTGTCAATTTTTCGAACCTTATAATAATGATCCCTTTCTTTTGTGTAGTAGATACATAAATAACAGCAGGTGACTTGTCCCAGGTTTTTGTCTTCAGATAATTGTAGAGTGTTTGCCTGTATGCGAGCGTCACAGTGTCTTTCACCCTTGTCAAAAATTCCAAAAAACTCAATAAATCATACAATAAGACGAACTCCTATAAATTCGAAATGTCGCGTGAAAGAGTATGATGAAAAAACCTGACGGCGCTTAATACATTGTACACAGTAAGCTTTGCTCGATCCATTTGTGGATAACTTGGGGAACACTAACATTTTAATCTGAATCATATTATCGGTGCGAAATCAATTATTTCTCCCTCCGTCAGTTTTATTTCTCATTCATATTATTTGCATACGTACGTCGTACCTAAAGGATATCCCTGATTAAGAGCGGCCAAACGCCCCTGTTTCAGGTTTTTCAAATGACCTGTTCCGAAATGTTTTTAGGACAAAAAAACATCTACCCAGCGGTTCATAACTCATTAACACCCCCCACCCTCTCCAGGGGTTGAAAAATGACATTTTATGCATTCGATTTTTTATCTCAAGAATCGATTGACGGATTCTTATGAAAAAAATTATGAATAATCATTACCAAAAGACCTTTTATGTGAATTAATTGAGGTGCGAGGGGCCATTCCCAAGGCTCTAAAAAAAATTCATTAAAATTTAAAATCGTTATATTTCGAAATCTAATTAATGTAACGAAACTTTTTTGTTGTCGTTCGATTGTTTCAAGTGTATATTATTGTCGTAAATCATTTAAGATTTTTTTAAGTGGTGAGCCGCATCAAAAATGACGATATTTACACTTTTCTCACACTCTTTCACTATTTTCATTCATGTCTTGAGAAAAAATTGTCTGAATAGCTGTATAATATCGATATTTGCATTTTAAATAGTACTGTACCTAACATTCGGCTGGATTGCCCTGTATATGAGAGCATTGTGTTGATGAAATGATGTATTTCAGGGTTATATAAAATGATTTGTGACAATTTTTTATTTTCATTATTCTGTTCATTGACAAGTCAAGGTCAGATTTTCAGAATAAAATACTTTACGACTCATTTTATTTAGCCCTAAAATACGTAATGTGATCAACTCAATGCTTTCATATACAGGGTGGCCGGACTAAACGTTGAGTATAGTAATATTTAACAGGAAAACTTCGATAATCTACAGCTATTCAGACAATTTTTTCTCAAGTCATAAACGAAAATAGTGAAAGAGTGTCAAAAAAGCATAAAACTCGTCATTTTTGATGTGGCTCACTACTCACAAAAATCTTAAATGATTCGTGAGGATAATATATACTTGAAGCGATTGAACGACGAAAAAAAAAAGTTTTGTTTCATTGATTATATAATATTTCGAAATATAACGATTTTAAATTTAAATGAATTTTTTCGGAATCTTGGTAGTAGCCCCTCGAACGCAAATTAATTTACATGAAAAGTATTTTGTTAATGCATACCCACAATTTTTTTCATAAGGATCCGTCAATCGAGTCTTGAGATAGAAAATTGAATGCATAAAATGTCATTTTTCACCCCCGGAGAGGGTGGAGGGGGTTATTGAGTTTTGAACCACTGGGCAGCTTTTTTTTTCTTTCACCTGCGAAACATTTCTCAACAGGTAATTTGAATATCCCGCAACAGGGGCATTTGGCCTCTTTTAATCAGGGATACGCTTTCAAGTTCTAAAATCTATTGTTTTTTTATTTTGCTTTTGTATTTTGACTCCCTATAATATTCGTTCTGTTTTCACCCATCTTATAAGTTGCAATCTACAGTACTTACTCCCCGGGGCCACCTGTGCAAAGTAGAGTAGTCGGTACCTGCCTTAGCCGCCCTAGAATAGATCTCTGTTTTACCTGCTGTCATCTGTTGCATCGAGTGTGTTCAACGTTTCAATCCCCGATCCCAGCTTCCGCTCTACCAAATACTGAGATAGCTGACAATGAGCTGATAGTCTGGTCAAGATAAATGTCTTATTGGATTTTCCTCTGTTTTATTAGTATTCACCAAAATCTTCTATTTATTGTTTCTTCTCTTTTCGTAGCCCTTAGTACCTGCCGCCCAAACCCTCCCTTATTTTGGATATCTGCATCTTCTCGTGTTCCTAATAAATTTCCTAATTTTTTTCTTGATTCATTATTCAACCTTTTCTATTATTGTATTTCGCGCCTCTTCCTCTAGATCATCTTGTAGTACCCCCACTCCACGCCAGTGTTACCACATGTTTACAGTAAAACTAGAAACTTTTGGTCTCCTCCGTTGGTCTATCTGTCTGGACTATCATTCTTCATCTTTGTGCCGGTGAAACCACATGTGCCTTTTATAGGTTTTTTACAAATTGTTAATCATGGGCAAGAAAAGATACCGAGGTTATTCAGACGAGGAAGAAGACAAGGAGAATCGAATGGAGAAGCGACTGAGGCGACTGGAGGATGCGATTTTGGAAATACGAGACAATAAGCGTCACAAGAAGAGACGTCGTAAGTTTATGTTTCCTTTATGTTCCAGAATATTCGATAGGATGCATCGGCATGCCTCTGGCCTATATGGCAGAGATTGGCGTTCGACGGTCACTCGTTTAGGCACTAACCTATATCGAGGAGTTATTACTCAGACCGGGCAAATGTTTCGAGGCCACCCGTGTAGGCTCTAACCTACACGGAGGAGAGTTTCTCAAGGCGCATGACTCGAGGCACCCTATAGGCCCTAACCTATAAAGGGGAGTTGAACTCGGCCAAAACATGCCCGACGTCATTGCTAAACGTTTTAACCAGGGGGCAGAAAACAATGAATGAAAACCTATAGGTTCAGACGCATACCTGACAACCACGGAATAACGTCGTCATTATTGTTTTTACTTTCGTTGATAGGACGTCACCGAAGCTCAAGGTCCTCATCGGCAGAGGCCAATCGGCGACGGCGTAGCAGAGGAAAAAGCAGAGAAAGAAGCCAATTTCGAAGAAGCTCTTCGAAAGGATCCAGCGTGTATGATGAATCGATACAGCGAGAACTCTCTTACAGCCCTTCAGAGCAATGTGTCGATCAGACCGCTGCGCAGGTTGGGAGCTTGTCAAGCTCATCCGCAGAGGGACAAGTGGTCCATCATACTGCTACGCAGGCAGTTTTGGGACAAGATCCTCCTGCGATAAACAAAATAACCCAACAGACTGTCACGGTTACACAGTCAGGGGCTCCGCAGGGGTCCAGCGCAGCTGACTTGCTGGTCCAGCAGACTGCGCAGAGTTCTGTTGTGACAGAACCAGTGATCCAGGCTAGCGCTCTACACCTGAATCCTTCTCAGAGTCACAGCGTAGCTGGCGAGGAAACACTGTCAACCCAGGCAGCGATCTGTGAGGGTTCACTCGACCCCGCGATCCTAGAGATCTTAGGGAGACGCTTCTTGGAGGATCGAGTTCTGGCAGAAGAATATTCCTAAGGACTTAGTTGTTCGTTTGGAAGAAATCCTAAAGACGGGTTTGCCCACAGAGGACAGAGTCTCTCTCATAAAAAAGCACCCTCCGCCGTCCAATTGCGTCATCATCGATCCACCGAGAGTCAATCCCGAGGTTCAGGCGTCTTTACATGGGTCGGTTGTAAAGAGAGACGAGAGGATTCACGCAAAGCAGTCGAAGATCACGGCGTGTCTCGCCGCAATCGTAAAGGTTTTCTCGAAAGTTCTAGAGGGCGGAGCTGAAAAATTACTCATTCTCGAGCTATTGGGCGACGCTTCGAGACTGTTAGCTGACCTCCTCCACGACGAGTCGATCATAAGGAAAAGCCTGATCCTCGCGAACTTAAACGTGTCGTGTAAGGAGACCTTGAACGCTACTGTCCCAGATGAATGGCTGTTCGGACAACAATTGGAGGAGAAATTAAAGGCGGCGAAAGCACTTGAGAGCTCGCGCAAGGAGCTGAAAGCTCCTCAAAAGCCACAGGGACAGAAGAATTCAAAAAACTCGACAGCCCCGCCGCGTCGTCCTCAGAACAACCAGAGATTTGCTACGACGTCAGGCGGGAGAAAGGAGCCGAGGAATCAAGGATATTCGTCATTCCGCCGAGACAACCACAAGAACGGGACCAACTGGAAAAACAATCAGAAGTCCGAGCGGAGCAACAACCGGAAGCGTTATTAGAACCAGTAAGTTCGACTGTCGGAAGACTTAGATTCTTTAGACAAGAATGGGAACAGCTAACGCGTAACCCGTTAATATTATCGTGGATAGAGGGCTACAAGATACCCTTTGAGTCTCAGCCATGTCAGTCTACCTTTCCGAGGGGAATCTTCGATTCCAAAAAAGAAAGGGGGGCGATGGCCGATATGGTAGCGAAGCTGCAACGGAAGGGTGCTATCCGCCAGTGCGACAGCACTCACGGCGAATTTCTTTCTGGCATTTTCCGGGTACCGAAGCCGGATGGTGGTTCTCGATTTATTCTGAATCTAAAGCAGTTGAATGAGTTCATTCAGACGGAACACTTCAAATTGGAAGATCGAAAGACCGTTATAAATCTCTTGAGCAGGGGTTGTTTTATGGCAAAAATTGACTTGAAAGATGCCTATTACTCGATTTCAATTGCTGAATCTAACCGAAAATTTTTAAGATTTCAATTCGAGGGTCAGCTTTATGAGTTTACGTGTATGCCCTTCGGGCTCGCCACAGCGCCATATGTTTTTACTAAACTGCTAAAGCCTGTAATGACCGATCTGAGGCGACAAGGGTATTTTTCGGTCATCTACATCGACGACCTTTTGCTTGTCGGTAGGTCTTTTGAGGAATGTCAAACGAACGTTCGAGTCACGTGCTCGCGTTTGCAGAAATTGGGATTTACAATTAATGTCGAAAAATGTCAGCTAATTCCGACAAACAAATGTAAATATATCGGGTTTTGGTTTGATTCGCTAAGTATGACTATCGAGCTTCCAAGGGAGAAAAGATTAAAAGTCAAACAATGGGTTTTAAAATATAGCCGTATTCAACGTTGTAAAATTCGCGAGTTTTCAGAATTTGTCGGTAGCGTTGTCTCGTGTTGTCCAGCGGTTAGATATGGCCTGGGTCACACAAAGGCATTCGAGAGAGCACGATACCTTGCCTTGGAGCAAAATAAGGGAAATTACGACGGTTATATGACCTTGTCTCAGGATCTTCATTCGGATCTGAAATGGTGGGACAGAGTTATCCTCTCCACAAAAAATTCAATTAAAGCTCCTCAATATTGTCGGGAAATCTTTACCGACGCGTCGTTATCAGGTTGGGGCGTTGCTTGTGGAAGCGAGAGATCTCACGGATTCTGGAGTAAAGAAGAAAGGGAAAATCATATTAATATACTAGAACTCAAGACGGCTCTTTTCGGGTTGAAATGTTTCGCCGATAACTTGAGAAACTGCGATATCCTCTTGCGGGTGGATAACACCACAGCTGTGGCGTATATTAATAGAATGGGTGGCGTCCGTTTTAAAGAATTAAACCGTCTAGCTCGTTCGTTATGGGACTGGTGCGAGACAAGGGGAATTTGGGTCTTCGCGTCCTTTATTAGTACGAAGGAGAATACGGAGGCGGATTTCGAATCACGTCGGCTTGAACCCGAAACCGAATTCGAGCTGTCAAACGCAGCGTTTCATTCGATAGTCCAGAAATTCGGGAGACCCGAGATCGATCTTTTTGCGAGTCGAATAAATTCGAAATGTAAAAAATATGTCTCTTGGCTACGCGACCCGAACTGTACAGCCGTAGATGCTTTTACTATATCGTGGGAAACGATTTTTTTCTACGCATTTCCACCATTTATAGTCATTCCGCGAGTCCTGAGAAAAATTAGAGACGAAAACGCAACGGGTATTCTTGTAGTCCCTGACTGGCCAGGACAAGCTTGGTATCCACTCTTTCGGGCCCTCTGTGTTAGTGAGCCGCTGATTTTTAAACCTAACTCGAAATTATTACTTTCCGCGAACAGGGAACCTCATCCGTTATGGCAGCAGACTACCCTGGTGGCCGCAATATTATCAGGAAAGCCTTCGAGATAAGGAACGTCCCCGAGGAATCCTTCGAGTTGATGCTGGCCTCGCTCCGCAATTCATCGATGAAGCAATACGACGGCGCGTTGAGGAAATGGTGGTCTTTTTGCTCAGACAGGAACGTCAGCCCTTTCGATAATTCGATTGAAAACGTGTTACTATTACTAACCAACGAATATAACAAGGGAGCATCTTACGGATCCCTAAATTGTTTAAGATCGGCGTTAGCCTTAATTTTGGGACCTCACGTGGGGCAAGACCCTAGAGTAAAAAGACTGTTTAAGGGAGTGTCTGAGTTGCGTCCTCCGAAACCCAAGTACGACGAAACGTGGGACCCTAAGATTGTCCTGGATTATGCGGCCAGTCTAATGCCTAACGAAGAGATCTCGCTCAATAACCTCTCGCTAAAAGTTGTCACCCTACTCGCACTAGTCACGGGTCAACGAATGCAGACTCTTTCATTAATTAAGATACCGAATATTCAGAACCTGGGTGAAAAGATACAGATTAAAGTTCCGGATAAAGTAAAGACTTCGGGGCCCAACAGAAGACAACCTTTGCTAAATGTACCATTCTACGAGAAAGATAATAGTATATGCGCTGCAACAGCTTTGGTGGCATATCTTAAGCGGACACAGGATCTCAGGGGCGCCGAACAAGCATTATTTGTTGCAATCAAGAAACCATACGGGGCGGTTTCAGCCCAGACTTTGAGTCGGTGGGTGAAAAGTATGTTAGAACAGAGTGGCGTGGACACAAATATTTTTTCGGCGCATAGCACTCGACATGCTTCGACGTCGGCGGCGGATAAGAAAGGAGTAAATATAGACTGCATAAGGAAAGCGGCAGGTTGGACCTCAGCCTCTCAGACCTTTGCGAGATTCTATAACTTACCTGTGTGTAACGATAAGGACGCTTTTGCCAAAGCAGTTTTAGATAAATAAGAAGTTTTCATTTGTTCGAATAGCTATTTTTTGTTTTGGTTGTAGTTGTACTACACTTTTGGGTTGTTTGTTACTTGAGAATATATTCATGTTCAACAATTCACCGTGTTTTGGTGCCGTAATGATCTTTAAACATCTACAAGATGATCTAGAGGAAGAGGCGCGAAATACAATTGAATGATTAAACGAACTTACCTGTAAGTGAAGTTCTATCATAATTGTATGTAGCGCCTCTTCCGAATAGATCAGTCCCACCCATAGGTAACCCAACTCTGTGTACACAGAGGTAAACCCAAAATATTACGGCAAATACTTTGAAGAAATGATAGTCCAGACAGATAGACCAACGGAGGAGACCAAAAGTTTCTAGTTTTACTGTAAACATGTGGTAACACTGGCGTGGAGTGGGGGTACTACAAGATGATCTATTCGGAAGAGGCGCTACATACAATTATGATAGAACTTCACTTACAGGTAAGTTCGTTTAATCATTCAATTATATGCGTGCAAGCCCTGACTTCCCCGAAGAGGGAGCGTGGTGGTCTGCGCGTTACAATATATATGTCGATGTGTCAGAAGCGGGGAAATCGCCCGCACAAATCCTGATAAAACGGGGGTATGAATCTGACTGGGAAAATTTTTAGAAGATAGCTTGAATAAAATTGTACGTCTGTATCTCAGTCACTACTATCGAAGATCATTGATAACGTCTAATAAAAATAATGATAAACTCAATAAAATCACGTCGCGTCAAACATGGCCGATCGGGCTAGCGACTTGTTGAATATTCACCGTTTGTACGATATCAGAATTTCTTCCAGTTTTGCCAGGGAGATACCGACGTACAAAAACACACACGTAATCGGGGAAAACCTATAGCACCAGTCAATTTGCTGTAAATATGGCACGATTTGTGCGGGCGATTTTCAGGTGACAGGAGCCCGTTCTGATGCACGAGAAGTCTGTAATTTAGTTCAACGTTGAACCTCCAGAAGCGCTGTAGTCGACCGAAGCGGTACCAGATGATAAAACGACATGGTAATACGCACACGTCCTATGTTTCTGCTAAAGCAACAATCTGCAGTGCCGACGAGAGCATAGGCTTTTAGGTGGATACGAAAAAATGTACAACTCACTCAGAATAACCGTTAGATTTCGGAATTCGTGCATATTATAAGGCATCGTTGGGAAATGGTAATATCAGTTCACAATCGCGGTAACTATTCGTAATCACACGTAGCCCGACTATACGTGAACGGGGCATTCCATGCGAAACCGACCAACCCGTGACCTCGACCAATTTCTATTCTATTGAAAATTTTACACTTTCTTGTACCTGCCAAAAGCAGTCTTTCTGAAATATTTTAGATGTTTGTCTCAACCCATCCAAACACCATAAATTTATCAAAATATCGCACAATTTTTTTTTAAATGCTCATGGCTTTTCCAAAACCCGATATTAAAATAACATACTGTTTCTTTTCTCGTTTTGAGTCGTAGTTCCGCAAAGAAAATTATTCTTTTTCATTTTATTGAAGGGTTTTGGGGCATTCTACATCGAGTACGCACCACTTAAATCTACCTTTTTTCATCGATTTGATAGAAAATCATTAACAAAAACGAAAATACCTATCCTTTAATTCCTGTTCGTCGAAAAGGCAGATGTAAATGGCGAATAATTGACATAGAATGCCCCATATACGCTCCGGATATCCTCATCTAATAGTAGCATCAATGTCCGCAAAATTGTCATACTTACAGATTATTGACCGAAAGATTAAAAGCGGCAGTAAAATAAATACCGAAATTGCAGGAAACACGCAAGTATAGGCGTGAGGGTTTAGGGTTGAGATAAAAAATTATACTCTTGAACAGACCATTATTTATTTATTTATAGCAAATTTGGGGTGGGGGGGGAGCCGGTTGATAATCGTCCGAGCCTGTTTTAAAGATTACCCTAATACGTACGCGAAATTGTTTCTGAACCGGATGTGTTTAACAATACTAGAAATACATCCCGCAAAAAATCTATGTCATTGTACATACATACAATTACTGCATACAACGGTTCAAGATTCGTGGCAAATATTTTACAGGGCCGATCCTTGTTAAAATTCTGATGAAGAATTTGCTTGCCAATTTTTTCTGTTTTTAATTCTCAACAAATAAGGATTTCATACTTTATTTGCTTCGTTTCATTTGTCAATTACGCCTAGTTCTGAATGATGCTACCAAAATTTTTTTTTACATTAGACGAACTACCTGAATGTTACTCATTTGGTGGAAATCGTTATAAAACTACATACCGTGACTTCTCGTGGATGGTATACGGTACGGATACGCTAGCGAGTTTTGGGTTGGTTTCTGCATCGTATACGACCTACGAAAAGTCAGGGTATGTGTTACTGTTGTACATCAAATCCGGCACAATCCTATAAGATTTCACAGAAATTTGGAACTCTCGAAGGAATCAACTTCTTCGGATTCCGAGTACTATCCCTCACACCCCACTGTCCCCACTATCCGAGCGGCCGTCACTTCTGCGTTTCCTCGCGTACCGTCCACATTCACTTTTCGCGGCGAACGAAGCAAACGCGAATGTTTTGGTAAATTGCCGTGTCACAAGTTCTAATCACGTGCAAATTTTCACGCGGCCAGTGTGTATACATATATTTGTTACAAACAACAATAATTTTGTGAGTGCAACAATGGATGAGTTACGTCGCACGGCTGAACCGAAAAAAGGTTAAATTTGACGCGCCGACGAACGAATCGTTCGTTGCAATGGTAAGTGTTTTATACTGCAAATTTCTGTTATGCAATTATACATATCATTTACAAGAATTCTGCCAAATCTGCACTTGCTATGCAGGGTGATTCGTAATTCACAGCAAATACTTGACAGGGCGAATCCTTGTCAAAATTGGAGTCGACAGTTCCTAAGAAATTTTTCGGGAAAACGCCTTTTTTCATTCAAAGAAATGGAAATTTAATTTTTTCGCAATTCTGTTTCGATCAACCTTTTAATTTCTTGGGTCATCATCAGAATTGATATCGAAATTCCCCGGTTAATTTGTAAATAATTTGTACGAAAATTTTTCTTTCACAGCTGTCTCGGGGGGGTCACTGGGAGTGTGAATTCAAAATGGCGACCAAATCATGCTTATGCGTATATTCGAAAAATGGTTTTTTTAGGTTAAAATAGTTTTTCTTGAATAACTCGGCCGGTTTTGATTTTACAGAAAAACCGTCGGAACAAAAGCTGTATCAATTTTGATTCTCTACAAGTCTAGTTGTTACAGTTTTTCTTCCAGGATCAAGATTTTTTGGAATTAAACCTGAAAAAAGCGACAAATTCGAAATATTTCCATTATCTCGTTTATTTTCAACTTAATGGCATAAATGAATAGCAACAAACTTGTTGATAATCAAATTCTGAACAACTTCGGTTCTCACCTTTTTTTCCAAAAATCGATATTTTCGGAATTTAACCCGAAAAGGAAGGATTCTCCGTCAACTCGGCCACTTTTTTTCGACCATCTCAGATCTGCCCCATAATTGGTTAAATCAAAGTACTACTAAAAGGTACTCTGCTTGAATTTCTTCAGATTTTTCAATTCATCATTTGAGAAATTGCCGTTTTTTTCTTCAAATGAATGTACACTACCGATCATAAGTATGGAAACACTCGCCCCAGATTGTTCTCACTGTACCCATGATGCTCATTGTATTTCTACGAAAATGTACACCGTTGAGGAGTGGGGAGGGACTTCCAGCATTTTCATAGTATAGAAAAAAAATGTAGAAAACAAATCGTCTTGTTTACGTTTGCTTCGAAAGAGTGGCGTTCGAAAGATCGTTGTTTTTTTGACATTTGTTTCGATCGTCGTTTTGTTATACATTTTTCAAAATATTGAGTAACCAAATTGTATACGTGTTTCAAATTTTCTTTTCTCTGTTCTCTTCACATATAATCATTTTGATTTTTCGTTAGGAGTGTGCAGAACATAAGAATTGCTGAATGCTTCGTTGCGAATACCACAATTTTATCGGAGCCTAGATTCGAATGCTCGGAAAGTTCAATTATTATAATCGTACGGTAATTTTCTTTTCCGATAATTGGAGAAATTTACACGTGTTGACATATACCGTAAGTACGATGCAAATCGACTAACCTGACTACCTACTCTCTCTCTCTCTCTCTCTCTCATGCTTATCCCAACCTCTGCACCTTCGCATCTCCGTTGCAGATTACGGAATGTATATTATACATACCTATGCGACATTGGAGGGGGCTGAGGGGGGCGACGCAATATATATTTATCACAAAAGAAATTTACAGTGTAGTTTTCCTGCAATGAATTGATGAAAATTCTTTTCATACGTGCGCACTATCGCAGTTCAATTCACGTTTGACGATTGACGAGTATACGCGTACAATTTAAAAATACATACATCTTGTTGTATGTCCCGATCAATTATTATTGTTGTCGCTGTTGTTGTTGCTGTACATAGGTATATACATTGCGCGTAACTCGATTCGGTCATGTGTGGTATTGTTCTGTCTCTCTCTCTCTCTCTCTCTCTCTCTCTCTCTCTCTCTTTAATATATTTGGTTTCTTTCATTGCATGCAGTTAATCGGCTTGCTTGCCACTCTCCTTTTCTTTTCTTTTCTTTCTTTTTGGTATTATTTCTTTTTCTTTGCACTATTTGTATGCTTTATTTGTGCTATATTTATGCTCTATTTGTGTTTATATTCGCTCGCGGTTTCTCCGCGTCTTGACTCTATACTCTGTATGCTTCTTCTTAGTTGTCTTAGTTTTCTTAGTTTTAAGCCTAGGTTAAGTCTTATTACTTTATATTTAATCTGTTTTCATGTACCCATTGCCCACGGAGTTTTTTCTCCAGGGCATAATAAAACTTATTCATTCATTCATTCATTCAAATATGCGAGAAATTTCAAATCTTAAGGAAAATAAATATTACGACTGTTATTATTTCATCATATAAACCATAAAAAGTCAGTTGGGACGAAATTTAGGTTCTTGAGTCAGAAATATCATTCTGACAAAAAATGACCGCGTATTTTCCAAAACAATAAAAGCTTTTTCGAAGTGATATGTGAGCATAAAAAGTCAAAACCTATTTCTACGATTTTTTTTTCCGAAAGCGCCGAGTCATTCAATTTTGTTGCAAAATGGGCGCGCAGTAAACTTGAAGAATCAATATCTCATCTCTGGTTCTATTTGACGTAGAAAAATGATTCACAGCGCATTCGCGAGCAGAGAGGATAAGCTTTCGTAGAAAACTTTGGTTTATGCGGAAACATTGAACATTGTAATTGTTATTAACTAACGAATTGTTTAATGGTACCATTTTTGGCGAGGCTTCTACCATTTTATACATTCTGTAAAAAATCTTTCCGATTACAAATAATCCGTCGGGTTTGACGAGGAATTTCCCATTCATATTCATTCCGAACGACCATACGTTAGATATCTGCTATCGGTAGTAAAATATTGAACACGGTGAAATTTAGAGTGATTTGTAAAAAATGAATATCTCAATTTCAAAAGAATTATCTCAACTTTTCGGATTATTCAAGATGATCAAAATTTTTAATCACACTATTCCATTTCATCAGATTCGACCATTCACTTTTAACATTTTTGTGTATAGTGAGATGGCGCCGACACATGGTTATAAGAGAACAGAAGAGGACCCATGTATTTGTATGTGTCTTTATATGATAAGGAGGGGAGAGCACGAATTCTCTGCCAAAGTATATTTTTATCGACAAGTACTAATCATGTTATGGATTCTGCATTGAAAAAGCGAAACAACCAAATGAACACGCTTATATTTTACAGGATAATCCGTCGTAACCGTTGGACGGACGCAATGTCACATGCCGCGAGGATATCTTCATGGAGTGGTGAACTATGTTCGAATTACATTACTTTGGATGTTAGTACAAAGGATGTTAGAAACTCTCATCAACCGGGAGAAGGAACTGTTTCGCACAACCCGCAGCTTCATAGTTACCTCGAATCTCAGATACTATTTCCTTGCATTTAATATCTCAGAGGGTATAAAAATAATCCTCAACGTCGATGTCAACAATTGTTTTATATATCCATAGTAACATGAATAAAGTGTTACAATATTATATATAATCATTTTTTGAAACCCTTTTCACTAGTTAAATAGCTTCGAACATAAAATTATTTCATTATTGTCAGTAGAGTTGTGTGTAACAAGCGATGTACAATTCCAGAATGATTCCAATACAGTAATACCCCGAAGTTACGCTATGGGTCGTTCCGGCATTGACGGCGTAAGTCGAAAAAAACGTAAGTCGGGGTGCACGTTTTATACAACTGTATAATGTACATATATATATATATATATATATATATATATATATATATATATATATATGTATAAATACTCACCAGAGATAATCATGTATGTACCTCATAGAAAACCTCTGAAGAAGAATGAGAAATACTCTTTATTTTGCAAATATAAAATGTTCGAGCACAGTCGTCTGCCGACACAAAGATTTTTTTTTCTCGCGCACAGTCACTATCCGTAGACTGAACGAATAATCGAATACAATGTAATGCACGGACGGAAAATAAACATGACCATTCAAGTTTGCCGACAAGGAGAAGCGGAGTTGGGCGGGGGGGGGGGGGGGGGGGGGGCGACCGATGGCGTAACTTCATAAAACGAGACCACAACGATTCGTACCAGTTTTCTTTCAATCGTATTCTTCGAACATATTTCCATATATTTACAAATGGTGAATGGTGATATTTATGAAATCATTTTGAAAATACTTCGTGCTGTGTAAAATTAATATTGCGCGATATGTTTTAATGTATATGACATTCTTTTACAACCAAACACCTTTGTGACCGACACATTTTTGATTCAGCTGAAATTTTTTTTGACGAGTTCTGTACCGAAAAAATAGGGATACGTATTCGAGGATTTTTTATTTCACATATTTCGTAAAATTGAGGGGATCGAAAATTTGATAATTTGGTGTTTTTTGGCTTGGAAGACTCACTTTCAAAAATTCATAACGCCGATTTTATTTGAGCTGGAAAGTTCGTTTTTTTCATCTCAAAGCTAATGAAATGAATTTTATTACAACAATTCTTTCATTAACGATTATTCCGAAATTTATACTGTTATAAACAATTAATATGTTTCAACCGATCTTTAACAATTGCCTCAACCTCGTAGCGAGTTCTTAGCACAACCATCGTATTTTACGTCAAATTTTTCATCCATAACGTATTTTGAATTGATGGAGAATACGATGGTCGTGCTGAGAACTCGCTACGAGGTGAAGGCAATTGCTAAAAATCGATTTAAACATATTAATTATTTATAACAATATAAATTTCGGAATAATCGTAAATGAAACAATTGTTGCATTGAAATTTATTTTATTAGCTTTGGGTTGAAAAAACGAACTTTTCAGCTCAAACAGAGCCGGCGTTATGAATTTTTGAAAATGAGTTCTCCGTGCCAGAAAACACCAAATTATCAAATTTTTGATCCACTCTATGTTACGAAATATGTAAAATAAAAAAATCCTCGAATACGTATCCCTATTTTTTCGATATAGAACCCGTTAAACAATTTTAAGCTACATCAAAATTGTGTCGGTCGATTTTTATCTAAATCTCTCCGATTCGTCAAAGAATGTCCCATATTCAAGGGTGTTTCACGAAACAATAAATTGAATTTGCTATATTCACCGTAAAACTATCAAAATAATCAGTTCGGTCGTGATGCAATCGCTACACACATGACGTCGTCATTTGCATGCAAAATTCGGGTCAATCCTGGTGGTATGGTTACCGACTCAGATTCAGGTCTTTTACCGACCGCGTTTTGTCTAATATTGTGTTGCGCTACTCCCCGGTGGAGAGTACCACCTTCGAATGGTTTGGAACCGAGGAAACTTACGCAGAGGGCGCTTCGATCGATTACAACTTTTAGATCCAGGTCAGCGGCACCTTAATGTTCACGAAGCTTGTGAAGACAAAACGCTATTGTTCAAACCCAGCCGCAATATTGAAAGTAAAACGAATTGAAGAAAAGCATTTTCGATTTCTGAGTAACAAAACAGATTTTAATCTGAAGAATTTCAGACAGAAAAGTATAATTACTTGATTAGGTGTCGGATTCGTTCGTCTTTCTTAACTCCTTGCATGATCGTATTTCTAATTGTTCCTGTTCTTGAACTGTACCTACTTTTCGTCTTGAATTATAAAGTGGATTGAACAAGTAGATTTACGAAGGTTTCGTTCGATTCTCTGATGTCTATATGTATGTTTGTCCATCGAGGAGAAACAATTATGTATCTCTAACATGACCTGCTTCATAGGTTTTGATTCGGATAAATCAGCCAAAATCGAGTGGTTAGGGACATCCTGTTCACTTCCAACGAGGATTATGTGCCGAGTTAAGGTAATTTTTTCCACCCATCCTCTTTACTCCAATCTCCGCCCACTTCCTGGATCTTTTCCCCAGAGCAAGTTGGGATAGCATGTTATTATAAGTGATAAAATATAAGATAGATGGAAGTTGAAGAAACAGACAACACATAGAAATAAATAAAAGGAAGAGAAAGAAATAGAGAGATATGGAAAAACATCGGGCAAAAGTAGGGGGAAGGGGATACCGAGCCGCTCGGGTCTGCGGCTGACTGAGAGGCAGAAGGAACAAAAGTGGAAAGAGAAGCTATGTAGAGAAGGAACGAGGCAACGCTCCCGATCAATAGCTACAGGTGGCAGCCATTTCCTAACAGCGGCTCGTCTCACTTTACCCTCCTTCAGCACCGCCGGTGCCCGAGAATCGTCGAGGTCCAAGGCATCTTTGGTCCTAGGCTGTAAGTGGTAGCAGGGAGCTGAAAACTCACCGCTCACCTCTCACTCACTCCCTACCATGCATGTTTGTGAAATCTCAATAACTATCGATGCCACGACCTCCCCTTCGGACCCTTGACCAAGTTTTTAACGACCCTCTTCAGATCTTAGAATGAATACTTTTTCCAAAACCCCCACTGAAGAAATATTTTCACCCAAAATTACTACATTTCAAGAGTCTTACGAGTGAAATTTAGCGGAAGGGTGGTTGAAAGTATAATTTCCATATTTTTTTTTATAGAAAAATGCTCGTTTTCAGAACTTTAATCTTGAAGATTTTTCACATCATTCTGCTATTTAATTTCTTTCACAAATGCAATTGTTCCATATTCCAGAATATTCAATACGTAAAAGTCTATAATATCCAAGACCGAATTCGACCGAGGCTATTCGTACAACTATTCAATGAAGACTCAGGACACTTTGACCCAGTGTAATCAGTCCGAAACTGCGTATAAATGTCACCATGCAGGATTGATCGAAAGCTCAAGTCTTTACTTATTTTGTGTTTTCACATGTAAAGAATATGGATCAGTACAATATTTAAACTCAATTCCAACGTTTATAGTGTTTTTTGACAGCTTAACGATTTTTATTTACTCTTCAATACCTCATTATGATAAGAGTTTTCCATCAAGATTAAACGATTGACATTTAAGATACCTGTGAAAAAATTTTCCGATGACCCCTGATATGAATCCTCCATATTAGGCTTACACGTAGCCTGATATAAAAATTGGCAAGATCTGGTCTTATATGGACAGATCAAACTATTATATGTATCTGAACATTTCTCATGCTTATGGAACACAGACGTACACCTTCTCCACAACAATATCACACAATACAACACAAAATACAACTCATTGTCAAATCTTCAACTAGTACAATACATTATACAGATCTCTCATATACTTATTACTCCAGCGTAGAAATACATAATAGAATTTTTTGGAAACTACATATACTAAATGTGAAATATTATTCCAACTACGAGAAAGAATATCATAGTTAAGACTCTGAATAACTCTTTAAAGACAATTTTTCTGTAAGACTACATTGGGAAGATGGACTTTATTTTCGAAAGTTGAAATTACAGAGAATAGAAAAAAATTGTTCAGTCGAATAATTTTTAATCTTGATTTATTGGAAAATGAAAAAAAAAAACAGTTTATTTTCGCTAGAGATGACTTTATATGACCTGATAAGGACATATATATCCTGATATTGTCATACATTTCTATATTTGAAAATATTTCACCGGAAATGCAAAATAATATGTGGACATATCCGGCTGTATGTATTATAACTTGATTTTTTATCGACATTTTCTGATATGGATATATATTGAAATATCTGGTCATATATGACCATATGAGAAGATCTATTGGCAAGATAAATATACAAGCTGGATATAGCTGTAAATTCTTAAATTTCATTACCTGATATGGCCTTATAAAACCTGATATGACCATATATAGATTGATATATCAATAAGGAAATCATGTTTTAGCACATGCAGCCAGATATGACCAGATATGGCCGCATATGATTATGTATATTTCGGCGAAATATTTTCATATATACACATATTTGAGAATATCAGGGTACATATGTCCACATTAGGTCATATCAAGTCATACAAGAAAATTATATGTAAATATATACCACCATATCTGTCCATATATGGCCATATCTATTTGTATATAATCTTCTGATATGACCATATATGGACCTATCAGACGATATATGGTCTTTTCAGTAAATTTTTTTACGGGTACGTCACGATTTTCCTCAAATTGCGGGCGAGATAAATATTGGAGTGATGAACAAAACCGGAAGAATAAATATCCAGTTCTCGTTTCAAATAGTTTTAAAAAGCTGAATCGCATGAAAAATTAATTCGAATTCACTCTGCGGTGACGCATTTTATTTAGGTCATTATTCGCTAGAATCCCATTAGTTGTCGAGTCATAGTCCGATTACTGAATCGAGTATTGCATTTTGGTCCGCCATATTGGATATGTATTTCGAATTTCTGAATTTTGAAATGGCTTCAAATTTTGCAATTGTAATCGGTATAGTACTACCTGACCTGACCGGCCAAGTACAATGATTTACTTGAATTTTCTTTTTGAATTGGTCATCTTATGAATCTTATAAATTGGTCATGTGCTTCTAATAATTTTAGAATATGAGGCTATTGGAAAACGGAAGAACTAATCGTTCTTCTGAAACTTTATGAGTGCATAAAACCTCTTAAGTCGAGGAGACAGCTGCAAGGAGGTTAAGTGAGGGCTAATTGTAGCAATTTTTAATTTACTCCGAATTACTTGAGTGACCCGTCACCCCAAACCGTGACTGGCAATTCCTATAAATGTAAAGGTAGAATCAGAGGGCGAAAAACGGCTCACGGCAGAGTTGATGTGACCCCTTTGGCTGGTACATAGGGTTGAATGACCGGCAATTAGGTACGAAGCGGGGATTCAAGAAGACTTCCCTTCGTTGAAGACGATTCAAAAACTCAAAAAGGAGATTCTGTAGTTTACTTTCAACGCTGTAAAGAGCACATTACGAACCATTCAGTCTCACTCTTTAATTTGAAAGTAAGTCAAACCGAGAAACAAAACAGTTTTCAAAATCCTTAGCACTGTTATTTGCGCCAGTGGTAGTGAGTACAAATGAATTCTCACCCCTACGAAGTGATGGAAATGAATGTCAGAAAATTCCAATGTCGCAGTGGGTGAAACTTTAAACAATTTAAGAATAGCATATTTGTCCATCACATGCTTATAAAGTTACATTTTCGAAACCTGTGGAGCTTGCATAAAATGCCCCGATTTCTGAATAGTGCAGTACAACGACGCTGGCACATGCATGTCCCTGCGTGACGTCATTGTGCTGAGTTCACCCTAATGTTTGCGCGTTTAGATTATGTTTCATGAAGCTGGACCTATATTTCTGAACCTCCTGATTGCCCTTGATCTACTTTTTTTATAATTGGACTAGATTTGTTTGCTTCTCAAGTCGAAATTTTCTTTACAGATGTTGCAAAAAATAGCGTGTGCCTTACATGTGGATGGGCGATATCTGACTTGTGTATTAACAGCGCTTAACTTGGCTTATACTTCATTCACATTTATACTCATGCAATTGCAGCACTCACCTTCCGTCAACTTCAATCCACACGTGCTTTTTCAAATTATTTTTTGTCCTTTCGGTCACAATAATTTGTAAAAAGTTTTAAAATTTGTCACTTTATCAATTTTTAACGTTATCAACTTCAATTGTAATAATTAATCGACTAAGATGTACGTTTGGAAAAAACGCATCGCTCTGTTTTTACACTATAACGTTGAGCTTGTCACCCCTTTGTGTTTTACCCTGTGATGTTTGTCGTGTTTTTGTTCATCATTTATGCAACTTACATCGTTACGATCAGGTATTTACCGCTGGTTTTTTTTTGTTGTTTTTTCGTTCGGCACAGATTGCCTTCGATACTGATATTTCTTCTTATAAAATAATTTCAAATCTAAGTTTTACTCTCTCAATACTACCTTCTGTATTTATCTTTTTTATCTTATTTTTCTTCTACTACCTGTTATTCTCACTTGTCATAGATGTGGTCAATAAATAAATATTCGTTTTGAGGAGGGCCACCACTCGGGCCGAAACGTCAACAATTTTTCGTTTGTTCTTTTTAATGACCTCGATAACCAAGGTTAACATTTCAACACAATACACTATTTACAACATCAGCTTGGAAAGGTCAATTTTTGAAGCCTGTGGAGCATTTGTAAAGCACCCTATTTACAAAAAGTACCCTAAAACAAAGATGGCGGTTACATATAATTAAAGTGTTATACTTTACACAGTATGGCTTAAGCTGGCACAGGCACCAACGTTCATTCACTGTACTGTTCGGTAAAAGAGTCACTTCGTGCACACTTCACAGGCTTTGAAAACTGAATTTTCCACGCAGGTATTGGAAAAAGTTTTCACGGTGGTCACATTTAAAATGATTTGAAAGTCAGCCTCGTTCAGGAGGTCAAAGCATTCGAATTTCGAGGTACAGATGAATTTTAATCGAATCGTCTAACGGTTCGTCTAGAATTTTGAGTACAAAAAACTCGTACACTGACCCACGTGATTGATAATTTTTGCGGAATTCCGAAAAGCATTTTTTGATATTATTATGTTGTGCTTCAAACTTCATTGAATCACCTCACAGAAATGTCGAAGTTAGCGTCCGCCGTTTTAAAATTAAATGTAGAAATGGATCGATGAGCTTATTGGAACGATAAGATGAAAACAGCAAAGTGTACGATTTCAATAAAATCCGTTCAATTATTCGTCCGGA
Organism: Neodiprion pinetum; assembly: GCF_021155775.2. NCBI lineage: Eukaryota > Metazoa > Arthropoda > Insecta > Hymenoptera > Diprionidae > Neodiprion > Neodiprion pinetum. The sequence continues at coordinate 12,387,133 of NC_060238.1, read as the reverse complement.
ATCTTGTCCACAAGAAACTCGGACATCGACCCATGTAATTGACAATGATGCAAAAATTCGCAATTACGCCTTTCAGTGTTAAAAAAATATGTTTTAAACAGTATTGGGCAGCATTCAATTACATTTTTGTATAACATAATTGATATGATTACAAATCAAAAATGTAATTAAAATGTTGTTACCGAATCCATGACAAATTCTGAGTGCAATCGAAGTGTTTTTTCGATTTAATTATTATTTCTAAACAGCATATATGTATAATTCCAATAATGTGTTACGTCCGGCCAACATCCAAATTCACTCAGCATTCCGAAACCAAACTAAACTCTTGCCTTTGAAAATTGAAAATGTTTTGGCAGATAAACTCTACGAAATTGGAGACGCTATTGGTGACGAAACGTCATTTCCACGAAGTTATGGTGAATTGATAAAGTAAATATTTCAATTTTGGGTCTTACAAAAATGAATCGGTTCTTCGATAATGAAGGGAATAAGGAATAAGGAAATAATGAAGATGGCATTGGGTACGGACGACGATGGCGAGGATGAAGTTGAGAAGATAATTCCGTGTACAAAAGCAACCTAGGATTATGCAGCGACTACAAAAAATAAAAAAAAATAAAATTGTTAAAGACGTAATACAATGTGTGAGATGTGAGAATAAATATCACGTAAGCTGTGCTGGCAAAGCTAGCAACGTGGTTTTCAAGTGCGTTGAAAATTTTCAAGTGCGTTGAAAAATTAACGACCGAGCCAGGAATCGAACCTGGTATCTAGAGATGCTTTACCGGAGACTTACTCCACTAGACCACCTAGCCGCCCTGACTACAGTGTCATTAATTTGTCTCATCACCTGAATTCGAAATTGTTTTTCTTTTCGTGTGCCATGAATATATGTGTACATATTTGAAATTCGTCGTGAGAGGCACATTTCAGACTTGTGTGTGTGACTTGTTGACATGTGCATATTAGACATCTGTATGTGGCTATAAATGTGTGTATAGCATAGTACATTACATTATTTTTAGCCAATTTGAACGGCCCAGCCGTTCATTTTAAATGATATGAAAGAATCATATCAATATTGAAGCGAGAAAAATTTGCTAGAAAGAGTACAATTTCGAAAACTCATTTATATATTCACGGCTCACGAAAACAAAAACAATTTGGAATACAGGTAATGAGAGAAATTAATAACACTGTAGTAAGGGCGGCTAGGTGGTCTAGTGGAGTAAGTCTTCGGTAAAGCATCTCTACATACCAGGTTCGATTCCTGGCTTCGTCGTTAATTTTTCAACTCACCTGAAAATTTTCGAAATTGTACTCTTTCTAGCAAATTTTTCTCGCTTAAATATTGATATGATTCTTTCATATCATTTAAAATGAACGGCTGGGCCGTTCAAATTGGATAAAAATAATGTAATGTACTATGATATACGCACATTGATAGCCACATACAGATGTCTTCTGTGCATATGTCGACAAGTCAGACACACAAATCTGAAATGTGCCTCTCGCGATTAATTTCAAATATGTTTAAAAGCATGTCGTTTGAAAATTGTGTGCTACTATTGATGCACCATTGCTCTGTCGGAGGTAACTGAATTATCGTCTGTGGCTAAATGAATAAGATGTCTACTGGTAATTGCCTGCCAGCACTTTAGAATTGATCGCTACACTTTTAACCTGTTAATTACAACAGGGTGTTTGTAAGGGTTTTAAAAAACCGAAAGATAACTTACCAAGGCCAAATACGGCACCGGCGGGTTTGGTAGATAAAATTTTGATAACAACTCAATGGCCCAGGTACACCAAAGACTCACCAATGCCAAATAGGGTGCCGGTAGACCAATGAATGATACAAGTGCTATTGCAAAAATGGTAGAGTGGAGAAAAGAATTCACCAATGCCAGATAGGGCATCGGTGGATATACTAAGTTGAATGAGGTCATCAATGCCATATAGGACGCCGATGAATGTACTAAAATAAGTACGGAGATAGTTTAGTATATTCGTCAGTTTCATCTACTCAGGTTGAAGGCTTGATATTTTGTCGTTAATTTGATCAACTCACACAATATATAAAACACAATGATTAAGGTTATTCAAATTTAGTTGAATCAAGATTATAGCGATTAAATATTATTATTAAAATGATGATATTCAAATAAAAGAGATGTATGGAATTTCTTCAGAGTTATTTCACTTGGCTTGATTGTAAGAGATTTGGTGAACGATTCCGTTCTTATGATGGTTTCAAACTAATTGCTTTAAAGACTGCCCTGTTACAAGATTTTTGTTGAACTGCCGCGATTACAAGATTTTAAAGAACTGCTCTTATTCTGCATACTCCAACACTCCTCTGAGTTCATTTTTTGGCGTGCAGTTTTCTAACGTGCTTTCTTAGCGGTTCCTTACGATTCTTATGGGAAGAAGACCAATAAAAAAGATTTACACCTCTAATTGCCTAGCCCCCCCCCCCCCCCCCCACGTTGGAAAAAATAAATAAATCGATACATGGATAATTACGAGCTATTTATGAGCTTTCAGAATATCCAAGTTCCGATTTTTGAGCTAAACTGGTCGAGCAGGAATTAGCGATTTAGAGTGCGGCGGAGGCGGGGGGGGGGGGCAGGTACGTAAGTAGTCAGCCTCTCCACTGCGAAAAAAACATAATAGAAAAAAATTAAAAATACCAGAATTATGAGCTATTTATGAGCTAACGAAACAATGAAATTCCGAATTTTTGGCTAAAACATCTAGGCAAGAATTTTGTATTCTCATTCGGAGGGGCTGAGTACGCAAGCACGCCACCCCTCACAATAAACGAGAGGAAGAAAGAAATTTGGAAGAATTTCAGAATTGTGAGCTATTTATGAGCTCTTTGGATATCGTCATTTCGAATTTTGAGCTGCGAACCTTAGGCACCCACCCCTTGAAAACCCGTTTGCTTCACGAGAGAACTGGTCTTGAAATCAACGAATTCGAAAAATCTTTTATAGCAAAATATTCAGTGATTTATGACATGACCAGATAGTGTGGTTTCGAATTTCGAACTGTAGCCCCTGAGTACCCACCCCTCGAGAACCGAATATTCACCTTGGTTTTTGAAAAATACGTAACTTAATCAATACTGACGAAAATATTGATCTGAACTCTACGTCACTCTAAATAAGTTTCAAGCGAAAGTACTCGCAAATATGTTTCCCATATTAGGGTGATCGTTATTTGGGGTCAAAATTAATTTTACCCCTTTCGCCCCCGAAATCGGTTCAAAATACGTAAAAAGCATTGGTGTAATTTTTTTAAGATTTTTAAAATACCGCTTTACCCTTGACCACAGAGGTTGAAGTTTTCCATTTAAAACACATGGGGTTTTCCGGCGTTTGGAGTCACTATTTTACTGTGGGCCTTAATATGTTTGTAAAATCCTGAAATTTTCAGAAATTACTTTACAAGCATGTTGCTACATGAAAAAAATTTCCGAAACCCCTACCCTTAAGATGTTGTATAACATTACCATAATAATAATAATTAAAAAAAAATTTCTCAATTTTTTTATTAATTTGCTGCCTCGTTTTTTTTTAATAAATGTATTTAAAATAGAATAATTTTCTACACGAGTTACAAATTCTTAAGTATTGTCTGCTTTTTTACGTATCGATGATTTTTTCGATATTCGCTTACCCATTCGGGAGCAGTCCCTGTCCTTCTCGCTTGACCACGATGCGATGCCAGAGGCATTCGTATTGTTTTTTCACCGGTTTTTACTCACAGTGCAATCTCATTATCGGTCGGAAATTAATTTATATTCTCGCTGCTCTATAATTCACTCAATTATACAATTTTTCGGTGTTATCTGAATTGATAGAGCTCTCGTATATTTGACTCTCGAAATCGCTCTATCGTGGTCATTCTCATTGAATCTCTCGTACATTCGACATATCGCGCTCACCGGGGGACTGCTCGCGAATGGGTAAGCGAATATCGAAAAAATCATCCAGACGCAAAAAAGCAGACAATACTTAAGAATTTGTAACTCGTGTAGAAAATTATTCTATTTCAAATACATTTATAAAAAAAAAACGAGGAAGCAAATTAATACAAAAATTGAGATTTTTTTTTTTTTTTTAAATTATTATTATTATTACGGTAATGTTATACAACTTTTTGAGGGTAGGGGTTTCAGAAATTTGTTCCAAGTAGCAGCATGCTTGTAAACTAATTTCTGAAAATTTCAGGATTTTACAAACATATTAAGGCCCACAGTAAAATAGTAACTCCAAACGCAGGAAAGACCCATGTGTTTTAAATGGAAAACTTGAACCCCTGTGGTCAAGGGTTAAGCGTTCTTTTAAGAATCTTAAAAAATTACAGCGTTACTTTTCACGTATTTCGAACCGATTTGTGGGGCAGAAGGGGTAAAATTAATTTTGACCCCAAATAACGACCACCCTAATACATATACGTACGGAACTGTGGGGTAAATAGCAAAGTGTAGTCGACGAAGTGTCGCATGTTTGTACCACCCATTGTAGATGGGTTCTCGCGTGTGATGACTCCGTTTTCTATGTTCACCCATCATCAGTGGACACACAATTGATGTTTTTATCATTGCAGTAGATAGATGTTCCCTCATTTTCATTAGAATACGGAATTATAAAGCTGTACGCAATAAGGATAAGAAATTAAGATACATATTATGTTTATAAAGTCTGGATTGTGCATTTCTTCTTTGCTTATTCGAACACAGATCAATTTTTTAATAATAGTAGTACAGAACACTGGACAAGTGAAATATAAATGAACCAAACATGAAAAATCAACGAAAAAAGAATACTGAATAGAAAATAAAAAAACAGAAGATCCAGAGTAGAAAAGCTGAATCAACTCACAATATTCTTCCAAATATCATGTTCAGTATCACGCAGTCATACCAATTTTAAATACCAATACATGAATGCACACATACTTGAACTACCGATCACTCGTGCACACAATGTGAGAGAAAAAAATAAGACTCTTCATAAATATAACAGGTACATGTCTCGAAGTAAAGAAAAGGAATCTTCTTAAAGCAAACAGGTACACATTAAGGTCAATTTGAAATATTTATCTAACTCACAAAATTTGTTTTTACACACTATACATATACTATTAGGATTAAATTTTCGTTGGTATTAACAGTCAATGATGACAAGATGCAATTCATGGAATGATGCTTTTATTTACGACGTTTCAGCAGGACCCCGCCTGCCATCATCAGGTTTCTTAAAAAATATCATACAGAAAATTACAAAATTAGCTAATTTAAATTGAACACATTTTACGATTTGAACTTTCGATTAAAATTTGTATACATAAATGCCATTATTTGTTATAGTTGTTATGTTGTCATAAAATAATAAAATATTATACACTCACATTTTTCGACATTCCGTAGCTTAACAGTTGTTTCTTACATGGAGTTATAGAAGGAAGTGAACTATCCGTCTATCAAATTGACCTGCTTAATGTTAGTTATCATAACAATGATATAATGTCATATGTTTATCTATGTGATTGTTATTGTACTGGACACTTTGTTTACGTGACCTTTTACACATTAATTACACATTCAAACCTCATATATACTGTTACGTGCGCTTTTGCACGGAAATTGTGTGGTACATTTTTCCCATTTTTTTCAGCGTTGTCGTTCCGTACCCACGTTTCATCTGGTTGAAAGCAAATCGGTGAATAATGTCCTACGGCCTTTTACACCGAATCCGACGTTCTTGTTCGTGCCCCGGGTGGTTTCCAGTCTACGACACTCCTCAATCGAAATGACTGTAGCATGAATGATAACCGCATTTCCCTCGGAATCTTACACAGCTGAGTTGTAACTGCGTTGTCTTCTGAATCGTATGCATCGCAAATGAGAAAGCTTCCTGTAAAATATATTTATGTATTGATTATTTAAAAGTTATCGTTTTTATTCAGTGGTGAATCTGTTAAAAAATGCATATGAGATATTTCACACGACCCGACAAATGATGGTCCCTTACCATGTTTCATTCCGTTCATGATTTTTTATACGACTGTCCTGATTGTGAATAGCACTTCTAAATTATTTCAATTATTTCTCGATAACCGTGCTATTTTATAAATTTTTGAAAGTTGACACAGAACCTTATTTTAAAAAAAGTCGAATAAATTGTTAAAAATTATTTCATCAAAGATGAACATTTTAACCCGAAACCGAAAGTGGAAAGTATTTTATATTTTTTTTACACTTATTCGACCACTTTGAAAAATAAAAATTATTAAATTTGCCTAATTTGGTATTTTCAGTGGTAATTATTCATGTTTGCATATGTATTCCGTCATCATCCAATTGGTACATCAAAATAAATAATTATCAATAAAATTGTCAAATTAAGCAAATTTAGGAACTTTTATTTTTTTTTTTTAATTCAAATAAATATGAAAACATAATTTCCACTTCCGGTTTAAGCATAAAATTGTCTAGAAATTTTTATAAATGTTCAAACATGGCATGCTGTTTTGAGCTTGAACAATTTGTAAAAAAAATATCGGTCGACCAGAAAAATGTGTATGATTCAGGAAAGCTATTCAGAGTCAGGATAATCATATATAAAATTATGAACCAAATCAAAAATGGTGAAGGAAAGTCATTTGTTGAATTAGCGTAGAATACCTCATAAATTTATTCTTTAATAGAATTATTTACTCATCTGCTGACTTACACATTCGTTATTTTACACATTTCGTTACGTACGGGGTATTAATTTTATCTTCATGATTATCAAACAAGAAACCAGGAAGTAAATGGCTGAAAAAATAGGTGAATTTTCTGAATTTATGTCTCCACATCCAAATATTTTAATTCGACTGGGGTTTGTTTTTATAAAAATAATGTAGATTAAGCTTCATTTACATTTCTTGCGTTATAATCAAATAATACAAAACATTGTTAATGACGAAAGCGTCAACCATTTCGCTCGGTGACATATTTCGCGGTGCCCACAATTGTGAGTTGTCAGATGATCTGAAATAAAAAATGTGAATGCATTCTTAAAACACAATACTTAATTTGTTCTTTATCACATTCGATCCTTTTTACCAAAATGGCGGCTGTTTCAGCTTGAAAAGCGTGTTCATGTGAAAAATTTACATTTTTCTTATTTTGTGGATAGTGGTAAAGAACATTACGTATTGTGTTTTAAGAATCCGTTCATAGTTTTCGCTTCAGAGTAACTAATAACTCGAAATCTTGGTTACTGTGAATTGAATAATTGATTGCCGTGAGTTTATTTCCAAAATGCAACTACATTTTCAACCGTCGACTCTTCCATACCCTTTCAAGATACAATTCCTAGTAATAATACCTTTATTGACGTTATTGAAACTAATATTTGGGAATATCTATTGAATATATTGAAGTCTCATAGGATGAAAAAGATGTTGCTTAAGAAACATCCTCTGTTATGATGTGTAAATCGCATGCTTTTAAAGAATTTTTTTATTATTTCAGCAACGTGCTTCTTTCCATGCACCGAAAGTGTATTGGATTTTTAAAGTATGTAGAAAATATTGTTAGTAAAAACTATTTCCTTACGACTTGTTGTTGGAGCAGTTTCAATTCCAGGACATTTTTTTGGCAGCAGTGGCTTGGGCCCAGCAGTAAGAAATTGTTCTCGACGATTTGACTGAAGTCGTCTTCGAGAAGATACTTGGGATGAACAGGCACTGTAGCGAACCCTTCAATCCTTGGTGGACATTTTTCGTCACAGGTTGATACTTCCGTAATACATGGTGTACTTTTGAATAATCGGGAACATAAGTACCCTACAGTTATTTTACCTCACACATTACACTCAGGGTATTATAAAACATAGGTTCTGTCGAGAATATGCCAACTAAGGTTTCGGTCCTAAGGTAGTAAGTATTTTTTGTAATGCCGTTTTCTGGTGTATTCTTAATCTGTTTAAAAATGATATTCATTTTCGCTAACTTGTTACATTCAGCTAGGGATTCAGCACAGTCAAAAATCGCCGTGAGAAAAATTTGAAATATACTATCAAACGCACAAGTGTTTGATAAGGTGACCTTTTTGCCTATTAAGTTCGTCGCTTGTAAGGCGAATAAACTGCCATTTTTCAAAACAGGTACCTGCTTTATCCTCTCATGTGAAAGAATCTGGTTTTGAGCGTAATTCTTTTCCAGGTGTCTAGACTTCTTTTCTGGAGGCTGCACTGCCGGTCCGCCCCAATATTTTACCTTGCTAGAATTGATGATGTGACTCGCTGTCAGTAGTGTATATATGCCGGTTCTGGACCACCACCCCCCCTAGCTACCCCGGCTCACGCCCCCCCCCCCCCCCCCGGCCATTTTCGGTGGCTGTTTTCATAGGATTCGACGCGCACACACACACACACACACACACACACACACACACAATAATTCCTGTCGAGACTTGTTTGGCGCCGGAAAGCCGCACATAAATCGGATAGGGTAAAAACCCGCTAGATCTATTGAAAAAATTCCAGGAAATGACCCCTGAAGGAAGGTTTGAAATGACGTTTTGAATGCTTTTAACAATTTTTTTATTCAACATCAATTATATTTAGTTTTCTTATTCTATTCTCAATTATCTAATTCTAAATTTTAACGAGTAAAATTATACATATTATTTTCAATATCCATATTAATTGAACATATCATTATTCCAAAATTGACTTATACCAATTTTTTAACAGTACCACTGATCGGATTATATTCAACAATGCGATCATGCAAGATCATGCAGTAGGCAGAAGTGTGTGGCGGGAACGTAATGCTACAGTCAAATTCCAATCGAATGTCCACAGGTCCAGTTTTCAATATTGCGTTCTGCTTGGAGCAATCGATGACGATAAGGGGAGCTCGGTTTATAAATTCACGCCTCGATAGCAAAGGCTCAGCTTCTTTGTTATAATAGCTCAATTGAAACCGAACATACATATCATAGAGAATGGCGGGGGATGTGCAGGCTCGGACTTGTTCGCTATAAAGAGTCGTAAAACCCAAAACTGTGTGTACACATACCATCCGGTGAAGAGCGGGCAAGATAAGATTTTTCTCACACCACACACACTGTTCGCCACCCGCTTTTCGTTGACCGATTTTTCCCACCACATGGCCCACGCTGCTTAACGACTCATAAAACTCAAAAACTACATTAAGCGGCGGCGGGTTCGTGGAGAGGGGGAGGGGGTGAAGACCTGTTCCAACACGCTTTTAGGCAAGATGCAGCTGCGGAACTAGGTGACTTCAAACTGGCAGATAAACCGCAAAAATTTAGGGATGGTGGGGGCGGGGACTGCAGACCCCAGCCGTCTTTCGCGTCATTTTTTACATGAATTTCATCATCTCTGCAGAGTCGGGAGGGCAATAAAACCCAAAAATTTAGGGATGGCGGGTCGGATAAAGGGCGGACCCAGTCGTCTCTGACGTCATTTTTCCCTCCGAGATGCGCAGAACGCAGTGCGCACCGCATCTCTGACGTCATTTTACCCTCCGATATGCGCAGAACGCAGTGCGCACAGTTCCCAAATTCTTGCGATCTATCGGCCTATATACATATAAGCTCAACGCATCCGATGCAGACTCGTCAGTCTTACACGATACGTGCAAGTGAAAAAAGTTATACAAAGTTCAGCTTATATCAACGTCAAAGTCATGGTAGTCAAAGCGTATATGGGACTTGCGGAGCAGATGGAGAGAACGTACAATTTGCTGAGAGAGCAACCACCCGGAGAAGAGAATGACGCCGTCATCAATCATTGGGCTGATATTGGAATTGCGAATATCCAAGTTCTGCGCGATATTTCCATGCAACGAGGAACAACCGTTGGTGCGAAAATACGGATCCAACATACGATCGCACTCCTGCAATCTTGGGTGACGAAGATCAAGCAGTTGCAGCAGCGCACAGTGGTGACGGGTGGAAATATCGGTACTCCTGCGGGTGTACAATGGGACGACGTGGATAGCGCTTTTGCCAGCCGAATCAGAACGGGGGTTGTCACAAATCTCCGTCATAAAAATTTGGACGCCTTTCTGGACGATGTGCAGCGCGTCGTCACCGAGAAGTTGGAGCTGATACTGCGCGAGGAGGGAAATGTGAAGGTTAACCTCATATTATCGTGCAAATTTGAAAATGCCAAGCACGAAGAGATCTCCACCGAAGTTAAGAGTTTCAACACCTCCAACGTGGCGATTCTCCTCCCATCAAGCGATATAAATGGTTGGTTTACACGTGCACGGGGTGATCTGCTGTCAAAGGTGGAAGATTTCGAGCAACGCGATTCCGGCTGGAGTATGATTGAGATCCTTAACATTGCTGTGAATATCAATCGCTACCAGCCTCTCGCCGCGGGGGCTTCAACATTCGTCGACCTGCCCCAAGACATTCGACATAAAAAGGCTGTGGTGAACGTGAGGAACGAGGACGAAAGATGCCTTCTCTGGTCCGTCACAGCAGCCCTCCACCCGGTCAACACCCACACCGATAGGACTAGCCGTTATCATCGATATATTTCCGAGTTGGATTGTAGAGGTATCAATTTCCCTGCTACTCTACATGATGTGAAAAAGCTTGAGAGATTGAATAATTTGCGCATCAATGTATATGGTATAGAATCTCAAACTTTTTCGCATCATGCAAAATCAAATAAAAGCGTCATCGTGCCAATTTATTTGAGTAAAAATTTGCATAGCGTAAACATTGACACGATCCATCTTCTAATGGTTGAGAGTAATCCGGAAGACGATATGACCGGTGAGTTTGCACCGAGATTCCACTTTGCTTGGATTAAAGATCTTTCCCGATTGGTGAGCAAACAATTGTCCATTCATGAACACAAAACGTTTTTATGTGACAGATGTTTGTGCCACTTTAGCGCGAAACATGTCTACGACAATCACCGACAAGATTGTATTACGCTAAATAAAGTACGCATGGAATTTCCCAAGTGTAAAGATTTAATATTTTCCAATTTTCAAAACAAAGGCACCGTTCCGTTTGTCGTATACGCCGATCTCGAATGTATATTAATCCCTGAACCTATAGATGAATTTGAAACTCGTAAGACTTGTGAAATTCAAAAGCATATCCCGCACAGTGTAGCGTACTATGTACATTGCGCGTACGATGAGACTTTATCGGAGTTCCACGGTAAACGCGGTGTCGATTGCATAGATTGGTTTATGAAACAGCTTAAAGATTTATCAATTCAAGTAGAGTCACGCATCAAAAACATAATTCCGATGAAGTTTCTTACCCAAGTGCAACGCGATCGTCACATGCGCGCAAAGAATTGTTATATTTGTGAAAAACCGTTTACCCCTGAGGAGAAAAAGTGTTACGATCACTGTCACTTCACGGGTAAATATCGTGGTCCTGCTCATAATCGGTGTAATTTGAATTTCAGAGAGTCGCACACAATTCCAATAGTTTTCCACAATTTGTCCGGTTACGATTCTCACTTTTTAATAAAATCCCTCGCGTCAACTTTTCTCGGTAAAATTACACTACTACCCATAAATAAGGAAAAATATATATCCTTCACGAAACGCGTCGATGGAACAATGATGCACTTGAGATTCATCGATTCGTTCCGATTTATGGCTAGCAGCATCGATAAACTTTCCAAATATTTGACTGATACCGATAAACGCATAACACGTAAATTTTATAATAACCCGACTCAGTTCAGTTTGATGACCCGCAAAGGCGTTTTTCCCTATGAATACGTCGATTGTTGGGGGAAACTCGATGAACCGCGATTACCCGCAAAGAAGCATTTCTACTCGCACCTCTGCGATGCAAATATTTCAGACACCGATTATGAGCACGCGAAAACTGTTTGGAGGGAATTCCATTTAGAGTCATTGGGGGGCTATTCAGATTTATATTTAAAGACCGATGTTCTTTTGCTTGCCGATATTTTCGAAAATTTCCGCGCTAGCTGCTTCAAAACATACGATTTAGATCCGTTGCACTACTACACTGCACCGGGACTTGCTTTTGACGCGATGCTCAAGCATACTAATGTAAATTTGCAACTTTTAGACAACCCTGAAATGGTGTTATTTATTGAAAGAGCCATTCGAGGCGGCGTAGCGCAATGTTCCAATCGACACGCTCGGGCCAATAATAGATTCATGGGAACAGATTTTGATCCAAACAAAGCGGAATCGTATCTCATGTATTTTGACGTGAATAACCTGTACGGTGCAGCTATGAGCGTGCATTTACCAATCGGTTCGTTCGAGTGTGAGTATCAACACATCGATATAACGAACCATCCGGACGATTCGCCGATCGGTTACTTTCTGGAGGTAGATTTGGACTACCCTGTAGAACTCCACGAGGATCACAAAGACTTACCTCTTTGTCCCGAACATTTTACTCCTCCAGGTAGTAAAAATGCCAAACTCGCGACCACCCTTCACCCCAAAACAAAGTATATATTGCACTATAGAAATTTGAAACAGTGTTTGAGTTTAGGATTGAAATTAACGAAAGTGCATAGAATTTTGAAGTTTGCGCAATCTCCATGGCTCGAGCCTTACATCACGCTCAATACAGACATGCGTAAGCAATCTAGGAATGAATTTGAGAAAAACTTTTACAAACTCATGAATAACGCTGTGTTCGGCAAGACTATGGAGAATGTGCGAAATCATAAAGATGTTAAATTGGTTACAAAATGGGAGGGAAAAGGTGGTGCGAGAACGCTTATTGCCCGAGCAAACTTTCACAGCTGCACCGTATTTGACACTGATATGGTTATCATTGAAATGAATCGTGTCAAAGTTCACTTCGCCAAACCTATTTACGTCGGCGCATCAATTCTAGATCTGTCAAAAATCTTTCTCTACGATTTCCACTATAATTATATTAAAACCAACTTTTCGAATAAACAGGCTAAATTGATGTATACCGACACAGACAGCCTTATTTATCAATTCAATGTGCCTAATATCTACGATATCATCAAACGTGATGTAGATACAATGTTTGACACCTCTGACTATCCGCCCGACAATGTGTATGGTATTCCCCTTAAAAACAAAAAACAACTAGGGCTAATGAAGGATGAAAATAATGGTAAAATTATGACAGAGTTTGTGGGACTGCGAGCAAAGCTGTACACATTTACTACGATGGGTGAGGATGGGGAAAAATATGACAGTGGCGTAAAAGTGAGTAAGCGTGCCAAGGGTGTAAGAAATTCATCGATAAATAGCATCACGTTTGATGATTATAAGCGCTGTCTGACGGCTTACCGAGAGTTGACTCTTCCACAGTGTTTAATACGCAGCAAAAAACACGAAGTAAGCACGATCGTACAAAAAAAATTGGCTCTGAGTTGGCAGGATGACAAGCGGCAATTGATACCCGGACAGACCGACACCGTACCTTGGGGGTTTGTCCCAGCCCCCCAATAGCTATAGGATAAACTTTAGACATAGAATTGATGCAAATATTTGATGTTTGACGCCTCGAACGATCCACCATCGGGCGGAAACGTTTCATGATCAATACGATATTTAATGGATTTGAAGTTTCAAAATGCGAATTCATATACTCAACAATTGTTTATTCATTTATTATTGATATATCAAGCAATTATTCATATTTATTCGTTTACCACGAGAAAAGTTTTCAGAAAATGAAAAAAATTTTTCAGGAAACGAAAAAAACTTTTCAGAAAATGAAAAAAAGTTTTCAGAAAACGAAAAAAAGTTTTCAGAAAATGAAAAAAAGTTTTCAGAAAACTTTTTTCCCATTTGATTAACACGTAAAAAAAGTTTTCAGAAAATGAAAAAAAGTTTTCAGAAAATGAAAAAAAGTTTTCAGGAAACGAAAAAAACTTTTCAGAAAATGAAAAAAACTTTTCAGAAAACGAAAAAAAGTTTTCCGGAAATGAAAAAAAGTTTTCCAAAAAATAAAATGTGTAATAATCGTATGGCAAAATTGCATATTATCATTATTATTATCACTATTATTATTATCATTATTATTATTATTATTATTATTTTCGTAGTACAGAGTATGGCACATGTGCGCACAAAGGAGATAAAATGTGGAAATATTTGTATATTCAAAATCTTTTATTGTAATTCGGAAAATACATACAAATTATGTTACATGTCTGTTTTATTTATCCAACTATTGTGCGAATTATCAAAACCCAACCACTTCACATAGAACAGATTCCCCCATTTGCGTAACACTTTCTCCACAAGGTAGCCGTCGGGATATTTCACTTTGGTGAGCTCTTCCTCGTAGAAGCCCCCCTCGATGGGATGATCTTGATAATCGGTAAGTTTGTAGGTGGGTGGATTGGTATTATTCACCTCACTCACGGTGAATATTTCTGTCGTCCAATTGGGTGTATAGCCTTTTTCGAATACATTCTTGTACTTGCTGATTCGAACTCGATCGCCTACACTGAATTTCCGCGCTCGATCACTTCGTTTGATTTGCCGAGGCTTGTACACGCTACGATACAGCTGTTTTTCATTCTCCGTGCTAACATCCTGTAAGTTTTATTCGAATCGTGCGATGTTTGGTGTTGTTGTAGGACTTCATTAAATCATCCAAAATATTAATCCACTTGTGAAATCCTAGGAGAGTAAACCACATCCACATTTTATTTTTTCAATGTTCGACTAAAAACGTTCGCATATCGACGCCTTTATGTTGCTGAGTGTCAAATACATGTTGATATTGTGCTGCATCATGAGGGCTTTCAATTTGCTGTTGTGAAATTCTTTGCATTGAACAACGTATAGATGTGCAGGTATACGGCTCTGGGTTAGTACAGATTTCATAGCAGCAGCCGCATCTTTCCCCCCACCACGGATGAGGATGAAACAAAAATGTGACAACGGTGTTAAAGTGGGTAAGCCTGTCAAGGATGCGAAAACTGCAACGATAAATAACATCACGTTTAATGATTATAAGAACCGTCTGAGGGGCTTACCAAGAGTTGATCAACCCCACAGTGCTTAATACGTAGTAAAAAAATGCGAGGTTAGCTCCAATGTACTGAAAAATTGATCATGAGTTGACAAGACGGTAATATGCAACCGATACCTGGGCAAACAGGCACCAGAACTTGGAGGGTGTGCTGAAACCCCGCAATAAACTAGCCGTAGGCTGGAACTGAGGGCATAGAATCGTTGTAAATATATGCGTTTGACACCCATGGCGATAGTTCATGAAGCAGAGACGTTTCGCCGGCAATACGATATTGAGCAGATCGAAGTTTTAAAATTCGAATACCGTGTAAATTCATGTATTCATCAATTATTTATTTATTTATTATTAATATATTGAACAATTATTTATATTTATTCGTTTACCACGAGAAAAGTTTTCAGAAAATGGAAAAAAGTTTCCAGAAAACGAAAAAAAGTTTTCAGAAAATGAAAAAAAGTTTCCAGAAAACGAAAAAAAGTTTTCCGAAAACTTTTTTCCCATTTGATTAACACGTAAAAAAAGTTTTCAGAAAATGAAAAAAAGTTTCCAGAAAACGAAGAAAAATTTCAGAAAACGAAGAAAAATTTCAGAAAATGAAAAAAAGTTCATCAAAAAATAAAATGAGCATTAATCGTATCGAAAAATTATAGATTATCATTATTATTATCATCATCATTATTATCATCATTTGAAGGCCTTTGATCACGGCAGGCGATGGTGGAGGTGTCCCCTGCTACCAGGGTCCGGCACTATCGACGTCGAGGCCGCCTGCAGCCCCTCTCTTCCGCAGTCTAGGAGGACCGCGATCCTCGCCCCTTCCAAAGTCGTCGCAAGAGCTGTCATTGCTCGCGTAGTAATGACCCCTGGATTTAGAGTTCGCATGATTGAGCTACGCATACGACGTCCTGGCGTGGAGCTTCAGGGGCGGCTGTGTCCTAGCATTTCACAAGTGGACTAATATTTTGGCTGTGCCGCCCCGAAGCTGCACGCCAGGACGTCGTATGCGTAGCTCAATCATGCGAACTCTAAATCCAGGGGTCATTACTACGCGAGCAATGACAGCTCTTGCGACGACTTTGGAAGGGGCGAGGATCGCGGTCCTCCTAGACTGCGGAAGAGAGGGGCTGCAGGCGGCCTCGACGTCGATAGTGCCGGACCCTGGTAGCAGGGGACACCTCCACCATCGCCTGCCGTGATCAAAGGCCTTCAAATGATGATAATAATGATGATGATAATAATAATGATAATCTATAATTTTTCGATACGATTAATGCTCATTTTATTTTTTGATGAACTTTTTTTCATTTTCTGAAATTTTTCTTCGTTTTCTGAAATTTTTCTTCGTTTTCTGGAAACTTTTTTTCATTTTCTGAAAACTTTTTTTACGTGTTAATCAAATGGGAAAAAAGTTTTCGGAAAACTTTTTTTCGTTTTCTGGAAACTTTTTTTCATTTTCTGAAAACTTTTTTTCGTTTTCTGGAAACTTTTTTCCATTTTCTGAAAACTTTTCTCGTGGTAAACGAATAAATATAAATAATTGTTCAATATATTAATAATAAATAAATAAATAATTGATGAATACATGAATTTACACGGTATTCGAATTTTAAAACTTCGATCTGCTCAATATCGTATTGCCGGCGAAACGTCTCTGCTTCATGAACTATCGCCATGGGTGTCAAACGCATATATTTACAACGATTCTATGCCCTCAGTTCCAGCCTACGGCTAGTTTATTGCGGGGTTTCAGCACACCCTCCAAGTTCTGGTGCCTGTTTGCCCAGGTATCGGTTGCATATTACCGTCTTGTCAACTCATGATCAATTTTTCAGTACATTGGAGCTAACCTCGCATTTTTTTACTACGTATTAAGCACTGTGGGGTTGATCAACTCTTGGTAAGCCCCTCAGACGGTTCTTATAATCATTAAACGTGATGTTATTTATCGTTGCAGTTTTCGCATCCTTGACAGGCTTACCCACTTTAACACCGTTGTCACATTTTTGTTTCATCCTCATCCGTGGTGGGGGGAAAGATGCGGCTGCTGCTATGAAATCTGTACTAACCCAGAGCCGTATACCTGCACATCTATACGTTGTTCAATGCAAAGAATTTCACAACAGCAAATTGAAAGCCCTCATGATGCAGCACAATATCAACATGTATTTGACACTCAGCAACATAAAGGCGTCGATATGCGAACGTTTTTAGTCGAACATTGAAAAAATAAAATGTGGATGTGGTTTACTCTCCTAGGATTTCACAAGTGGATTAATATTTTGGATGATTTAATGAAGTCCTACAACAACACCAAACATCGCACGATTCGAATAAAACTTACAGGATGTTAGCACGGAGAATGAAAAACAGCTGTATCGTAGCGTGTACAAGCCTCGGCAAATCAAACGAAGTGATCGAGCGCGGAAATTCAGTGTAGGCGATCGAGTTCGAATCAGCAAGTACAAGAATGTATTCGAAAAAGGCTATACACCCAATTGGACGACAGAAATATTCACCGTGAGTGAGGTGAATAATACCAATCCACCCACCTACAAACTTACCGATTATCAAGATCATCCCATCGAGGGGGGCTTCTACGAGGAAGAGCTCACCAAAGTGAAATATCCCGACGGCTACCTTGTGGAGAAAGTGTTACGCAAATGGGGGAATCTGTTCTATGTGAAGTGGTTGGGTTTTGATAATTCGCACAATAGTTGGATAAATAAAACAGACATGTAACATAATTTGTATGTATTTTCCGAATTACAATAAAAGATTTTGAATATACAAATATTTCCACATTTTATCTCCTTTGTGCGCACATGTGCCATACTCTGTACTACGAAAATAATAATAATAATAATAATAATGATAATAATAATAGTGATAATAATAATGATAATATGCAATTTTGCCATACGATTATTACACATTTTATTTTTTGGAAAACTTTTTTTCATTTCCGGAAAACTTTTTTTCGTTTTCTGAAAAGTTTTTTTCATTTTCTGAAAAGTTTTTTTCGTTTCCTGAAAACTTTTTTTCATTTTCTGAAAACTTTTTTTCATTTTCTGAAAACTTTTTTTACGTGTTAATCAAATGGGAAAAAAGTTTTCTGAAAACTTTTTTTCATTTTCTGAAAACTTTTTTTCGTTTTCTGAAAACTTTTTTTCATTTTCTGAAAAGTTTTTTTCGTTTCCTGAAAAATTTTTTTCATTTTCTGAAAACTTTTCTCGTGGTAAACGAATAAATATGAATAATTGCTTGATATATCAATAATAAATGAATAAACAATTGTTGAGTATATGAATTCGCATTTTGAAACTTCAAATCCATTAAATATCGTATTGATCATGAAACGTTTCCGCCCGATGGTGGATCGTTCGAGGCGTCAAACATCAAATATTTGCATCAATTCTATGTCTAAAGTTTATCCTATAGCTATTGGGGGGCTGGGACAAACCCCCAAGGTACGGTGTCGGTCTGTCCGGGTATCAATTGCCGCTTGTCATCCTGCCAACTCAGAGCCAATTTTTTTTGTACGATCGTGCTTACTTCGTGTTTTTTGCTGCGTATTAAACACTGTGGAAGAGTCAACTCTCGGTAAGCCGTCAGACAGCGCTTATAATCATCAAACGTGATGCTATTTATCGATGAATTTCTTACACCCTTGGCACGCTTACTCACTTTTACGCCACTGTCATATTTTTCCCCATCCTCACCCATCGTAGTAAATGTGTACAGCTTTGCTCGCAGTCCCACAAACTCTGTCATAATTTTACCATTATTTTCATCCTTCATTAGCCCTAGTTGTTTTTTGTTTTTAAGGGGAATACCATACACATTGTCGGGCGGATAGTCAGAGGTGTCAAACATTGTATCTACATCACGTTTGATGATATCGTAGATATTAGGCACATTGAATTGATAAATAAGGCTGTCTGTGTCGGTATACATCAATTTAGCCTGTTTATTCGAAAAGTTGGTTTTAATATAATTATAGTGGAAATCGTAGAGAAAGATTTTTGACAGATCTAGAATTGATGCGCCGACGTAAATAGGTTTGGCGAAGTGAACTTTGACACGATTCATTTCAATGATAACCATATCAGTGTCAAATACGGTGCAGCTGTGAAAGTTTGCTCGGGCAATAAGCGTTCTCGCACCACCTTTTCCCTCCCATTTTGTAACCAATTTAACATCTTTATGATTTCGCACATTCTCCATAGTCTTGCCGAACACAGCGTTATTCATGAGTTTGTAAAAGTTTTTCTCAAATTCATTCCTAGATTGCTTACGCATGTCTGTATTGAGCGTGATGTAAGGCTCGAGCCATGGAGATTGCGCAAACTTCAAAATTCTATGCACTTTCGTTAATTTCAATCCTAAACTCAAACACTGTTTCAAATTTCTATAGTGCAATATATACTTTGTTTTGGGGTGAAGGGTGGTCGCGAGTTTGGCATTTTTACTACCTGGAGGAGTAAAATGTTCGGGACAAAGAGGTAAGTCTTTGTGATCCTCGTGGAGTTCTACAGGGTAGTCCAAATCTACCTCCAGAAAGTAACCGATCGGCGAATCGTCCGGATGGTTCGTTATATCGATGTGTTGATACTCACACTCGAACGAACCGATTGGTAAATGCACGCTCATAGCTGCACCGTACAGGTTATTCACGTCAAAATACATGAGATACGATTCCGCTTTGTTTGGATCAAAATCTGTTCCCATGAATCTATTATTGGCCCGAGCGTGTCGATTGGAACATTGCGCTACGCCGCCTCGAATGGCTCTTTCAATAAATAACACCATTTCAGGGTTGTCTAAAAGTTGCAAATTTACATTAGTATGCTTGAGCATCGCGTCAAAAGCAAGTCCCGGTGCAGTGTAGTAGTGCAACGGATCTAAATCGTATGTTTTGAAGCAGCTAGCGCGGAAATTTTCGAAAATATCGGCAAGCAAAAGAACATCGGTCTTTAAATATAAATCTGAATAGCCCCCCAATGACTCTAAATGGAATTCCCTCCAAACAGTTTTCGCGTGCTCATAATCGGTGTCTGAAATATTTGCATCGCAGAGGTGCGAGTAGAAATGCTTCTTTGCGGGTAATCGCGGTTCATCGAGTTTCCCCCAACAATCGACGTATTCATAGGGAAAAACGCCTTTGCGGGTCATCAAACTGAACTGAGTCGGGTTATTATAAAATTTACGTGTTATGCGTTTATCGGTATCAGTCAAATATTTGGAAAGTTTATCGATGCTGCTAGCCATAAATCGGAACGAATCGATGAATCTCAAGTGCATCATTGTTCCATCGACGCGTTTCGTGAAGGATATATATTTTTCCTTATTTATGGGTAGTAGTGTAATTTTACCGAGAAAAGTTGACGCGAGGGATTTTATTAAAAAGTGAGAATCGTAACCGGACAAATTGTGGAAAACTATTGGAATTGTGTGCGACTCTCTGAAATTCAAATTACACCGATTATGAGCAGGACCACGATATTTACCCGTGAAGTGACAGTGATCGTAACACTTTTTCTCCTCAGGGGTAAACGGTTTTTCACAAATATAACAATTCTTTGCGCGCATGTGACGATCGCGTTGCACTTGGGTAAGAAACTTCATCGGAATTATGTTTTTGATGCGTGACTCTACTTGAATTGATAAATCTTTAAGCTGTTTCATAAACCAATCTATGCAATCGACACCGCGTTTACCGTGGAACTCCGATAAAGTCTCATCGTACGCGCAATGTACATAGTACGCTACACTGTGCGGGATATGCTTTTGAATTTCACAAGTCTTACGAGTTTCAAATTCATCTATAGGTTCAGGGATTAATATACATTCGAGATCGGCGTATACGACAAACGGAACGGTGCCTTTGTTTTGAAAATTGGAAAATATTAAATCTTTACACTTGGGAAATTCCATGCGTACTTTATTTAGCGTAATACAATCTTGTCGGTGATTGTCGTAGACATGTTTCGCGCTAAAGTGGCACAAACATCTGTCACATAAAAACGTTTTGTGTTCATGAATGGACAATTGTTTGCTCACCAATCGGGAAAGATCTTTAATCCAAGCAAAGTGGAATCTCGGTGCAAACTCACCGGTCATATCGTCTTCCGGATTACTCTCAACCATTAGAAGATGGATCGTGTCAATGTTTACGCTATGCAAATTTTTACTCAAATAAATTGGCACGATGACGCTTTTATTTGATTTTGCATGATGCGAAAAAGTTTGAGATTCTATACCATATACATTGATGCGCAAATTATTCAATCTCTCAAGCTTTTTCACATCATGTAGAGTAGCAGGGAAATTGATACCTCTACAATCCAACTCGGAAATATATCGATGATAACGGCTAGTCCTATCGGTGTGGGTGTTGACCGGGTGGAGGGCTGCTGTGACGGACCAGAGAAGGCATCTTTCGTCCTCGTTCCTCACGTTCACCACAGCCTTTTTATGTCGAATGTCTTGGGGCAGGTCGACGAATGTTGAAGCCCCCGCGGCGAGAGGCTGGTAGCGATTGATATTCACAGCAATGTTAAGGATCTCAATCATACTCCAGCCGGAATCGCGTTGCTCGAAATCTTCCACCTTTGACAGCAGATCACCCCGTGCACGTGTAAACCAACCATTTATATCGCTTGATGGGAGGAGAATCGCCACGTTGGAGGTGTTGAAACTCTTAACTTCGGTGGAGATCTCTTCGTGCTTGGCATTTTCAAATTTGCACGATAATATGAGGTTAACCTTCACATTTCCCTCCTCGCGCAGTATCAGCTCCAACTTCTCGGTGACGACGCGCTGCACATCGTCCAGAAAGGCGTCCAAATTTTTATGACGGAGATTTGTGACAACCCCCGTTCTGATTCGGCTGGCAAAAGCGCTATCCACGTCGTCCCATTGTACACCCGCAGGAGTACCGATATTTCCACCCGTCACCACTGTGCGCTGCTGCAACTGCTTGATCTTCGTCACCCAAGATTGCAGGAGTGCGATCGTATGTTGGATCCGTATTTTCGCACCAACGGTTGTTCCTCGTTGCATGGAAATATCGCGCAGAACTTGGATATTCGCAATTCCAATATCAGCCCAATGATTGATGACGGCGTCATTCTCTTCTCCGGGTGGTTGCTCTCTCAGCAAATTGTACGTTCTCTCCATCTGCTCCGCAAGTCCCATATACGCTTTGACTACCATGACTTTGACGTTGATATAAGCTGAACTTTGTATAACTTTTTTCACTTGCACGTATCGTGTAAGACTGACGAGTCTGCATCGGATGCGTTGAGCTTATATGTATATAGGCCGATAGATCGCAAGAATTTGGGAACTGTGCGCACTGCGTTCTGCGCATATCGGAGGGTAAAATGACGTCAGAGATGCGGTGCGCACTGCGTTCTGCGCATCTCGGAGGGAAAAATGACGTCAGAGACGACTGGGTCCGCCCTTTATCCGACCCGCCATCCCTAAATTTTTGGGTTTTATTGCCCTCCCGACTCTGCAGAGATGATGAAATTCATGTAAAAAATGACGCGAAAGACGGCTGGGGTCTGCAGTCCCCGCCCCCACCATCCCTAAATTTTTGCGGTTTATCTGCCAGTTTGAAGTCACCTAGTTCCGCAGCTGCATCTTGCCTAAAAGCGTGTTGGAACAGGTCTTCACCCCCTCCCCCTCTCCACGAACCCGCCGCCGCTTAATGTAGTTTTTGAGTTTTATGAGTCGTTAAGCAGCGTGGGCCATGTGGTGGGAAAAATCGGTCAACGAAAAGCGGGTGGCGAACAGTGTGTGTGGTGTGAGAAAAATCTTATCTTGCCCGCTCTTCACCGGATGGTATGTGTACACACAGTTTTGGGTTTTACGACTCTTTATAGCGAACAAGTCCGAGCCTGCACATCCCCCGCCATTCTCTATGATATGTATGTTCGGTTTCAATTGAGCTATTATAACAAAGAAGCTGAGCCTTTGCTATCGAGGCGTGAATTTATAAACCGAGCTCCCCTTATCGTCATCGATTGCTCCAAGCAGAACGCAATATTGAAAACTGGACCTGTGGACATTCGATTGGAATTTGACTGTAGCATTACGTTCCCGCCACACACTTCTGCCTACTGCATGATCTTGCATGATCGCATTGTTGAATATAATCCGATCAGTGGTACTGTTAAAAAATTGGTATAAGTCAATTTTGGAATAATGATATGTTCAATTAATATGGATATTGAAAATAATATGTATAATTTTACTCGTTAAAATTTAGAATTAGATAATTGAGAATAGAATAAGAAAACTAAATATAATTGATGTTGAATAAAAAAATTGTTAAAAGCATTCAAAACGTCATTTCAAACCTTCCTTCAGGGGTCATTTCCTGGAATTTTTTCAATAGATCTAGCGGGTTTTTACCCTATCCGATTTATGTGCGGCTTTCCGGCGCCAAACAAGTCTCGACAGGAATTATTGTGTGTGTGTGTGTGTGTGTGTGTGTGTGTGTGTGCGCGTCGAATCCTATGAAAACAGCCACCGAAAATGGCCGGGGGGGGGGGGGGGGGCGTGAGCCGGGGTAGCTAGGGGGGGTGGTGGTCCAGAACCGGCATATATACACTACTGCTGTCTTGTCAGGAATGGCGGAGCACAAACGAGACAGCCGCCTCTGACCAAGTCCTCCTTCCTCATTAGGTAAACTCTTCGAACATGCATCAATAGCGTGAGCAAAGGCATCACAAATGGTGCATGAATGTGCTCCAGAGGGCTCATCGCCCATCGCACAGACCGGATATTCGATGCGGCCTGCTAGTTAATCAACTCACTGATTTCGACGTCATCTGTCGTAGAAGCAGAATTTCGATCATCTGTTTTCGCTTTTACAATCTTCATCCGACCACGAATGTATTCAACGTGTTTTTTTCAGAAAAATGTCTGCTCGCATTGGTAACGTCTCATTTGATAGCAGTCTGGTTTTTATGTTATTGAATTCCATCTCAACGGCTGCGCTGGATGCGGGTACTCTACCGTAACCGAATTGATCACGAACACAGAACCACAGCAGAACCATTTCCTTCAGTAAACGATCTGCAAATTGTGAAAGAAAATGCGCATTCACCCTATCTCCCGTGTTGAGACATTCAGCGGAGACCTTATCGGAAATTTCCAAAACCCAATTACTCCACATGTTATTTACATTTTTTGCATCCTCAATTTCAGGCTCTTCACCGATATCATGTGCGACTACTTCAAGAATGCTGGTACCAGAATTATCAACAAGCAGGAGGTCATTTAATATGTTTTTTTTGTACGTCGCACAGTGATGACTGCCCACTTTCAAGAAAACCTTCCATCTTGCTCTGAGCTATCAACAGCATGGCGAACAAAATATTTTTCGCATCGCGAGTTGTACGCATGAATATTAATTGCCCGATTGATGCCATGTAAAATATTTTAATTTTAGGATTGATGGCTACTTTCAAAAAGTTCGCATAAGCCTTGGTAAAGTGTGCTACATCCATGCGGATATAGCACACGGGCATATCCGATGGTCCCCAGCACCTGTCAGCATATTCGTCGACGGAATTGCAATTGGTGAACGCTCTCGTCACGGCCAATAACAACACTTTCGACGCCTCACATGTAACCTCTTTTGGAGGCGGAGCTCCAGTTCTCATCCACTCCATTAGTCAATAGCATATTGAATTAGTATTATATGATTCACTGAGCATCTGTGCGGACTTCTTCCGCATTGGGCGAATTAATGACACATGTGTACAAAAAAATATGCTTCGATTTGGATCCATCGGTGAGAATAATTTTGCAGACAATGCTACCCATGGCGTCTATTGCTATACAGGAAATCTCAGATAGCGAATATTGCTTCTAAACATTTGTCTGCAAGTTTGACCAATAGTGCACAAAAAACGGATTCGAACCGACACTATGGACGGAATATTTGAATGCTGACATCTGTGCAAAAAGAATGCATGTTACAGGATTTTTGTGCAATGTGAGTGACGGAATTTTTCTTTTGCCTTTCTCAATGCCTCAGCCTTGTATAAATGTGGAGGTTCTGTGTCATCAAGAGACATTATTTGGTTGGCCTCTGCTGCTCGATAAATTTCTGCAGTTTTGTTTATCTTGTACATTTTTCCAACATTGGATCTGATGTGATCTCGGAAGTAACATTTTCCGTACTCACCCTTGCCAGTACTCATCATCATCTCATCATGCATGACATCATGCATGTCATCGAGTTTGTTTCCAAATTAAGGTTGAAGCGTTCGATCGACCCTTTCATGACTGACCCACAACTACACTTACCTAATTCTTCGAGTTTATCATTATAAATTTTATTACATTCAAATTGAAAACCACATTTGTTTTTGCAGGTCTCCCAGAGCTTTTTTGTAACAACCTCTTGCCACTTTCCAGGCTGGAGAACTAAATATTCTCCCAACGAAATCTGTGGTCTTTTCTTTTCCGATCCACCATACTGTTTTTTTTTTTTTTTTAGCAGCAACGCTTTCAGTTTTGCTTTGTCGAACTTGATATCAAGTATTCGCTGATCATTTCCATCGTTTTTAGATACAACTGATGTGTCTAAAATAGAATTGCCGTTGAGGAGAGATGTTTCGGACACTTTAATTGCTGCCGCTTCCGTATTCAGTATCAGAAGATCTTTAACACTGTATCTATTATTTACAACAAAAGTGAACAAGGCATGTGGGTGGATGAGATTGTCAAGTTTGTCTGACAGCACTCGCCACACTCTGTCTTGTTTATAAAAAATTTTATTCAAATCAAAGACCACATCCGATTTGTGCGCCAAAAAAGTTTAATTAATACGGTCGGTATCCAACTTACGAGACCGTCCGCGATTAATTGTTAAAATAATTCAATGACACACTACCCAGAAAGTACACGGGGTCTCCAAAAAAATGCACCTCAGTAACCGTTAATATAATCGGAAGATCGCACTTTACAAATTGTTATATTGAGCAAACTACTATGAAGAGGAGACTTTGGTGAATTTTTCGTCAAAAATGACCAAAAAATTGATTTTCGGTTTTTTATGGGAAAACGTTCTGTGAACCGTCCCCCACCTGGGAAAAAATTGACATTGCTGAAATATCTTTTTTAACGTGTTTTTTTGACCCGACACAGAAATTTTTGAACTTTAAACTGTCATAATGGGTCCGCTTTTGAAATTTTTCAAAATCCAACTTTGGATACGTGATGAGCAATCCAAAAGACATTTAAGTACCAATTTTCGCCGAAATACGTCGATCCGTTCCATTAGTTAACGAGCTGCCTGTGCGTCGTCATCGGTCGGTAAGATTGCGAATAACTCTCGTACCAGCTATTTTGACGCATACTCTAACCATCTAGGTATGAAAATTTCTATGGTTTAGCAATTGTTCCTCACGAATGCGTTTGCCAAGTTATTTTTCGAACGATAGGTTTGACGAATTGTGACAAATTTTTCTTGTAGATTGAAGAACTTCGACGTGAATTTTGAAGAGATCTGCCACTCAAAATAATTCAAATCAGCACTCGCTCGTCGTCAAATGCTGAAACTGTGGTTATGAAATGGGTCATAATTACATGAGCCCACAAACCTATGACACTTCGACAAGGCCATCCTTCGAAGTAAACAGGCAAGTATTTGATAGAATGATCGGCGTTGGACTAGGGTACTAAAGTATGGAAAAATTCTGTACCGTGATGGGGATGAAAGGCATGAGTGTCAGTAGCTTCAAAAGTCATGTGGACCAATTGACTGCGGAGACTGAGAAGTTAAGAGCGACAATTTTCGAGAAAGCAAGAAAAATTGTTAGAAGAGCGCATAAAGTAATGGATCCTTCAATGTAGAGTGAGGTAGTACTTGACGTTGCTGTATCTTATGACGGTATGTGGCACAAACGAGGCTTTACATTGTTATATGGAGGAGGAACAGTCATCAACATCCTTACTGAACTGCCCGCAATTACCAGGTTCCCTCAAAATACTGCCAGGTGTGTGTCGTTGTCGCAGCCCAACGAGATGCTACTTCGCCTGATTTTGCAGCGTGGCAAAATGTTCACAAATCCAAGTGCAGTCAAAATTACAGTAGTAACCATTCTCAAAAGGCAAAGATATCAATGAGGTTTGAGAAGGCAGCAGATAATGCAAAAAACATGAGTCAGCAACGAGATGCTAAATGAAAGCATCAGGCTGAATGGAAAGCAAAGACGGAGTGCAAGAAAGCCAGGCGAACAGTGAAAATTAAAAAAACCGCTGCGGAGAAGGCTGAAACAGAAGCTGAACGGACAACGTATGGTGCGGGGGAATTCTAACGGTTTCTTCACAGGACTAATTTGTAAGCAGTCAGCTCCAAAGTTAAATTCAGGTATATTATTGTACAGTAGACTCAAGTGTGGGCTGGATAAATATCAGTTGATCATTTTCATTTACTCAATATATTACTGAAATATTTGTCTAGCCCTAATAATCATTCCACAATAAAATAATTGAATCGTTTTTTGCCTTTATGTTCCGGAGTGAGTTCATTGAAGATTGAATGATTCTGAAGGAAGAAGCGAAGTGAGAAGATGGTTGACCTCATAACAGACACGCAGAAACCGATTGGATACAAACTGGCATCGAGGAATGGAATTGAAGAGATTAATCAAAACAGCGATAGGCACTGACAAGCGATACATGATTTATCAATACATTACTTACATTGTAAAATGAATTTTGAACTCGATTTAAATAAGTGAAATTTAAAAAAAAAAAAAAAACTAAATACTGAATTTTTTCCCTTTGAGCCAATTTTATATGGTCCAAATCAATGTTAAAGTCAACTGAATCGAAGTGTCTTATCTCTACAGTAAATATCTCATTCTGTGCATATTTCATGTTTGCTTCTTAGAAGATCATGAAACTGAATCCATTCAATCGCGTTTATCTCAGAACTATGTTTTCAGGTATTCAAAAAATTTCTTGCGCTTGCGTTTCATTCAATCATTTTGCCTTCTGGCAGATACATTCTCAGGCATATTATCTTAAAATTGTTGCAGGGAATTTTAGCTCCGGTGAATATAACTCATTTCCCAGCCTATAATATACCAAAAATCGTAAGAAAAAAAAATCCAAACTGTTGAAATAATAGTTTCAATGACTTGGGAATCTGTAATAAAAAATTTCCTGCTACAATTTCTAGTCTATGGTATTAAGTGTATTCACAAAAATTTTTAACCCTCTACGATGAAACCTAAACCTATGCGCAAAGAATGTTTGGATGAAATCTTAGAAAAAAATGCATACCTTTGGAATTACTTGACCTATTGAATTGAATTTTAGATCATATTCTAGTTTTAGGATTGTAAGTAACTGGTCCAAATTTCAAAGAAATTGATAAAAAAATACGGGACTTTTTTTTCATAGAAGTTTCCCCTAAAATGAAAGAGAAGCAAATTTAAATAATTTATTAAAAAATTCTAAAATACAAGTATAATTAAAGAAATTAATTTTTTTACGTCAATCTCTTTAAAAGTGAATCGTTTCAAAAATTTTTATGTAAATCTATTTTCATGTAATTCACGTAAGGATATCAACAGTTTCATATAAATCTTGATTTTGAAGTAAATTTCATTTCAACGTGATTACAAAATTTTAACGTAAATCCGAACTTTAATGTAAATTCTTTTTATCAGAGGTGGCCCCACGTTGGGCGCCAAATTTATAATAAAGATATCATTGGATAAATTATTTATTATACTAACTTTGTTTCAGTCATATTAGTGAATTGCCTTATTCTTACCTCAATGATGAATGTAAAAATTGTAAATATTAATTCAGGATATCCACAATAAACTGACTAGCCTCCGACAATCACTTATGAAACACTGAGCTGATTGTACGGTGGGCCCTATTTTCTCCAACTCAATTAAACTCATTTGGTTGTACTCGAATAAACCCTTGAAAATGCCTTTTTTCCATCACATGCAATATAAACGATGAATAATTTAAAATTATAGATCACCCAGGTCTGGTCCAGTCAAGCCTTGGGGATCGCCTCCATTTCCCTGATTGACCAGAAGGGCACTTAGGTGACTCTGCGTGGATTCCCAAAGTTTATCACGCGCCTTGCAATTTTATTTGTGAGCGCGTGACATAATCTCGTGACTCATTCAAAGACGGTTTTACTAGTCCTGCTACCCCTTTCGGACCTAGTTTATGTAATTTTTTGTCAATAATTTATTGACATGAGTGTCTCTATGATTGAAGAATAGCATTACGCGTCTCGCACGACACTGAGTTTGATATCATCAAAACTAAGTATACATGACGTCTTCTTCCCGTCGTTATTCTAACTACCAGTATAGTAAACATGTAACGTGCTTGCGACCTTAGTATTCTCTCTCCATGCAACTAATTTTTCAGGTGAAATTTCAGCACAGAATTGTAAAATAGCTGTCGAACATCGTACGCTTCTGTTTCCCTAAATTCTGAATCATCATATCTTGTCAGCTCATAAATCACTGAATATTTTGCTATAAAAGATTTTTCGAATTCGTCGATTTCAAGACCAGTTATCTCTTGGAGCAAACGGGTTTTCGAGGGGTGGGTGCCCAGGGGTTGCAGTTAAAAATTTGAAACCACGATATCCAAAGAGCTCATAAATAGCTTAAAATTCTGAAATTCTTCCGAAAATTCTTCTCTTTTCCGTTTAGTGTGAGGGGTGGGGTGCTCTCGTACTCAACTCCTCCGACTAAAAATATTAAATTCTTGCCTTGATGTTTTAGCTCAGAATTCGGAATTTCATTGTTTCGTTAGCCCCCCCCGCCCCTACTCAAAATCGCTAATTCCTGCTCGACCGGTTGAGCTCAAAAATCGAGACTTGTATATTCTGAGAGCTTACGTATGTTCAAATGATATTTTGTGACTTCTTATTCGCCTTGAACTATCCCTGCCCTCTGAGCCCAGTGTAGTGGGTTACTTACGCCCACTCTGGCCTTTCCCACGGGTGGGGGTAAGAATTTCCGTACTTGCATCGTACATACACATACACAAAGGTAACTTATCCTGGCCTTCGGTCATAATTTCCCGAATAGACTACTTGAAAAATGTTTTACTACGCCGCACGTGCACGCCAGTTCCTGCCTGTCCGAAAATATCGTAAGGTGATTTTCGGGAATCTGGTTCGGCTTACCGAACTGTTGATCGACGTTGAACAGTTTTTGCATAGATGCTGTTGCAATGAATAGTCAAAACCATAAAAGACATTGTAAAAAAGAAAATTCTTCGATCGTTAACTTGCTATATTGAACGGTTAACACTCGTTGTCTGGTGTAGTCCGTCTAGTACGCGCATGCACGTAATTCTGTTTGGTTTCAGACTACCGTCAATATTATTTGACTGTAAGGTTAATGTAAACATGAATGAATGTTTCTCTAAATGTTGAGAAGATAAAAGAAACCGTACGCATGCAATGGTGTCGTTAATCTGCATCTCGAATAGGCGTTTAACAGGTCATACATCAACCTGTACAACGAGGTGCGGTTTGATAATTTTAATGTCTCAGGAATATCAATCAATCCTCTATGTTCATATAATTTTCATTAGTATACCCCAATAGCAAAAATTGTCCATCAGCTTCGTAGACGGCAGTTAATAAATAAGCTCTCTTCATACGTTCCGTCAGCGCACTTACTTGTACTGTACGCACAATTTGATTTACACTGGCTCACTCTTCTTTCGACTCGTAATCGTTTGTGTTGCACTAGACATCATCAAATTGTTATAACAATTTGTTTGTTAATTGGTCTACTCTAGGGTGGTCCTTATTTAGGGTGTTTTCGAAAATTCCTGCGGACAAGGCGGACAAAGTTTGCAAAAAAATCAAAACATATGTACGCAAAACTTAAAGCCTGTGGGTCAACTCTAAGAATTACCTCCAAAGCAGTGAAATTTCCTATTTAAATAACATGGAAATTCAAGCTTACTACATTCTATTTTTTTCCCCCGCCTTAATAGTGCTTCGAAAAATCTGAAATTTGGTTTATGTCTTCCCTGGAGTCATAGGTATTTAAAAAAAAACTTGGCCGATTTCCAGTAATAAAAGTATCGAAATCCCACAACCTCAAAGTTGTGTTTCATAGGATTTCGAAACTTTCATCACTTGAAATCGGCCAATATTTTTGATGTGAAACATCTATAGCCGCACGTAAAACCGATTTCTGGTATATATATACAGTCTATATGTAGTAGTGTGTACGGTGACATAAACCAAATTTCAGATTTTTGGAAGCACTATTAAGGCGGGGGAAAAAAAAAATGTAGTAAGCTTGAATTCCCATGTTATTTGAATGGGAAATTTCACTGCTTTGGAGGCAGTTCTTAGAGTTGACCTACAGGCTTCAAGTTTTGCGTACATTTTTTTTGATTTTTTTGCAAACTTTTTCCGCCTTGTCCGCAGGAATTTTCGAAAACATCCTGAATAAGGACCACCCTAGTCGAGTCGCATAATGTAATGATAATCAGTGTTATATATTGGAGCAGCAACATGTTTCAACGTTTTTTATGCCATTCTTTATCTAAAGTTATTTTTAAGTAAATTTGCATCAAATAGTCTTTATCCTTAAGCATTGAATTTAATCAATCAATGCCATATTTCACCTGTGAACGTTGACTTCCAACCGGTTCCGAACAAATTCTCACCAGCTAAGCATTCAGATGATGCCGTGCAATTAGAAGTGCACTGATTCAGTTTACCGCTTTCATACTTGTTTATGATGAAAATGCAGTCACACTGTATAATGTTTATTCGCAACAATACATTGTATCGCAATTCGTATACGTTTGCTGCATAATTTCCAAATTTACAGTAAACACAGCTGAACCGTATCTGACTTACACGAATAAATACATCAACCTCAGTGGAAGAATCGAGCTATCATAAGGTACACGATAATACTCCACTTTGAAGCCTTACAAAATTCTTGCCAAAAATTTCTAGGTGAAGGGAGCATTCAAAGTCATATTATAAAATTAGTCACACAACCGAATGTTTGTTACAAGCTAAAGTTATATCAGGTCTACAGTCGTGATCTATTTTTAGGAGATCATGAATTTTTCCACACACGAAGCTTTCTGTACGGTTGCAAGGCTTACTGTGAAAACTAACTCGCAATAATACATTAAAATCGCGATCTAAAACATACTTACATTTCTTCTCTATCTTAAGTTTTTTCAACGTAATAATTTTGTGTCGTCCAATAACAATGTAATTATCTATTTGCAGGAGATTCATTGTACCGTTATTCTACTCATTAACCGTAACATTCAGCATACTTTGAAGACTAGAATCCAACTCATGAAATATACAATCCATGGCGAGCTGGTATGATGTGCTTCATGAACCAATTGCTGAATTAGATAATGAGTACCAGAAGCTAACCAAAGACTTTAACGAAGAACGTGCTTTGTATTGGAATAGGACTAGTATAAATTATCTAAAAACCATGAACAACCTGTACAAACATCAAACAACTAGTTTTGCTGATACGCGTAAAATACAGACTATCATTGTTGAATTAACATCCCAAATGAGCCGTATTAAATCCTAAAACTGCGATTCAAGGTGGTTTACATCTGACTAGTCATTTGTTTCTATTCAATAGAATGATTTGGAATAAGCATTTGAAAATCGATTGTTGACTGGAGCAAACTTGCAAATTTTTGAGCTGATGTCGGCACATGTGCCTTCGTTACTCTCATATTTCTCTGTTATAAGTTTAATTCAAGTATTTCACTCCTGTGACCAATTGCTCTTTTCTCGTGACAGATGTTTATGTAAATGAACAATTTTTCTGAGCGCCCCCCACTCGGGCCAAAATGTGAACATATTTTTGATTGTTCGTTACTGACCTCTATATCCAATAAAAATTTTAATTCAACATTATCGAGTTCAAGAAACACGTTTATTATTCATCTTACTTACAGTAATTCGCTATCACATTATACTTTTTACCGTGGTACCGATTTTAAGAAAGGCTAACCAGTTGCATGCGATCGCTATAAGAATTTCTGAATAGTGTAATGATATAAAACCGATGCATCTGTTGACAAATCAGCAACAGTCAAAATTCGAAGATGGCCGAGTCTGTCACATTTGTGAGCACAATTCGAGGGAATAACACATGACGATACCAGTGTACAAAGCAGGTGAGTTCCGGACGAGCGGAGTTTGTCACCCGAGCACAGCGAGAGCGACAAAAGAGCAAGTGTGGGTACACCTACGCAGTGTATGAGTATCGTATACTATTTTTCCTAATAACTTGCGCAAAGTTCGACCCATACAATTATTATAAAAGGTTGTGATGCATAAAGTGGCAGCGTAGGGTCGCTGGGAAGGCGGGGGGGGGGGGGAGGGGGGGGGGGGGGGTCACATGAAAGTCAAATGAAAAACTAATATAAATTTATTAAATTGAAATAAAATTTCACTTTCACACGTTATATATTTACACGAACTTTGTACACTATTCATTTTTATCAGCTCTCACTTGACAGTGTTCTTTTGGAAGAGCGTATGCGAAGCGACTGATAACTTCCGCGTTCTTTGTCCGTATTAAAGAAATGAAGAACGTAGAACGCACGTTTTGACAGGTTTACCAAAGGAGATAAATGCGGTGGAATTTAAAAAACCGACGCTCGAGCCAGCGGAGTTCGCACGAGCGAATGCACATAATGTAATAACATGGGGACGCCTCGGTATCGCGCGTATGTATTCATACATACGTACGTTCTTATACATTACCGCACGCTCCTCTCCGCGTATGGGAAAGTGGCACTTTGCGAACGCAAGTGAGTGCGTGAAATCGAACTTTGCGCACGGTAATAGCAAAATAAACAATCGCATTAGAGATCGCTGCCATCTTACTGGAGTATATCGTGGACCCGCACACACAAATTGCAATTTAAATTACAACATCAAATGTAATGCACCCGTTGTATACCACAATCTTAGTAGCTACGATGTAAATTTTATAATCAATGAATTAGCTGATATGGAAGAGTGTAAATTGAACGTTCTTTGCATTACAAAAGAAAAGCATGTCACATTCTCCCAAAGTTTTCGTAACCTTTAAGTCAGACTAAACTTCACTAATTTTTACAGATACATGGCTTCTAGTCTACCCGAACCCGCTTTATATTCACAACCTTACATGATCAATTTAATAATCAATTTAAAATCGCAATTTCCGAACGTTCCAGAGTGAAAATTCAATCTGTTCACTTGAAAAGAAATTTTTTCTCACGATTACGTTACTAAGTTCGGTAAACTGAATGATACTTTATTACCCCCGGAAATATCATTTTATAATATAGTAAACGACCAGCACGTAACGAACAAAGACCACACTCATACACATAACGTTTCGAGTTGTTTTAATATCAAAACTTTGGGTGAGTACAGTGACTTATACCTCAACGTCGACATTACGCTTCTCGCTGACGTATTTCAAAATTTCGGCGACAATTGTATTTAAATAAATAATCTTGATCCAGCGCATTACTGTACCTTATCCGGTTTTACGTTCGATTGCATGCTGGTAAATAAAAAAAAAAGTGTGTGTGTCAGCTCCGACGCACAACTGGAGTTCACTCCTTACGAACGATAATTATGATATATATCGAATAGAAAAAGAGGGTAAATGAACGCATCTTCCAAAATAATAAGAGAAACAAACATTTATCTGTAATTATTTGGATTGTTTATATTACTTCAAAAATTTTCTAATTTTGAGTGCATATTCGTGACAAGTGACCGCAAAAACCCCTAAGTACCAACCTTCGTTCCCGTCAAACGACTCCTGCGTTTTGGTCCGCCATATTGGATCCGCCATCTTGAATTCTTAACTTTTGAGTGCGGATTCATAATCATCGACTTCGGAAACCCCTGAGTACGAACTTTCGCTCTTGTCAAACGACTTTTCGCACGTTTGGTCCGCCATATTGAATCTGCTATCTTGAATTTTCAACTTTTGAGTGCAGATTCGTAATCAGCGACCCCAGAAACCCTCGAGTACAAAATTCAAGTCGATAACAAGTAAGGAAAAATGTGTGCCACGTAGGGATAATATAAGTAATGAAAATAATATATAAATATAAAATATATTGAATCAATTAATCAAAAATAATAAAAACACTAAATAAAAGATCTAGTTGTTCGTATTTGAAATGTATATTATTCATAAATGTAAACGATAAGCTTACCATTTAACCGCATCCATGTGTTTTTCGGATTCTTCTTCATTATCATCTGAATCAATTTTTTCCATATTTTCAAATATTTTGACGTGATAACGTCACGTCTTATAAATTCATCCGCATGCACACAACACATACATACAAATATACGCACACATTCAACTCTCAGACCAGAGGTAATGAACTATACAGTGAGACTACGAAGCACCGCACAAAGAGGAGACCTCGAGTATAGGATACGCTGTGTAATGTATTCCATCTCATTCTGTTGCACGTTCAATATTTGTTTGTTTGTCTCTTTCTATAACGCTTCAAGTTTTCGTGTTACACTTAATTTTACGACATGTTGCTCTGTGTAGAACGAAGCTTCTGCGGAGGCTCAAGTCAACGCTCGAATCGATAGGGCAGATGAAATAATAAATATTATATATGACAGATTACAATTGGGTCATATTCAACAAGTATGTTCGCTTTGGAGGGGGGGGGGGGCTCCAGGTTGATATGGCGTTACCAGTATGGAAGAGGGCAGGAGGGGGGGAGAAATGAGATGTGCCGTTCAGTTTTTGTTTGTAGAATTCGTGTTTTGGCACGAGAATTTCGTAGAGCGCGAACCAGCGCTCCGTGCGAGATCTTTCTGTAGCAGTACAGGTTAAGGTAGTACCGTGATAGCAGCAGTCCTCAATTTCCAGAGAAATATCCCTTGTATAAAACATTATAACTAAAGTAAAAAGTAGTTGAGATACAGTACACCGTTGCACCCCCTCTCACATGCGCAGAAGTATAAAAATTTTCCCATTGCGTCTTTTGTCTGACTTGGCAACGTTGCATTCTAACTCAGTATCTCTTGCCCCTCAAGCTTGTGTTGTAGAGAAATGTATTGTTATGAAATCAATTTGAGGTTAGTTATAATTAATATTAACAATTTTAATTTTTTCTGTACCGTAACCTATATCCGCAAAGTTCTGACATTTATTTCAATTCGTTGGGCTTTTATGGCATTTTAAACTTCCCGCGTAGGGCAACGTTGCCAAGTCACTATTTCTCACGGGTCAGGTTATGAGAGAAAGTTTGAAAATCATTAAAAGC
This sequence comes from Neodiprion pinetum, assembly GCF_021155775.2. Classification (NCBI taxonomy): domain Eukaryota; kingdom Metazoa; phylum Arthropoda; class Insecta; order Hymenoptera; family Diprionidae; genus Neodiprion; species Neodiprion pinetum. The sequence goes on along the minus strand of NC_060238.1, from coordinate 12,350,745 downwards.
AACAAACTTTGAGAATTATTTACAAAAAAATGAATACTGCTTGTTTGTGTTTTTTTTGGAAAAAAATTACTTGTTATATCCTCAATTAATAATTCTCAGTTTTTAAACAAAATTCTAAGAAAAGTATGGCTGTTATTAAATAAAATGCTCACTCTAACTACGGACTTTTGATCGCTAATATTGCAAAATTTAGTACCGCAAGGACTATTAAAAAAAATTCCTACGTATAAAGGACACTTCAAATTATGTGTATTCAAAAATTGAAAGATATTGTAAGAAAAGTGATTTATCACGGTACTACCTTAAGACATATGCACTCCGTGCTTTACTATGGTGTTTTAAACGCCGCGCTTTTAGCCGAAGATAACCTCCATCCCACACGTAAAGAACAACACACGTGTTATGTCTCCAAGTCTGCCGATAACAATGTGACATAACAATATGTAGTTTTCTCTGTACATGTTGAATTGTGTAAGTAGAATCGACCAAGTGACATATTTGAAAGGTATCTAATAAATTTATTCAAATAATCATTGTATGAAACGATAATATTATTCATTCACCACGTCAATATGAGAAAATCATCAGAGTTATGAATTCAATAGAGATATGAACCGGTTCCGCACATTTAACAATATGAAAATAATTTTCCGTTGGTCATATACAAAAATATAAATAATTGAAAAATTTGATGTTGATTTCATTTAAATCTATTTAATTCAAGTTCATTTCCAATTCACATGAAAGTCAAAGAATATCAACATGAATAGAATTAAAGTTCATCAGGAATTATTCGATAAATACGAAAACGCTTACCCTAATTGTGAGCCAGCAGAGCTGCAACAGATACTCAATACCTTTCGGAATTTGGCAAAAGCAGAGGAGAATTTCGAGAACATTGTAAATAGCAAACTCCAAGAGCTATCCAATTTAGCAAGAAAAAGAACTTAGCTCGCTATTGTTTTGGACCAAAGTGAATATAAATTTTGAACTTTATGAAATCAAAATTGTAATAATGTAATTGAATTTGATATTGTTTTTAATTTTAAATAATAAAAGCATGGTTTCTAGATCGCGAAAAAATCCGAATTATCGCCAAGTTCGAGTAGTGGGAGAGCAACCATTTCTGGTACAGTCTCTGGAGATCCTTTTGGTCCTACAACTCCTTATCTAGAATACTCTTCGATACCAGAATCAAACGTCAGTACATCGGGTTCCACCAAACGAGATACTCCAGCCTAAACTGCTTTAAACCAGTCGATTGCAGTATTAGAAAGTGAGGTAGCCTATTAAGTAACAAAAAAAAAAAACACTAATTTGTTTGACAACGAAGGGTCCAAGCAATTGACAACAAAAATTAAAATTTTTGATGAAGCTAAACAGAGATTGTTATATTTGAGAAAAGGTCAGGAAAGAGCGAGTAAAAGTAGGGCTGAGTTCAAGCGAAAATTACAAGTAGACATAGATGAAAATCCAGAATAGCAAAAAGCACTCAAAATCAGAGAAAATGGGACGACCGGCAACTGAAGAAGACCAACCCGATTTGTTCAAAAAAACAACCGACATAGCTACTTGCGGCAGTGCGACTGATTCTAGACGTCGAACAGAAAATATACACTGTAATAAAATGTTAGATGATTTAAAAAATGCAATATGGTCTGAGTTCGGTTACAATATAGGTGAAAGTGGTGTTTATTTGCGTCTCATACCGCATACAATTGATTCAATCAGAGGCAATAAAACATACCGTGACAGTTCCAGTTAGGCTTATTCGAGCTCAAAATGAGTCCCATAAATAACACATTGATACAAGTATTTTAAATCTAGAAGAGGTAGCTTCCATTTTAAGGCCCAAGGAAGTTTGTTTCATAAGCCAAGACAAAAAAGCGCGGATACTTATAAGCATTATTGCGGTCAATAAGCAGTTACCACCGCTAATGCACATGGAGTACCGAATAACGTTACCAAAACAGGATAGGGTTATCGCTCCCTCCCATAAAATCGTGGTGCAGTGACGTACTCAGGACCTACATACATCGCGATTCGATCCAGTAAGCACTGCTCATTTACAGCATTCTCCCACGCTATGAATGTTGAAAGAGTCTTTCAACTTCCGGAGTTTGAGAATATTACTGAGGACTGAAACGGTGCAATAAAAACATTTGGGATTTTCACAGTAGACAGAGGGCCTGATGAAAATCCAAGGTGTATGAAAGTGATAACAGTTGTAATTCACCTCTTTATCACTAACGCGTTAGATGCTTCGTTCGTAGCATGTGATGCGTCCGGCCGGAGTGCATTTGATCACGGTAAAGCGTCGTATGGCTCCTTCAACTAAAGAACTAGGTGGCGTAATTCTGCCTCACGATCCTTTTGAATGAAAAGTTTGCACAAAATGTGCTATTTACCATGCCTCTTTGACGTATTTAGAAAGTCATAAATACATATTGATGCTAGACGCCAGAAAGAATTACTGGCACTCATGGTGATGATGAAAAATCAGGAAAAAGCTGAGTGGATTGATACAGAGCTTGCGGACAAAGATGACTCAGTAAAGAAGGTTATTGAAAGCATACAAAGCATGGCTCCTATAATGTCAATCACTTCAAACATCCATGGGAACGAACCGCGAGTATCGCATACCGGGACAATCTCTTGAAACTATACATACAATGCGCATGCGCCAAATAATTCGATCTCATTGGTCGCTGAAGTCGACCCACGGCGATGTTTTCGTCTGCTGAGCAGGGCGCCAACGTACACGAGATGAAACAAAAGCTGTGAATCTCTCGCACGTAAAGCCAAGGATTGAGGTTATGTTGCTGTTTATTTTTACGTAGCGTGAATTGTCACAGAAGAATAGTATCGTTCAGCAATACCGTGGTCGATATCGGAAAATGTTCAACCGACGCAATAAAGAATTCAATGGAGAGGCGAATATCAAATGATACAGAAATTGGATGTTGAAAGAAAAAATTTGAAATTCAATGTGAAATGTCATGAACAAGTGGGAGTCTAGACAGAGGTAGGTAAGTAAAAACAACGTTTATTGTAAACAGATTCTTTATTTATATAAAATTGAAAATGCGTCTCGTTAACGATTTATGTATTGTGCATTTTATTGGAAATTAGTTGTATCCAAAAATACCAAAAGATCCTCTCTGATAATGATAGCTTCTAATATTATCAGGTACGCAATAATTTATTGTCAAAGCGGGACTAAATTTGTCAGGTATGGAAGCTTGTAGGTAAATTTCTAATTACGTGATCTTTGACTATTACAATATTTTAACATGGATTCAATGATAAAATTCGTTTTTTTTCAGCAGGCTCGAAGTTGAAACTTTGAATAACACGAGGAAAATTATGTCTTACCTGATGGTAAAAAATTTCAGGTAGGAAGGATCCTGGTTCCTTGAGCGGTGCAATCATTAGAACCATCGAACCTGGTTGTTCCGTCAGACATCAGGTGCCAGAGTGAATTTTATCAGGCCATCGCCACCTTCTTAATATCAGTTCAGGCAAAATTGAAGAGCGAGATATACTACAGATCATAATGGCTGAATATCTCATCATTTTACTTTGATCGAGCCAATAGCGATAAGTTTGTTACTTAGCCGCTGCTGCATATTCATTCTACCGAGGTATCATTCTGTGCACCATTGTAATTCAAGCATTATTATTGACCAGCATTGTTTTTCAAACTTTACACCATGTAATTTGGTATCTTGTCGTAAAGCTTACTTTTACTCTCTTTGGCATTAAATTCAGATAAATAGTTTTCAAGTCCTCAATTAGATTGTAGGGTTGAATTTTGCTAGGCAAACTGAATCAATCTGAATCTAGAATTGTTAAGTAACTTCAGTTAAAAATGTCTTCAAATTCAATCTTAGTTGACAGTGTCATCTGGCGAGCTAGTTGCACGATAACTCAAAACCAAATACAATTTTACACACTCAATAGAGTCCTGCGCTAAGACTGAAAGCTTGTGAATATCCATTTACCGCAATTATTTCTGCGTTTCCTGCTAGCATTGTCTGGAGCAAAAAAAATCTCATTTTAAGATTTGAAATAGAATCTGAAACGCAGAAGTTATTCAGTAGCAGGAATTGAAAATCAGGAATTTTATAATGGTTCCTGCAACAAAGGTACTCTTTCCAAATATCCTTGTTACAAGGTGATGTTCGGAGGACTATGAATAAGAAATCGCATCGGATTACATTATTTGGAAAAAAATCTTAGTGAACTACTTTAAAAATTAGATATTAATTTATTTTGGTGGAACAGGGGACACAATCTTGAATCCAATAAGTCAATATCCTCGTAATAATGTTCCGACAATACTCTAAAACATGATTGTCCTTGAAGCTAATTGTGACGTTAAGGAGCATTTTGAGAAAGTTGATTCACAACTTGTGTCACAGGAGGTGATCTATGTTCCTGAGTTCTACGCTTCCGATTAGATTTTCTTTGTTTCGAACCGCACTAACATGAAATACAGAAATCATTTCAATAAATCTAATATTACTTGAATTTCCAATTTGAGTATTAGGTTCCCTTCATTTGTTCAATCGAACATCATTGAAAATTTGCGAAATGTACTCTGATAATCATGGGAAATTTTTAATAATAGTAGCAATAATTTATTGTTCGGAAAAAATACATTGACTATCGACTATTTGTAAATTATGATGAACTAGTTTTGAGAAAAAAAAGATTCACAGTTCCGTTACAGATAGTGAGATATTTATTTTCATTTAGTCTCATTTTCAAAACTAATAAAATTCAATATTACCGCCTGAAATCACAAGAGAGTGAGAAAGCTGCTTAGTTGCTTGAAAGTGGCGATGATCTTTGTACGTGTGATAAATTGAATAGGCAGATAACAGTCAATATTAGAGATGTAATTATTTTGGCCGTATCACCTGTTGAAAGAAAAAAATTTCATTCTTATTTCTAATGTACGAAATAATAAAAGTGATCAAACAAAGTGTTCCAACCTACCTGCTGCGTTACTTCCAAGCACCCAACATCTCAACAGATTTCTCATTCCAGTCGAATAAAGCCAATTTTCAAAGAGCATTACCATCAACTTTCCGAGTCACTACCTCGACTGTTTGAGATTCTAACCTCAAAAATTCGTATGAACTACATCACCGCCAGAAACAGAGTTTGACAGCTGAAACTCGGAGTGGCCAGCCTGCTTGAGCAGCCGATAAAACTCGCGCATGCGCATTGTATGTATAGTTTCAAGAGATTGTCCAGGTATAATAGTATTTGATTTGCCCATACCTGAGTACTTTAAAACTACGAAACAAAGTTTAAAGTGAACTTCGAACTATGAAAACTTCAGTTAATCTCCATATCATCAGTGTAATATTTCAAACATGATTTTATCGTTAACAAAATATTTAATTAAAAAAAACAAAAATTCTTGTAAACCCAAGTCGAAGTAAAATAAGAAATTATCATGAAAAACTGTAATATATAATCTATGTTTCCATTATATATGTAAGTTTGTGGCCTGGTTATCCAAACTTATCCGCGGAAACAATAAACACGCCGAACGGGTTACGGAAAGGGGAACTAATAGTGAACACCGCGGAGCCCTCGCCTCGGGAGAGAAAGGAGTGGGTTACAGGCGCTCGGGACATTCACTAGTGTTATAGTGAATGCTCCGCAGTATATATTGTTTATTGTAAATTGTTCATTGTCAATTAATCAAGCCTGTGTTCTCGATCATCAAAACCGTCATTGTTGTTGATTTAGGTAACTATAAGTGTTATAATTGTTTATGTTATCATTTATGTGATTATTTGTGATCGGTGGTAATATAATGTTACAGTATGGTTTCTACATCAACACAAGTCGTTGGGACTCCGGAATTATTAATATTATTTCCGCAACCCTTTTTAAGTTATAAGAACCACGCTTATAACTCAAATATATTAATAATAAGGTAATGTATATCGCAGATTTATACACTAATTAAGACAACTATGATCATTTCAAACCTAGTATAAGCTGACAGAGAACGCCGGATGGCTTCATGTAGAAGAGAAGAAAAAATTCACCGACGCCGAGAGTAATTTTGTTGTATTGATACCGCTCAGCATTCTATTCGGTTTTGCTGAAGACTACTGCAAGATCGTCGTCAACGCCAAACACGATCTTATTTTTACGAAATAAAAAACTGATATCAACGCAATTATGCCGAGTCAAGAGTAGGAATTTAAAATTGTGATCAACGACAGTGGAATGACTCGTGCCGTATTCGAAACTCGCGAATTAGAGGAAAGTTAACCTGCTGAATTGCATGAAAAAGATCTACCTATTTCAATAAGATTTCGAAGTTCGGAATCATACAAAAATCCTTCACTTCCCACTACATAGAGACGCGTTTTAACTGTCCAAGCTTCCGCTTAGCTCGTAAAACCTCGATATGTCATTTCGGGTTTTCAAACAAGTCGATATATCATGCCTGGCAAGAACGCAAGTCATTTCAATCACTGCAATATCACCAAAGTCAAGCCGTTTTTAAACTCACAATCTTATCCTTACGGTAATCTGAACCTCAACATAAGTTGTAATCTGTACGCGCTTCTGTATGAAATCTATGCAAAATTCCAAGCTATACATGAACCCCGAGCCATTGGTGACAAAAAGTGAATTTTTTTAGGATGCCCTTATATTCGTTCTCGCCTGTTAAAACAAAGCGAATCTCTGAAGTATGGACCTGTCGACATCTGCTCTGAATTTGAAGCTGAAGCCAACTTTTCCGCTGAAACATCAGTGCAGTACTTGATTGTTCACGATCGCATTCTTGAATACAGCCCGCTCAGTGGTGGGATGCAAAAGTTGGTAGAAAAGCTAACCCATTTCTACTCTCTTGCACAGTTCAAAGTCTTCAAGCCGTATCAAAATGGGATTGTCGAGACGGTAAAATTAAAAGTGAAAATTCATGATTTCAACGTCATTATACCGCTCTACCTTGGAGCTGTGGAAATATACCATTCGATAAAGTTAAATGGACAATTGAATACGAGCTGTGTAAAGCTCATAGGGTTTACGTGAAGGAAGCAGAATAGAGAGAGTGGCTGCTTAAAATTGTACCCAATGAACAAATAATCGATTGTTGGACTTGGGCTCTCTCCATTGCTGGAAACGATGCAGAAAACTGCTGTATTGTCTGTACGATGTGACGAGCATGCAATACCCGACGCAAATTATGCAGTTCAAAACGTCGTGTTACTTCAAAATTGATTACTGAATCATCATTCTGTACAGAAGGCGACGATAAACGATTTATGTTACTGTACGAAGCATCTACAAGAAAAATTTCGCATTCCTGGCGAAAATATCATCTTGGTTATAATACTGTTGAATAAGACAAAATTATTGTACTAACGACATAAAGTAATTTTAGCTGCCATCTAAAAATTTTGTTTAATAAAGCTTTATTCGAAAAATATTCAAAAATTAATTTATATCTTCACCTTAGTGTTTAAGAGAGGAATTTTTCCAATACTAAACTCATGTATGATTCAACCTTGCTCTCCATCCTTATACAAGCTGTACCTAAATCGAGTTATGTTTTGCGTTCTAAGAGCGATAATAATCCCACATTGTAGATCGGAGGCTCTGACTATATACTACATCATCTGATGGCCAACTGTCCTTGACTGAGTCCGCTCAAAAAGAATGTCCCGTGGTTGATGTCTCATCGGTTGTACTTACGAACAGTTCTTGGAATTATGAGTTACAGGAAAAGAATGTCACATGGTTGATATAGTGTGAAAAGAATGTGGGGTTTTTGATATCACAAAGTCATTCGGGTTAACGAAAACAATCGGTGTAGGCAGTGAATAATGATTTCTTGACCTTGATAGTTGTTGAGTAAATATTATTCTTGGATATGAAGGTCAGAACAAAACAGTTTTTTGTGTTAACCCTCAGAACAATTATATTTGAGAACATCCGTCACGAACAGAAAATCATGTAATACAAGTTGGTCATTGCAAATTAATATGTAAGAAGCTTATATGGTAAGCAAGGCTAATTCTGCTTATATAATTAAAAGAGAATCACCTGATGATGATACGGAACTTTCAATTTCAAAGAAAAAAACAACACTTAGAAGTAATAAATAAACGGTAGAATACACAAAATCAAAAACTCAAAATGATATTTTTAGGTGTAGGCAATACCTGTGAAATGTCACGTAGTTGACATCACATTGGAAGTTGGACCTACAAATAGATATTGGATTCATGAGTCCTGCGAAAAGAATGTCACGTGGTTTATATCACACCAGTACCTGGTTGGAGCAAACATTTATCGGAATCATTGTCTGGGAACATAGGGCGGTTAATATTGCACTGGAAGGCGCTTAAGGTTAACCAAAATTTTTCCAAAATTAGCGAACTGATCGCACGGGAAACAGTAGGGTTGGCGTCTCTGCTGTACCTCAACCGTCGGTAAGGGGTATGACAGCGGAATTATTGGTGAAGCAGCTTGATTTTGACGTTCGATTGATACAAATTGTTGGTCAAGCAGCGTGATTTTGATCTTAGGGTCAGTGCCACAGGTGTTGATCACTTTGAAGCCATGGCGGAGCAAGGCTTGAGTCTGGGGAAGATGTCGCTGAGTCTCGGTATTGAAAGTTTATTTTCAGAACCAGCCTACTCACAACCGATCGAGCACTCTGAGTTTTTGAGAGTACAACCTACATCAAATTCTGCGGGTGCTAACGGAGCTGTTTAGATTGCGGTATGTTATACTTTATTTTGTAATTCGCATTGCTATAGTATCGCGTCATTATATAAAGCGATAATTTCATTTCTGATATGTCTTTCAAGATAGATTGATTCAGAATTAACGTATGTGAAAATGTCCATAATCCTAGCCGTGACAAACATTAACACTATTCATCTTCTAATGCTTGAAAGTAATGATCACCACGAAACTGATATGGCTCGCGAGTTCACATCAAGATTCCACTTTGCTTGGATTAAAGATCTTTCACGAATGGTGACCAAACAATTGTCTGATCATGATGGTCATCTGTTTTTATGCGACAGATGTTGATGTCACTTTGCCGGAAAACACGCCTACGATAACCATCGACAAGATTTCATTATGTTAAATAAAGTGCGCATGGAATTTCCCAAGTCCAAATATTTAATGTTTTCAAATTTTCAAAACAAAAGCACCGTCCCGTTTCTCGTTTACGCCGATCTCGAATGTATCTTAAAGTCTGTACCGGTAAATGAATTCCGGAATCACGTCTCAAACCGTAGAACAATGAATTTCAAAAACATGTCCCACACAGTAAAGCATACTGTTACAAAGGGTAAAATCACCCGTTTTGCCCCCTTTTTAATGATCTAGTAGTCATCATAGATAAAAGACGTTTATAAACCTCTTATGTCTTTCAAAAGAATAAGGTTGCTGCGTTAACCAACATTATTGTAAAAACAGTCTTGTTTCAGACTTAAAACCAGAAACACGTATCCTGCAATTAAAGCTTTTTCTCAAAATTTGATTTACGCCTTTGATTTTGGCTTGATAATCAAACTCACAAATCCATATTCATTTCCGTAACGTCCAAGAACGTTACACTGGTGTCAGAAGTGGGATTGAGAGTTTTAATCGAGTCAATTCAGTGCGTAAAATTTTACCATCTATGAGCAATAGTCGTATGACACGCTCTCGGCGACGGGAAAGTGGCGGAGAAGAAATTACAGAAAATCCGCGAGTCCCTGAAGCAGGATCGACACCTTCAGTGGACCCTCTTCCCGTGCCTTCGGTGGCCTCATTCTTTCAAATCGATCTCCTGAGATTAATGAACCAACAACAAGAAGCCGCCAAACGACATCAACGGCAGCTTCTGGATGCAGCTAAACAACAAGAAGCCGCTGTACAACAACAACAACAACTTGTCCAGCTGCTTCAAGAACAGCAAGAAAGAGAACAGGAAAAGTGGAGATTGGATCGTGAGGCACAGGAACATTCGGAGACCAGTCTACACGACCTGTTCAGGACAACTGTAGCGACTCTTCAGGCTGTCCATCAGGTGAACGGCTCTGGAGAACCGGCCGTCACTGCTCAGGGTTCCAGAGTAGCTACTCCGCTTCCCTCTCCTATTCGCTCTCCCGCTGTTCGGGAAGTCCAACTTCGAGGACGATCGCAGGATGTTCGCGACGCGAGGTCTGTACTTTTTATTAGAGAAGTGGAAGAATCCCCAATTTTTAGAGTCAGAGTAGAAAACGACGTTGGCTTTTCCGAGCCTCCGTCTCACGTTCAGCCACGTAATTCTTGTTTGAATTAATTGAATAATTCAAGACTTCCTGGGGTTTCTTCTCAAATATTCGAAAGACCGTTTTGTTCTTTAAAACCACCTGTTTTTAATGGAAAAATTCCATGGGCTGAATATGGAAGGCAATTCAATACAATAGCAAAACATAATCAGTGGGACTCCGCCATGAAAGCTCACAGCCTTGCCTCTTGTCTTCGAAAGCCGGCTTTGAATGTTTTAACGGCATTGTCTAAGAAAGAAATTTCCGATTTTGAAAAACTTAGCTTCGCGCTTAAATTAAGATACGGAAATGACCATCTGACAAAATTATATACAGCTCAATTACAGACCAGAAGACAAGGACGAGACGAAGACCTCGCGTCACTTAGCCAGGATATTGAACGGCTTTCTCGTGTAGCTTTGCCAGACCACCAGCCGTCTCGTAACTTATTAGCGACCCAAGCTTTTTTAAACGCAATTAGTGATCCGAAAATCAAAACGGCCGTTGGCACATCGGGTCTCACTTCTCTGCGAGAGGCAACGGCCAAAGCCCTTGAGGTGGAGGCAATGCGAAAGCAATATTTTGGCATAAACAAGCTTCGTTGGATTGAGGTGTTCAGAAACACCTCAGAAAGATGAGGTTTTGAGCACTCGGAAGAGTCAAAGCCTCAAAATTACAGAAATAAAAATGACAATAATAATTTTGAACAAAGAAATAGTGGTTCTTTTCAAGACCAGAAAAACAGACATGAAAAAAATAGGACATGACGCCAACCACTGTTTTCTGAGTAAAAAAATTAATGGAGAACTTGTGCAGAGTTCGAATCCGAACTCTTATAACTGGCGTAAGAAAGATATAGAAATAGGGGAAGCAGATCCTCAGTCGAGCTCTTTAACAGAAACTCGTCCGAAAAACTAATTTCGGATGATTTGTCGGAACGAAAATCATCACAGATTGTTAACAGTGAGAGCCCTGTTGAGGAACACTTTCAAATTAGAAGTCTACGACAGTCTGGTCTTTACGCGCGCGGTACTGTAAATAGCGTCGGTTGTCTTTGGGCAATAGACACCGGCACGGAAGTGACCGTAGTTCGATCAGATCTCTTTGAATCCGATGACCAGATTGTTCCCTCTTTATCCCTGCGAACAGCCACTGGAGAGACGACCCCGGTTTTAAGACAGGTTACTGTCCAAATTAACCTTTTTGGGTGTATCGGCTCTCCACATAAGGTTTTTATAGCAGATATAGAGGATGAAGGTATTTTGGGAATAGACTTTCTTACAGCTCATAACTGTGTCATCTCGACCAAGAGAAATTCACTTGCTTCAAACAATCGCGAAATAACTCTTTGTACAAATAGAAATGGAATTTTTTGGACTCCTCCTAGAATTCGGGAAATAGAACTTTCAGAGGATGATTTGTCACAACATTTCCCTTTACATTTACAGAGCCTTGTTGAGAAATCTTCGATTTCGTTGAATCCAGCTCAGGTAGAATCGTTTGAATCTTTTTTGCTAGAATTTATAGATTCTTTTGCCAAAGATAGTGGTGATAAGGGCCGATGTACTTCTGTCAAGCACAAGATCGACGTCGGAGAGAGTTCACCAATAAAACAAACTCCTCGAAGACTCGCTCTCAACGCCCGAGAAGAGGTGAAGAAGCTTGTGGAAGACATGTTAATGAACGATGTGATTGAACCATCGTCTAGTCCCTGGGCCTCACCAATCGTCCTTGTTAACAAAAAGAACGGATCCAAACGATTTTGTATCGATTACAGGAAGCTGAACGATATAACGAAGATTCTTACCCTCTACCCAGAATCGACGAGACACTCGACCTGATAGCTGGTGCAACTTGGTTCAGCACCATAGATCTTCGGAGCGGATACTGACAGGTCGAAATGGATCCTCTAGGTAAAGAAAAAACAGCTTTTGTTGCGGGTTTAGGAGGATTATGGCAGTTCAAGGTTATGCCGTTTGGTTTGAGTAATGCCCTGGCTACCTTTGAACGAATGATGGAGGCTGTTCTCCATGGGCTCACTGGCAAAATATGCCTTGTTTATTGAGACGATATAATCGTCTTTGGCAAGAACTTTGAAGAAGAAGTTCAGAATCTCAAACAAGTTTTCGTCAGGCTGAAGCAAGCAGGCCTAAAAATGAGCCCGAAAAAATGCCATTTGCTCCAGAAAGAAGTAGGCTTCCTCGGACATGTCGTCTCAGCTCAAGGTGTGAAGACCGACCCATCCAAAATCGAGAAGGTTTCTTCTTGGCCGATACCTAAGAATAAAGATCAAATTCAAAGCTTTCTAGGCCTTTGTACGTATTACAGAAGATTTGTAAAAGGTTTCGCTAGTATAGCTAAACCTCTCCATCACTTGACCGGAATCAAGATTCCTTTTGACTGGACCCCGGAATGCGAAGAAGCTTTTAAGAAATGAAGAAAAAATCTCATTTCCTCGCCGATTTAAGCTTATCCAGAGGTCGAACTTCCTTTTATTTTAGATACGGATGCCTCTCTTTCAGGAATAGGTGGGGTTCTGTCACAAATTCAGGGAGGTCAGGAGAGAGTGATAAGTTATTTCAGCAGAGTTTTGAGTAAAACTGAGAGGAATTATTGTGTCACTCGTAGAGAACTTTCAGCTGTTGTTAAGACCGTAGTACATTTTCATCATTATCTGTACGGTAGGAGATTTTTGATCCGTACAAATCATGCTTCTCTTAGGTGGTTACTTTCGTTCAAATCTCCCGAAGGTCAGGTAGCTAGATGGTTAGAAAGGCTTGGACAGTACGATTTTGACATTCGACATCGAGCAGGAATTCATCACGGAAACGCCGATGCTCTCTCTCGAAGACCGTGCGAGGAAATGCCAGAGTGTAAACAGTGTGCACGATTAGAGAAGAACCGAGATCCCTCTTTTATAATACGGAAGATTTCTCTTGAAAATAACTTGGAGGAATGGAAAAAATCACAACAAGAGGACGACACTTTGACTCAAGTTCAGTCCTGGAAGGAAGCGGAAACTCGCCCGGACTGGCAGGATATATCTTTAGCCGAGCCAGATTTGAACATTTATTGGGCTCAATGGGACTCAATCCTTCTAATTGATGGAATCTTATACCGAAAATGGGAATCTGCAGACTTGAAAGAAATCAGGTGGCAACTTTTGGTTCCCAGGACACGAGTTCCGGAGATTCTGGCTCTTTATCATGATTCTCCTGCAGGCGGACACTTCGCTTCAAATAAAACTCTGGGCAGAATTCGCAACTTCTACTTTTGGCCCCGTTGCTGGACGGACGTTGAAGATTGGTGTCGAAGATGTCGAATCTGAACGGCAAAGAAAGGACCTCGAGCGAAAGGACAAAGCTCTCTTTAAATTTAGAATTGACTTTTTCTTGACCTTCTTTACAGTCGGTCATCGATTGGGAGAAGAATCTGGTTTTGGAATTCATTTGAGTAAAACTCGACCGCTTACGATCATTATTGAAGGGAATATCGGATGCGGAAAAACAACTTTCACTAAGAGGTTTTTAGCAGATCGCCAGGTCTGCACACTTTTAGAACCTCTTGAGAAATATCGGGACGTAGCTGGAATTAATCTCTTAGATTTGATATATCAGGACCCAGATCGTTATTGCTATTATTTTGAGCATTTCGCTCAGATGGTTATGTTAGATAGACATCTTCAGACGACTTCATCGACTGTAAAGGTGATGGAAAGATCGATATTCAGTAGCAATTGTTTCGTAGAAGCTCGTCGAAGGTAAGGTAATTTCCACGACTTCGAATCTCATTTATTGATGAAAAATTTCGATCTTCTCATTCGCTTGTCTGAGCTCAGAGTAGATTTGATTGTTTATTTGCGAGTTACCCCAGAAACTTCTTTCACCCGAGTCAGTTCCCGTTCTCGTGAGGAAGAGTCGAACATTTCTTCAGAGCTGCTCAGAACTATTCATGAGGTTCATGTGGATTGGTTAATAAAACAAACTTTTTCTTCTCTAACGGCTCCCGTCTTGGTTATCAATGCAGAATTCACAGCCGACCAAGTTCATTCTAATTTTTGTTTTGCAATGTCACACAGACAAGGTAAAGCCTTTGAATTTAATACTAAAAAATTGTCTATTGAGGATTTGTTTTCAAAGAAATTTATTAAATCAAATATTCAAACAGTAAATTAAATTATTGGAAAATAAAAAGCGGTTTTAATAATTGTTTTCAGTTCCGCCTTGACGGACACTCATTCTTTGCACCCTTCGGTCCGCTTCTCGATAAAGACAAGGCTTTCTCTACAGCCTTTGCAAGAAGTTTTGTCTTTGAGAAAGGTTGCATGAAAATCTATTTCGCAACGCAGATGTTCGGGACTGGAATTTTCAAAGATTAGAAAAATTAATAAAAGATTAATAAGGGGAGGTCGTTTCTTGTGTTTGCTTTATTTTACTTACTCGTAAACGAAACATGATGAACATGGAAAACCAGATTTTCCTTTTTTAATTTTTCCTTAAAAAAATCTGCAAGAAAACTCTCTCCATTTTACCTTAAATTAAGTCTCCATTTCTTCCTCCGAAAGATTTTTGAAGCTTCGAATGTTTGGGCCAATATCTCGGCGTTCATTAAATTATGAATTTGAGACATGCTCCTTTTGATTGAGATAATTCGATAATGATTTGTTACTTCTGAGTTGCTAATTAACTCGAAATTTGTTCCCTCCGGTTGTTTCTTTATAGAAACTTCTTCTTTTGAATCGGATTTTGTGTCGGATAGGCTTTGGTTTCTTTTATTATGTGAATAGAGCCATGATTATTTTTTGAGGTCAATGAGCGATAGCTTGATTTTCACAGTTTATTAACCCCAGTGTCAGTTTTTGTAAGCACTTTTTCAGGCTATTCGACACAGCCTTTTCCTTCCGACCTTTCCCGATTCCTAAGGATGACTGGTGACCTTCGTTTTGAAAAGTGACACGAAATAAATGAGATAAGATCGTTTCTTTTCTTTTCAATCAATATTCAATTCATCTTATTCGTGCATTTTCCCAAATTCACTTGGAAAATTTGATTATTATACCACCACTCACATTTGTCCTCCAAACTCTAGGGTGTGCTGTTTCTGAAGAAGTCTTGGATTTAGTCATCCATTTATTTTTCCTGATTCCTGTGCCGGTTCTCAGGGGGAATCAGCCTTTACCTTGGCTAGGACCCAGAGTTTTCCCGGTTATGGTTTCCCGCCTCGTCGTACTCATCTGTGTTTGATTCACCGGACTATTAACCCTGAAGAAGAATGGATTTCCTTTTCGACGACGATCCGGATGATTTTGATGTCTTCAAATTCATGAAGATACATAACACTGGATAACACTGACCTTTATAAACCAAGGCACATAAAATTTTGAAATTCAATTTCAGTCTCAACGATCTGCTCAAGGTTTTCTGTGGTTTACCTTAAGACTGTGGACAAATGCCAAATAGTAAAACAGGAAGTCTTCAAATTTTTAGAGCCACAGCTCCAACTCACTTTTGAGCACTGACTGCTAGATCACTTTTACAATTGTTTTATCTTTCCTAAGTCGGGACGACTCTTTTCCTTTGGGGGAAGTAGTGTTACAAACGGTGAAATCACCCGTTTTGCCCCCTTTTTAATGATCTAGTAGTCATCATAGATAAAAGACGTTCATAAACCTCTTATGTCTTTCAAAAGAATAAGGTTGCTGCGTCAATCAACATTATTGTCAAAACAGTCTTGTTTCAGACTTAAAACCAGAAACACGTACCATGCAATTGAAGCTTTTTCTCAACATTTTATTTACGCCTTTGATTTTGGCTTAATAATCAAACTCACGAATCCATATTTATTTCCGTAACGTCCAAGAACATTACAATACTATGTACGTACATATCGCGTACAATGAGACTTCATCAGAATTCCACAGTGAAGGCGGCGCTGATTGCATAGATTGATTGATGCAGCAGCTTGAAGATTTATCAATTCCAGTAGTCACGCCTCAAAAACATAATTCCGATGAAGTCTCCTACCCAAGTGCAACGCGGTCGTTACATGCACGCAAAAATTGTTATATTTGTGAAAGGCTGTTTACCACTAAGGAGAAAAAGGGTCACGATCACTGTCGCTTTACGGGTAAATATCGCGGTCCTGCTCGTAATCGGTGTAATTTGAATTTCAGAGAGACGCATACAATTCCAGTTGTTTTTCACAATTTGTCTGGTTACGATTGACAGTTTTTAATAAAATCACTAGCATCAACTTTTCCCGGTGAAATTACACTGCTTCCCATAAATAAGGAAAAATATATATCCTTCAGAAACGTGTAGATGGGACAATGATGCGCTTGAGATTCACCGATTCGTTTTGATTCATGGCTGGTAGTATCGATTAACTTTCGTCATATTTGAATGATGCAGATAAACACATGACGCGTGAATTCTATAATGATTCGACAAAGTTTAGTTTGATGACGCGCAAAGGCGTTTTTCCTTATGAATACGTCGATTGTTGGGAGAAACTCGATGAAACGTGATTACCTGCTAAGAAGCATTTATACTCACACCTCTGCGATGAAAATATTTCAGACGCCGATTATAAGCACGCTAAAAATGTTTGGGGGGAATTTCATTCAGAGTCATTGGAGGATTATTTAGATTTATATTTAAAGACGGATGTCTTTTGCTTGCCGATATTTCTCAAGATTTCTGAGCCACTTGCATTAAAACATATAATTTAGATCCGTTGCACTACTAAACAGCGCCGGGACTTACTTTTCACGCGATGTTCAAATATACTAGAGTAAATTGATAACTTTCAGACGATCCTAAAATGGTGTTATTTATTGAAAGAAGCATTTGAGGCGGTGTAGCACAATGTTCTATTCGACACGCTCGGGCCAAGAAGAGGTTTATGGGGAAAGATTTTAATCCGAGTAACGTGGAATCATATCTTATGTATTCTGACGTAAACAATCTATACAGTGCGGCTATGACTGCACATTTACCAATCGGTTCGTTCGAGTGGAAACATAATACCATCGATATATCAACTCACCCGGACGATTCATTGATTGGTTACATCTTGGAGTTGGTTTGTGACTACCCTTTAGAGCTTCATGAGGATCAGAAAAATTTACCCTTTTGTCCTGAGTAATTTACATCTCCAGGTGGTCAAAGCGCTGAATTTGTTACCACCCTTCACCCCAAAACAAAGTATATATTGCACTATATAAATTTGAAGCTGTGTTTGAGTTTAGGACTAAAATTAACGAGAGTGCACAGAGTTTTGAAGTTTGCACAATCTCCATGGCTCAAACCTTACATCACTGTTATTGCCAACATGCGCAAGCAGTCTAGGAACCAGTTTGAGAAAAACCTTTACAGACTCATGAATAACGCGGTGTTTGGTGAGACTATGGAGAAAGTGCGAAATCACAAAGATGTTAAATTGGTCACAAAATGGAAGGGAAGAGGTGGTGCGAGAACCATTGTGCAAGCAAACTTTCACAGCTGCACCGTATTTGACACAGATATGGTTGTCATAGAAATGAATCGTGTCAAAGTTTGCTTCGCTAAGCTTATATACATTGGCACCGCAATCCTAGATCTCTCCAAAATTATTCTGTACGATGTTCATTATAATTATGTCAAAACTTACTTTCCGAACAAACAGGCAAAATTGATGTACACCGACTTCGACAGTCTTATTTACCAATTCAATGTGCCTCATATCTATGATATCGTCAAATGTGATGTCGACGCAATGTTTGACACTTCTGACTACCCTCCCGACAATGTGTACGGTATTCCGCTCAAAAACAAAAAATGTCTGGGTCTGACGAAGGATGAGAACAACGGAACAATTATGATCGAGTTCATTGGGTTACGAGCGAAACTGTACACATTTACAACCATGGGTCAGGACGAAAAGAAACACATCAACGATATCAAAGTGAGCAGATGTGCCAAGGATGTCAAAAGTTCAACGTTGAAAACGATTGAGTTTGACGATTATGAGCGCTGTCTGTTGGCCTACAAAGAGTTGGCCTGTCCTCAATGCTCAATACGTAGCAAAAAATATCAAGTTAGCACCATCGTTCAGGAAAAATTGGCTCTGAGTTAGCAAAATGACAAACGGCAATTGATACCTGGGCAGACCGATATCGTACCTTGGTGGTTTGCCGCTGCGTCCCCCTCGGATCATGCTAATTGTCGAGGGTGATTTCGAATTCAACACCCGGAGGCCCACGACTAAATTCATTAACCCGACCACGCTCTGAGTGTCGCCCAAATATGTTCATACTCATCACTGGACGGTCACTGAACAAATGATGATTCAATGTTCATCCGCCGCTAATAAACGATTCCAGCCTCGCGCAACTCCTCAATAATGGAGGCTATTTCGTTGGAATGGTTGGCATTGCCTGCAGCTTGTGACGCCATGAGTAGTCAGAGACGATCTACAATTTCATTTGGATCATCCCAGTAGACGTAATCAACATCTAGACCCTCCTTTCGCGCAATCTTGTGAACAGGTAAGCCTTTAAATGATTTTTTCGGCGAGCTGACGTGTTGTGCAATGAAATTTCTATACTTTGTGATTTTTAAATTGTCTCGAAGACTTCCATCGGCTTGGTTTTGTCATCGTTACAATTTTTATGTAATTATTCTTGTCTGCGTAATTTACAATCGTTGCATCGGGGCATTTTTTAAACAATCATTCAAGTAATGCAGGTGTTCTCTTGTGACTTTTATACCCCACATTATTCAGATTATCAATGCAATTGATTGGCGTATCACCAATCATCATACCAAGTTTGTCAACTTTCGAACACCGTATGTGGTATCCAAACCCCTCTTTTTGCTTGTGCTGAACATTTTCAAATATCGCGCCATAGAATCCGTTGTTTTCTCCACAGGCGTGTTTCTAGTAGAAATTTCACCAAACTTCAGTGTTTTATCATTTGCAACGATCAAATTGCCCTTGTTCAGATCCTTATCACACCCATCGCCATCTCTGGTACTCTTGTCATCTTTTTCTTCTTATTTTTGCATTGTAACATCCGTTAGTTGCGTTTTAATTTCTTGTTCAATATGCTGCCGTTGCTGCTGCTGCTGCTGCTTTGAGGTATCCAACAATTCTTGCAACGGTGCTACTGAAGGCTTAAATACCACCCGCATAGAATGTTCGGTCACGTCCTTGTCCTACTTGATCATCTTGTGCTTCCCATGTATGACATCGCATGCTTTCAATATTTCACTCAATGTATAGCTATGCTTAGGAATCTTGGTTCTCTCCATGTTGCCGGCTCAATTGTTGCAATGGAACTGTGCAAGTTTATGTTAGTTTTTGCTTATAAAGCAGTCAAACCCCTTTCCATATCTCTCCCCATTGATTTCGCTATCCTTTTCAATTACGGTAAAACTGTAATCACCGTCATTCCAGCATGCCAACCACAAGTCTTTAAGTTTCTGATACGTCATGTCTGCGTTCACGTGATCGTTGTGATTATGTTTCAGATTGATTCTATTTTGCCAAAATAGCACCAATAATTTTGTAATGTCACGCACCAGGTGTTTTGGAATGCGCGCATACGTTTGACTTAGATAAAAGCTATCGACATCGCGATGCCTGCCCATGCCGGAGTATGCTCTGACATTATCTTGCTTTTCACAGGCCACATCGTCGGAAATCATGACAAAGTTGAGGCGAGCATCTTTCGGTTTTACAACCTCATCATTCTCGCGAAACGCGAAATTACCCATACCCTGTAAGGGTTCTAGTAACTTTTGTAAAAATTGATACTTTGGCTGGATGAGAGATTTCGAGTAGACGTGGACATTTTCAAATCGCAATCTATTGCCGTTGGTGATAAGTGAGAGAAGAGGGTTAGTTTTACCACAATTGGTCGGCCCGCAAAATATTGCTCTCACGGTATTTGGCAGCAATTTTTCATGTCGTTTTTCTATCTTCCTTTTTCCATGCTGAACCATTTTATTGAAATTCGCGACAGGTAGTTTATCGGGCTGATCTTGAAATCTCATGATGCTTGATTCACATGACAACGAAAACTAAGATGATGATACATAAATTCATCCTTTTATAGAAGTCTCGTGAGTTGTTGCCCAACTATGAGGACCTGCACACAGAAGTAACGCGGTGGTCGTTTGCTAAACAAAATCATCAATCATCTCCCAGTTGAATTGCACGTGCCGGGGTATCAGTACTGTGGTCCCAGAACGGAATTAACCAAGAGGTTGGCTCGTGGAGATTTGAGGATCTATCTGCTGGACGCTGCGTGTAAAGACCACGACATTGCATACGCAAAGAATCGAGATATCGCAACGAGAAATCTTGCCGACAAAGTGCTTGCTGAGAAGGCGTGAAATCAAGTCTTGGCCAAGGACTCTAGTGTGGGTGAGAAGGCTGTAGCCTGGGGAGTCACCAACACCATGAAAGCTGAATCTAAACTCTGAATGGGTTCAGCTGTGAAGCGGTCAAAACTTGGAGTGGCTGCGAAGAAGGAATCTACAACAGGTGGGAACAGTGAAAAGCGGAAGAGAACAGTGAATCTTAAATCCATCATCACTGCAGCGAAGGTCGCCATGCAACGAGGTTATAAAGCCGTCGAGTCGGCGTTAGCGGGTGCTCGTGTGGCCGCGTGTGGGACTGGGAAGAATATCCGTGTACCTCGTGTGATACCTATGCCTGATAAAATTGGCGGTATCCTGCCGTTTATCATTTCAATTCTGGCCGGTCTAAGCGCTACTGGGGCTCTAGCGGATAGTGCTGCGGGTATAGCTGAAGCTGTTAACGAAGCTAGTGTTAACAAACATCGGTTGAACGAAACTAAACGCACAATACAACAATGGAGGCGATTGCGCTAGGCAAGTGATTATACCTGTGCCCCTACCGCAGCGGCATGGATCTGTTTTTACGACCGGAATAAAACAAGCAAAGCTACCACTCCGAGGTCCGACCCACATTGATTTACGCAACTATGCTGAAAATATGAAAATTTTACATTTTTGCTGCGTTTTCATGCGGCATGATCTACCGAAATCAGGGCCTAAAATGCGAAAATCTGCAATTATTGATCGTGACGATAAAAACGGTCCATGGACACGTCGGGTTGCGTACAAGAAAAATGGCAATCACGTTTTGTATTTCGATAGTTTCGGTGATTTGAAACCGCCTAAGGGTTAAATGAAGTATCTCAGTGTTGGTAGCGTTGTATAGAATCATAAGAGGTATCAGGAATATGATACTGTGATTTGCGGCTACTTGTGTCTCAAATTTCTCAGCGGAAAGTTATAAAAAGACAAGTGTCACATGAGCGAGTATTAGTCATTTGGGAATCGTTAACTTTCATACTGTAAGGCACATCCTCCGTGCGGGAGGCTCGATATTTCTCCACAATCGAGTTATCACCGGGGAAGAACTATGTTCTCGGACTCGTCAAGTTTCTGACATTCTATTCAATACCCAATATTTATGCGACGTGTGATAAATTTCACCTGAAACGAGCGGACAACAGCAGAGAGCTCATCACGATACCCATGGGAACCTATGAAATTGAGGATATTGAAAATTTTCTGCGTAAGGAGCTACCCGCCGAAATCACGCTCAGTCTGCGAGCCAACGACAGTGAGCTGAACAGTGAAGTCACGTGCAATCAAGTAAGTAGACTTTAAACCCAAAGATTCCATCGGTCGATTATTGAGATTTAAAGCGGTTGAGCTAGCACGAGACGTTACTCATAAATCAGAATCACTGGTAGCCATACTGACGGTTAATACTTTACGCGTCGAGTGCAACATAACCACAGGGGCGTACGTAAACGAGCGTCGAGCTCACACGATTCACGAATTTTTCTCAAGTGTTCCAGCAGGTATAAGATTGTCGAAGTGCCTGCTACCGTCACTTACCTACCAATCGCCGTACAGTCTTTACATGTCGTATCTCTCAAATAATGGAAATCGTGTTTCAGCCGAAAAAGTTGGGCAAAAGTTATAAAAGTGAGACGTTATGGTCAAAAATCATCAGTCGTTCAGCACCTCTGGCGAAGCTTACATCGCCAACAAGGCTGACATCTCTGAACGTTCGGTTTCTCCAGAGCCTAAGTCCTTGATTACGTGGGAATGTTGGAAAATAAGAATCCGTGTTTGCTGCATCCTGTGCGTGTTGCCATGCAAGAAATAATAAGAATACAGAAACCGGTGGCATTCGACGAATCGATTGCGCACTTAGAGATTCATGCTCATCTGCCGTTTGCATCATCCACCTTCCAGAACAACGATGAAATCCATATTGTTTTCCAACATCAAGACTTGTGCCCACTGCCTAGTAAACGCTCTTTCCACATCCAAGGAAATATTATGAACGATCACGGTGTGACTGTGGTGGCGACTACGAAATTGATCAATATGGCTGTTTGCCATTTGTTTGAGGAAGTTCGCTACGAGTTGAACGGTGTGGAGATTGATCGAAATAAAAATGTTGGTATCACTAGCGTGATGAAGGGTCACTTATCCTTGAGTCTGGATCAGCAATATAGTCTGGAGAATACCGGTTGGTTGAGTGGTGATATTAAGCTAACTAATGCTTCTGGAAATTTCGACATTGTTCTGCCGTTGAATTATGTGCTGGGCATGATAATTTGACTGGACTAGTTTCAGTAGCTCTAAGATCAGAGCATTGATTAAATAATTATAGATACATCAATCTTGATGTTAGGAATTTGCGTCATGCAGTTTTTTTTCGCAAAAAACCCTTTTCACAATTGGCGCTGTTAGTTTATAAAAATAACAGAAAAGTGTAATAGTTACAGGGCAAGAACCTCTTTTTTTCAATAATTTTTTTTACAAATATTCACAGAGCCAATTTTTTGGCTAAACTTTGCAAATAGGTATTTCAGGTACATGAAAAAATTCAGATTAATTTTAATACTCGCATTCATTTCTGAAGTGAAATTCTCTGTTGACTGGACTATTACCTCGGAAACTGTGCACTCAGCTCCAACTTTTGAATCAAACACTTCACAATAAACTAATCGAACTGATATTCTCATCATACCCACAATCATTAAAACCTATTTCTTGACTTCACAGTTATTTCTTTAAAGTAAAAGCGAATAAACGAATCTAAGATCGTTGAAACCAAAAAATTATTTTTTTTTTAAAGGAAATTCGGGGGTGGGTGAAAGTCATTTCAATTTTCAAATATTTTTTATCGACCGAATTAAGTAAATTAAATTCAAACATCCGTTTTTAAATCCGCAAAGAATTTTCAGAAACTGATTCATAGTTTCGAACGACATATTCCCAAAAATCACCTGTCTTCTAGCCTTCTCGTTGAGTATTCACTCTCGAACTCCGCTGCTTTAAATACAATTCCAATATTTTTATACTTATTTTGTTCGCTATACCTAGATACATTTAGAGATCATCTGAAAAATTGTTACCTACACTTATCTCTCAAGTGTATGAAAATAGATTACTGCAAGTATATGGTATAACAGACGACTGTCTACAATTACAATTTCGCATTATAACTGCAGTGTAATGCAAAATTTCTCGAATGTCTATCAGACAATTGTAGGTATCTGGTCAATGAGTAAAAAGGGCTCAAAACATTTGAATCGAATAAAAACACCAGATTTTAATGAATTCTTCAGTAATGATAAAATCATGTATCAAATCGTTAATCTTAGCGTAATGGTAGTAGAATCTACTCAGATTGATTTTTATTGCATAGTATAAGGGATTTCGTTTCATTCGTGTTCACTGCAATCGGCACGAATTACAATAATGGCGATTCGTAGAATCGTTTTTTTTTATAACATTTGATTTGGACACTGATGCCGATTCACCCATAAGTGGGACGCGTTAGTCAAGTTTTAAACTTTTTTCCAATTGTCGGTGTATTATTCGCGTGTGTGTGTTTCATATGTAACGCGCGTATGCAGTACCCTCTTCACCCGGGGTGTGAAGGGTGCATGGCACGCGGGCGCAGGGTCTTAGGGGGCCAACCGCCTTATACCTACACATACCATGCGTAATCATAATCAGTTTTAAATAATTACTTAACGCATATTCATTATATTTATGAAAATATAGACATCAATATTGTTTACAAAATACGCATGAGATGTAATATCATGTAGCTTTCGGCACATTCGCCTTGCGACTCGCGATGTGCAATCCAATTTAGATCTTATAAGTACAAACGAGCTTACAGCTACAAGTGAGCCTTTGACATGCGTCATCCGCTTTTTGACATATCGCCACCCGCTTAAAGCGAGTATCGAGTCACCAATACAATACAAATAAAACCGCTACCATTAAATTAGCGATAGTCGTAGTAAGTGACCGTACGTACAGTTTGGCATACTTCCTTATTTTATACTGAAGAAAAGTTATTCAATTCGTGTAGTGAAATGCTAATTTGTGCAAGGGGTTTGTGTAAAATTGTTGTTTTGTGGAAATTGATTTAACTTTGTCAAAGTAAGTCAGTTTTTTTTTAATTTAAAAATGTTAAGTGGTACGGTATCATTGCAGTGCAGAAATGAAGTAATAAGTTGTTAACAAACATCGTGATCTATTTCAAACGTATAAAATCATAATTACCTATGATCTGTGTGAGATATTTTATTGTGCTTCGTTTTTTATTTAATACATGGCCGAATTAGCGGGTGGTAAGAAGAAACTATCGGGTGCTCAAAATAGAAAAAAACAACTTGAGTAAGAAGAAAACATTAAAAAGCTTCTCCGATTGACTGTCTTTTTTGACCCGATAAGTTTATTTCGGTTCAGTTTAGAATAAAATCTGTGTTTTGTATTTTGGATTTCGATACCTTTGTTTCGGGTAATACTATGGTTGAATACCTAGAAAAAACATTTGTAATGAAACAATTTTAATAATTCGATGCTCTACTTCATGTCATTTTGAATTTCAGCGACATCTTCATCAACATCAACTGGACAATCAAAAGAGATACTTACTTCAGATGAGGCGCCTTCTTCAGAAGAGACACCTATTTCACGAAAGAGGACGCCTGCTCCAAAAGACACAATCCTTCCCAGTACTTTGCCTACTCCAAATGAATCGCGACCTCTGAATTTTCATCGGATGCACGATCTTCTGAAGATATCGCGAATGACCCTGCTCTCTGGCCACAAATAATACCCCATAAATTAGGATTATTTATAAAAAAAAAAAATGGACCAGTTCGGGTTAAAATATCTGCATATCCTTTTGATAGCAATAATAGGTCGTATAACGATACATATTACAGTAAAGTTACAAAATAACGAAATTATTTGCCGTGATTGGCTTGTTTATTCAAAATCTACAGATTCTGTATTCTATTTTCTCTGTAAGCCTTTCAATATTAATAGCACTGCATTTAATGGTCAAACTGGTTTTAGAGACTGGAGGCATTTATCGAGAAATTCAGAAAGACGTAAAAAGAGTTCAGGCCACATACTTTTGAAAAAAAAAAAATATTGAGATCTAGGAAATGACTTAGCAAACGGTTAAACAGTAAACTCTGTTAATCAAGCTCAAAAAGCATGCGAGAAAAAGAGTTGGACGACAGTTTTGGAGAGGATAGGTATTCGAAATCATAAAATTCTTAGCTGTTCAAAATTTAGCTTTTAGAGGATCTACTAAAAAATTAATCGACTCAAATAACGGAAATGTTCTAAAATTAGTAGAATGTATTTCTTACTTTGATAATATACGATCAGAACATATTGCTTCAATTCAAAGTGCTCAGCATCGCATGCCCCATTACCTTGACCATAATATTCAATATAAATTGATTAATTTATTTTCTGAAAAAATTAGAACTACTATAGTTGATCTTTAAGAACAATCTAAATACTATTCTGTATCTAGACTGCACACCTAATATCTCACACAAAGAATAACTTATTGTTATTGAAAGGTTTGTTTATTTTAACCTGTCAACAAAAATTGCTGAAGTGAGGAAACATTTTTTAGGTTTTTTGCCTGTAACTGATACTACTGGACAAGGTTTAGCAACTTGTTTATTAAATTTATTGAAATCATGCAATATTGAACCAGAAGATTTACGAGGCCAAGGATTTGATAATGGGGCAAACATAAGAGGAAAAAATATTGGACACGAATCCTCGTGCGTTTAACGTTCCGTTTGACGCTTACACGCTTAATTTGGTAGTGAATGATGCCGCTAAAAGTGCATTGGCAACATCAAACTTTTTTTCTATCGTTCATAAAATATATATATTTTTTCGGCATTAACTTCACGTTGGGATATCATTACGAACTAGATACCTACTTTGACATCAAAACCTTTTTCAATATACGGTGGCAAAGTCACAGTCTAAAACCTCTTTGCTTTGATATGGATAAAATTTACGATACATTATACTCTATTTTTATCATTGATAAGTACGTCAGTGACGCAAGAAACATGGCGAGTTCTTCAATGTTAGAACTGAAGACTTATAAATTCGTATATTCAGTTGTAATATGGTACAACATTTTAGCAAAAATTAATACTGTAAGAGCGGTCAAACGATCGATCTGCCTAACAAACGATTTAAGCGCATACCGCACAGACATTGCATTTGAACAGTTGCTACTTGATTCAACATTGATTGCTGAAGATATAGAATGTGAATCTGAATTCACCGAAACTGTTTGTCCACGTCCCCGAAAAAGACATTTTAATTACGAGGCTGTAGATGAGCCTAAAAAACAAAATTTAAAGTAAATCTTTATTTTTTGCTACTCGACACCGCGATCTAGCAATTGAATGAAAGATTCGATTTATTAACAGAACATAACGACAAGTATTCATTTTTTCGAAAAATCGACAATTGGAGGGCATTGGAGGGAGATCAAGAAAAGCACAATGTCTAAACTGAGAAGAAAAGTTATCACGTTCAAATAGATCGGATATTGACAGGGAAGATCTATTTAATGAGTCCTTTTTGAAATCAAAATGAGTAAAAAACTACTTACGATCAACCATGACACAAGATAGATCGACAAATTTGGCCATAATAAGTATCGAATCGAAAGTAGGTTCCAAAACAGACGATATCATAAAAAAGTTTTGCCAACTTAAGAGCCAGAAAATTTAAATTTGATATTTGAAAATGTATATGATTTTATTGTAGAATAAATTAAATAATTAAATTAAAAAAATGGAACACAAAAATTAAGTTTTATTTTTATATTTTTGCTGGCAAGGGGGGCGCAGACTAAATTTCGGACCACGGCGCCCAATACGGTCAAGACGACCCTGCGTGTATGCCTGAACAGTGAGACAAAAAACGAGCACGCCGGTTAAAGGCCAGTAGAGCTGTCTTGACCGCAGGCGTGATCATTCGTGTAGTGCTGTTACTGTACAGGCACCACGTGACTGTATTTCTTACTTTTATATCCATTGTACTACATTATAAATAAAAATTGTATATCTGTGAAGTGTCTTATTTCATATACTAGTGAAAATTCATAACAATTGGCGACGAGTAATCTCGAACCATGTATGCGTCAAAAAGACTAATGTCTGATAAAGAATATACTGATTTTGTAGAAAGGACTAAAGGTAAAAATGAAGTATCGTCGTTATCAAAAGAAAACTTGTGTATTCGTTTAACAACTGTTGATGTAGCGTCTAAAACAAAACACTTTACCGAAAGGTAGAAAAAAAAATTTACCAATTATCTCAACTTGCTTAAGGAAATATAAGTAATAGCTCAAGAGAAATAGCAAAAATTGAGTCGAAAATCAAGCTGGAATTTAAGCTGGGCAAGGATGACTGAGAAACGTTTATGGAACGGTTGGAATTATATTTGACAGTTAATCACATATGGGACAATAAATGGAGAGCAGCCATTTTTTTGAAGAAAAGGAAGTGCAGATAAATACAAGCCTACAAGGAATTTGTGTCACCCGACTACACGAGAGGACAAGGAGTTCGACGAAGTTGTGGAAATCAAATCAGGACATATGTATCCAAAAACTTCTGAGTCCATGGAAAGGTGTGAATTTTACGCGGCGAAACAAGCTGCAATAGAGACGACGATGAAGTTGGCTGCAGGTTGTCGAAATCCAGAGACGAATAGGGGCCCGTAGCCCCCGATCCGAAAATTCCTAATCTTATGTTCTGGCACGTGTTAATTAGCGTGAATAGTCGAGTAAATATAGAACTTTGCGAAAAAATGTAAAATAGGGTCATGTGCTCACGAAAAACAATGCAATTTGTTGATTTTCGAGGGTAAAACTCCGCATTTCAACATAAAACTCATACCGCTCTTTTGGGGGTCAAACGAGGAACATTTGTGAATTGTGTCATATTTTTCATACGTTTCTCGTTAGCCAGCCGCAGCTTGGACCGTGGGAAATTTAACTCTTTTATTAGCATTGGGTTTCCATAAACACGTTTATTGTGTTTCGGGGCTAAAACTTGCCGTTCCAACATGAAACTCGTACCTCCATTTTGGGAGTAAGTCGAGGAACATTTTCGATCTTTTATACATTTTTATGGCTCCTATTGTTTTCTATTTTCAATTTTCCTACGTTTCGAATTTTTTATTCGGTAATATCATATTATCATATCGAATCTTGGTATATTATGGGCATTTTGTCTATTCAACTAATTTTCATATCTGTCTGTGAATATTGAAAATATTATGTATCTATGTAATCGATAATTTTTCTAATTGTTTCTTGGCTTTGTATATTTCTTTTTTTTTCAAATTTCCTTCATATGTCAGCTTTATAGTGAAATAATATCCGTCAATCACGCAAACCTCTTTTATGTATCCATCAGTCTGTATTAACACGACCTATACTGCATTTTATCATTTTTTATTTGGCTTCAACTCCGCTATCTTTTTGCATTTTGTGAAAAAAGGTTTCTCGATTTTCTTCAAATTTTTTCGTCTGGCCGTGCATAAAATATGAACCTTGGAAGATTTCGCTTGTTTCTTTTAAATGCTCACAACAAAATATCAAGAGCTTTTGTACTAATTTTTTTTCGGAATTTTAGATAAGAATGTTGTTTTTGAACCTATTTGTATGCTTTGTTTTTGTCCAAAAAATTCCTCAAAATACTGTTGTTTATTTCAAAAATTTTGAGCCTAGTGTTATCGTGGAAGAAACGATTTCTTGTATTTTTATTTTACATTTTTCAAATTGATTAAATTGATTTTTTTCCTTAAAAAATCTAAAATTGCGTTCAGTATCTCTCTTTTATATATAGTTCACATGTTTTGATGATAAAAATTTGTTGCAAGAGTGTAGCGCCTAATGTGTTTATGTTCCTGAATGTGCATACTACGCTCATCTATAACAGATTCTTCCCCACTTCTATACACTCGGTGCAAGCCGCCGCTCAGTCTGTTCTCTCACTGGTGTCTTCAAAGACAGTTAATAAACGCAGCGTTACTATATTATAGGTCGACCGTTTCTTTTGTCCATGGTCCTTGCCTGAACCAAAATCCCAACATTTATATTTGTTGATAGACAGTTTTATCTTAAAGGGAAAAGAATTTATGTCATCGATTCAAAGAGGTTGATATAAGTAAAATGGAAGAAAGAATAAGAAAAATTGCTAGTGATGGTAATTGTATGTCAACGGCAATGTCGCACTACCTGTTCAATACAAAAGAGAAACATACACAAGTAAGTGAATGTATCGTTTTTTGCGTTTTATTAAATTGGCGAGAATACGAAGATCCTATCGTCGGTGATGAATCACATCGAGTCAGAACAGTACATTCTCTCAATAAGCTTGC
Organism: Neodiprion pinetum; assembly: GCF_021155775.2. NCBI lineage: Eukaryota > Metazoa > Arthropoda > Insecta > Hymenoptera > Diprionidae > Neodiprion > Neodiprion pinetum. The sequence goes on along the minus strand of NC_060238.1, from coordinate 12,320,657 downwards.
ACCAGCATAAGAGGAGAAGCGATTTTTCATGAATCGGAGGCCCCCCACCAGTTATCATGGCACGAGCGTCGCAAACTCTGTCGGTAGGTAGAGCCAGCTCAGCACACAGGCACTAGCCAGTGATGCCGTCGAGACTAGAAAAATCTAAATTTCTCGTCTCGTCTCGAATCTTGTCGAGAGCTTTGAGAATTTCGTGAGATGTTTCGAGTCTCGAGAGTTGAAAAACAAAAGAATTGGGAATCAGAATTAGGTATTAGGAGCACTTGGATACTTATTTGTTAGACACACGCACACACACACATATACATATATTATCCTATACAAATTACACATAGTCCATGTGGTTTCGTTATATCAAGGACCTCGAGTTTCTGGAGAAAGAGGATTGGATATATCTCATATATGGTTAAATTGATGGAAAAAATGTTAGTACTATACATCACATATATTTCATTATGGTTTTATATTATGGTGTGAATGAAATAGCCTGCTTCTAATTGAATATGTATTTAGTAACTTGAAGAAATGTAGAACAATTTTTGATCGTTTTTAAAAAATATTGTTTACAGAAATAAGTTTTTGTGAATGTTGGATCTTAGGCTGCATGACATCCATCCGTTGATGCACAAAATATTTCTCGCCGATTGATTGTTCAGCCGGTTTCTGTGTTTCCTGATGACTAATCCCGCTTTCGAAAACAGCCATTTAGCCGGGATAGTGATGCTGTTGAGACGAGACGAGAAAGCTTTGATATTTCTCAAAGACGAGACGAGAATTTCGATCCTCGAGACAAGAAATTTCTTGTCTCGTTTCTCGTCTCGTCGAAAATTTCTTGTCTCAACGGCACTAGACCTAATTCACCGTAGAGGAAAGCGACCAGCGAATGTAGTTGCCGCACAGTGGTTCAAAACAGGATGAGTTATTTCAAAAATGTCTAAACGACGGCCATCTGTGCCGAATCGGAAGTTTTTGTATAAAAAGTATAAACGGTTGGCGAATATACAAAAGATTCTCGGAAGTCGTTTTCTTAGCCTCAACCCCATTTTTGAATAAATGGCAGCTTGAATTAACCCTGAAATAAACTTGATTTAGAAATTGTTAAATTCTGACCTCACATTCCTGATGAGCAACGAAAGAACCCACTAGTAACAAGGTTCAGGCAAGAACATCAAGTAAAAAAATGTGTGACTCAAAGGGTTAATCCATATTGCAATTTTTTCGAAAATGGAGTCGAGGTGACGGAAAATAAATTTTTTATTTTAAAAAACGGCCGCCGACAATCTGTTACAAGTTTGCCAACCTTTTTTTTTTGTAAACTTTCTATCCGCGCGGATGTCCGTTCTCTAGCCATTTTAAATCAACTTACCCCATTTTGAACCATTAATGCCGCTACGGGGTGCTAACAGTCATTTGGTCCTGTTTATAGTGCGCTTTCTAACATTGAGTTGTTACTTTCGTTACTTATGTGTCTTTTATTGACAGTCACTAATATTATCCCACTAAAATAGAAGCACAGCGGAAATTTTTAGTATGTGCGTGGCCATCATTACTTTTGTTATCAATCATGAACACTAATATACTAAAATAAAAAGAGATTGGAAAATTTGAGTACAGTGGGCGCCAGATAAATGGCCATTTAGTATGAGGCCATGCGAGCGAGTACCCTCCACGCGCACGGTCACACACACAAATGCAGTACCCCCCACCTCAGCGTGCCCATCTCTCACTGGGCTGCACTATCACTCCCCACCGCGCATGGCTCTCGCTTTTGACGCCAGCAGTGGGAGCGATTAGCAGCTAGCTATTTCGGAGAATTTTCCTTTTCTCGAGTTTTGCGGCAGGGCCATATATCTACCGTCCACTGTATTTGCGTAAATTATGCAGCGGTATACAGTACCTGGTTGTACACGGGATACGACTCCAATTACGAAAAACTACATTTTATAGCGGTCCCTAAAAATAAGGTCGCCAGGATTTGTGGAACGGTGTGATAAGACGCCGGAGTCAAAGTGTGAAAGCTGGTAAAACAGTGTGCTACAAACATTTCGTAGAAAGCGACGTTCTGCAGCAGCGTAAGCTATTGGCTCCGGATGATACTGTTTTTGGTACGGTGGAAAGAACAATCGATCTGTTATTTTCTAAAAGTCTGATGTGGGTCAAGATTGTGATTATGGTTTTTAGATTTTCAGTCTTCTTACAAGGTTTCTTCTAGACAGGTGATTGCTGGGGTTTCTCAATTTCCATGGACAGAAAGTTTCCATACATATGTTTCTGCGGGAAGTGATAAAAAAAAAAAATAATCTATGAAAAAAACATCTAAGTGTACTAAGACCTAATGTGTATAGAATCCGGAAATGAACGTAATGAATGTCATATAAGAAGTTTAAATAATTGATTCTTTCATCATGCCAACTTCACCATAATGATTTACATTGAATAATTCAATTCATGATACATGGCTTTTCGAACCGATCGAAACTGACGCAACCTGACTGGACAAAACTACTACTAGCACCGCGCGATAGTGAGTAACAGTTTACGGCCGGCTAATACCGATGAATGCCAGGGGGTTAAGCCGGCCTCTCATGTACGTGTGGATACATTGTTTACATCAGTCAGACTCATTTTATTCTATTTTAGCCTGGAAAAATGTTTGTGTGCCAGTATTTTATTGTCAAATCCATTTTTTTTTCTACATAATTGCTTATGTAAACGTTGTACGTGGAATATTTTGTGTTTCAATGGAAATAAGTTTGTTTATGTGTACCCATGTAAGGATTCGTCGGTTGGGGTCCATGAATGACATAATGCTTATTCAGCATTTTTTTTGAATTATGTGATGTTTCGGCGGGCCCTGCCTACTATCTTCTGGCTTCGTTATCAACAATCAAAAAACAAAATACATAATTATAAAAGCATTAACCGTAGTTGCTACACCTATAGCGGCTTAGACCGCATGCTTTTTATTGAAGGTTATGTTCAAATTGCACATGTTTCATGTGGGATTCAGTGGGGAATAATAGTTGCTATGGAAAAAAGAATTTATTAAAGTTCAAGGTAAACTTTTGGGTTACAGGTTTTCCGATCGTTTTTACACTCTTCTTATCTTCGGACCTGTCTCTGCTCTGGTGTCACCCTCTGACGGCCTCTTTTTGCAACCGCGGGATATTTAAAATTTTGAATATTTCCACTGTTCGGCCATCTTGGTTATGCATCGTCCTGGATGTCTGATTCGTCGCTGGTAAGGACTTCATCGTGAGAGTGTCGCCACATCTTCATGTAATCGGCGGCGGCTCGAGTATTATTTAGCCCTTCGTGTTCTCCGATCTTCTGTACGATATATCGGTCATTGCGCATTACCGTTGTTACCTTGTATGGCCCCAAGTACTTAGGGAATAATTTCAGTCCGGGGCCAAATTGGGTGCGTTTGACAGCTACGAGGTGGCCGTCGTGATACTTGCATGCTTCTCTTCTTCTTGCGTTATACGTTTTGCGGTTTTCAGCTTGAATCTTTTGTATATGCTGCTTGGCGGCATCTCTTAGCTGGTCTCGGTTTGTTTAAAACAGGATGAGATTCTCTTCTTCGATAATTTTTCGGAATTAGAGATCGTTCTTCAAGCGCATAGTCTGTTCGACCAGCAGCTCAAATGGCGGTGTACCAATACTTCGGTTTAGCGTAGAGTTGAGATACTGCTGCGTCGTAAGCAGTAAGGACAACTTCGTTAGGATCGGGATTATTGTTCGGTTTGTGCGTTCTATTTGTCCGTTGCTGCGTGGTACTCCTGAGGTTGTTAGGACATGTTGAATACTCTCTTCTTTACAGTAGTCTTCGACAGCGTGTGATGTAAACGCCGTTCCTCGGTCAGATATAATTCTTTGGGGGTTTCCAAAGATCGCTGCCTGCTTACGCAAGTGACTCAGGACTTCGTCTGCTCCGGTAGTCTTCGTTGGGTAAAGCCAAGAAAATTTTGTGAAGGCATCAGTCACAAAAAAATGTGATTCTATGTCTCAAGTGTCGAGGGCAATGGTCCTAGGTGGTCGACATGATAAGTGTCAAGTGGGTGTTAGCCCTTATTGATTGCGTTTAGGTATCCTTCTTGTTTACCTTGCTAGCGCTCGGCAAGAATGCATTTCATGCAGTTTCTGATCACTTGTTCGACCTTGGGTCTCATTTTCGTGAACCAGTAGTCCCGTTCCAGTAAAGTATCTATCGTTTGGACCGCAAAGTGTCCTCTGCCATGGGCTTGCTTGATAACATCCACTTGCATCCGTTTTGGAACGACTACTAGGAATTCGTCGTCTATCTCCTTGTAAAGGATACCGTTTCTGACGACATATCTGTCTAGTTTGTCGTTTTCATCTTCATGAAAAAATTTCTTCAGTTCATCATCTGCTAACTGTGCTTTTCTTAGGCTTGCTATTAGCCCCTCTCTTTCTTCTTCGACCAGGGAGACTTCCGGAAGAGCGTTCCTGCTCAAGGCGTCGACTTGTCTCATGTTCTTGCCGGGTCTGTGTTCGACTTTGCACTAGAACTCTTCCAACAGAAGAGCCCATCTGGCTACTCGTACACATGAGTCCTTTCTATTCATGGTTTTGTAAAAGGCTTCATAGTCAGTTACAATGTTAAATAAGATGCTGAGTAAGTAGATCCGAAATTTCTTTGATGTCTTGACTACAGCTATGACTTCGAGTTCATAACTGCTGTAATTTTCTTCAGCCGGGGTTGTCTTCCAACTGGCGTAGAATACCGGGTGGAGTGCGTTGTCTTGGTCGTCTCGTTGCAGTGATATGGCACCATAGCCATACTTCGAAGCGACGGTGTGAAGTTCGGTGTCAGCATTGACGCGATACAGTCTCAACACTGGTCTGCTGCTCAAAATCGTCTTCAATTGCTGGAATGCATCTTCCTGTTCTCTATCAAATCGAAAGGTGTCTCCATCACGTAGGATACTAGTCAGTGGCCTCGCGATGGAGGAATAAACCTGCAAGAAACTTACGGAAATATCCAGTCAGGCCTAGAAAAGACTGATGGGCTAGATGTGGCTAGCGTTTCGACTGAGCCGCGGGGAGTTGGTCCCTGCTAAAGTCAAAGATGAGACTTGTAGAATTTTATATTTAGACGTATGCTTGTTGATTCATTGATTATATATACATATATACAACAAAATTGAGGTTTTGGTTTCCAAATAATGGAAGGAACGGTGGTTGTTCACCTGTGTTGTGGTGAAGGCTGCAGCAAAGATGTGTGACTGCGAATCGGTGTAGTGACAGGTGGTGGTGTGTAGCAGCACTCAGGTGAACTTGGTGGTGTAGGAGGACGGCGAATCTCTGGTTGATTTAAAAACTGCTTGCTTTTGAAGAAGTAAAACGTACTGATATGGCTGCTTGGCTGCTGGTGTTACGTGGGGTAAGAGTGTACTAAGCGGTGGTAGTTAATGATTAATTGGATAATCAAAGATGCTCCCACGTAACGACAATGAATAAAAAATTAACACTAAGAAGGACCTCCCTTTCGATAAGCCGGTAATGTGGGTACATTGTTGTCGAGTCCTATACAGGTCTGTGAGAGTTGTTTAAATGGTTGAGGCTGATTTCTAATAATGGAAATGGAAAAAGATTCGCGTTTAAAATAAATGATTTGAAGTAATTAAACTGGTAAAAGATAAAGTATATTCTGTAACAATGAATGACGTTAATGACGTAGAACCCGAAAGGAACAATTTATAAAGTGTTTGAGTTTATACAACAGTGCACGCCGACAAACGAATTTATATTCAAATGCAGAGAAACTGCAGAATCACTAAATTTGACCGTTTGCGTGTTGAGCAAACCGTGTGTTATTCTATTCTAAACGATATTATTATTTGATACCAAGAACATCTATCCTGAACGATACTTATAACCAGCCGGTCGTGATTATTCGATATTTTATCCCTCTTTTTAGATTATCTTGAATTAATTATTAAGTGGGGCCGAGCTAAAGACTGGAGAATAACTCTCGGAATTCCCAAGGAAATTGTCTATAGCTGGACACCAATACCTGTTGCTGTTATTTCGAATTGTATTCAAATCTTGGAAACAATACGTTTCATCTAATTGGGGGTAGTAAAGCTAGCCACCAACTCTAGTCTTACTTTCAAATAGATATTACAATAGTAAATTTTGATTTAGAAAGGTGAAGACAAAAATTAGTTCGCTGTTGGAGATTAGCACTCGGATTAACCTATCTTTAGATTTGTTGTTGTGGTGACGAAATTGAGAGCCGTCGGATCGTGTCGGTCTGCGTCAGTAGTATACTAGAGCAGGGCCTCACCTCGAGTTCTTAAGGGTGAATGGATGATATCGGAAACGATGAACCCGGTCCCTCAGTCTTAATTATCAAAAGTTACTTTTCACAATAAATGTCCGAATGTTTCACTCGCGGTTTTGATATTTAATGGTGTGTATTATTATTATTGAAATGATTATTTTACGGAAGTAATAAAGTTCTTGATTTTTAGAGTAAATGCTTAATATTACCAGATTGGATTGAATCTGGGCTGAACTTGGTTTATTTAAGGAAAATGGAATATCATAAAAATGTCTATTCTTGAAGATTTAAAAAATAGTACAGAACAGGAAAGAATTTGGAAGGTAGGAGATAGTGAGTCTTTTGCAGCTAACACAATAACTGAATGCTCGGTTTTGACGAATTAGCGCGAGACTTCAGGCTGGTCACAATTAAAATTTTCCAACGCTACTCTTAGTCGAGAGAGCTAATCCGGGTTGACGTCCACGCACTTCGCGACTTGACAGACGAAAGACGTGTCTGCTTGGGCCAGAGGGTATTAATAGGGAAAAATCTGCAGTTGCAATAAGTTGCAACAGTAATTAGCCAATTAAGTGCGGGGGCGACCTCCCGGTGTCTAAATCTACACGGTCAGCGTTAGTTCGCGCCATTCGACGGTGTTCCGACGATTCTCAATCTCGTCACTTATACGTACAAGATGTTAACAGAAGGTATCTTAAGATAATTCTCACGCATTCATCCACACATCTTAACAAATAATCTATTTTAATTTGGTGGTTCCAAAGGTAGTGGTTTATCCTAATTATTGATGATAATTTTGACTTAAAAAGAGAGATATTCCCGGGCTGAGCGCCGCTGTTACTAGGTCAGTAATTTTATAGCGCGATTCCTGGTGTCAGCAAATAAGATACAATGTCAGCGGATGCCGAGGACTGTACGTGACCTTATTAGAATATGAGATTGTAATGAAATAATTAAAGAAATGAAATGAAATAGAATTTTGAAAAAGGAATTTTGAACGTACGCCAAGGCGGTACGTCGGGGCGTAATACTGGTCTGGATTATAGTAGATGTTCCAAGAATCAGTGAGACCGAAGCTGTGGTAGTAGGTATTCCAAGAATCAGTGAGACCGAAGCTGTGGTAGTGGGTATTCCAAGAATCAGTGACACCGAAGCTGTGGTACCGATGGCTGATTTCGTTGGTTTCATATCCCAGCCTCGGCTCAAACTTGTAAGCGGGAAACTCGGTGAGCCGATTGCGGGACGCGCGCTTGGCTGCGTGGGTGGCGTTAGCGGCACGCGTGACGTGGTGGTTGACGCTCGCGGCGGCGCGTGACTGGAAATTGAGCTCAGGGGCAGACGCATAAGTTTGCGGGCCCGCGCGTGAGCCAGGGTCGGAGTTAGTCGGAATTCACGAGTTGGTCGTGAACAACTGAACTGCTTCAACATTCGACGGTCTTGGAAAGCTTTTGACTGCAGCCGACTTTTGTACCGATGGAGGAATACTGCCCTCCTCAATAATGTGGCGGAGGAACAGTATATTTCCTCGTAGGAACTGGCATTTACTGCAGTTAATGCATAGTCCATGCTCACGTGCAACGTTCATTACTGTCTTTAATTTCTCTATTTCTTCGTCTTCGTCTTTGGATGGAATGATTACGTTGTCCATGTAGGTGAGTACATAGCCTTTTGCTGTCAGATCTCTGAAAATGGCGTTAATAGTCGTTGGAACACAGTTGGCGAATTGCAGAGCCCAAAGGGTGCTCGTAGGAACTCGTAGTGGCCATTAGGGACTACAAACGCTGTGTACTTCTGTGCATCTTGGTGTATTGGCACGTGAAAGAACCCATTTCTTAGGTCTAGTGCACTATACACCTTGGCTCCTTGCAGCTGGTCTAGTTGATCTTCCACAAGGGATAGCGGGTATCGGTCTTTGACGATCTTCTGGTTTAGCTTTCGAAAGTTAATGCATATTCTCGTAGCGCTATTCTTCTTCTTGACGAGAACGACTGGGCTAGCATACTCCGAATTAGTGATGCCGTCGAGACGAGACATTTCTCGGCGAGACGAGACGAGATCGAGAAATTTCTTGTTTCATCTCGAAAAACTCTCGTCTCGAAGTCTCGAGACGAGACGAGAAATTTTTCTCGACTGACGAGATTCTCGATCGAGATTCTCGACATCTCGAGATTTCTCGAATTTCTCGAGATTTCTCGGATCTTTCGAGATTTCTCGGATTTCTCGAGATTTCTCGGATTTCTCGAGATTTCTCGGGATTTTTTGTCAATTTCGAGATTCCTGGAATCTCTCAGTCTACGTTTGATTTTTAGGGCACCGAATGAGAAAAATAAATAGTAACTAGGCGAGGCCTTGCCTCGCGAGGCCCGCGAGCGTTCTCAATTAATCAGGTTGCAGGAGCTCGTGAAGACCCCGTAGCGCTTCGCTTCCCCGGCGGACTCGCGAGGCACGCACGGCGTCCCTCAAATTTTCATCGTTTTCGAGGATATTTCTGACGATTTTCGCAATCAAAGTTTTTACGTCGAACCGGCTCCGTGAAGAACGACTCTTGGATGTTTCTGGACCTCGTCGGCACCTTCTTTTCGTGTTGTTGAACACTGAAAAAGCGATCAAGTGAGTCCTTCGTTTTTCACCGGGCGTGCGACGCCATTACCAAGCCAATTATTCCCTTTTCGTCCCACTGATCAAGAAATCCCCGTTGTCTGTCTCTTCTCGAATTAATCATTCGAGAAAGAGTTTTTCGTCGGTCAATTCGACGTGACGAGTGTTGAGCCGCGAGTCGTTTCCCCAAAAATCCCTTCGAAGTCATTGAGCTCTTTTTTTTGAGAATTGAGAACCCCCTTGTTTTGGAGCCGATAAGTTATCGAGCCATTAGATCATAGTTTCAACCCCTTTCTTAGTGTTTTTGTTGAGCCCTGTCGTCGATTAACAGCCCTGTGTCTCTTTCCATATCGAAATTGCCCCGGTTTTTGTGTGTTTTGCGATGCTGGCGAGCGAGAACTTTGTTTCGTTCGATCAATCGGGTCTCGCCGGGGAAACCCGATTCGAACGTCCGCGTGGTTCGCTCGGCCGCGAGGCTCGCTCACCCGGTGTTCCCTCTTTGTCATCACGTATTAAATTATCGCTGTTAAATTGTTTATTGTTGTTTTCTTTGATCTTTTAAGTCCATTTTGAAACGGTTGCTGGACCGTCTGATCGTGGGATTTCCATAATTACTATTTTTTCGATTTTTGAAAATGATTTTTTTTTTCATAAATCATTATGAATACCCATTTTTGTTACTGTATAGTATTTTTTTGGATACTCGGATTTTATTTCAACACTTTTTGCTTCCTTATAGGGGAAGCTATGTGACGGTGAAAATAGTTTTTTCCAGTTGCCAACGCCAATATGTTTAAAATGTCCTAAAACGTCGAAAAATCATGTCTAAAAATATGTCCGGGTGTGTGTGTGTGTGTTTTTTTTTTAAATTATTGCTAACAGGTTTTTAAAATTAGCGATTATTATTATAGATCCGACTATAAAGTGGTGGACTCTCGTGAAAGATGAAGCGTTCCAACATAGTGGAGATTTCTAGCCACGGCAAAAAGAAAAACAAACGCCAACACGCTTCAATCAGATCCAATGAAAGTGAAGAAGATGATTTGACGACCGGTGAACTTGAAAAAAATTCTGGCGACGTCGGGCAGCTGGAAATCACAGTGACTCAAAATTTACCGTATACTTCATCGAATAAAGATAATTGTATTGTACAGACAACGTCCAAAACACAGCAAAAATACTTTGCATTTTTTGAAGTGTGCTCGGTCGATGAAGAAAAATATGGAAAGTGCTTACTGTGTCTCAAGTCCGGAATTGATCGTCGAATTAAAATGAAGAATTCGAATACTTTTGGGCTTCAAAGACATTTGCGAAATGCACATGATGGCGATTCATCAGTGAAAAACTTTGTCGATCCCAGCACACCATCTGCTACTCGGCAAAAAGATACAAGGACATTCGAGCAAAGAATTGTCGAATGGATGGCAATTAAGTATTTACCGTTTTCGTTTTTCGATGACAATACCACTCAAGACTTTTTCACTTTCCTTAATGGAAACTTTGCATATCCGAAATGGACGAGTTTACAAGAAAAAGTCATCAATCACTTCGTGATCATGAGAGGAGCTGTTTTTAAAGTAGTGAAGAAAGTTGATTCAAAATTTTCTTTGACAGTCGATGGATGGACATCGATCGCTAATCGATCGTATTACGGCATAACGATGCATTACATCGATAATGACTGGAAATTGCAATCTCTACCGCTGGATTTTATTCCATCGAATGGAGCTCACACAGGCAGGGATATGGCTAATCTCGTGCTCGATGTGTTAGAGGAGTTCAAGATTAAATCAAAAATTCAAGGCATCACTCTCGACAATGCGGCTGCAAATACATCGTTCATAGCCGAACTCTCCGATCTCTTATGTCGGGAAGGCATCGAATTCGACGCGAGTGATTCACACTTCCGTTTTTTCGCTCACATTTTGAATTTGGGAGTACAAGATACATTGAACGCTCTGAATCCGAAACACCCAGATTTCGAGTTGTCTACCGATATTGGCAGCTCTGACGAAGAGACCGTATTATCTGTATGGGAACAATCGAAAGAAACGAATGTCATTAATGAATTGAGAAAACTTCTTGCAAAACTGAAAAGGTCTGAGCAGTGGATGAGTAAATTGCACGCATATTGTGACGCCGCCAACGAAAAAAAAATAGCGATAACGATGGACGTGTCAACTCGATGGAATTCGACTTACGTAATGTTGCGAACAGGACTGAGTGTCAAGTCGGCTCTTAACGCACTTATGCACAACTATGGAGAACTTCGCGAGTTGATAATCAACCCTGAAGAATGGGAAATCATCGAAGCTGTGTGCGCGTATTTAAAACCATTCGATCATCTGTCGACGGTTCTCGGTGGTCAAACGTACATTACGTTGCCATTGGTAATTGTGGGGTTCAATATGCTTCTTGACAAAATCGAGACGGTAACTCACCAACTTGATGCGAAGCCATCGCGAAGTTGCGTCGACGAGGAATTTATCGAAGCTTTCCAAGCTAGAAGAGATAAGATGCTCAAACACTACAAGAAAACGAATTGGATATATGGAGTTGTTCTCATCCTCGATTCTCGGCACAAAGTTGGAACGTTTCAACTCACATCTTGGGGTCGTGACATAGAAAAGGCATCAATGGCTAAGATTCAAAAAATTTTTCGCGAACAATATTGGGCAAATTCCACCGTCGAGATGATAGCATCTCAGGGTAAAAGTTTATCGGATCAAGGAAGCCAGGGATCCTTCGATTTATATGAACTTTATGAGGCCTCCACGCAGATTTTTCACGAAGACTGTAGTGAACCACAGCGAGAATTCGAGCGCTATTGCAAACTCAAACGGGCGAGTCGGAACGAAAATATTTTGGAGTGGTGGCGAGACAATTCAAATTCATTTCCGAATTTGGCGAAAATGGCGCGAGATTTCTTAAGCATCCCGGCGACAAGCGTTCCGGCTGAACGTTTGTTTTCGAAGGCCGGTTTGATCCTAAGGAAACACCGAAATAATATGTCCAATGAATCAGCGAGAAGTCTGCTGTGTTTAAACGGATGGCTGACGTGCAGCCTCAAATCAGCGATTCAAAAAAATCTTAACCCGTCCGAACAATAAAAGTGCATTAGAAAGCGTTTTATTTGTATTTAAATTATTCCAGCCCAATCCATGCCCAAGCCCAAGGGCGCCGAGATTATCAAGAATTTCGAAAGTCTCGAAATTCGAGACGAGAAATTTTTTCGAGACGAGAAATTTTTCTCGAAATTCGGGACGAGAAATATTTCTTGAAATTCGAGACGAGAAATATTTCTCGAAATTTTTTCGAGACGAGAAATCCGAAATTCTCGTCTCGTCTCGCTCGACGGCATCACTACTCCGAATTGCTCGGACGGATTATGCCCTCGTCCAACCACTCCTGAATTTGCCTATTAACTTCCTTCTTTACATTCCAGGATAATCTTTTCGGTTGTTAATAGGCAGGAATGTCGTCTTTCAAATAATGTTCATCTTAATATTCGTGGGCTACCTTTTGAGGGCTGGTATTCGTTGATAAGTGCCTGTATTTTGTTTCGCAAATCCTGGTTCTTCACATGTGATATGACAACATGATTGAATTCGTCACTAATGCTGATCCACAGTACTTCTGGCAGCTGCCGATCGTTCTGCGCTTCTGATTCTGTTTTGGAAACTCTGGTGACTGTACTGCCCTTGAAGGTCACATCTGCTTTTCTCATGAAATCTGCGCCTAAAAGGAGTTTATAATTTAAATATTTGGCAGGTACTACGTGTATCACAACTTGGTAGGCTTGATTATCTACTAAAATATCTGCGTCGAAGCTCCCCAGCGTAGAGCTATTATCTAGTCCCACGCTTCGGAATCGTATGCTTTCATTCTGCAGTCTTGGTGCTCCCATCCGTACATCTTTGTCAGATTGCATCAGCGTCAGATCACTTCCTGAATAGATGAGAGCATCCATCATATGGTTTCCCCGGCGTACTTCCTTGACTGGTTTTCTTGACGGATAGGCCTCGGCGGCGTCACAGCTCTTGGTTGGCTGGCTGGTAGCTTTGGGGTTAGTACATTTTGCTGATACATGGCCATATTCGTTACAATTAAAGCATTTGGTACCTCTACTTTTGTTTGGGCAGTCAGGTCCCACGTTCCGCAGTTGAAACAGCGTCTGATTTCTGCATTCGTATTCGTATTCGTGGTTGTCTTTCGTTTTACTTGAGTGGGTTTCGTTTTATTATCAGCTTTAGAGTTCTCCTTCATCTTTCCCTACACCAGAAGCTTCTTGCGTAGCTCCTTGATGTTTCTGGCCCCGTATAAGATTACCTTATTCGCCTCATCATCTCGTATTACGTCAACGATATATCAAATAACGGACTCTGTTTCCAGATAAGCTCGTGACGCAGTTTCCAACATGTTGTAGACATATTCTTGGTAGGTTTCATCAGTTGCTTTTGTCCTTTGTCATAATTCTTTGTGTACTTGGTGACTGCTAACTCTTGGAGCAAATTCAGCTATTAGGGCCTTCTTTAACTGTTTCCATGAGTTTGTACATCGCTCGTAGTTGACGAACAGTTTAGCTGAGCCCTTTAGTAATCTCTTCGCGTACATTACTTTTTGGATATCAGTCCACTCACATAGATCTGCCATCTCCTCGAAGTCTTTCATCCATCTTTTGACAGTTATTCCTTGGTTGCCGCTAAAGGGTAGCATTGATTCGTCTACATCTTTAAACCTCAGTATTGGCTTACGTCTTCGCGGTTCTTCGTGATGGTGGTGGCCGTGGCCGGCTGCTTCGTCGTCGTCTGTTTCATCGTCGTTCGCTTCATCGTCGTTTACTTCGTCGCCGTCTTTATCAACATCAAGAGCTATTGCCCGTTCTAGTCTGTTCACCAGTTCTTCTTTCGTACCTGACGTCTTTAGGCCTCGTGACCTCAGTTAATCTCGTATGTCGTCTCTCGTTGCGTTTGATGCTGAGTTTAGCGACTGCGTGCCGTTTTTCTCACTCATCTTATCGCCGTATCGTTGGGTAGTCGCGTTCGTTAATTAGGGCGTGTGTTGTTAACCTCACTTTTGCCTAGTTCACGCTCAACTGCTCGACTATCCCGGACGAGCCCCTATAAATGTGGGTTTCAGTTGGGAATAACAGTTGCTATGGAAAAATGAATTCACTAAAGTTCAAGGTAAAGTTTTCGGTTACAGGTTTTCCGATCGTTTTTACACTCTTCTTATCTTCGGACCTGTTTCTGTTCTGGTGTCACTCTCTGACGGCCTCTTTTTGCGACCGCGGGAAATTTAAAATTTGGAATATTCCCACATTCATTAAATTTGATAAACTATGGGTTTCTATTTGTTATTTTATACTTCATTTAATAATGGAACATACTGAAGGTTGGAATTGCCCTTATTTTCTCTTTTATTGAATAAAGCAGCTTTCACATATTAATCACGGGTTCTTTCTTTTGAGAGGGAATCCCGTTACCCGTAGGTAGCGCGTATGCGCGTAGAGTTCACATAGAGTGTGCGCACGCACGATTTACACACAGGGTTTATATGCATTGAAACACTGATACTTTCTCAACAACATTATTTGTACATTAGGGTAGTCCTTATTTGAGGTGTTGACGAATTTCGACAAGTGCGCCCCCTATACACGTTCGAAATGAATTTAAAAAAATGTGTGTGAAAACGGAGCGCTGTAGTCCAATTAGAAGACGTGCCTCTAAGCTCGTTTTGTTTCTCATTTGAATAACATGGGATTTTCAGACTACTGCAGTCATTATGTTTTTGAGTTGTCCCCAAGCACGCAAAAAATTCTTTTTCACATAAATCTGTTGTTCATGGGTACAATTACGCGTATATTTTTCCACAAATCGTTATCACAACCCTTACGCCCCCCATCCCCCTGATATTTTACATGACGGCAAATTGATCAACGTGAATACCTGTTTTTAGCCGCTTGGTGCTTGACAGTATTTCACCAATCGAAAGGCAGCCTTATTTGCGTCATAAGTTTGTAAAAAAAAGTAATGTTAAAAGTATTATAAGTAAAAACATCACGAGCTTAAAGGCACGTCTTCTGATTGGACTACAGCGCTCCGTTTTCGGACACATTTTTTTTTTATTTATTTCGAACGTGTCTAGGGGGCGCATTTGTCGAAATTCGCCAACACCCCAAATCAGGACCACCCTATTGTACATATTGACCAGACAAGGAAAGTTTATATTCTCAACATTTTTTTTTTAATTTTAACAGGTCAAGTGTGAAGTCAGAAGAGTTATGTGCACAAAAGAATTGATATTAACCTACTTAAAATGACGTTCCTAACGCTTAAACTGTTACATGTTCAGCGATCGAAGAGGAAGTGATTTCTTCAATCGATTTACAATATGGTAGACATTCAATTGATTTCGATATCAGTGGTTTTGTTTCCTGACCATAATATATGCCTAGAGTATTAAGGGAGCTTTCCAGTGTGAAATTTTCAAAAAATCGATTTTTTTTTTTTTGCTTTATCGAATAGTATACACTCTTCCGAACATTCCCTGAAATTTTCATGCCGAAATTCAGATTTTTTCGGTTACTGTACAGCATTTCTTGGAAGAAGGCAACGGAGCGCTACAGCTACCGCGTCGGCCGTTTGCCCGTGCGACCGTTATTTCTATTGTCTCGTTCCTACCTGCACGTACATGAACTTGGCTCGCCAATTGTCGAAAATGTGAATTCGGACTATTGCATAATTTGGCGTTAATTAGCCGTAAATTAGTCGCGCGACTTATTTTTTTGTCGCACTCAATTTTCAAAAAAAAAGCGGTTGGAGTGCTAAATTCTTGAAAATCAATCAATCACTGTGTGTGGCAACTAGACCCAAAGTACGTATTCTGCGGCAAGCAGATAGTAGAAATCGCTACGCAGTGTGCTGTGTGCACCTTCAATGAAGGTTATGACCCAATTTTAAAAATTTTGGAGACGATGGGATGCACGATAGGGCCGAGCGCCGCAGATTTCGCCGCTAAGTACAAGAATGCGCGCATCACCCAAGCAAACCGCCGGGCGTCCCTGGATAGCAAAGAGGCGAGGACAGCTCGTCGGACTGAACAATCCATTGAGCACGATCTTTTCGAAGAAGCAGAAGGGATATTGCATGGACCTGGCATCGCTGATTGACCGTAAGTAAACGATTTACCTAAAATTTCCTCACTTGAAACTTTGAACGCGTTTTTCTCGAAACAGCATTTTTCAAAACGGTGTCCAACTTGGAGGGCAGAGTTTTAAAGCTATCGAGTTGGATTTTTTACACAATATTCTTAACGTCATTGTTTATCGTGCTATGGAAGCTTTTTTTTTTTTTTTGACATCTTACTATTTTTTTGTAAAAAAAACTGCCAAAAAAAATGCTAAAATCGATACTTTTTTTTCAAACCGGCGCCATTTTTGCAAAAAAAAAAAAAAAGAAAAAAGCCTCCATAGCACGAAAGCCAATTATATACCGATCAATAATCTTTTTGTGTTTTTTGTTTCAGATCAAAATTGTGACCCCCAACGTGGACACCACATCCAAGTGCATTTTCTGCAACAATTGTTTCATCATTTTTATAGATATTGATTAATAAATAAATCGATCTTTAAAAAATTGTTTTGTATTCTTCAATAACCAATTAATATACAAAAAAAAACCAGACCGATTAGACTATTTTTTCTTTAAAAAAAAAATCGCGAAAAACAGCGATTTTTGGGGCTGTCACACTGGAAAGCTCCCTTAAGCGGTAACATTTGATAGGATCACAATGTGTTAGATCAAGTTCAGATGATGTTGGAGTATGAGCGGCTTAAATTTTGGATGTCGGTTCTTCTGTTGACAGTATCATTCTGTGATGTGTAAATCATTTCTTTGTTCACTCTTTTGTACCATTTGTTCTCTCTGTCAACTAATTGAGAATTATCAAACTTAAAGGTATGTTCATTGGTAAGTGAGTAAAACGCTAAAGCTGACCTGTCAGGATCTAAAGATTTAACATCGTATTAGTGATTTGAAATCTGTTTTTTTTTTTAATGTAAGATAGATATCTGGCCTATGTAGCATTTTTCGCAATTGTTGCAATCAATTTTATATACGATATCAGTTTGGTCTAGCGTCGCTGTTGGAGCTTTTAGAGGTGTGCAAAAGTTTACTCAATGTGTTGTTGATTTTATATGAGGTATCGATGTTAAATTTGTTTAGGGTTCTTTTAATTTGTTTTGATAGGCCTTGTACGTATGGAATTGTACCCAGACATTTTGGTCTTGTTTCTAAATTTATTTGAGTGATACTGTTGTAGTATTTATGTACTCTTTTTGTTTTGAAAAATGGCTATCCAATGAAAATGATCTATAACATATAAACGCAACGAGTACATAAATACTACAACAGCAACACTCAAATAAATTCAGAAAACAAACCAGAATGTCTGGGTTCAATTCCATACGTACAAGGCCTGTCACAACAAATTAAAAGAACACTAAACAAATTTAACATCGATAACTCATATCAAATCAACAACGCATTAAATAAACTTTTCACACCTCTGAAAGCTACAACTGCGACGCTAGACCAAACTAATATCGTATATAAAATTGATGGCAACAATTGCGAAAAATGCTACAGAGGCCAGTCATCTCAACATTAAAAAAAAACGGATTGCAAATCACTATACAATACGATGTTGAATCTTTAGATCCTGACAGGTTAGATTTAGCTTTTCACTCACTTACCAATGAACATACATACCTTTAATTTTGATAATGCTCAAATAGTTGACAAAGAGAACAAATGGTACAAAAGACTAATCAAAGAAATTGCGGTATCCGTGAGGTACCTGCGTATGTAGGCGAATGACTGATTGTATATACTACTACGCCGATGTATTGAGAGAGGGAGTGAGTCCGTCTCGAACCAGCAAACAAGACGCAACTAAATGAAGGCTCGCACTATTTACATCTTGAAACTCTCGTTCACCGACCCAATTCCCGCAACTCCTACAGAAATGATTCACATATCACAGAATGATACTGTCAACAGAAGAACTGACATCCAAAATTTTGAGTCGCTCATACTCTCACGTCATCTGAACTTAATCTAACACATTGTGATCCTTTCAAATGTTACCGCTTAATACTCGAGGCAAATATAATGATCAGCAAACAAAACCACTGATATCGAAATAAATTGAATGTCTACCATATTGTAAATCGATTAAGGAAATCACTTTTTCTTTGATCGCCGAACATGTAACAGCTTCAGCGTTTAGGAAGGTCATTTTAAGTGGGTTAATATTAATTTTTTTGTCTGTATAACTCTTTCCACTTCACACTTAACCTGTTAAAATCAAAAAGAATATTTTGAAGATGTAATCTTCCCTTTTCTACCAATATGTTCAAATAATGTAATGAGACATGTGCAATTTAAACTTAACCGCCAAAAAAAGCATGGCTCTAAGCCGCCATAAGTGTATTAACTACGGTTAATGCTTTTCTGATTATATATTTTGTTTTTCGATTCTTGAAACAGAAGCCAGAAGACGGCAGGCAGGGCCCGCCGAAACGTCGCATAATTCTAGCAAAATGCTGAATAGGCATTATGTCATTCATTGACCCCAACCGACGAATCCCTACATGGTTATCATTCCTTGGTCACGAACTTCAAATAATTTGTTTATCTGGTAATGAGAATGGCAGAACTATTGCATTTGCTGCGCGACCCTATTGAGAGAGTTGGACTTCAAAGATGAACTTGTGCCGAGGAGTGGGGGACAGTAACTGAGTACGAAAGCGAGGAAGCTGGCCTATTAGGCTACTGTACAATCTTCTGATTACGACAGGCGGTACACAATTGAAAGTGGGACTCATGCCGATGATTTTAAATTAACTGCAGTGGCAAAAGTTTTTAAAATATGTTTATTTGTGTACCGTACAAATTATCCAGTATCCAACGAATATGGATCATAAAATAGATAACCTGCGCTAAAATATTCAGGCAACGCTAAAAAAGGTCGGTTAGCGACGTTGTTAAAGCCACAGAATGAAGTAGCGGAACATGTAAATCGCTGCAATTGCTTTGTCAGATTCCGATTAACGTTGGTTTGGATAATTGGCAGATCATTGGGACTCATGCCAGTGTAGATTTACCAGTCGCAGAAAATTGAGGTCCTCAGAAGCAAGTAATGAGGGATATCCATCCAAAGCACGCAGGGCTGGAAGCCCCTAGTTTTCCAATGTAATCTCTTGGAAATGTGATACAAAAGAGCAGTAAGTATTTCAAGTTTTGGAGCGCGAAATGTGAAATAATTTCGTACATGCATCCAATACGTGAAGCATAGATTTGGACTAATCCAAATTTCGTAAAGTGTACTTTGACGAAGAAATGAAAAATTAATTCAAATCAGGACTTTAACACGAGGCGCAAAAACTCGAAGTCGTAATGCTAGTCACTGAGCCGCCGATCCGCTTGAGCACAATGCGCGCGAGCAGATTCACCATGCGACGTCGAAACTTCAACCAGTCTTTTTTCAGAAACGGTCGAGCGTTTACGGATAAATCGAAGCACGTATTTATTTATTTTGATCATTCTTTCATTCTGCGAAGTTTCGTGTAAATCCGTGGGTTACAATTGGAGGGCTCTCCTCGTGAGTTATGTAATTTGTTGTATTTCTGTCTGACCTCGTTGACTTAGTCAGTTAGCTCAAACTTAGTCGGCTGTGTACAATTAACCTGCAGCTGAAAGCATTATTATACACGTAGAGGAAGTATCGACAATGAAAATGTATCCCTGAGTACGTGAGACAGAAGGACGAGTAGGATTACATGCTTTCTCTTCCAACGAAAAAGCGTACCTTTAGTGATTAAGTGCTCTAAGCACTGAATTGGCGTAATCCAAATAATGTGTGTAGTTCTAGTGTTTTTATAGTTGTTGAGCCCAAATTTTCTTCGAACTTTCACGACTTTACGAACTGTTGAGAAAAAAACAATATTAGTACACACAATTATTGATACTGAAGCAGTAACAATTATTCTGTATCGAGTATTCACGGATTTGTAGCATGGTGATTTCATTAAAACGAATATTAAAATTGCCAATCAATATTGGAACTTAGTGAAATCTTGTAAAGGCCTAGGCTTACATTGGTAAAAGCGTTGACTGGAGAATACAAGGTACGTCAAAGCTCAGGTACCAAACCCCTGTGCTACGAGCGTGAGTGCTCGGAGAGTTAAACACAGTCGGCCAATCAGAGCTTGCTAGACAAAAAAGGGATGTAGTCCTACTACTCGTCTATACTGTGAATTTATGGTGAACTGGGTTGTCCGAGTGCATCAACACATGCACAGATTTTACACTAGTTAAACCAGCGCAACGCACGCCACAAGTTGTTGCCAAACTAAGGTTAACAAAGGTGTATCAGGATGCCCATAGCTCATCACCGGCGTGGCGGGGGTCACACAAAATGTTAGGAACCATTTCGTCATTGGGTTGATAGCAGTTCGTATCGCACACTGGGCTGCGATTACTCGTGCAAAATCCGCGCATGCGTATTTGAGCTTTCCTCTTCACCAGAAATTTACGGTGTGCCACGAACATAGGAAATATAGAGATGCAGATCAGAGTGCCAGTATAAGCGAGGGTTGTAGCTTACGCAGAAAGCCGGTTAGCCATTCTGGTAGGCTAACCTGAGAAGCGGAATTCGAAGAATATGACATAGAACATGAGCGCAAGTCCAAAAGGATAAAGATTGATTTGTTTACTCGATTCCGGCAAAGACTGCGGGTAAAAATAATGTCTTTCGCGAAATCAATACTAAAATAATTGTTGCACTAATAACGATGTACCGAGAAGAACAAGTTATTGGATTTAATTATTATTAATTGATCCAAATAATTCATGCGTTTGTATAGTCCTGAGAGCACGTTTATTCAAAGCGACAATTGATGTAGTTTTTAATTTAAAAAATCCATCCTTAGGAGCAATGGAATAGTACATTGTATACCAAGGAGGAGAAGTGGGACTTTTAACGCCGAGTACGATGACTCGTACTGAAAACATCCATCGAGGCATCAAAAGTTTTCTCCTTCACGGTGCATACAATACTTTATAAAACAAAATAATGTTTTCGAAGTTTTTCATGGAACGATTATCAATATTATACTAATATGATTCTGAGAGAGCCGATTTCTGATAGATCTCTGTCCGTGGCGGTTGGGTGCAGGGGTGAAGCCTCTGGAGAGGTCGAAGGGCGAAAAAAAAATAGAACTGAAATATCATTGAAGAAAAAAATTTATTATTGTTTTATTTATCGACACTGATAAATTGTGATCATTTTTAAAGGAATCAGTCTTTTATCATTCTATCGAATTTTGGTTAATAACAAAAGTGTAATTACTGAATACTACATTTTGTTTGTTTGGTGATATGTTTTTTCCTTCTGAATGTGATTGACAATGATTAACATCATTATTCTTATCTGATCCCGTTTGGGCGCAGGTAAAAGTTTCAACTTTTCGACGCTTCGGCGGTGGGGCATTGGTGCTATATTCTGTAGGACACCGATGTTATGTTACCAATTTTGGATTTATTTTTTATGGAAACTTCAATGTAATGTTTAGTAATATGGTACTCGAATTCCACCCGTCGTGGCGCCTTAAGGTCGTGATGTTTGCTCCACTGTCGGCGATCAGTGTAGCAGATGTTTGACAAAAGGAATGCCGTCTGTAGGCTTCTGCGCTTTTCAACTGTAGAGATGAAGTGCAATTTGCTTCGGCATATATGATAACTTATGTACCTCGATGACTTTTGTTGTACATTTGCCTTCCTTGTAATTCAAAAAGAATCAATGGTTTGATGAATTTTTTGGTTGTAATTCAACGTATTTCTGTACGATTTTAGCAAATTCTGCTACAATGACGAAGGTGCGATGTATTTTGGTTTTAGTGGTTGGAAGATTGACATAAGTCTCTAATTCATTACTTCGGTCAGCCTCACAGATTCCAAAAATAAGAATAGTTTGCAATATACCGTGGGTCCATGAGGAAAGTGCGCACGGCTACTCAATCAGGCGGTAACTGTCAGCCAATAAAATTCGAACGACTTGACGCACACACATAAGGTGCGCACTTTCCTCATAAACACACGGTATATGTACATTTAGTTATGTGAAAAAATTACACGTGAATATTGTAAACCAAATGTATTTTGAAATTACATTTGTTACGTGGGGGTGGGCGTGTGCTAGGCGGTGCTAGTTGATGATTAATAAATAATAAGAGATTCTCCCACGTAACGACAATGAATAAAAATTAAAACTAAGAGAGACTTACCTCTCGATAAGCCGGTAATGTGGATACGTTGTTGCCTAGTCCTATACAGATCTGTGATGCTTGTTTAAATGATCGAGGCTAATTTATAATAATGAAAATGGGAAAAGGTCGTCGTTGAAAATAAATGGTTTGAAATGATTTAACTGGTAAAAGATAAAGTATATTCTGTAACAATGAATGACGGTAATGACGTAGAAGCCGAAAGTAACGATTTATAAAGTGTTTGAGTTCACACAACAATCCACCCCGACGGACGAATTTATATTCAAATGCAAAGAAGCTGCAGAATCACTAAGTTTGACTGTTTGCGTGTTTGAGCAAATCGTGTGTTATTCTATTCTAAACGATATTATTATTTGATACCAAAGACATCTATCCTGAACGATTCTTATAACTAACCGGTCGTGATAATTTGATATTGTATCTCTCTTTTTAGATTATCTTGAATTTGAATTAACATGCAGTTGGTTACATCCGGCCGGCCAGCAAAAGCACACACCATGTAACTATTAGGTTGTCAATCATAATCAAGCTCTAATCATGAGGATCAATCTCGTTGATCAATAGGGTTGATCAGATGAAAACCTCAATTCACAAGAATATCTGAGGAAGCGCTTATGCGGATTGGTCAGACATAAGCGTATATAATTTATGTCAAGAATTTTAATTGCTTATAGCCTATAATAATTATGAAGTGGGGCCGCCCTGAAGACTGGAGAATAACTCTCGGAATTCCCAAAGGAATTGTCTGTAGCTGGACACCAATTTTTTGTTGTTGTTATTTCAAATTGTGTTTAAATCTTGGAAACAATACGTTTGATCTAATTGGGGTAGTGAAGCTAGCCACCAGCTCTAGTCTTACTTTTGAATGGATATTATGATAGTAAATTTTGATTAGAAAGGTGAAATTAAGAATTCGTTCGATGTTGGAGATTAGTACTCGGATTGACTTATCTTTAGACGTGTTGTTGTGGTGACGAAATTGAGAGCCGTCGGATCGTGTCGGTCTGCGTCAGTAGTATTCTGGAGCAGCGCCTCACCTCGAGTTCTTAAGGGTGGATGGATGATATTGGAAACGATGAACCTGGTCCCTCAGTCTTGATTGATTTCGATAGGTTGATTATCAAAAAGTTACTGTTCACAATAAATGTCCGAATGTTTCACTCGCGGTTTTGATATGAGATGGTTTGGATTATCATTATTTAAATGATTGTTTTACAAAAGTAATGAAGTTCTTGATCAATAAAGTAAATGCTCAATATTACCAGATCCGGATTAAATCTGGGCCGAACTTGGTTCAATTTGAGGAAAACGGAATATCATAAAAATGTGTATTCTCGAAGATATAAGAAATAGTAAAGAACAGGAAAGAATTTGGAAGGTAGGAGATAGCAAGTCTTTTCAAATCGCAAGATAATATGAATTCTCGAGTTGATGGATTAGCAAGATATTTTAGGCCGGTCACAACTAAGATTTTCTGAACACTACAATTACTCAATAAGGGCTGATACGGGTTGACGTCCACGTACTTCGCGACTTGATAGACGAAAGACATGGCTTCATGGGCCTGAGGGTCCAAGGAGTTGCAGTTGCAATAAGTTACAACGATAATTAGCCAACGAAGTGCGAGGGCGACCTTCGGGTGCCCAAATCTACACGGTCAGCGTTACTTCACGCTCTTCGATGGTGTTCCGACGATTCTCAATCTCGTTGCTTACACGTGTAAGATGTTGACGAAAAGTATCCTAATATAATTCCCACGCATTCATCCACACATCTTAACAGATAATCTATTTCAATGTGGTGGTTCCAAAGGTAGTGGTTCATGCTAATTATTGGTGATAATTTTGACTTAAACAGAGAGATATTTCTAGGCTGAGCGCTGCTAATGCTAATTCAGCAGTCTCTTGTCTCAGTTCTTGGTACCAGTTATAAGAAACAAAGTTGAACATTATGCTATGGATCGTTGCTGGTCTCTACGTGACTTTTGCCAGGAGGGGTGGAACTCGCCGGTCTAGGCAATACGATATTTTAATGTTATCTATGGCTGTAGCTTTCGTTACAGCGTCGAAAGCGAATTTTGAAAAACACTTCACGTATTGAGAGTCCTAGTTATATCGTGACTTCGAAAAAGGTACGCCCAAGCAATACGCCGGACGTAACACATTTGTTGCTAGATATTCGTTATCTGGAGCGTTCGTCAAAAATATTTTAATTTCTTTAGATGGAAGCAAATTTCAATTTTTACTGATGAATCCAGAAGAATGTTATTTTAGAAATGCTTTCAAGGTAAGATAACTGTCAATGTCAATATATTTTGTGATTTATATAGTCGCTTTCAGCATTGTCAATGACTCGTAATTTTTTGCTCAACTCACAGAAATACGCTATAACGATCGATTCGGAAGTCAATTTCGTTTTGTGTTTTTGCTTCAAATTCATAAACACAACGTACGTGGATTCGTACATTGCTATGATTTAAATGGCAATAAATCGGTTTGGGCAATTTCTACACGTTCTATCAGTTGGGGCGGCATGCCTTGCATCCACTCGTTGCTGTTTGTTTTCTTAATCTCGCCCAATTTTATTTTAATTTTTTTGTTTAACACACGGTTTAATATATAAGATCTTGGAGTACCGGATCGATAAACTGATAGTTTGGTCTGTTACGTGAAGTTATAACTAAGATTTTCCCGTCACTGTATTCTCGACGTAACATACCAACGAATGGCAGTACATTTGGAACAAAACTAATATACGGCATACATCAATGACCAGGAGCTCGAAGAAATGCGCATGCGCAAACTACAATTTTAAAGATGTTTAATTAAATAGAGATTGAGCGACATAACTGGAAGAAGTTACAGATTTCGTCGCAAGAGGCACAATTTGAGAAAGTTGCATGTGGTTTGTATATGAATGCACCTCAGTACACTACTATGTTAAGGGGGTATTCTAGTGTAGAGGCATGAATTTGAGGTGTTTTTTGAAGTGCTATAAACAAAAAACAAAAAATATTTTTACCATCCATTTTTTTATCAGGCGTTTATTATTATTTCACGATTACAAAAAAAAAAAAAACAAGTCAAAAAATACAAAATTGAAAGTGCTATGAGTTGTTGAAGTGGGGGGTACAAAAAAAATGGCGCGCCAATGTTGTCACGATTGCAAGCATTTTCAAAATCAGAAAAAAAAAAGATTATTAATCTACATAAACGCAGCTATCGTACTAACTAAAAAAAAGTCGAAAAAAAAATTTTTTTCGACAAATTACGGCTGTCCGAAAAAATAATACGTTTTTTTTTACTTTTTTGGACGTTTCTGAATTTTTTAAAAATAGTAAACATTATTATCTCGTTATAATAATAGTTCGTGCGATAGAGACATGTATTGAGAAGATTCTCACTAAATTTCAAGTAAATCGGTTCAATAGAACTTGAGAAATCATGTCAACCGTTTTGAAAAATGTAGTTTTGAGAAAAACGCGTTTAAAGTTTCGAGTAAAATTCGTTCCAGCCGAGCCAGTATTGAAGACGTGTCACTAAAATAGCTGTATCTCTGAAAATAATTGAAATTTTGACTTGTCCTTTTAAGGACACATTCTTGAAAGGTTAAGCTTTGAAAATATAAAAAAAAAAAATCGATTTTTTCAAATTTCTACACTAGAATACCCCCTTAAGCCATTTAAAATGGACCCAGTCGTCCGTGAGACGATATAAAAGAATAATATCCAATATTAAGCGAGAAAAAATGCACGAAAAATTGTGAATTCGAATATCTTAGGTGAATTGAAAAATTAACGATGGAGCCAGGAATCGAACCTGGTATCTAGAGATGCTTTGCCGGAGACTCTCTAGATACCAGGTTCGATTCCTGGCTCCGTCGTTAATTTTTCAATTCACCTAAAATATTCGAATTCACAATTTCTCCGACATAACTCACTAAGCTGCTCTTCTGGTTTGATATTCTTATCAAAGCATTACATGATTCCGTTACGGGCTGGATTTTTATTGGTTATTATTTATTCACGGAAAACCAAAATTCGCCACAATGAATTAACGCTCGTACAAGGACAGATTTCGCAAACACAAATTACGTTAGATGAACACAGACTCTTCCTCTCTTGGTTGAGCTTCTGAAATAAAACTTGTCACTTAACTTGAGTTGATCTGGATTATCTCAGGCTGTGTGGGCGGCTCTGCGTGTCCAGCAGAGACTGGATAAGAGATAAATTGCGAAATTGTCTCCATCTTCTGTAAAAGCACCCCATGTTGGAATAATGCGTTAGCAAGATCAGGTTCTCCTGCTGCGCTTGTACTTTCTCAATGTTTGTGAACAAAATCAGGATTAAACAGAAAGTATTTTATTAAATCCCGATGACATATAGGCGATACACATGTGAAGTTCTGCATTTCTCGTTGATAGACACAGGTAAACCTACTGATATGGACATTTGTCAAGGTACAATTGTGATGTGTGAACTCATAACTAAGCGAAGTGACTTAGCTACAAGTGATGTACGAGAGAAATGTATACTCAAGGAATCGCGTCTTTAACACCGGGGGTGAAAGTGCACCTCGGAGTGCGAAGCCTCGACGACTCGACGATTTGACGTTTTGACAGCGACGATTCCACAGCGACTGGTTTTATGGTTAAGCAACATTCAATATATCGACTGAACTCAGGAGGGTAGGAGACAGTGCCAAGTACCTCCATGAGTGGTTCGGCAGGGGTTGGAAAAAAAACCCAGAGACGCCTACGTCACATTCGTGAGGCCCTCGGCGTGGGACCATCAGCCTGCAGTACCTGGCAAGGCGTCTGGCGTCCACATGGCCGCCACAACCAGGGTAAGTCCGAGGTCCGGAATTTGTCGAACGTGTCCAGGCCTTGTCTCTTTGGCTAGACGTTGGACAAAACCTTTCCAGGCATGGTTTATTGTTGGAACAGTCGACATGCATTTTTTATGGCACTTGAAAGACCCGTAGGGTAAAACCTGGCTTGGGATTGCCGCCCCTCATGGTGTGGAAAATTTCATAAGTCAGTTCAGCGACATGTAAACCTTTATAACTATTGCTTGAGTATTTATATTGGGCTGGGTAGGACCGACACGCCGTTTAAAAATTGTGTGACATTATTTATTTTAATTATCGACTCTGGCTAAAAGAATGAAATTATTATAAAATGAGGTCCGGGGCAACATAAATAATTGTCTTAGACACTTTATGAATTTAACAAGATTATAAATAAATGATATTGATTCCTTTTACTTAAATGATTGCATCTTTTCTTTAAAATTACATTTACAGGTGCGTTTATCACCTCTCTTCTACTCGCCATTCGTTTCTTGATCTTTCATACCTTCGGCGTTGCGCGTGCACCCTTCTCACACCCACACGCACACACACCACACAGTTGAGTTCGATGTAGCATACAAAATTGTGCGTATTTCAACAGAAATTTTGTCTATTTATTGTATACTAGTAGTGTACATATGACAGTTCTGGACCCACACAATGGCGCGCTCCTCCCTGGCCCCGCCCCCCCCCCCCCCCCCTCAATCCGTGGCGCTACCCCCCCCCCCCCCCCCCCTCGTTGATCATTTTCGCGGTTTGCCGCAAGATGGCTATTTTCATAGGATTTGACACACTCTCACACACACACACACACACACACACACACACACACACACACACACACACACACACACACACACACACACAAAAAATAATTCCTGTCGAGACTTGTATGGCGCCGGAAAGCCGCACATAAATCGGATAGGGTAGAAACCCGCTAGATCTATTGAAAAAATTCCGTGAAGTTGCTCTTTAAGATTGTGCCGACAATGAACTTTGCTGGTGAAGATGTACTGAAATCAATCTGGGGCAAAGGGGGTGGTCCCATAAAAATTCTTCGCACAATATGCGTGTCGAGACTTGTCCAATGGAAAATTGTAGTGGGGGTGGGTGGTATATAAAGCGTACGCCTATCGTAATCGTCACTCTGTTCTCATCGTATTCTCATTGTGAACTGTTCTCGCTTGTGAAATAACCTCGAAACGCGATGGATCTAGCAAAAGTTAACCACGTCAGCCGCCTGGAGAATCGGCCAACCAAGAAGATGTCGGAACTCGAAATTGGGGAAGTGAATGACTTCATCGGGTTACGACTGGTCAAAACAAAATTCGGGGCACGTGTTCTGGCGATGATCGATTGAGAATACGTCTTTTTACCACCGAGAATCGTAAGAGTTCTACAAGAAGATTCCAGTCAGCTGACTGAAATGTGTAACATGGCCAGGGAAAATCGTCTGCAAATGAAATACCTTGGTGGAGAATTCAACAAGTTTGAATTCACATGAAGTTATCTGCCATAAATAAACTATGCAATCGCCCTCTACTTCCACAAAATTCATCCACGAGGGGATAAAAGCGGGTGTGCTGGAGATGGAATAGTCAGTCTTCCACATACCATCCGTCAGTACATTCGAGCGCAACATTCCCACTCCTCGACATGGCGATGATCCTAGACGTACAATGTTTTATTGGTCATAACATGAAGTTTGTACCCAAGGAAGTCGCAGTCATGAATGTAAACGGGTCGGGTCTCGATTACATCATTTTCAAGCGGTCCTATTATTTGGCAAGCTCACCACATTAATGTAGAGCGACCAATGTATGGTTGACACACAATCACCACGGAATATCATAGAATGCGGGCAACAAATCTTACGAGGATGTGACGAAGAATGTGAGAAAAATGGTTGGAAATACGTGTTACGTATACGTCAAAGGGGCGGAGAAGAAAGCATGGCTGACGGAGATCGTCGATGCTACAACGAGGGTTATTATTATGGAAGATTTGCATATCATACCCCCTCCAATGGAAAAATTGCGGTATATGGAAGCGGCACCGTGACATGACTTGAACCATGGATACTCTCCAGTGAATAACCTCCAGCAAGCAGCAGTGCCAGGCTCAGTTTGGTATAATGACAACTCTGGATACATCCCGGCATACAACTGCGCCTTGAAAATGTGCAGCGACTCAGGAGTTGGTATTCGAAGGAGTGTACCAGCTCCCTCGAGAAATCCTTCCGTCTGTACAAAGAATTGGACAGTTTCAAGGTAATGATGTCCGAGGATATAGCTTGTTCACCAAAAGAATTCATTCACTCATTCGCATCAAACTCCATCAATGATGCGTGGGATGAACTACCAGAGAATATGAAAATGGACTACGTCATCGCAAGTTTCCGCAGATGTAGCATACATTACACACCAGAACCCGATGGCGATATGGTGGATGAACCGAATCCTCTAATTAAAGACTGACTAGGTTGCAATCGTGTGTATAGATAATATGGACAATATTGACCACAATAATAATAGATTTAGCGTGGTTTATTTCTCAAAATAATCCATAAAATCATTATCGTTATCCTGTTCGCTAACATCAACATCATCATCATCGTCATTATCATCATCATCGCTATTTTCGGCATCTATAATTATTACGATAGTTTCATTCGCCCATTTTTCAATAATTATTTCTTCACATATATCCCCGTAATTTATATGATGTTAGCCGTTTGGCCTCACTCGAGCAGCTCGCGCGTCCTCAACGAGTTCCCGAAACTCCTGCGACGAGAACTAGCGTGTTGCTTCGGAAAAGCCCATAACTATCTCTGCCTCAGCCTCTTCATCCTCACCCCAATCAACGATTACCCACTCATCACCATCATCATCATCACTTGAATCATACTCGTGATGGGAATCAGATGCAATTTTTTCGAAATTGATTCGTGATGAAAAATCTGTAAAAAGAGCAAACCAAAATGAAAAGTTGATGCTGCTGCACTCACCATTTATATACATGATAAATCTTCAACCCAGAAATGTTTCCACGTATTCAAAATGACGGATACGATGACAGTATGGAAGATACTAAAATTTTATTTTAATTTGGTGCTACACACCAATCCTCGTCCGAATAATAGCCATCATCGTCAGCTCTATCGATGTCTACCAGCATTTGATGGATTTGATTAATCTCATCAAGAAGCAATCTGAATCTGACGTGTACATCTTCGCAACCGTCGAAATCATCAGCAAACTCCACCCGCTCCTCATCAACATCGTCGTCATTCCCCTCCTCCTCATTCTCCACATCAGTCGGTGATGGTGATGATTCTAGATGATGATGCTCGCCAGTCAAATTTTGCTGAAACTCGTGATCATCATCACCAGCACTGTTGTCAATACATGGTTCGGTGTGGGTAATCTACGTATCGGCATCACTATCGATCATTTCATCATCATCCTCCTCCTCATCGTAAGCCACCTCTCTGCACACCCGCTTATAAGTTGGCGATCGTGGTGGTGAATTGGGTGGGGAGTCTGACGGTCCTCTTTTCCATCCAATAATTTTTTTTTTTTTTTGATACGATTTTAAAATTTTTCCAGAATTTTTATGGATATGGTGATAGGGAATACAGAAAAGTTGAAACAAATCGAAAAACTTTGTCAACATATTAATCAAATGCGATAATCATTACAGAATTCAAATCAACATTCACAGTATCGTAAGAGGATTGGCTCGGCGCCATATACGTATATATGTGTATTCTATAAAGTACTCACAAAAAATATTAACTCGTCGAAGTCTAAAGATTTTTCAAATGAACACCGTTTTTTTTTTTTTTTTTCATAACTCACTTTATCAAAAACGCTTGTTATCACACGAAGGATTTTCAAAATCACTGGAGAAGTTTCAAACCGCTGTTAAAATTTATACTAAAGGAGTCGCACCCACCCTTCACCGAACAAAAACCAGCCGGCCAATCATTTGTAGAGCATGCACCACGTGACATACAGACAAAAAAGTTACGCGGGGGCAGTATAGGCTAGGAGAAAATTTTCTCAAGAGCTCACCTGCTTTTCGTTCATTGATTTTTCCCATCACACGCTGATTAACGACTCATAAAACTCGAAAACTGTATGTGCACATTATCGCGCCAAACACTGCTCGCTATTTGCTTTTAGTTGACCGATTTTTCCCATCACAAGCCTCACGCTGATTAACGAGTCCTAAAACTCAAAAACTGCATGTGCACATACCATCCGATCAAGAGTTGGCAAGACAAGATTTTTCTCACGCCAAACACTGCGTACTACCAGCTTTTCGTTGGCCGATTTTCTTCTCGTTGCATATCCCACGCTAATATGGTTCGGGGTATGCAGGCTTGGACTTGTTCGCTTCAACCCTTCAGGACATAGGTGTTTTGACTGCCATTATTTACTCTGGCCATGAGAAAAAATCTCATGGCTTCTGCGCATGCGCTCAGTATATTTTGAATACAGCTTTCTTAAGAAAATATCATTTATTTATAATTTTCAATGTTTTTTAAGGTAAAATAATTGCTCAAATTTATTATTATAGTAATATCAATTAAAAAAAAAATAATAGAAACAAATATTATTAATAATCATCATTTTATTGTGTTACTTGAAATTAAAAGTAGTAGTTATTTCATTTTTCAAGATTAACAGTCCTCTTAAGTAATAAATTGCACAAAAATTAAATCTTAGTACGTAAATGTCTTTGTAAGACTTACAAATTACTAAAATGAATTAAAATTATTAAATAAATTATTAATTTGGTAGTAGACTAGCAATTGTTACATTAAAATCACGTTTACATGGACTAGTCATAAAAGTATAATAATAAACACTGGGTGGGAATTATAAAAATAGGTAACACATTTGTGAAATTTTTGAAACAAATAGATAATGTATGTCATATAGTTCTTATCAACACTAATAAGTCACCATCATCAAAAGTCAGGGACATTGTGGACAGAGAAGAGTAGTATGTTTGAGGCAAATAGTCAACCCACAAACAGAGCAAGATTTTTTTGAATAATTATTTTTTTGACGTGGACAAAATCGACAGACCTGCCTTG
The DNA here is from genome assembly GCF_021155775.2 of Neodiprion pinetum. Classification (NCBI taxonomy): domain Eukaryota; kingdom Metazoa; phylum Arthropoda; class Insecta; order Hymenoptera; family Diprionidae; genus Neodiprion; species Neodiprion pinetum. The sequence continues at coordinate 12,288,441 of NC_060238.1, read as the reverse complement.
TTGAGTTAGTTTCAACTGTTTGAACCTGTACGTTGCCCATGTTTAGAGAGAAGGTAAAAAGATATGGATCATCGACGTGGGATCCGCGAATTAATGATGAGAACAAGTGTAAATGAAACGAAAGTGTTGTTGAGATGGGGAGAGATGATGAATACCGATAATTGAGAATTTTATTGGTTTCGATGAGGCGATACAAACCGTATCGCAAGAGAACGTTACAGAGAGTGATGATTTTACAGAGCGAGAGAACACATAGATTATAATTATACACATACATGATTTCGAGATAGTAGACAATACATGAGATACAGCTGATGGGTTTTGAGTCGCGACACGGGCAAGCGGCGAGATTTGACGCAGAGACGGCAAGTAAACATTGCACGCGAGTGTGCGTACATGTGCGAGGACGATTTTGAGTGTCGCGAGACACACATTTAACTATTCGATACCTTGCCGAAACATACCGCCCGCTTCGCTATCGGTAACGATCGCGAAATTAGATTATGCCGCCCACCGTGCGTTATTTATTCTTAGAGTCAATAATTGTCTTAAGAGGACACTGGAAGCACACACAATTTTACGATTGGACGTTTTAACACAGAGGATTTCGTTTTAACGGTCACAACGCGAACGAGACCGTCGGTTCCCGGATGCACTTCGATCACTTTCGCGAGGGGCCACACAGATGAAGGTAGATTTTCGTTCTTTACGAGAACGATGGATCCGATTTTGATGTTTCCGTGATGAGTCTGCCATTTCGAGAGGTTTTGGAAGGACTGAAGATACTCCGTACTCCACCGTTTCCAAAAATGCTCCAGCATTTGACGCGAGTGTTGCCAATGCGATAGCCGTTGAACTGGCACCTCGATGAGTGACGGCTCAGGAATTGTGTTCAATGCTGAGCCGACGAGAAAGTGTCCTGGAGTCAAGGCACTTGGATCCCGTGGATCGTCCGAGATAGCGCAAAGAGGTCGAGAATTAAGCGTGGCTTCTACTTGCGTGAGGAACGTCGCGAATTGCTCGAACGTTTGAGTAGCTTCTCCGATGACTCGTTTGAGGTGAAATTTGACTGATTTCACTCCAGCTTCCCATTTTCCACCGAAATGAGGCGCGAAGGGAGGATTGAACCGCCACTGGGTTCCGTGTGATGCGAGGATGTTTGCGATTTCTGAGAACTCCTTTGACGATGCAGCGAGAAGACGGCGAAGTTCTGAGTCTGCGCCGACGAGATTCGTTCCACAATCGCTTGCGATTGAGGCACAAATTCCTCGTCGAGATGTGAAGCGTTTGTACGCCGCGATGAATGCTTTCGTCGTGTAGTCCGAAACTAGCTCGGGATGCACAGCCGAGGTCGTGAAGCAGATGAAGATAATGATATATCCCTTGCATGATTTCGCTTCTCTTCCGCGGGAGGCTCGAATCGAGAATGGACCAGCGTAGTCAACGCCAGAGTGAAGAAACGGCCTTGATTGCGTGACTCGAGACTGAGGGAGTTGGCCCATCTGTTGGCTGCTGAGGGTGGCGCGATGACGCGCACAAGGAACGCAACGATGTATGAACATGCGGATCGGTACTCTTCCTCCCAGGATCCAGTACCGCTGTCGGATTGTAGCGAGAGTGAGTTGCGGACCTCCGTGGAGCGTCAACCGATCATGATGATCGATGATCAATGTGGAGAACGATGATTCGCGAGGCAAGATGAACGGGTGCTTTTCGTCATACGAAAGCAATGAGTGATTCAGTCGACCACCGATTCTGAGGAATCCGTTCGAATCGATGAACGGCGTGAGTCGCGATAGTGGATGACTTCGAGTGAGACTTGAGCTTGTCTCGATTTGGCGAATTTCTTCTGCAAAGTACGCCTGCTGGGTCACCTTGGTCCAAAATAGTTGGGCGTCGCTCAATTCGAGAGTAGAGATCGGTCCGACAGTGATAGACGTGTTTACGCGATTCGATGTCGTCTTCGCGAGGAACCGATTTGCTGCGCGTTTACACAATGATGTGACTTTGAGGAGAGTCGATAGTTTTGAGTAGCGATCGACGAGATCCCAGATTTGTAGCGGCTTAGCTGTTGCGATGTGCGTCGACAGCCCTTTTCTTTCCTCGAGATGAATGTTTTCTTCCGGTCGCGGAAATAAGGATGGCCAATTGACAGAAGGCTTAGAGAGCCAGGATGGTCCGAAGGTCCAAAGTTCTGATTTTTGGAGTTGCTCCGGAGATGCACCACGAGACGCAAGATCAGCGGGGTTTTCAGAACCCGAGATGTGATACCAACGAGCGCGCGCGAACTCTTGGATTTCCGTTACGCGATTACGAACAAATTCCTTCCACCGCGATGGGTGGCTTTTGATCCACGCGAGCGCGACTGTGGAATCCGTCCACAGATAAACCGGGGTGTTTTCGAAATTAAGAGTCTTTTCCACATGACATATCAACCGGACGAGAAGATTCGCAGCACAGAGTTCGAGACGAGGAATTGTCACCTTCTTTAGCGGCGCTACTTTAGTTTTCGCGCACACTAGTGAAACGCGCACTTCGTGAGTGTTGATATACGTTCGCGCGTAGATCACTGCGCCTAATGCACTTTGAGAGGCGTCCGCGAAACCGTGGATCTTTATCCCGAGAGATGCTGAACTTAACCCGATCCATCGTGGGATGGTGATAGCTGAGATGCCTCAAAGATCTTGTAGAAACTCGATCCATCGCGAGGACAATGAAGCTGAGAGCGGCTCGTCCCAGTCGAAACCAAGTGCCCACAATTCCTGCATAAAGATTTTGGCTCTGATCGTGATCGGCGAGAGCCATCCGAGAGGATCAAAAAGCTGCGCGGTTTGTGAGAGAACTTTTCGTTTTGTGAAATTGTCCCAAGTTTGATGAATTTGCGGAGAGAACGCGAACGCGTCGATGTCTGGTCTCCACGCAAGACCGAGAGCCCGAAAGAATGGACTTTGATCGAGATTCAGATGCATCGCGATCTCTTGATGGTTTCGAGAAATGTCAACAAGAGTTTCTGGGTGGCTTGAAGTCCACTTTTGAACTTCAAAGCCGCCCGCCTTGAGCAATTGATTGAGTTCGTTGATTTTCTTGCGACCTTGATCAACGTTCTCTGCTCCTGAGAGGATGTCGTCGACGTACGTGTTCTCGAGAATGACGTAGCTCGCGAAGGGATACTGCTTACCTTCGTCCTGAACGAGTTGATGAAGAACACGGATCGCGAGATACGGAGCGCTTGCAAGACCATACGTTACCGTAGTCAGTTGATATTCTTCAATCGGTAGCTCTGGTTCTTCCCTCCAGAGGATTCGCTGAAAATCTTGGTCATCATTGTGGACCAAAATTTGTCGGTACATATTGACGATGTCTGATGAGAACGCGACTGGATATTGTCGCCATCGTAATAGAACGTCCGCGAGGTCGGTTTGCACTTTTGTACCGACGAGAAGATTGTCATTGAGAGAGAGTCCGAGGTTGGTTCTTTGAGACCCGTTGAACACGACACGCAACTTTGTTGTTGAACTGCTGTCGCGAACTACACCGTGATGGGGAAGATAAAACACGCGGGAATTGTCTTCAGGTGTATTGATAGCGCGACGCATGTGCCCGAGTTCACGATATTCACGAAGAAAGCTCGAGTAAGCCTCCTTGAGTTTCGCGTCGCTACCGAACCGTTTCTCCAAACGGAGGAGCATTTGATGCGCGGGATTCCGCGAGTTGCCGAGCTCTATTGAATTGTCCTTGAGCGGCAGCCGAACTACGTAACGAGCGGACGCAGTTCGAGAAACCGTTTCGCGAAAGTGTTGCTCACAACGCTCTTCTTCGGAAGTTGGTGCCAAAGATTTCGACACTTCTTCCTGCTTCCAAAACTGCTGCACGAGATCAAGCAGTTCGTGATCGAGGGAGCATTGGAAGCCTTGGACTGCGCCATACGAGGGGCTTGCTGCTTCCGCTGAAACGCAGCCGGAGAGGACCCAACCGAACTGAGTTTCTTGCGCGATTGGTGTTCCTGGTGCTTCTCTTCGAACTCCTTGACCAATGATGTTGCTGTAGATGTCAGCTCCGAGAATTACGTCGATTTGACTGGGATGTGCAAAGCTTGGATCCGCGAGGTTGAGTCCTCGTAGATGAGGCCAGTCTTCGACGAGAAGTCGAAATGAGGGTGGATACGATGTGAGTCGTGGAAGCACGAGTGCCTCCACCTGACACGAGAACGAGGTGTGAGCACGAGATTGGAGTTGCAATGTCGCGATGCCGCGAGTCACTGCCGATTGATGAGCTCCGACGCCAATGATCGGTATCGTTGCTTGATGCCGACGTAGTCGCAATTGTTGCGCTAGCGACTCCGTGACGAATGAACTTTCGGATCCTTGATGGAGTAGAGCGCGAGTGATGATTCTTTCTCCAGTCTCCGGATTCGAGGCGATCAATTGCACTGTGGCGAGAAGAACTGGAGATCGCTTGATCATTGTAGATTGAGCTGAGTGGTTGCTCACCTGACAGGCGCTGTTCGAGATCGGTGCGTTCTGCACTGCAGGTTGCGCTACTGCAGCCTGTCCTTGAGATGTGCTGCTGTTAGCAGCTGTCGAGATTGAGGAAGAGTTTCGATGCAGCAAGGAATGATGTCGACCGTTGCACACGCGACACGTTTTGTTGGATCGACAGTCCTTCTGCTGATGTGGACCAAGACAATTGAAGCAAAGCTTTTTCGCAGAAACCACTTCCCTTCTTTGATCCAGAGATTTGTCGTGAAAGGTCGAACAGAACGCGATGTAGTGGTTGCCTTTGCAACAAGCACACGACTGTTCCTTTGATTGCGCTGTATGTGACCTTGTCGTCTGAAGATTTGATCTTCCTTGCGATGAGTGCGGTTTCGACGTCGCGATTTGATTATGAGCATGAGCTTGCTCCACGGCTTCGAGGGTGTGGATGCGACCGATGAGAAACGACTTGAGCTCCGCAAACGTGGGGGGCTCGAGTTTCACGCTAACACTTTTCTCCCACTCTTCGAGAGATGCTGGGTCGAGCTTGCGAATCGTCATGTGCACGATGATGTGATCCCCTAATTTCTCGGGACTATCGAGAAGTTCGAGCGCGCCAAGAGCTTCGCAAGTGTTGCTGTGCAAGCTCTTCAGTTCTGATGACGACTTTTTCGTGACACGAGCAATCGCGAAAAGTGTCGCGAGATGAGAATCCGTCAAAAGTCTCTCGTTTTCGTACCGTGAGACGAGAGTTTCCCAGGCTCGAGGGAAGTTTTCTGCGGTGAGAGAAATGTTGTTGACAAGTTGTAACGGTTCATCGGTCACACTGGTTTTGAGGTGGTGCAGCTTTTCCACTTCTGAAAGTTGCGAATTTTCGCGAACCATCGACGAGAAGAGATCGTGCCATTCTGAGTAGCTGCCCGCGAAAGTGGGCAGTTCGATACGCGGTAACCGTTTTGATGATCCTCCTGCTGGTGCGTCTTGAGGAGCTGCAGCGGCTTGCACGGTTGCTGCAGGCGCAGGCTTTAGCGATTCGAGAAGATCAAGCATCACTCCTTCACCACTCAAGAAGTGCTCTTCACACAGCCCGTAATAATCTTTCGCGAAGTACGAAAGCTTTTTGATCGCGTCGAGTTGATCACCTTTTGCTGCGAACTTGATCTTGCAGATCTTTTCGTGATTCTCTTGGAACTTATTCCAACTTGAATTTAAAGCATTAAGCCGCGACTTCACCTGCCCGTAAGTGATTTTTGCCTCGCCGAGCTTGCGCAGGTTGTCGACGGCACGAGAGATGCGTCAAATGTAGTCGTTTTGACGTTCGATATGTTCTTCAATCGACATGTTGATGTACGAGAGGATTTAAACTCACGCGACGAACTGAGTTTTCACGAACGAGACACAAACACACTGATAGTAGCGCGACGCGATTCACACTTCGAGAGATCGGTGTTGTTGACGCTCAGATCTTAGTCACGGTCACTGCAGAGGACACCGCACGGTTGAATTTAACGGACGCGACTGATTTTTGTTGATGGTTTTCACCGATAACGAGATTGTTCACTTTGATAACGTGAACTTTCGCAACTTGATGCACACGCGATAGTTCCGTTTCACTCACTAGCTAATTCGTTTTCCCGTAAGTCGCAACGATTCGAAAGATTCGACTCGATTTGCGAATGATCCGATTCGATTCGCGACTGATCCGGCTCGAAGGACCAGAAAATGTTTAGAGAGAAGGTAAAAAGATATGGATCATCGACGAGGGATCCGCGAATTAATGATGGGAACGAGTGTGAATGAAACGAAAGTGTTGTTGAGATGAAGAGAGATGATGAATACCGATAATTGAGAATTTTAATGGTTTCGATGAGGCGATACAAACCGTATCGCAAGAGAACGTTACAGAGAGTGATGATTTTACAGAGCGAGAGAACACATAGATTATAATTATACACATACATGATTTCGAGATAGTAGACAATACATGAGATACAGCTGATGGGTTTTGAGTCGCGACACGGGCAAGCGGCGAGATTTGACGCAGAGACGGCAAGTAAACATTGCACGCGAGTGTGCGTACATGTGCGAGGACGATTTTGAGTGTCGCGAGACACACATTTAACTATTCGATACCTTGCCGAAACAGCCCACTTTATGTATAGTGTTTCTTAGATCAGCTGAGAGATTTGGTACTTTGCTTCGAGTAACTAGATGTGGTTGAATCAGCTGTACGCTTAATTGTCTTAAAAATTTTCGACGTTCCATTTTCTCTTGTGTATTCTGCGACCAAATAATTTGAGCATTTACTGCAGCAATGTTTAGGAAAAAAAAAAAAATTACCATAGGCCACCTGTCCGTTTCGCGTGCTACAGAATAGTTGACTTTTAACTCGTCGACAACATCAACACCTCCTTTGGTCATATTGTAAAAAGTTAATATCTCAGGCTTTAGTTTGAAACCAGAATCTTCATCAAATTCAGAGTTATGATGAAGCGTTGATAACAACAGTACATTTTTATTTTTTTTTGGGACATACGAGACAAGCGTACAATTAGTTTTGAATAAAAACATACTACTACAAAGATTTCTCTTTTTCACATCTACAATTTCAGGTAGAAGCTCTCGTTTGTTTTTTCGAATAGTTCCAACAAACGTTGTTTCATGATTTTTTAAGAGATCTTCAGCCAATTGAATAGACGTGAAGAAGTTATCACACGTTACGTGTCTACCAGTCCCAGATATAGGTGTTATTAATCTCCTTACCAAATAAAATGATGAGTTTGGTTGGTCATAAGGACCTGGTGGCTGCTTGCCGCAGTATATCTCCATAGTCACCGTATAAAACGACTTAGAGTCTACTAAGGAATAAATTTTGATCCCATACCTTGAAGGCTTACTAGGGATGTACTGTCTGAACTTACACTTTCCGCTGAAGCCCTCAAGCATCTCATCAATCGTTGTATATGCGCCAACTGAATAATTTTCTGCACATCTTTGAATGAATCCCGACGTAAGCTCACGAACAGCAGCAAGATTATCCGTTTTTTTCTCTCTTCTCGATCATTACGATCATCAAATCTAATAGCAGCCATGAGTGCACGGAAACGATTCAAGCTCATAACAGCTCTGATACAATCCGGAGCAGTACCATCTAGAGTCCAAAATTCTCTCAGATTTAAATGTGATGCTTTGTACAATCCAAGAACATAAAGTAATCCAATGAAGGCATGCATTTTTTCAATAGTAGTCGGGTGTACTGATGAAGTGTCTTGATAGTTAGGCCTTTTCTTTTCTAAATACATATTTGTAAACTTAACTATTTCTTCCACACAGTGCTCCGGGAAAAATAATTTCCAACAATCTAATGGAGTTGTAGTTGACTGCGCCCTTTTTTTTACATTGGGCAGACGAAGTACAATGTTGTGTTGAGGAGTTTTTTTTTTTTGATTTGGAGGTTTTGTAGACCACTGAGTTACTTTGTCTTTTCCTAATAGCTTTTCTCCATCTTCTTCATCTTCATCACTGTCATTATTATCACTACCACTATTATTATTATTATTATCATTATTATTGTTGTTGTTATTATGAACATCGCAATCATCATAAGATTTATCAACGTTGCTATCAGAATATTCTGATTCACTAAGTTGCTCTTCAGAATCGTTGAACGCTTCATTATCATCCTCGCTGTTTGAATCGTACCCATTATCAGTAGAATCTACTTCTCGTTCGCATTGTAACCACTCTGCTTGGTCTTTTCTTGTTCTTCTATTCATCATTTACAATTTTTGACTGGAAAAAAATAATATAAATGAATAACCTTAAATATTCACAATGCAAAATATCTTAGATCTAAGTACTAATAAAATGTATTTGTCAGGGTTATATATCAAACAAAAACATTGACTTACGTTTATTTAACACCTTTTAATAATATTCATTTAATGAATATCAACAATTGAATTATAAATTTTACATTTTTGAAAGCAGATAGCACAGCACAACATTGCACAATTATTCTTTAGGTATATGTATCATGTAAACAAGTATGGCGGACGCATATTACGGAACGACCCGAACTAGGCCGAAAAGAAACAAAAGCTAAAATCTCTCACCCTTTAATACTCTGGCCATGAGAAAAAATCTCATGTTCTCCAAAAAATTATTTTTTCTCGCAATTTTGATTTTAAAAAAAAACAGTTCTTAGTGAATGTGTATCTAGAAAACTAAATTATAGGAAGATACAAAAATTTTCAAGTGGTCTTTCCATTTGAATTTTAAAAGATATTTGAGATCTACGTTGAGCATGAGAGAAAATCTCATAACCCATGTCCTGAAGGGTTAAAAAGTCGTAAAACCCAAAACTGTATGTGCACATATCAGCCAGTCAAGAGCAGGCAAGACAAGATTTTTCTTACGCCAAACACTGTTCGCTACCTGCTTTTCGCTGACTGATTTTTGCCACCACATGTCCCACGCTGATTAACGACTCATAAAACCGAAAAACTGCATGTGCACATACCACCTGGTCAAGAGTTGGCAAGACAAGATTTTTCTCACGCCAAACACTGCGTACTATCAGCTTTTTTTGGCCGATTTTTCTCTCGTTGCATACCCCACGCTAATATGATTGGGGGTGTGCAGACTCGGACATTTTCACTATAAAGAGTTGTGAAACCCAAAAACTGTTTGTGCATATACCAGCCAGTCAAGAGCGGGCGAGACAAGATTTTTTTTTCACGTCAAACACTGCTCGCTACCTGCTTTTCGTCGATCAATTTTTCCCATCGCATATCCGGCACTGATTGGGGTTGGGGTGTGCAGGCTCAGACCTGTATACCATCAAAATTTTTGATTCTTTGATGGCGGGGGTGGTACGAAGCTTGGACCCCCCACCATCACACTCAAATTCTTGCGATCGATCGGCTTATATATAAGCTCAACGCATCCTATACAGACCCATCAGGCTTACACGATACGTGCAAGTCAAAAGTTATACAAACTTCAGCTTAAATAAACGTCAGAGGCATGTCCGTGAAAGCGTATATGGAACTTGCAGAGCAGATGGAGAGGACGTACAATTTGCTGAGAGAGCAACCTCCCGGAAAAGAAAATGACGCTGTCATCAATCATTGGACTGATATTGGAATTGCGAATATCCAAGTTCTGCGCGATATTTCCATGCAACGAGGAGCAACCTTTGGTGCGAAAATACGGATCCAATATACGTTCACACTCCTTCAATCTTGGGTGACGGAGATCAGGCAGTTGCAGCAGTGTGTAGTAGTGACACGTTGAAATATCAATACTCCTGCGAGTGGACAGTGGGACGATGTGGATAGTGCTTTTACCAGCCAAATCAAAACGGGGGTTGCCACAAATCTCCGTCATGAAAATTTGGACGCCTTACTGGACGATGTGCAGCGCGTCGTCACCGAGAACTTGGAGCTGGTACTGCGCGAGGAGGGAAAAGTGAAAGTTTACCTCATACAGATCTCCGCCGAAGTTAAGAGCTTCAACATATCCAACGTGGCGATTCTTCTCCCATCGAGCAAAATGGCTGGTTTATACGTGCACGGGGTGATCTGCTAGCGCAGGTGGAAGATTTTGAACAATGCGATTCCGGTTGGAGCATAATTAAGATCCTCAACATTGCTGTAAATATCAACCGCTACCAGCCTCTCGCCGCCAGAGCTTCAACATTTATCGAGCTGCCCCAAGACAATTGACATAGAGAGGCTGTGATCAACGTGAGGAACGAGGACGAAAGATGCCTTCTCTGGTCCGTCACAGCAGCCCTTCACCCGGTCAACACCCACGCTGACAGGACTCTCAACTATCGTCGCTATATTTCCGAGTAGGACTGTACAGGTATCAAATTCCCTGCTACTCTACATGATGTGAAAGAGCTTGAGAGATTGAATAATTTGCGAATCTAAGTATATGGGATAGAATCTCAAACTTTTTCGCATCGTGCAAAATCTAATAAAAGCGTCATCGTGCCAATTTATTTGAGTAAAAATTTGCATAGCGTTAACATTGACACGATCCATCTTCTGATGGTTGAGAGTGATCCGGAAGACGATATGACTGGTGAGTGTGCACCGAGATTTCACTTTGCTTGGATTAAAAATCTTTCCCGATTGTTGAGCATACAATTGTCCGTTCGCGAACACAAAAGGTTTTTATGTGACAAATGTTTGTGCCACTTTACAGAGAAACATGCCCACGACAATCATCGACAAGATTGTATTATGCTAAATAAAGTACGCATGGAATTTCCCGAGTGTAAAGATTTAGCATTTTCCAATTTTCAAAACAAAGGCACCGTTCCGTTTGTCGTATACGCCGATCTCGAATGTATATTAATCCCTGAACCTATAGATGAATTTGAAACTCGTAAGACTTGTGAGAATCAAAAGCATGTCCCGCACAGTGTAGCGTACTATGTACATTGCGCGTACGATGAGACATTATCGAAGTTCCACGGTAAACGCGGTGTCGATTGCATAGACTGGTTTATGAAACAGCTTGAAGATTTATCAATTCAAGTAGAGTCACTCATCAAAAAAATAATTCTGATGAAGTCTCTTACCTAAGTCACATGCGCGCAAAGAATTGTTATATTTGTGAAAAAAGTTTACCCCTGAGGAGAAAATGTATTACGATCACTGTCACTTCACGGGTAAATATCCTGGTCCTGCTCATAATCGCTGTAATTTGAATTCCAAAGAGTCGCACACAATTCCAATTAATTTCCACAATTTAACCGGTTACCATTCGCACTTTTTAATAAAATCTCTCGCGTCAACTTTTCCCGGTGATATCACAATACTACCCATTAATGAGGAAAAATATATATCCTTCACGGAACACGTTGATGGAAAAATAATGCACCTGAGATTTATCTATTCGTTTCGATTTATGGCTAGCAGCATCGATGAACTTTCCACATATTTGACCGATACCGATAAACGCATAACACGTAAATTTTATGATAACCAGACTCAGTTCAATTTGATGACCCGCAAAGGCGTTTTTCCGTATGAATACGTTGATTGTTAGAGGAAACTCGATGAAACGCGATTACCTGCAAAGGCGCATTTCTACTCTCGTCTCACATATTCAAATATCAGGGACGCCGATTACAAGCACGCGAAAACTGTTCGGGGGATATTCCATTTAGAGTCATTGGGGGGCCATTCAGATTCATATTTGAAGATCAATGTTCTTTTGCTTGCCGATATTTTCGAAAATTGCTGCGCTAGCTGCTTCAAAATATACGATGTAGATCCGTTGCACTACTACACTGCACCGGGACTTGCTTTTGACGCGATGCTCAAGCATACTAATGTAAATTTGCAAATTTTAGATAACCCTGAAATGGTGTTATTTATTGAAAAAGCCATCCGAGGCGGCGTAGCACAATGTTTTAATCGACACGCTCGGGCCAATAATAGATTCATGGGAAAACATTTCGATTCTAGTAACGTGAAATCGTATCTCACGTATTTTGACGTGAATAGTCTGTACGGTGCAGCTATGAGCGTGCATTTAGCAATCAGCTCGTTCGAGTGGGAGTATCAGCACATCGATATAACAAACCATCCGGACGATTCGCCGATCGGTTGCTTTCTAGAGGTAGATTCGGACTATCCTGTAGAACTCCACGAGGATCACAAAGACTTACCTCTCTGTCCCGAGTATTTTACCCCTCCAGGTAGTAAAAATGCCAAACTCGCGACCACCTTTTACCCCAAAACAAAATATATATTGCACTATAGAAATTTGAAACAGTGTTTAAGTTTAGGATTAAAAGTAACGAAAGTGCACAGAGTTTTCAAGTTTGCACAATCTCCATGGCTCGAGCCTTACATCACGCTCAATACAGACATGCGTAAGCGGTCTAGTAATGAATTTGAGAAAAACTTTCACAAACTCATGAATAACGCTGTGTTCGGCAAGACTATGGAGAATGTGCGGAATCATAAAGATGTTGAATTGGTTACAAAATGGGAGGGAAGAGGTAGTGCGAGAATGCTTATTGCCCGAGAAAACTTTTACAGCTGCACCGTGTTTGGCACTGATATGGTTATCATTGAAATGAATCGTGTCAAAGTTCACTTCGCCAGACTCATTTACGTCGGGGCATCAATTCTAGATCTGTCAAAAATCTTCCTCTACGATTTCCACTATGATTATATTAAAACCAACTCTTCGAATAAACAAGCTGAATTGATCTTTACCAACACAGACAGCCTTATTTATCAATTCAATGTGCCTCATATCTACGACATCATCGAACGCGATGTGTATACAATGTTTGATACCTCTGACTATCCGCCCGACAATGTGTATGGTATTTCCCTTAAAAACAAAAAACAACTTGGGCTAATGAAGGATGAAAATAATGGTAAAATTATGACAGAGTTTGTGGGACTGCGAGCGAAACTGTACACATTTACTACGATGGGCGGGGATGGGGAAAAAGTGAGTAAGCGCGCCAAGGGTGTGAAAAATTCTTCGATTAATAGCATCACGTTTGATGATGATAAGCGTTGCCTGATAGCTTACCAAGAGTTGACTCTTCTTCAGTGTTTGATACGCAATAAAAAACACGATGTAAGCACGATCGTACAGAAAAAATTGGCTCCGAGTTGGCAGGATGCCAAGCGGCAATTGATACCTGGACAGACCGACACCGTACCTTGGGGGTTTGTCCCAGCCCCCCAATAGCTATAGAATGAAACTGTAGACGTAGAATTGATGTATATCTTTCATGTTTAACGCCTCGAACGATCCACCATCGGGCGAAAACGTTCCACGATCAATACGATATTTAATGAATTTGAAGTTCCAAAATGCGATTCATATACTTGACAGTTATTTATTTATTGATTAATCATATATCAAACAATTATTCACATTTATTCGTTTACCACGAGAGAATTTTTCAGAGAATGAAAAAAAGTTTTCAGAAAATGAAAAAAAGTTTTCTGAAAACGAAAAAAAGTTTTCAGAAAACTTTTTTTCCATTTCATTAACACGTATAAACAGTTCTCAGAAAATGGGAATAAGTTTTCTGAAAACGAGAAAAAGTTTTCAGAAAATGAAAAGAAGTTTTCCAAAGAATAAAATGTGTAATAATCGTACGGAAAATTGCATATCATCATTATTGTTATCATTTTTATTCTTATTATTATTATTTTCATAGTACTGAGTATGGCACATGTGCGTACAAAGGAGATAAAATGTGGAAATATTTGTATATTCAAAATCTTTTATTGTAATTCGGAAAGTACATACAAATTATGTTACATGTCTGTTTTAATTATCCAACTATTGTACGAACCATCAAGACCTAACCACTTGATATAGAACAGATTCCCCCCTTTGCGGTATACTTCCTCCACAAGGTTGCCGTCGGGATATTTCACTTTGTTGAGCTCTTCCCCGTAGAAGCCCCCCTCGATGGGATGATCTTGATAATCGGTAAGTTTGTAGGTGAGTGGATTAGTATTTTTCACCTCACTCCCGGTGAATATTTCTGTCGTCCAATTGGGTGTATAGCCTTTTTCGAATACATTCTTGTACTTGCTGATTCGAACTCGATCGCCTACACTGAATTTCCGCGCCCAATCACTTCGTTTGATTTGCCGAGGCTTGCACACGCTACGATACAGCTGTTTTTCATTCTCCGTGCTAACATCCACCGGTTTCATCCGAATCGTGCAATGTTTGGTGTTGTTGTAGGACATCATCAAATCATCCAAAATATTAATCCACTCGTACGATCCTTGGAGAGTAAACCGCTTCCACATTTTATTTTTCAATGATCGATTAAAACGTTCACATATCGACGGCTTTGACTTGCTAACGGTCGAATACATGTTGATATTGCGATGCTTCACGAGGGCTTTGAATTTGCTGTTGTGAAATTCTTTGCCTAGATCAATGTGCAGATGTGTAGGTATACGGCTCTGGATCAGTACAGATTTCATGGCAGCAGTGACATCTTTCCCACTCTCAGACTTTATCGGCACCGCCCACGCGTACTTGGAAAATATATCAATGATTGTTAGTAGGTATTTGTATCCCTTGTTGCACGAGATGTATGCGGTCATATTGACGAGATCAGCTTGCCAGGTCTCATCCAATCCGCGTACATTCACGAATCGGCGCGGATAGTTGCGTCGAGCCTGTCTGTGAAGTTCGGCAGCTATTACAGTCTTCATTGTTCCTAACTCTTCACCTATTAATTTTTCGAATTACCGTGCAACCACTCTGGTTTTTCAATCGATACTAATTTCCTGCTGGTCTGTCTCGGCGTCGGTGTTGCTTGCTCCCCAATATAATTGATGCGACTCGACATGTTTTCTATGATTTTGTTATTCATGCGTAGCTGTTCCAACTCCTCGTTGTGATTATGCGCGAAACTCTCAAAATTTGATTGAAAAGTATCCACAATATCCACAGCCATAGATCGTAAAGCGGTATTGAGAACTTCAGGGAAACGGCATCGTTTTCCATCTGCGGATCAGCGATATTACACAATCGTTTGCTATCTACATCGTACTGATTGTCATTGGTGGTTTTGAATCCAACACCCGGAGGCCCTCGAATGAATTTTTTGTCACCACCACGCTCTGAGTGTCGTCCGAATGTGTCTATGCTCATCACTGGACAGTCACTGAGCAAATGATGATTTTGTGTTCACACGCCGCTAATAAACGATTCCGGCCTCGCGCAACTCTTAAACAATGGAGACTATTTCGCTGGAATGGTTGGTATTGCTGGCAGCCTGTGACGCCATAAGCAGCTGGAGGCGATCTACAATTTCATTTGGATCATCCCGGTGGACGTAATCAATATCTTGCTCCTCCTTTCGCGCAATCTTCTAGTCAGGTAAGCCTTGACCTGATTTTTTCGGCGAGCCAACGTGTTGTGCAATCAAATTTCCGTAATTCGCGCTTTTCAAATCACCTCGAAGGCTCCCATCGACTTGGTAACGTTTTCGATGCGCATTTGTCGTCGTTACAATTTTTATATAATTATTCTCATCCACATCATTTACAATCCATGCATCGGGTGTTTTTGTGAACAGTAATTCGAGTGGTCCAGGTAGTCTCTGATAACTTTCATCCCCCACATTGACGAGATTATCAGAAAAATTGATCGGCGTGTAACCAATCATCATACCGTTTGTCAACTTTCGAACACCGTATGTGGTATCCAGATCCCTCTTTTTACTTGAGCTGAACATTTTTTAATATTACGCCGTGAAATCCGTTGTTTTCTTCACCGGCGTACTTGTAGTAAAAATTTCAATAAACTTTAGTGTTTTATCATTTGCATCCATGAAATTCCCCTTAGCCATATCCTCATCCTCCTCATCATCATCATCATCCCCGGTACTCTTCTCATCTTGTTCTTCTTCTTTTTTCATTTTCACATCCGGTAGTTCCGTTTTAATTTCATGTTTAATATGCTGCTGCTGCTGTCTTGAGGTGTCAACCAATTCTGGCAACGGTGCTACCAAAGGCTTGAATACCTTTCCCATAAACTGTTCGGTCGTGTCCTTGTCCAACTTGAGCATTTTATGCTTCCACCGTATGACATCGGATGCTTCCGATATTTCACTAAATATATCGCTATGCTTACGAATCTCGGCACTCTACATGTTGCGGACCTAATTGTTGTGATGAAACTGTGCAAGTTTATGTAAGTTTATGCTTATAAAGCAGTCAAACCCCTCCCTATATCGCCCCCTATTGATTTCGTTATCCTTGTCAATTACGGTAAAACTGTAATTGTCATCATTCCAGCATGCCGAGCACAAGTCTTTAAATTGCTGATACGTCATGTCTGTTTTCACATGATCGTTGTAGATATGTATCAGATTCATGTCATCCTGCCAGAATAGCACCAATAAGTGAGCATTGTCACGCACTAGGTGTTTTGGAATGCGCGCATACGTTTGACTTACATAAAAGCTATCGATATCGCGATGCCTGCCCATGCTGAAGTATGCTCTGATATTATCTTGCTTTTCACAAGCCACATCGTCGAAAATCATAACAGAGTTGGGGCGAGCATCTTTCAGTTTCACAACCTCATTATTCTCGCGAAACGGGAAATAACCCACTCCCTGCACGGACTCTAGTAACTTTTGCAAAAATTGATACTTTGGCTGGATGAGAGATTCTGAATAGACGTAAACATTTTAGAATTGCAATATATTGCCGTGGGCGATGACTGAGATAACAGCTTTAGTCTTACGGCAATTGGATGGCCCGCAAAAAATTGCTCTTACGGTATTTGACAGCAATTTTCCATGTCGTTTTTGAATCTTCCTTTCACCACGTCGAATCATTTCATCGGAATTCGCGATAGGTAGTTTATCGGGCTGATCTTGAAATCTCATGATGCTTCGTTCGCATGACAACGAGAACTAAGATGACGGTTTATAAATTCTTCCTTCTATAGAAGTCTCGTTGGTTGTTGCACGACTATGAGGACGTGCACGCGGAAGAGACGCGGTTGTGGTTTGTTGAATAAAATCATCAATCTTCTCCCGGTTGAATTGCATGTGCCAGGGTATCAGTACTGCGGACCTGGAACGAAATTAGCTAATAGGTCAGCTCATGGAGATTTGGGGATAAATCCGCTGGATGCGGCGTGTAAAGACCACGACATTGCATACGCAAAGAATCGCGATATCGCAGCGAGAAACCCTGCCGACAAAGCGCTCGCTGAAAAAGCGTGGAATCGCGTCTTGGCCAAGGACGCTAGTGTGGGTGAAAAGGCTGTAACCTCGGGAGTCACGAACACCATGAAAGCCAAATCTAAACTCGGAATGGGTTTAGCTGCAAAGCGGTCAAAACTTGGAGCGGCTGTGAAAAACAAATCTAGAACGGGTGGGAAGAGAAAACAGCGGAAGAGAACTGTGAATCTTAAACCCATCACCACAGCAGCAAAGGTCCCCATGCGACCGGGTTATAAAGCCGTCGAGTTGGCGTTGGCTGGTGCTCGTGCGGCTGCGCGTGGGTCTGGAAAGAATGTTCGTATGCCTCGCGTTATACCTGTGCGTGATAAAATTGGCGGCATCCTGCCGTTTCTCATTCCAATTCTGGCCGGCAAAGCGCTACCGGGGCTCTAGTGGGTGGTGCTACGGGTATAGCTAAAGCTGTCAACGAAGCTAGTGTCAACAAAACATCGGTTAAACGAGGCCAAACGGCACAATACAACAATGGAGTCCATTGCTTTGGGCAAGGGATTATACCCGCGACCCTACTGCAGCGGAATGTGCCTGTACTTACGTCCGGCAAAAAACTAATAAAGCTTCCACACCGAGCTCTCATCAACATTGATCTACTTAACTATGCTGAAAATATGAAAATTTCACATTTTCGTGGTGTTTTCATGCGGAATGATCTGCTGAAATCAGGACCAAAAGTGCGAGAATCCGCAATTATTAATCTTCACGATGAAAACGGTCCAGGGACACATTGAGTTGCATGCAAGAAAAATGGTGACCATTTCGTGTATGTCGATAGTTTTGGTGATTTGAAACCGCCTAAAGACTTGATGAGGTATCTCAGTGTTGGTAGCGTTGAATACAATCATAAGAGGTGTCAGGAATATGATACTGTGATTTGCGGCCACTTGTGTCTTAAATTTCTCAGCGAACAACTATGAAAAGACAAGTGTTACATGAGCAAGCATTAGTCATGTCGGAATCGTTGACGTTAACACTGTCAGGCACATCCTCCGTGCTGGAGGCTCAATATTTCCGCCCAATCGAATTATCACCGGATAAGAATCATGTTCCCTGTCTCGTCAAGTTCCTGAAATTCGATTCAATACCCAATATTCACGAGACGAGTAATCAATTTGACCTAAAACAAGCGGACAACAGCAGAGAGAGCATCACGATACCCACCGGAAGCTATAAAATTGAGGATACTGAAAATTTTCTGCGTAAGGAGCTACCCTCTGACACCACCCTTAGTCTGAAAGCTGACAACAACGAGCTGAACAGTGAAGTCACGTGCAATCATGTGGTAGACTTTAAGCCCAAAGATTCCATCGGCCGATTTTTGAGATTCAAGGCGGTTGAGCTATCACGAAACGGTACTCGTAAATGTGAATACTCCGTAGCCATACTGAAGGTTAATACTTCACGCGTTGAGTGTAGCATAACTACAGGGGCGTACATAAACGAGCCTCGAGCTCATACGATTTACGAATTTTTCCCAGCCGTTCCATCGGGATATAAGATTGATGCCCACCAGCGTCATTTACCTGCCAATCGCCGTATAGTCGATACATCATTTACAGCTGAGAATAGTCGTTCAAGACAGCGAGCTGGTTAATATTCGCAGCTGAACGATTACTGTACGTTTACACGTGAAATCACTCAAATAATGGGAATCGTGTTCGAGACGAGAAAGTTGGGCAAAAGTTATAAAAGTCAAACGTCATGGTCAAAAATCATCAGTCGCCCGACACCTCTGACAACGTTCACACTGCCTACGAGACTAACACCTCTGAACGTTCGGTTTCTCCAGAGCCTGGGTCTTCGATTACGTGGAAATTTTGGAAAATAAGAATTCGTGTTTGCTACATCCTGTGTGTGTTACCATGGAAGAAATAATAAGAATACAGAAACCTGTTGTATTTGACGAATCGATTGCGCACTTTGAGATTCATGCTCATTAGCCGTTTGCATCATTTACCTTCCAGAACAATGTTGAAATCCATATTGTTGTTCAACACCAAGACTTGTGTCTACTGCCGAGTAAAAGCTCTCTACATATTCATGGAAAAATCACAAAGGATGATGGTGTGGCTGCGGTGACGGTTACGAATTTGATCAATATGGCCGTTTACCATTTGTTTGAGGAAGTTTGCTATGAGTTGAACGGTGTAGAGATTGATTGAAATAAAAATGTTGGCATCACCGGCACTATGAAGGGTCAAGTATCCTTGAGTCTAGGCCAGCAATATAGTCTGGAGAATACCGGGTGGTTGAGTGGGGATAAGGAAGTAACCGATGCCGCTGGGAATTTAGATGTTGTTTTACCGTTAAATTATGTGCTAGGCTTCGCCGAAGATTATCGTCGAGTCATGGTCAATGCTGAACATGAGTTAATTCTCACACGTTCCAATACCGATTGAAATGCCGTCATTCCGGCCTCGATCACGGAAAACTTTCAAATCACCCTAAATAAAATCGAGTGGTTGTTGCCCTACATGAAACTGGCAGATAAACCGAAAATCCAGCTACTCAACTACATCGCCAAGAATCCGGCCATATCCATGAGCTTTCGTTCTTGGGAAACGTACGTGTATCCCATTCTCCCATCAACAACGCGGCATAAATGGTCAGTCAAGACATTGACGAGATGCAAAACTCTTACTCAACTCACAGTGCTATCCCTACGGTAACATGAATTTTGATACATACAATAATCAATACGCTATTCTCCATAATATGTATGTTCGGTTTCAAATGACCTACTATAACAAAGAAGCTGAGTCTTTGCTATCGAAGCGTGTATTCATAAACCAAGCTCCCTTTATCGTCATCGATTGCTCCAAGCAGAACGAAACATTGAAAATTAAACCTGTGGACATTCGATTGGAATTTGACTCTAGCATTGCGTTCCCACCACACACTTCTGCCTACTGCATGATCTTGCATGACCGCATTGTTGAATATAATCCGATTAGTGGTACTGTAAAATCATTGGTATAAGTCAATTTTGGAATCATAATATGTTTAATTAATATGGATATTGAAAATAATATGTGTAATCTTACTCGTTAAAATTTAGAATATGATAATTCAGAATGGAATAAGAAAACTTAATATAATTGATGTAAAATAAAAAAATTGTCAAAAGCATTGAAAAGGCCATTTAGAATCTTACTTCACGGGTCATTTTCCGGAATTTTTTCAATAGATCCAGCGGGTTTTTACCCTATCCGATTTATGCACGGCTTTCCAGCGCCAAACAAGTCTCGACAGGAGTTATTTTGTGTGTGTGTGTGTATGTGTGTGTGTCAAATCCTATGAAAATAGCCATCTTGCGGCAAACCGCGAAAATGATCAGCGCGGCGGTGGGGGGGGGGGGTAGCGCCGCGGATTCAGGGGGCTAGGGGGGAGCTAGGGGGGAGCTAGGGGGGAGCGCGCCATTTTATGGTCCAGAACTGTCATGTATACACTATTTATACTAGCACTTCGGAATACGTCATTATTCTCCGCAATTTCAAATTGTTCTTGTATTTTAATATGTTCTGTTTCATCTTTGACTTGGATGGATTCCATTGCTGTAGAATAAAATTCTCTAAAATGAGCTTCCCGTTTGATTGCTCGGAGATTACGACATTCAACCCTTTTGCCAGCTCTACCTCTTCTTCTTAGAAGTCTTTCTCTGTTTAGAAATCCTTCTCCTTCGCACTTACAGTGGGGTTTTATGGAAGTTTTTTCAAAAAAAAAGAAGGATAATCCACCAAGGCCAAATCGGATGCTGGTGGATTAGGTAACTAGGATTGAGATAACAACTCAAGAGCTCAGGTACACCCAAGACACACTAATGCCAAAAAAGAGTGCCGGTGGATATACTAAAATCGGTACTGAGATAGTTGTGTAAATTTGCCAGTTTGATTCAGTCTCATTAAAGGTAATAAATTTTGCTAACTCACAATGTAAACTCAACACGATAACAGGGGTAATTAAATTTCAGTTGAATCGAAATTATAATGATGGATTATTATGATGAAAACGATTCTATTTGAATAAGACGATGAGTACGGAATTTTTTTAGGATTAATTTACTAGTCTTGATTCTGAGAGATTTCATCAACTATTCTGATCGAAGGTTCACGAAGAAGTGTACTCATTGAAAAAGTATTTAGTCAAACTGCCTTGATTAGAGGGTTTCGAAGAACTGCTCTATTTGGATGACGGTTTAGCCCTGCTTTATTAAAAGAACTTGGTTGAACTGCTCTATTCAAAGTATTTTGGGTGAACTACTCTATTCAAAGAATTTGATTGAGCTGCCCTGATTCTGCATACTGCAACGTTCTCATTCTTTAGCGTGCGGTTTTCTAACATGTTTCATAATTGGTTCCTTTCATTTTTATGGGAAGAGGACCAATACGGAAGATTTACGTATGTTAAGATGATATTTTGCGCCTTTTTATTCTTGCTAAATTACCCTTGCTCTCTGGGTCCAATGTAGTGGGTTAGTTGCACCCACTTCGGCCTTTCCCACGGGTGCGGGTGAGAATTTCCGTACTTGCATCATATATACAAAGATAACCTATTCTGGCCTTCGGTCGACATTTCTCAAACAGACACAACTTAAAAAAGATTTTATTACGCTGCGCGTGCACGCCAGTTCCCGCATGTCAGAAAATATCATGAAGATGATTTTCGGGCACCTGGTTTGCTCCTGACAAACTGTTGTTTGACGCTTAACAGTTTTTGCTCAAATGTTGATGAGATAAATAGTCACTCATAAAAGGCATTGCAAAAGAGAAGATGCTTTGATCATTATATTGTGATATTTAAAGAACACCACTCGTTCTCTGGTGTGGTCCTGTTGTTCCGCAAACGCACGTAGTCTGTTTGGATTCAGACTGCTGTTAATATTATTTGACTATAAGATGTAACGTGGCATTTTTGATGCCCGTTACAAGTGGCTCCCTGAACCTTCAGCGGAATCAAAATTAGGGGGTTTCCGGGATTTAGTCGCGAAGTATGTATAAAAGAGCGCCAGAACTGGAGACACGCATCCGGAACTAAGAAAGGGGACACTTCAGCGAATAGCGAAAGATATTTCAGTTTTTTTTTTTTGTTTTAATTATTTTTCGAGCTACAACGGCATCAGGCAGGAAGTCGGCAACGAATTCGAGAAAATTGCGGCATGGCGGACTAGCAACGACTGCGAAGGAAGGATGTCGAAGCTGCGGAAAAGAAGCCAACGAAGATCCCCGCATCGCGGAAATCCAAGGCGGATCCGATTCCCACTGGCAGCCGGCGCGCTGCAGCTTTTCCCCTTCACCCTGCAAACAATTGACCATCGAATTTGCGATGGACCAACTAGCGACGAGGGAGCACCACGCTCACCACCAAGACATCATGGAGTTGCGTGGAGGACGAAATTGCAACGTAGCGCTAAATTCTGCGTTGCGATGCTACTAATGATGCGCGTCGAGTTGCGCAATCGATGAAATCGATGATGCAACGATTATTGCGTATTCTTGTGAGTATGACGTCACGTGGGGAATAGTGTATTGAGATCCGCCTTGCGGCAGGTCCTCAATCTTTGAGATTATTCTAGTTCTGGCGGTCGTGATAGATGGTCACGTTTTGGGAATTTCGCGAAGTAATGGAGCCGTCTAAAAAATTGCGACGGGGATGAAAGGGGGTTACGTGGATGTGGACCGGTAAGCACTGTTGATATTCTCGCGAACGACTTTCGGGATTCATTAAATAACGGCTTGCCGAGGAATGGATAGCCATCTAGGAGTTGCGTTATCGGAGTACTTGAAATTTTTTTGCCGATTTTTTTGCTCGGTGACCGTAGTCTGAGCTACGTGTAATAGAATAGAGTAAATTCTGAGTCCTTGAGAAAGTTGAATAGAGTCACGGGTTTCAGTTGCGTCTTTCTCATTTTTGAAATTGCGTACAGCCGAATTCCGCTGTACCGGGTCGAGCCGGGTTATCGGGTTTCTCAGTGTCGCCTCTCGAGTAAATCGCAAATAGCCGAAATGGAGTGTTGAATGACGTTTTCGAGGATGACGAGAAGGTTTGATTTTGGATGCTTTGCGGTAGTGTTTAGTTAAGGTTACGTTTAGTTGCGCTTGAGCTTAGTTGAATTTTCTTTTAGTTAAGATGGCGTTTATTGGAGTTGAGTTTAAGTTGCGTATAGTTGAGATTGCGGTTTCGTTCTATGCAAATCTGTTTGGTTGAGTTCAACTAAGGTTGAGCTCTGTGGATGCTGTTTAGTCGAAATAAGTAGAAAATAAGATTTATCTTAATTTAAATTATGAATTTTAGATTCAAGGGGCTTTTAAAGAAGCGCTATGTATCTCGAAAACGCGGAGAGCCAAAAATCCTACACCGCTGAAGCGATCGCAACAAAACTTGGGCAACTGATGCCTTATTTTGGTAGAAAGTGGAGCAACTTTTTATTTTTTCAAAATTTGGAAAGAAAATTACAGATCGGTTACAACTCACCGAAATTGGCAAAATCTTCATTGTTACACCAACACGATTGAAGTATCCAGTATGATGCCGCTCGACACTAATGAAACACGCACTTTGAGCCCAGTCCTGTACGATGTGATTGTAAAACGACTAAATGGCAGCTGATCTGATTTTTGATTACGAAGAACACCGAAATCTTATTTATGCGGCATTTCTTACCGATATTATTACCGATGCCGTTAATGCATGCGTATAATGTCAGTAAAAAATTACCGACATGCGTGTAAGGTCGATAACAAATGTCGCCAAAAATGAGACGTCGGTTGTCTTTGTGATTGAAAACCTAATCAGCTGCTGTTTCGTAATTTTACTTGCAAATCTTATGGAACTGGACTCAAAGTGTGTGATATAGCAGCGTCGAGTGGCATTATACCAGATAGTTCTATCCATTCAGTGCAACTGTGAAAATTTTTTCAATTTGTGTGAGTGGTAACAGACCTGTAATTTGATTTTCAAAATTTTGAAAAAATAAACTCTTGCTCTACTTTTTGCCAAAATAAAGCATCAGTTGCCCAAGTTTCGTTGCGATTGATTCAGCGGTATAGGAATTTTGGCTCTCCGTGTTTCCAAGATGTACAGCGCTTCTTCAAAAGCACCTTAAGGAAACTCGTGGCAGCGTCGAAGCTCCGAGGCGGGTAAGATCTCGGGTGAGATTGTGGACGCTGTCTGTTAGGTAGCCCGGCGGCGCACCGTCGAGAAATTAGTTCTCTTTTTAGTTTCCAGCAATTATTGCTATGACGTAAATATTTCTACGATGAGAATTAAGAGTTGCGTATTGATATTTTGTAAATATGGAGGTAGATTTTATTTAGGGAGCTGCAAGCTCAATAGCTTAAGAAATAGCGTAAGTTACGAATAATTTATTATTGTATCGTTTTGAATCGCGAAGAGCGAATCGTGAATTATTTTTTTGCTTTTGTGTCACCACTATTGTAAAATATAGTATTTCATTTCATTTCTTTTGTTAAATAGCTTGCAGTTTTCGAGTCTCTCTTTCTCTCTCTCTCCAAATATTACCCTTTCCCTCTCGGCGGTACTCAGCTACCGAGTAAGTTCCCGAGGTCTGGTGAATTAACAGTTTCAAGGCGTGTTAATCACGCCAGGCGCCCAACAGAATTTCGCGATATCTTTTGTAAGATCACATTTTTT
The DNA here is from genome assembly GCF_021155775.2 of Neodiprion pinetum. Classification (NCBI taxonomy): domain Eukaryota; kingdom Metazoa; phylum Arthropoda; class Insecta; order Hymenoptera; family Diprionidae; genus Neodiprion; species Neodiprion pinetum. The sequence continues at coordinate 12,263,535 of NC_060238.1, read as the reverse complement.
CCATCTACATCGCGGGCCGCCAAATTATCGTGTACGCGGTAAGTTATCGACCATTTCTCTGAGTAGCCGAAGGACGGTAAAAATCCACGTCACAAAGGTTAACATAAACAAGAATAACTGTATCTCGAAACGGTGAGAAGATTAAAGAAACCGTGTGCATGCAATGCATACTGAAATTCAAAGTCAAATATAAGTACTACTCAGAACGAAATTATAAAAGTTATAAGTATGTGAAAAAAATATATCAATTCATGGAATGGAACAGGTGATGTAAAATCATACTAATATTCAGGGGCGTTGGGCATCGAGGATGTGACAATTCACGTAAAACAAATTTTCTCTTCACTCAAGTAATGTTAACAAGAACCAGTGGGATATTCCTTAGGATCAAAGAAGATATGGCATTGTACAGAAAAAACTAAAATCACAACGACTAGCTCCGTATTGAAATTAAAATTGTATTTAAATAATTCAATGATCCTTTAGTATTATACCACTTCTGCGAACACAAACATGTACTGCTCTAGTATATATAAATGTAGTGTAAATTTTCTGGGTAAGATAATTTTTTTTTTTAATACGATATGTTATTGTTATTGACTGTCACCAAACAAATGTAGTAGCATTACTCCAAAATAGTTTCTGAAAAACATGATTGGATCAAAACCATAAGCCAACATATCGCATCACATATGGTTGGCAGATTTGTATGAATCTAGATCAATGTAATGCGAAGGATTCAGATATATAAACATCGTTGAAACTACTTTTCAAGCGGGAAATCTAGTGACTGAAATTGGTACTACTTCGAACGAATTATCATCACGGTTGAAAAAGGTAAAATATGCACATCAAGAAATTAGAAGACTATGGAATCAACAAAAATTCTATTTTAGTGACATAATGTTCATTTTGTAGAAGCAATGGTTCATTTATTGCAAGCGCGTATAAAATGTTATCGAGATTTCTTGAAATAAATTTGAAGTGTATGTTTGCAATTTTCAACTACGCATAATTATTTAAAAGTGAGAAAAGTTATATTTCATTATATTAGTCAATAACTTGAATTAAATGTAGTGCATATAACAACTCAAGAACTCTTTCTTGGTTCCACTGAAACATATTCTCATTTACTTGAATGAAATTTGTTTGTCTAATCTGATGAACAATATAATTTTCTTAAACAAATATCAGAACCTGTCGTGTAAAACAAATTCTTGTTTCAATATGTTATAGATTTCTTTGCTCATAGTAGCCAAATATACTATCTAGCAATAACGTTAATATTTCAGCAAGCGTGGGATTATTGTTTCCAATTTGTCGGTACTTTTAAATCGACGTGTTAAGGGGTTAAAGTACTATTCTTTCACGAATTATATGAGGTTTGTTAATCCAAGCGAAGTTGTCGTTCCGAAATTTCCAGTTTAAACCTACGAAATAAATATGTACTTGTTCAAAATACATTAAACTCGTAAGCATACAGCATTCATAGCAATATATCAATATTTTCATTCAATCCAAAAAGTAGTTGTTCTGAGTGAAAAATTGTGCGATCCAAATAAACTAGAAGTCAAACAAATTTCTTGTTCAACTCGATAACTTTTTTTTCTCAGTGTGGGAATCGGGTACGGTAGGCTTGTGATATTTGGTGGACATATGGATCTTACAGTACCTTACGCACGCACGACTAACGACAGAATTATGAAACAAATCTGTAATGTTGTTTATAGTCCTATGTTGAAAAGTAGATGGGCATTTTTTGACATTTGCTGCCCACTACGTGGGCAGATTCTGTTGAAATTTTGCTACATTTTGTGAGCCTTTTCTACAGTTTGTGCTCGAGCTTTGAGGCTTCCTCGGATTGCCGCGGTTTCTTGGCATTTGAAGAGTAGTTTGTAGTATTCTTTTTTTTTTTTTGTACTTTTTGCTTCAGACTGTTTGGTCACGTTACTCCTAAGAGGTTATACTTCCCGGCCTTACTTTTCAGTTTATTTCTAAGTTATGGGATCATCTAGTATAACGGTCGAAAAATAACTGATTTTTGCGATTTTTTTTTCGAAAAGTGACAAAATAGCTGTTACGTCTAGCGTATCGCTACACGTCTCCCTTATCTCGTCACTCTCCCACGATCATTGAAGTAACCTAATCGTCTTATTTTTGTTCTCCTATTTCCATTTTGGCTCACGTCACTCGCTTTTTATCGACTCTGCTAATTCTATTCCCCACCATTCTGGATTTGCGCACCTTTCGTCCACTCCTGCATTTCACCTCGATTCTATTTCTGTTCCAACGTTCATATAATCAACTTCAATACCAACTTCCAAGTTCAACCTCAGTGCTAGTGCAAATAATCGTTTTAGCTATTCTTAATCCAAATCACCTCGTTACGCAATTACACATTACTCTGTTCTAATAAAGCCTTCATACAAAGGGTATACCTTCTCCATCTCATTGTTAGTCCTTCCATCATCTCCAGATTGAGAACAGCGACGAGACCGAACTCGAATTACCTGAATAGCATCTTGGGTGGGTATAGAGGCGAATCAATAACCGCTCGTCAAATCAAACCTCAAACCCGTAACTCTGTCACAATGAATTCGCTTTTGAAATTTTTTAAAATCTGACTTTGGATTCGTGATCAGCGATCCAAAAAACAATTGCGTACCAATTTTCACGGAAGCCCGTACATCCGTTGCTTTATTTTCTGAAAATAAAAGAGCGCGAAATTCACAGGCTGCCTGTGCGCCATCATCGGTCGGTAAAATTGCGGATGCCTCTCGTACGAGTTATTTTGACATATTCGCTAAACATCGAGGTACAAAATATCTATGGTTCAGTCGTTGTTCCCGGTGAATGTGTTCTCTATTTTCCGAACGATAAATTCGACGAACTGTGACAAGCTCTTCTTGTGGTTTGAACTACTTCGATGTAAATTTTTTAGAGATCTGCCTCTCAAAATGAATCAAATCAGCACTCACTAGCACCCTTTCAAGAAGCGGTCAACTGAAAAATCAGATCACTTGCAAAAAAATGGACCTCTTCCGGCTTCTGCTGTACCTAACCCCAACCTTCCTCTTCTCGATACTAATCTTTCTCCAACAGTAGTTCAAAATATGGAAATTGACGCAGTGGCTGGACCATCTCGAGTGAGATCACCCCAAATCCCAGATCCAGGTAAACCGGCAGAGTGTGAGGCAACTGAGAGCTTTGGGAAACTCAGTTTGTTCGACATGCTGTGTACTCCAGAGGAACAGGACTCTCAAACTGAAGGCAAAGCCGAGTTTCTGTTCATAGATTCTCCCTGGTTGACCGGACTTTTTGGAAACTTCACCTGTAGTAAATGCAAAATCACCTATTTCGTCGTACAGGTAAGAGAGCAAAAAAGATTCTGTGCGAAGCTTGTCGTCTAAATGCCACAGCTGCGGTTACAAAGTGGGTGAAAATTACACGAGTTCATGAACCAAAGGCATTTCGACAAGGTCACTCTTCGAAATAAATAGGTGAGTAGTTGATGGAATGATCGGCGTTGGATTAGGGCACTCAAGTATAGAAGAATTCTGTACTGTAATGGGTAGGAAAGGCATTAGTGTTAATAGCTTCAAAAGTCACGTGGCCAGTTGACTGCGGAGACTGAGAGGTTGGAAGAGATATTTCTCGAGAAAGTGAGAAAAGCTGTCAGAGAACACATGAAGTAATAGATCCTTCAATCGAGAGTGGAACAGTACTTCATATCGTAGCATCTTACGAGAGTACGTTCTACAACCGAGTCCTTCCGTTGTTAAATGGAATAAGAATAGTCATCGACGTCCTGACTGGACTAGCTATTGATTACCAGGTACTCTCAAAATACTGCCAAGTGAGTGTCGTTGTCGCAGCCGAACTATATGCTACTTCACCTGATTTTGCAGTGTAGCAAGATGGTCACAAATCAGAGTTCAGTAAAAGCTACAGCGGATCCTCTGGTGTGATGGAAACGAAGGCAGCAGAATATTTATACAGTAGGTCTGTTAAGAAGAACCAGATAGAATACAAGACTATTCTATCCGAAGAAGACGCAAAGACATTCAGTCATTTGAAGAATACCTCCCCAAGAAAAGACAACGTACCCGTCACAAAGGAGGAGTGTGTGAATCACATCGCAAACGGAATGAGTATCGGACTCTGAAAGCTCATCAAAGAATGGACAATGAAAGGAGTGACACTCGGGGAACGCGGTGTAGGCACACTCAAGAAGACGACGATTATATCCTTAATCAATCATTACAAAAATGCCACTGTAAAAAATATTCTTAATATAACAGCCATGAAACGAGCAATAGATGCAATGATTAGCCACCGCGCCTCAACCGACAGGAACCCTCAGCATGAGTAATGCACCACTGGACCAGACTCATGATGTTTCTATAACGGAAGTGTGGTTAACGGGGAAGCGCCGGAGAGCCATAAAAAGATGCGACTAAAGCTCAACCCGAGAGTAGTCGAAAAGCTGAAGGCTCTGCGCGAACGCCTGTAAACTAATGATCTATTAGTACTATATGCCCGAGGTGCGACACAGAATGCTAACAAAAGCTTACACTCTCTGATCTGACAAAAATGCCCAAAAGAGATATTCATATTCAAAAAGAGAATAGAATTAGCAGTAGCAACTGCAGTTGCTGCGTTCAACATGAGAGCGCAACATGCTCAAAAGGCAAAGATGTCAGTGAGGTCTGAGAAGGTGGCAGATAATGCAAAAAAGATAAGCCAGCAACGAGATGCCAAACAAAAGCGTAAGGTTGAATGAAAAGCAACGACGGAGTCCAAGACAGCCAGACAAACAATAAAAATTAAAAAACCGCTGCGGAGAAAGCTGAAACAGAAGTGGACAACGTATTGTGCCAGGGAATTCCAACGGTTTCTTCACAGGACTAATATGTAAGCAGTCAGCTCCAAAATTAAATTCAGGTGCGTCATTGTATAGTAGACTCAAGTGGAGGCTAGATGAATATTAGTTGTTTGTTTTCATTCATTCAATATATTATTGAAATATTTGTCTAGTCCGAATAATCTTTCCAGAATAAAATAATTGGATTTTTCCTTGCCTTTATGTCTCGGAGTGAGTTCATTGAAAATTGTATATTTCTGAAGAAAGAAGTGGTGTTAGAAGAAGGTGGACCTCAGAACAGATCCGAAGAAGCAGATTGGATACAAACTGTCAACGAGGAGTGGAATTAAATATCAATCATAACAGCGATAGGCACTGACGAGCAAAATATGATTTATCAATATTGTTGATGTTTGGGAGATAAAATAGACCATATACGCAAGTATATAATTATGTTTGTTTAGTAAAGACAGTATATTTGTATGATAGCAGAATGTACTTCCAACTAGAGCTCTCTCTCTAGACTACTGAACAAAGGGGAGAGATCGAACATACATAGGCGTACACGCACACCAACGCTCATCACACAAGCCTATGTATACATATATATGCATGAGTGAATTATAAGGCGTACACATATATATGTTTCACATATTCTAACAAATATTATTACTTACATTCTGAGATGAATTTTGAACTCAATCAAATAAGTGGAATTAGAAAAAAGAAAATCATTTAATTATGGAGTTTTTTCCTCTTGCTCCAATTTTATGTCGTCTAAATCAATGTTTACAAATCAACTAACAATAAGGCAACGTGTCTCAACTCTACAGTAAATAACTCATTCTGTGCATACTCCATGTTTGCTTCTTAGAAGGTAATGAAACTGAATTCAGTCAATCGCGTTCATCGGATAAATATATTTTCAGGTATTCAAGATTTTCCTTGCGCATTAGGTTTCATGAAAATATTTTGTGCGTTGAAAAGTATATACTTGTGCATCTTATCTTGAAATTGCTGCAAGGAATTTGGGCTCTGATCAATATAACTCATTTCCCAGCCTACAATATACCAAATACTATAACACAAAAAAAAAAAAAAATTCAAACAGTCGAGATAATAGTTTCAATAAACTCATATCAAAAATTCTCTAGAAAAAAATTGGAGATAAACAAAAACACTTTACTGCAATGATCGATCATCAACTTTAGATAATGACCAATGAGTATGAATTGGCAATAATGACTGATTGACTTGTTATTAAACTACAAATCATTTCTCAATTTTTTTATTCTCATTATCCAAAGTATCATCCTGCCAAAGTTTGAAATGTTTTAGGAGTGACAATCTACGAGGCTATGATTCTTTCTTCATTTCCCCGTACAATGTTCAAAATGCTGATGTAGTATTTCATTTTTTCACATCGATTTTCCATAGTCAGTAATTATAATTATTATCGGTTCTGCCTAAAACTTCGAAGCTCAAAATGAATTTATGCTCGCAGGCGCCTCTTCTAGTTGAACTAGAACACTGAAATTTTCTACCAATTTTTTATAATTTTTTCGGAACCGGTCTAGCGGGTGCACAGCTGGTTCAAATTCAAAAATGACAATTTCAAGGACTACTTTCATAATTATACTCAACAATGCTACATGTTTTGCTTCTTGTACTGTCAACTTGATGAGGCTCTCAAAATCAAGCGTGTACCGAACGGTTCAACATCAGAGGTCCTGTAAAATAAGAAACGGTTACTTCGAAAATTGCTTTCCAATATCTCGTATCAATTGTAATTTGAGAAGATGAGATTCAGAAAATCATGTGCAACTCATGTCGTACGTTGTGCTATGCCTCCCCATCATCCAGAATGATCTCAAATATCTGTATACGAACTCCATATCATCTTTGTCCCATTTCCATACGTGCAGAGTATTACCTTTTGGGCTGTAGTCGTCCTACATCACACTACTTTCGAGCTGTTACTGTACACATTCTGGACTCCCTCAAAGTTGTCTCGCTGTATTCACCTCGTACAATTTCGTGCATTTTTAACCCAGTGCTTTTTTGAAGTCCTTACCGAATTTCTTTTGTGTCGTTCGAACTTTCAGGCCGTGCTGTAGCCATCAAGCCAATAAGCTGCAGATCTTAATTATGTTCAGTCTATACCTGGCAAAGCAGAGTCTTTCAAAGATCAAGGTACCTCACCTAGAAAATTAATAACAAATCTTCATTACGCTTCTGAGGAAGCACGACTGTTATACGCGATAATGTAATGTTACGTTGCGTACTACATTTTCTAGTCATAATAACGATAGCATTGTAGCTTTCGACAGTGTTACTGGTGACATTGTACAGCAAACTCTCGGCATGCCGATTAAGTTGTGTAATCGCTTTAAAGATCCTGTCATATAATCCAAGCTCGGTCAAAACTAGCACAACTTTTTCTTCAATTTCTTTCGGAATATTACTTCACAAATGTTGATTTGATTATTAGTATTCATAAAATTCAATTTTCCGATTAGAGATGTACAAGGGACATTCCACGCCAAGTTGACCTGGATTTTACCTTTGGCCGCTTAGATTTGGCGCGCGATTTTTTCTATGATTGTTCTAACTTTGAAAGGTACTCTGTTCTTTTATTTTGTTTTATTTTTTCGTCTTAATTTGAATTTTCTACAATTTTAAGAATCGATTTTATCAGTCGACCAAAATTAAAAATTTGAAAAGATTCTGAAACATCTTGTGTCAGATATCGAAATTTTCAACCTTGGACCCGGAGTGAACTAGTTTTTCCTTCTTATTGTTTACAAACTTTTACCGACAAAAACACGACAAAAAATTAGTAGCGAGAGTTATTTTACTATAAATGGTTGCTGAAACATTTTCATATATCACACCATATACATGTTATTTTATACTATATCACACATGTATATTTTTTTTTAAAATTTCGATCTTTGCAAGAGATATGTTTTCTTCTTTATTTTGCTAGTAAAAAAAAAATAGTAAATGGTAAAATGGTTCTGAATAATCTGAAAAAATTTTTAAAAATCCCATATGACACACAAATGTTTCAGCAACCATCCATCGTAAAATGACTTAGGCTTCTAATTTTTTTAACGTATTCTTTCAAAAAAAGCTTGTAAACAGTAAGAAGGGAAAATCGGCCCAGTACGGGTCCAAGCTTAAAAATTTTGATATCTGACGCAGAATTTTTCACAAGTTTTTCAAATTTTTAATTTTAGTGGGTCGATAAAATCGATTCTTAAAATTGTAGAAAATTCAAATTGAGAGGAAAAAATAAAAAAAAAAAAAGAACAGAGTACCTTTCAAAGTGAGAACAATCATAGAAAAAATCGCCCGCCAAATCTGAGAGGTCATGGTTAAAACCCAGGTCGAATTCGCGTGGAATGCCCTATAAACTATAAATGCAATTACCTTAAGTTTTTCCTCCACTAGCTAACATATTACCGATTCAATTTTTGTTTTCGCAATATTGGAGCTGAAATATATGTGTAGAGTTTCTCAATATCGAAGGTCAATAAAGTTAAAAACTTTGACGTTTCCATCGTGAGTAAGAGTCCTCCTCAGAAAACTAGAACATATAAGTTATGACTAAATATTCTTCTACAAAAAAAAATTCATCAAACAAGACTCAAGTTCAATTACTTGATAAACCTCATGATGAGGTGAAACTTTTTCAACCAGAGGTAAAAACTGAACTGCAGCAACGGTAAGATTTAAATTAGGTTTCCACAGCCAAGGTATTATCCATTACAACAATCTGAATTTAAAGTGGCTGCACGGTCATCATCTAAATAATGACTCGGTATTGTTAACCTTCACATCATAATTGCTACCATTGAAAAAAATTCTTCGATTTCCTTTTTTTTTATTTTTTTGTACTAAAATATTTAGTCATAACTTTTATGCTATCGTATTTAATTATTATATTGTAGTTTTTTGAAGAGGGCCCCCACTTACAGCCTGAACGTCAAATTTGTTCTTTACTTTATTGATCTTTGTTAAAGCGAGTAACAATAGAGGAATTCGGGATCTGGTCTGATACAGTTTGTCACAATAAAAAGAGAAAAATAAAAAAAAAACTGCGCGCACTGAATTTGGCAAAAAACAAAAAAATTATAATGATATTTATTGTACACTATATACAGTTAGCGAATTACCCGAATAAATACAATGCCAAGAGTAACACGTGGCAGCGAATGCACCCAAAACACAATTAATTAAATAATTGATTTAAAGCGAATTTACACACAGTAATTTTGGTTAACAGAAGCCAAGCAATTAGAAAAATTAGCTGAGAGAAGAACACGAGGTGAACTTGAGGTAGCCGAAAGAAGAATAATGGCGGAAACCGTTAGAAAACGAATCTTCTTCCCCGTGAGGAAGACTAAGCATGTCCCATAGCTAAGAGCCAATCAGAAAATTCATAGCGAATGACGTCAGAGAATAGCGAAATGCGCAAGTGTCAGTGAATTTGAACTAGAGATTCATTGATTGGCTATCGATTGTCGGGTGATCTGTGCTCTGCTTAGTGCTGCCTTCTTGCTGCGGGTAAGCCGAACTTCGCTTCGCCCGGGCAGTTTGGGTGTTGACTGAACATTCTCCCCCGGGTTGACGGCTGAGACGTCAAGATCTTCAATGGGCAGAACACATAGTTTCGCAATTGGTCGGGTCAATTCCGTGGTAGCTGTCTTCAGTGTCACTACGCGGGTATGTCCGTCCTTCCCTGGGTGGATAGCGATTACCCTAGCGAGTGGCCATTTGGTAGGTGGGAACCGCTCATCTGTGAGGAGCACCAGAGAGCCAACTTTGATGTCGTTGGACGCCCGATGCCATTTGGAGATGCCCTGATGACGTTGAAGCACTTCGTTGCTCCAACGTCTCCAAAACTGTTGCAACAGTTGCTGTAGCAACTTGTACCCAGTTAGCGTCGATTCCGTTGTTGAAGGTAGCGAAGGTTCCGGAACAGCGGTGAGTGGTTCTCCAATGAGGAAGTGACCTGGAGTTAGTGGTTCCAGGTCGGCAGGATCTTCCGAGAGTGGGGCGAGAGGCCGAGAATTTACCACGGCTTCGATCTGTGTCAACACCGTAGTGAGCTGCTCGTAAGTCATCAGATGCTCTCCGATAGTTCTTGTGAGATGGAATTTGATAGACTTGACGGCAGCTTCCCATTTACCTCCAAAGTGCGGAGCTCCAGGCGGATTGAACTTCCAGGTTGTGCCATCTGTAGCCAGTAAATGTGAAAGTTCTCCCAGTGATTTTGATCCTGATGCGAATTCAGCCCTTAGAGTTGCATCTGCACCCACAAAGTTTGTACCACAGTCCGAATAAATGGTGTGGCAGACGCCCCGGCGACTTGCGAACCTCCGATACGCTGCGATGAATGCGCCTGTAGAGTAGTCCGTGACGAGTTCCAGATGTATAGCGGAGGTCGTGAAGCACACGAAAACTGCAATCCACCCCTTGTAAGTTTTCGCTCCACGACCCTGGAAGGTTTTCAGAGTGACTGGCCCAGCGTAGTCTAATCCTGTATGTAGAAACGCTCGTGCGGGAGTCACTCTAGAGGGGGGCAGTTGTCCCATCAATTGCTGTGCTCGAACACCTCGGTGTCTAGCACAGACTACGCAGCGTAAGATGTGAGATCTGACTGGTACGCGGCCACCAATAATCCAGTAGGATTGGCGTAACGCAGCCAGAGTCAATTGCGTTCCCCCGTGAAAGTTCCGTTTGTGTGCATGATCGATGAGGAGTGACGTCAGCAGTGAGTATCTAGGCAGAATCGCTGGATTTTTCTGCTGACTGTCCAATAGCGAATTTTTCAAGCGGCCACCGACTCTCAAAATTCCGTGATAGTCGACAAAGGGGGTCAGCTTGGCGAGTGGGTGATTTTTTGGTAGGAATCCCCCGTCAGAAAGCAGCTTGAGTTCCGATGAGAAGTACTGGCCTTGTGTATATTTGACCAGTAGCCATTTTGCGGGTTCCAGGTCTCCAGCAGATAGCGGGGTGGCTAGTGAGGACTGTGGCACCTTTTTCATTCGGCTGATGGCACGTAGACAGATTCCAAGCGTTCGAACCAGCGAAACCCAGCGAGAAAAGCGTTCTAAGAGAATTTGCAGAGGATGTGAATCTGTTTTAGCGAATGTCATGAAGGTTAGACCTGGTCTCTCTTCCTGATGAGTTGCGGTCGTAGCAGGTGGTTCAATAGTTGGCCAGTTTTCTTGGGACAAACTGAGCCATTTTGGACCCGACCACCAAAGCGGGTGTTTCAGCAGTTTGCCAACTGACAGTCCTCGCGAAGCACAGTCAGCTGGATTACTTTTCCCAGCGATAAAGGTCCAGCGGCTTCCAGGAAGAGTGTCTTGTATTTTCGCAACCCTGTTGCGTACGTAAGTTTTCCAGCGAGAGGGTTGACTTTGTATCCAAGCGAGGGTTACTGCAGAGTCAGTCCACAAATAGATTGGTATTTGCTCCAAGTTAAGTGTTTTTCGCACGTAGAGAGTAAGTCTGGTGAGAAGTACGGCAGCGTTCAACTCCAAACGTGGAATTGTGAGTGGTTTCAGAGGGGCTACTTGAGTTTTGGAGCATAAAAGTGCAACTGACGAATTCCCCTGAAGATCCGTCACCTTCAGGTAGACCACCGCAGCCATAGCGAGTTGGGATGCGTCTGAGAACCCGTGGAGCTCTGCAGACACATTCTCCTTGAGATTAATCCATCTGTTTACCCGGAGGTTAGCAAGGTTGGTGAGGTCCGCTCGAAATACCGTCCACTTGTGGAGTTGTGTCGGAGCCAATTGATCATCCCAGCCCAGTTTTTCAAGCCAGAGTTCTTGCATGATCACCTTGGCTTTGATGATGATCGGAGCGAGGAAACCGAGAGGATCATACAGACGAGCAATTTCAGACAAGATTGCCCGTTTTGTTGCTGGAGGATCTTCAGCCAAGTGATAGTTGAACTGGAATACATCGTGGTGAGGATTCCAGCCAACTCCGAGGACCTTCACCGTAGTATCTCCGATTTCCCGTAGCGAGTTCACTGGTTGATCGTTTGGTGACATTGTAGCGAGTAACCGAGCGCTGTTACTTGACCATTTTGTTAATGGGAAGCATCCAGCTGCACAGAGTTCCCTGGTTTGTTTAGCGATTGCAATCGCTTCCGTCTCTGTGTCAGCTCCCCCGTAGATGTCATCTACGTAGCGGGTTTCAGTCATTGGAGCTACTGCCAGCGGGTATTTGGATCCTTCGTCCTCTACTAGTTGCAGTAGAGTCCTGACAGCAAGATAAGGAGCACAAGTTGTGCCGTATGTGACCGTAGTGAGGGTGTACGCTTGCTGAGAATTGTCCTTGGTCTTCCAGAGGATGGACTGTAACGGCCAGTCCTTCGGATCTATGTCAATTTGCCGAAACATCTTTGTGATGTCGGATCCAAAAAGTATTGGAAACCGACGAATGCGGAGTAGTACATCGCAGATGTCTACTTGTATTTTTGGCCCAACGTGTAAGATCCCATTCAGCGAAACTCCTGATGAGGTGTTGCATGATCCATTGAACACTACTCTGAGCTTTGTAGTAGTGCTCTGTTCCTTGAGGACACCGTGATGAGGTAGGAAGCAATGTTGTTCCGGTAGATCTGCCATAGAAATGTGTTTCATGTGACCCATGTTCTCGTACTCAGACATAAAGTTGTGGTAGAGGTCACTGTAAGTAGTGTCCGTGCTCATCCGTTTCAAAACCCGACGCAGTGAAAATTGTGCGGATCTCAGTGAATTCCCAAGTGCTTCTACCTTGTCCTTGAGTGGCAAGTGCACCACGTAACGCCCATTTGGGTGACGATAATGTGTGGATCTAAAGTGAGCTTCACATTCGTCCTCCTGCTCACTATAGCGAATGTGCTGCTCATCATGCGGTTCTTCCTGGTCCCAGAATCTGGAGATCAGATCCGGTAGCTGTTCGTCGGCTGACACGTGCAGAGAATTGGCCGAATATTTCGTAGCAGTTGGATTGACTGAGCCGTAGACAATCCAGCCCAAGAGGGTTGACTGAGCAATTGGCGAATCAACAGGCCCTTTGCGAATCTTCTCATTCATGATGAAAGCTGCAGGTGCTGCTCCCAAAATGATGTCAATTGGTCTGGACTGCAGAAATTGCGGGTCAGCCAATTGCAGTCCCAGTAGATGCGACCATTTCTTGTCGATAAGGGTGTATGACGGCAAGTCTACCGCCAACACAGAGAGAATGTGGGCCTGTATTTTTAGCGAATTCTTCCCATATAGCGAATGTAGCTCAACAGTGCATGAGCCCAATGTGCGGCCAGCAGATGTGTTGCCGATGGCCCGTAGGCCCACGTTTGCGGATTTCAGAGGAAGTCCCAGTTTCTTGTGTAGCGAATTCGTCATGAATGACAGCTCAGAACCTTGATCTATCAGAAGTCTGGCTGTCAGAGGAGCTCCCGTTGTCGAATATACCCTGCAAGTTGCTGTAGCAAGTAAGGCTATTGTTTCCAGAGAATTGAGCCCTAAAAACAATTGCAGTTAGCGAATTCTGTCCATAGCGAATGACCTAATAGGACTATTCTGTACCTGAGCTGCCCGAAGCAGCAGTCGGTTGAGGATTAGCCCGAGATTCTTCATGGATGGCCGTGTGGTGCTTGTTGCCACAGTGGCGACATCTTGTAGTGGTGCGGCAGTCCTGTGAGCGGTGGCGTCCCAAACAATTCCAGCACAGTCGATGATCTTGAACCATAGTACGGCGCTGTGCGACAGAGGCAACCTTAAATTGCTGACAGTACAAAATAAAGTGCTTTTGCCTACACAGTTGGCAGATGCCTGGTTCATCTGTAGCCTCTTTAGGTGTATAGTATACTTGAGCGGTGGAACCAGAGGGGGTACTTGCAGTCTTGCTGGAATGTGAGGGTGACCGTGTGTTTGGGGGCTTGCTAGAGGTTTTTAGCAGCTTGGAGGTTGAAGCCTTGTCCTCCTTGGGTGAGGTTGGTCGTGAGGTGACTCCGATGGCGCTGATCTCCCAGGCGCGTACCTTCCCGATGAGGAAGTCTTGTAATTTCTGGTACGCCGGCAGCTCATTCGAGATGCCCAGGGTACTCTCCCACTCCTCCCTAAGTTCTGGTACCAGACGTCTGAGGGTGACGAAAACCAGGATAGGGTCCCAGTCCGCAATGGAGACTCGTAAGGTTCCCATCGCATCGATAATTTTCTGTGTCTGTAATACAAGTGCGTTTAGCTGAGGTGCCGAGTGATTAGGCACTGGCTCTGTGGTGAGGAGTTCCTCCAAGTAGGTGTTGAGAAGCCGACGAGGGTTATCATAACGCGCGACGAGGAGATCCCAAGCAGCAGGGAATGCCTCGTCTGTAAGAGGCACGTTTGCGATGAGTGCCAGTGCATCGTCCTTGAGTTGCGTCTTGAGGTAGGACATGCGCTGTGCCCCAGTGAGTTGCTCGGCATCAATTATGAGGGTGGTGAATAAGTCCCTAAACCCACGCCATTTCGTATAATCCCCGTCGAATGTCGGTAGTTTTATGTGAGGCAATTTAGTAGAGGATGGCCCAGTCGCGAAAAATTGTGTAGCATCTGCATGCCTAGGTGTCGCCTCTGCCTTCAGGGAGTTCACCTTGGCCTCCAAGCGGGTCTGCAGGCTCCCGTACAGCGTTGCACCACGTTGATAGACCTGAGCGGTGTGGTACTCATGTTCGAGCACTTCTTCGTGCTCCTCGTAAATGCGTTCGTGCAAGGCCTCAATACGGTCGACGGTTCTATTGACTAAAGCCAACTGGGCCATGGCTTGCTCGAGAGACATCGCCTGAAGTGCCTCAGGCGTGAGTCTTTGATCAATGTTGGCCAGAGAATCAACCCGGTCCTGCTGCAGCGCAGCCTTGTTGTTGAGAGACATGATGCGAATAACAGTGCTGGTGACCCGGAACTAAGTTTTCGGTCAAATGATACGGAAAAGTTCTATGTACCGGTGTACACTGACCGCCAAAGGCGACACCCGATGTGTCCAGCGATGCCTTTGACACTTAGCTTTTCACCAGATTGGCACTGCACAGCGAATACACCAAATGCTGAACACGAATTGTTAACGTGAGAAATAACCCAGAGAATAAGCCAAGCACAATTCTATTGTGACCAAACCAGCACCGATCCGGCTCGAAGGACCAAATGTTAAAGCGAGTAACAATAGAGGAATTCGGGATCTGGTCTGATACAGTTTGTCACAATAAAAAGAGAAAAATAAAAAAAAAACTGCGCGCACTGAATTTGGCAAAAAACAAAAAAATTATAATGATATTTATTGTACACTATATACAGTTAGCGAATTACCCGAATAAATACAATGCCAAGAGTAACACGTGGCAGCGAATGCACCCAAAACACAATTAATTAAATAATTGATTTAAAGCGAATTTACACACAGTAATTTTGGTTAACAGAAGCCAAGCAATTAGAAAAATTAGCTGAGAGAAGAACACGAGGTGAACTTGAGGTAGCCGAAAGAAGAATAATGGCGGAAACCGTTAGAAAACGAATCTTCTTCCCCGTGAGGAAGACTAAGCATGTCCCATAGCTAAGAGCCAATCAGAAAATTCATAGCGAATGACGTCAGAGAATAGCGAAATGCGCAAGTGTCAGTGAATTTGAACTAGAGATTCATTGATTGGCTATCGATTGTCGGGTGATCTGTGCTCTGCTTAGTGCTGCCTTCTTGCTGCGGGTAAGCCGAACTTCGCTTCGCCCGGGCAGTTTGGGTGTTGACTGAACAATCTTCAACGCCCAAAAACTCTATGCATAATTTCAACATAAGGTCAAGAAATCAATCAACATGGCTAAAATAAATATTGCCAACATTTGACGGAAAGTCCGACAGTAACATTCTATCTCAAATCTAAAGCAGAGCAACGAATAATGTAATTCAAAGTAATTCGTCAAGGAATCTCATTATCGCTTTCCAATTATGCCTTGGTAGAGATATTTTCGTCAGAGGTAGACAATGATAAATTTTAGGTTATACGCGTACATTTCGTATCGTTATCCTCAGTTTATCAAAATTTATATGCATTTCATATGGCTATTGCGATGATCTACCAAATCATAATAAATATAGATAGTTTCACATGTTTTGTTCGAATACTTACCTGAATCGCATGTTTAGCACCGAATCTTCATATCGGTCACAAGTCAAAGAATTGATCGACATTTTTCAACGTTCGCGGCTGCTTATAGTGCCTCAACTCAATCAAGCTATGTGCGTGTGTAGTGTACACGGGTAGTGTATCACACGAGCTGTGTATAGGTGAGCGTGTACAGAGATCGGGGCCCACGGAAATTTTCGCTCGACTGTGGCGCGGCCTCGCCAGCTCAGCACTGTCGCGCCGAGTCTAAGAGTTAATAGTGGCAATCTTAAGGGAGCTTTCCAGTGTGAAATTTTCAAAAAATCGATTTTTTTTTTTTTGCTTTATCGAATAGTATACACTCTTCCGAATATTCCCTGAAATTTTCATGCCGAAATTCAGATTATTTCGGTTACTGTACAGCATTTCTTGGTAGAAGGCAACGGAGCGCTACAGCTGCCGCGTCGGCCGTCTGCCCGTGCGACTGTTATTTCTATTGTCTCGTTCCTACCTGCACGTACATGAACTTGGCTCGCCAATTGTCGAAAATGTGAATTCGGACTATTGCATAATTTGCCGTTAATTAGTCGTAAATTAGTCGCGCAATTTATTTTTTTGTCGCACTCAATTTTGAAAAAAAAAAAACGGATGGCGTGCTAACTTTTCAAAAACTTAGCGCGCCATCCACCAAAATAACGCACAGCGAGCATCATTCGTAATTCTGACTTGGTTGATAATTTGCCAGAAATAAGCCGCAAATTAGTCGTCGAACTTTTGTTTTTGTCGCACTCAATTTTCAAAAACAAAAGCGGATGGCGTTCTGATTTTTCAAGAATTTAGCCCGCCAACTACCAAAATAACGCACAGCGAGCACCATGAGTGATTCTGATTAGGTTGATAATTTGCCGCAAATAAGCCGCAAATTAGTCGTCGAATTTTTGTTTTTGTCGCACTCAATTTTCAAATACAAAACCGGATGTCTTTAGAATTTAGCACGCCATCCGCTTTTTTTTTTTTAATTGGGTGCGACAAAATAATAAGGCGTGACTAATTTCCGGCTAATTGACGGCAAATTATGCAATAGTCCGATTTCATATTTTCGATAATTAGCGAGCCAAGTTCATGTACGTCCTACCTGCTCGTCGTTCAGTTCGATTTCGACATTCAAAATGGATAGATGTACGAAAGAGGAATGTGCGTGGCAGGATAGAAAAGGCTCGAGAAGCGGACATCCGCGAAATAGACGAAAAAGATCCGGTGGTTTCAAGGGAACAAATCGACACGATATCGAAACGAATCTAACGTTTGCGAGCACTTCGGCAGCAAAAATCTTGAAAAAGAGTCCAGAGTTTGAAGTCCGAATCGATCAAACGTTTAGCTACGTGATTTTGGAGTTCTTTTTGGTTTTCGGCGCTCTTCAGGAACTGTTGAAGTGCAAAAAGTGTAATAGCGACGTGAAGTTTTTTAAAAAATCGATTCGCGGATTGGGCTTTAAAATTTGTGTTCAGTGTTCGTGTCCAGATCCGGCCGAGATAGATTCTTGTCCTTTGATAAAAAATGCTTATGAAATCAATCGTCGTTTCTGCTTTGTCATGCGATTGGTCGGCATCGGCATAAATGGCATTAGAAATTTTATCGCCTTGATGGATTTAACTGCAAACTTCAATAATAACACCTATTATGGAATCGTAAAAATCCTGCAGATTGCAGCGAAATCAATATACGAGGCCGTCGTGAAAAAAGCAGGTACCGAAGAGAAGGAAAAAACTTTGGAAGCAGAAAATCGGGGCGATATTCTGACGGTGTCCGGTGATGGATCGTGGTCGAAACGCGGTTTCACGTCGCGCATGGGTATCGTGTCCGTGATTGGAAAATATACCAACAAAGTTTTGGATGTTGCTGTCAAATCAAGCTTCTGCAAGGCTTGTGTATTCTGGAAAGGACAAGAGGGAACAACCGAGTACGAGGCGTGGTCTGAGACGCATGAATCCGAATGCAACGTCAATCACGAAGGCAGCGCGGGAAAAATGGAAGTCGACGGTATAATCGAAGTATTCAAGAGATCAGAAGAATTGCACAACGCGAAATACGGTTTCTATATAGGAGACGGCGATACAAAAACATTCAAGATGTTATTAGAAGCCAAGCCGTACGGTGACGATTTGACGGTAAAAAAAAAGGAATGCGTTTTGCACGTGAAAAAGCGAGTATATAAAAGGGGAAACGAAGCAAGAAAAAGGTTAGTTCAACTAAAAAAGGCCAAAAATCAAATCGAAGACAAGGCAATGGAGAGTGAACCGAAAAAAAAAGGATCTCGTTCGAGTTCTCCGAAAACTAAAAAAAATCAAACAAAAAACACTGCTGTTGAACCGAAAAGAGCGCAATTGACGTTAAAATTATTGACAAATCTCTCGGAATATTATGGCTTGGCAGTTCGTCGAAATTCCAATTCCGTGGAAAATATGAGGAAAGCCATATGGGCTACATTTCATCACAAAAGCTCAACTGATGAAAATCCTCAGCATGAGTATTGCCCTCCGGGAGAAGATTCGTGGTGCGAATGGCGCAAGGCCGAGGCCACAGGAGAGGAGTACACCCATCCACCAGCACTCGACGAAGACGTACAACAAGTTTTAAAACCGATTTACGATGATCTAACAACGGAGGATCTCTTAGAACGATGTACGGGCGCGAACACTCAAAATAATAACGAGAGCTTCAATCACTGTGTGTGGCAACTAGCCCCAAAGCACGTATTCTGCGGCAAGCAGATAGTAGAAATCGCTACGCAGTGTGCTGTGTGCACCTTCAATGAAGGTTACGACCCAATTTTAAAAATTTTGGAGACGATGGGATGCACGATAGGGCCGAGCGCCGCAGATTTCGCCGCTAAATACAAGAATGCGCGCATCACCCAAGCAAACCGCCGGGCGTCCCTGGATAGCAAAGAGGCGAGGACAGCTCGTCGGATTGAACAATCCATTGAGCACGATCTTTTCGAAGAAGCAGAAGGGATATTGTATGGACCTGGCATCGCTGATTGACCGTAAGTAAACGATTTACCTAAAATTTCCTCACTTGAAACTTTGAACGCGTTTTTCTCGAAACAGCATTTTTCAAAACGGTGGCCAACTTGGAGGGCAGAGTTTTAAAGCTATCGAGTTGAATTTTTTACACAATATTCTTAACGTCATTGTTTATCGTGCTATGGAAGCTTTTTTTTTTTTTTTGACATCTTCCTATTTTTTTGTAAAAAAAACTGCCAAAAAAAAATGCTAAAATCGATACTTTTTGTTCAAACCGGCGCCATTTTTGCAAAAAAAAAAAAAAAGAAAAAAGCTTCCATAGCACGAAAGCCAATTATATACCGATCAATAATCTTTTTGTGTTTTTTGTCTCAGATCAAAATTGTGACCCCCAATGTGGCCACCACATCCAAGTGCATTTTCTGCAACAATTGTTTCATCATTTTTATAGATACTAATTAATAAATAAATCGATCTTTAAAAAATTGTTTTGTATTCTTCAATACCCAATTAATATACAAAAAAAAAACCAGACCGATTAGATTATTTTTTCTTTAAAAAAAAAAATCGCGAAAAACAGCGATTTTTCGGGCTGTCACACTGGAAAGCCCCCTTAAAGCACTGAATTTTCGTGGGGTAAAATATCAGTGTATGGAGTGTGACCAACAACAGAATTGCAACTAACCTATTCGCGCTGCTGTTTTCTTGTGGATGAAATAAATTCCAGTGGTATCTAAATCCCTTGAATCGTTACACAACCGAAATGCCACCGTAATCGTGTCAGCAGCAGCCACGTGACGTTGCGAATATGTGAATACGTGTTTCAGCTGTCAACGGAATATTTTATAATTATTTCTTCCGTTACTTTCGATTTAAAGATGAACTGTCGCTGCTATATCACCCGTAACAACCTTGAATAAGAAATCATTTCATCACAGAACATTCAAAAAATAATCTCTCGTATTCGAAAATTCATCCCGCGAAATTCACTCGTACGTGTGCACATGTGGTAATGTCAGAAAAATTAAGACATCACTATGGTTGACTCTTGACTCCGTTGCGAAATAACGGATGGTATGTTGTATGCAGATTGTCGGTGCAAGACCATTGCACACTGAGATGGTAACTGTATCTAGATCGATATCGATCTTAAATCTATGATATGAGCGTGTGGAGCTTTCTTATGGTAATTGCACGACGGCAAATTACGGTACAGAGAGGGTACCGCCGTAATTATCGGCTGAGGTTTAACAAAACATTAATTCGCACAACAAAATGAACATCATCACATTTTTCTATTACGTGAAAACGGAAGACGACGGAACTATGTCTTCTATGATGTGTCGTAAATATTGTAAGGATATATTTTTCCACCAATTCTACAGTACATTTCATATAGTATAGAAACGCAATACGCAGAATTTTTCATCTCACGACCGCAAGTTGTAAAATAAAATATTACGCACGTTATTCACTAATTACCTCACTACTCCGCACTTTTCTGTGACAATTTAATACTACTCGTTGAATTAGATTTTTCCGTTCTTTTTATGTCGTTTACTCCAATTTAAATCATTTTATATTATTAAGTTAACTTTATAACTTGATTACATGACTTACTATTACCCACTACTTTTGCCGTATGATTACAAATGAATATTTTCATCAAATTACCACCACGATAACAGTCCTTGACGTTTAATTCACCTTCAAATGCTTTAGCACATCTCGTGCATCTTGATGACTGTTTCATGCTTGCATCAATTCATGGTGCGTTTATTGAATTACGTATTGATGAATTCTTTCCACTCAGTTTCAAAACAATCCACTCCAAAAATACGTGAGTTATTGGCTCTCACGCTAATAAAGTGACAAACATGCATGCATTTGTTCCTAAGGGGACACTGCAGTGAAAAAACAAGCTCCGTATTATTTGATCAATTTCATTGCAATTTGGACCATTTATTTAAGATCCCAAAATTAGAATCTGATTCAAAATTCAGCTCAATAGTGTTATTAATTCCAATGTTATGCATTTTTTCTAAGATTACTTCGAAACATCCCTTGCGCATTAGATTTCATTGTAAAAGGTTGAAATTTTTGTGGATACACTTAATACCACAGACTAAAAATTGTAGCAGGGAATTTTCGATTAGAGATTTTTAAGTGATTGAAAATATTATTTCAAAAGTTTGGATTCTTTTTTTTTTTTTTGCTGCAATTTTTGGTATCTTATAGGCTGGGAAATGAGTTATATTGACCGGAGCTAAAACTGCCTGCAGCAATTTCAAGATAATATGCCTAAGAATATATCTGCGAAAGGGCAAAATGATTGAATGAAACCTAATGCGCAAGGAATTTTTTGAACACCTGATAACATAGTTCTGAAAAAAATGCGATTAAATGAATACCGTTTCATGGCCTTCTAAGAAGCAAATATGAAGTATGCATGAGAATTTACCGTAGAGATAAGGCACTTAGGCTTAGTTGACTTTAACATCGATTTGGACCATACAAAATTGGGTCGAAAGGGGAAAAATTCATTATTCAGTAATTTTGTTTTTAATTCCATTTATTTGAATTGAGTTCAAAATTCATATCAGAATGTAAGTAATAATATTGATAAATCATGTGTCGCTCGTCAGTGGCTACCGCTGCTTTGATTGATCTTTAATTCCATTTCGCGGTGCCAGTTTGTATCAAATCGGCTTCTGCGTGTCTGTTCTTAGGTCAACCCTCTTCTCATTCCGCTTCTTCTAACGCACCTGTATTTAACTTTGGGGCTGACTGCTTGCAAATTAGTCCTGTGAAGAAACCGTTATAATTCCCCGGCACCATACGTTGTCCCTTCTGCCCTTGCTTGTCTTCCTTGTTCGTCTAGCTTCCTTGCACTCCATCGTTGCTTCACTTTCAGCCTATGCTTTCGTCTGGAATTTCGTTACTGGCTTATCTTTTGTGCATTATCTGCCACCTTCTCGGGCATCACTGACATCTTTGCATTTTGCACATCGAGCGCTTCCATATTAAACTCAGCAACTGCTGTCGCTACTGTAGTTTTTCCTGCACTCCCATTTGTGATCATTTTGTCACATTGCAAAATCAGGCGAAGTAGCATGTAGTTGGGCTGCGACAACCACATTCACCTGGCAGAACGTTGAGAGTACCTGGTAATCGATCGCCATCCAGTAAGGATGTCAATGACTGTTCCTACTTCATATAACGATGTAACGGCTCGTTTGTACCACGTATCGTCATAAGATACTGCGACATCAAACACTACCCCACTCTTCATTGAAGGATCTATTACTTCATGCACTTTACTAACAGTTTTTCTAGCTTTCTCGAAAACTCTCGCTTCTAACTTCTCAGTCGCCGCAGTCAACTGATCCACGTGACTTTTGCAGCTACTGACACTCATGCCTTTCATACCCATTACGGTACAGAGTTTTTCCATATTTGAGTACCCCACTCCAACGCCGATCATTCCATCAAATACTTGCCTGTTTATTTCGAAGGGTGGCCTTGTCGAAGTGTCATTGGTTCGTGGATTCGTGTGATTTTCACGAATTTCGTGACCGGACCTGTAGCATTCAACGTCGAGCAAGTGCTGATTCGATTCATTTTGAGAGGCAGATCTCTTCAAAATTCACGTCGGAGTAGTTTAAACCATAAGAAAAATATATCACAGTTTGTCAAATCTATCGTTCGAAAAATAGCTTGGCAAACAGATTCGCGCGGGACAACTGTCAAACCATAGATATTTTAATACCTAGACGGTTAGAGTATACGTCAAAATAAATGGTGGGAGAGTTATCCGCAATCTTATTGACCGATGACGGCGCACAGGTAGCCCGTTAACGTCGCGCTCTTTTCTTTCAAACAATGGACGAATCAACGGACTTCGGCAAAGATTGTTGTTCAATTGGTTTTTGGATCGCTGGTCACGAATCCAAAATTGGATCTTGAAAACTTCCAAAAACGGACTCATTACGACAGTCATAAGTTCAAACATTTCTTTATCGGGCAAAAAAATACGTTGTAAAAATATTTCAGCAATGTCAAATTTTTCCCAGGTGGGGCACTGTTTAAAGAACGTTTTTCCGTAAACAACCGAAAATCAATTTTTCAGTCATTTTTGACGATAATCTTATCGAAGGTTCCCCTGAATATGACGATATTTTTTGGCTGATTTAGTAAATTTCCAATATTTCAAATAATCTTCTGAAACCGAACGATAATTTGCATAGTAATGCATTCATTGTGAAACTGCTTCGGGCTGTGTCCATCCCTAGTGTAAGAGTCTGAACATCACACGTATACGTTTACACATATACTTGTGGTGTCGATCATCGTTAGGCTGCGAGAATGGTCAGTCGGTCAGTATTCGTCAAATCATCAACATCTATGTAATGACCGTATAAGACTCGAGACAGAATTTTAATTATTTATTTATTTGTTTTTCTTGTCTAACATTTGCGAACCCTGTTGGGAAAGTAACGAAATTCTGACACCAATGATCAGATTGATTAAAATAAACATTATATTAGGACTAACGAATCAATAGAACGGAAAAACATTTACTTTTGTCGTACGACACCTTCAAAAGAGAAGCGTTATTTTTAAGTATTTATTATTATTTTATTTTATTTCGTCTTCCATCACGAATCCTGGCCAAGTTTTATCTGTCTAACCATTCATATTATTATAAGATGTCCTTCCCTATTATGCGTTTTTAGTACTTGGCTTGGCAAAACAAGAAATTCGTTACACTATTAACGAGGGCTGCGTGGCTACGAAATTTTATGTTTGACGAATGGCTCTGTGGCGTCTCACACACATCAACCAATTCTGGTACGATATCACAGCTTATTCTACTACAAAATTCCACAACGGCATATCACTTACGGCCCGTATTGAATAAATTACCCTGTATGGTGTGATAGTAGATAAGCGATTCTTACCATCATTTACAGCAAGGATAAATGGCGTTTGGTAACCGTTAATCAATGGAAATAATTTTAAAGCCGAAATAAAATCTGAGGCGAAGCAATACCAACCATATTGATTTTCCGGGAGCACTGTTCCGACTTGGTAGATGATCTTAAATTTTCATGTCGTCATATTGACACAATTCGATCCCACCTGTACAATATATAAGTTAATGGAAACGGGCGGAGTATTTCTTGAATACAACATATTTATCAGCTGACGTTTTGTAACTAGCATGAGGATGATGAAATGTTGAATGATAATAATGTATGGGTGACAAGATATAAGAGAATTCGGATTATTACTCGTACTCGACACAGGCGCCACTTCAAAAAACATTGTTAACGCTTTTTAAGACGGCGGTAGGTATCGTGGCTTATATACGTAACTCCACGCCGTGTGAGGAATACGTGCGGTGGCGGAGTATTCGACAGGTTGCAGGCGGAGCGCCGGATCACCGCGGAGGAGAAAAACGTGCCGAACACACGATCCGCCTTCTGCCTTTGGAAGTTGGGGCGTCAGGGGTGAAAAAAAATTTCAGGGATGGGTCGAGGTGACAGGGTACCGGTTAGCGGCGGCAGCGGCGCAGGTGATGGGAGCAGCGACGGCGACGCCGTCAACGACGCCCGATCAATATAGCTACAGGTGTCCGAAACTATGCTGCCTATACTCTCCTCTACAGTCCGCATATTTACCCCTATTTACCCGCCTGCGCCCCCAGTCACTTTGCGTTCGAGTTCGTTAGGTGAGTTACGAAAGTCGTAAAAAAAAGACACCCACTTTCAGGGTATACGTATACTTCGTCTCATGCTACCATCGTGCGTTGGCACAATATTATAAGTCCACCCGGTTATTACATGGATTGTATCTCCTGGCGGATTCGGAAAACGCAGCGAAAAGTTGCGTAAAGTAGAATGATACAAGCCGTTACGGAATATATTAATCATACAGCCCGACAAAAAAAAAAAACTTTTTTTTTTGTTCTAATTTTTTCCGTAAATTTCCGCATTTAAGAACATTGAATTTATTAATAAAATCATAATTATGTTAGATTGTCTCTGGTTTTTATGTTTTTGTAGTATTGTAAGGGCAGGATGATTTCGGAAGGTTTTGCAAATAAAGATGGAAGGTAGATGTTAACGCTTTCACCGGGATTTGACAGTAATGGTGAAGTGATATCAGAGTCGGTGGGGAAGTCATGTGACGGTAGGTTACCGCTGGACTTTACAAAGACATAGTTCCCAAAAATCCTATGAAAGAAAATCTTATAAAAGAACTTTCTGAAAGGTATTAAATTTTCCATATTTTTCACAATCTGAATGAATTAAGTATAAATAAAGCCATCAATAGTATTCTTTTGATGAACATGAATCAAAAATATCAAAAATATTGAAAAAAAGTAAAAATTTTTATCTAAATATTGCTTCTTTGGTTTATGTATGAAAGTATACAACAAACTGCGCCTACCCCTAGAGTCGTTGACATTAAATCTGTCTGAGACCATGCAAATATCAAGGGCAATAAAACCACTGTTGATCATTGTTATCGATTTATGAATACTAACCCAGTAAAAAGTTTAATTATCCTCAAAATGATTTTTTCTCACTCAGTTTACGTCTGTTCGGTAAAAACTTTTTTAAATGTATTATCTCAGGTATTTATACCTAAAATGTCTATTTAAGTTTATAAAATCTTTAAAGTAGAGTCTTCAATTCTAACTACAAGCTTTTATTCAATAAAAAATTCACGCTTTGCTGGAAGTATTCAACTCACAATATGAACCAACAATATCATTGACAAATTAGATTCATTTAAATAAATGGATTGAATATAAAAATTGTAGGTACCGTCAGCACAAACGAATACATGAGACTGGCTACCATACAGCGTGTTATAACTAGAATATCTCAACATATGTCGCACACTGAAATGAACTCAAGTTGTTTTTGATCTCGATGGAGTTTTTCGATAAAATCACTATCATTCTTTCGATACAGCAGGCTTATAAGTTATTTCATTGTGAGGTGAACAGTACTATCCAGTTGCATCTTCTTATAACTTGATTTTTACTTGGACACTTAGTAACGTCAGGGCTGCAGTGCATTAGTCCAATCGGGAATTATCAGAGCTAAATGCTTCACGCCTAAAACATGGGTCCGATTAAATTTTCCTCAAATACATGTGTTCATTTAGTTTAAAGGAAGAGTGCTTCGGTTCAAAAATTGTTAAAATCAGTTGATAATTACTCTATTAGGACAGTTTATTTACGAACAAATAAGCTACAGATATGCTAGGCGTAAGCATACCTACAGTGCATCCATGTATCTTGCGGGTCCCTCAGCGCGTGGGCGGTTTTAGTTTATGTACAATAACAAAGTGTTGGAATACAATCATTATTCACCAATTTTCACAATGTTTAAAGCAAAGCGCTCTTCCGTTACACTAAATGAACACATAGATATTTAGAAGGAAAATTTAATCGGACCCACATGCAAGGCGTGAAACTAGTCTTTCTAAATTTCAACTGGATTGATGCACAGCCTTAAGTGGATGCTATCGTCAGTCATTACGGATAGCGTTGAAGTTTTTTGTTCAGAATTGCATCAAGAATGCGGATCCTATGCCCTTTATTGTATCTCGATGCATAGCATCTGATAATAGCCGAAATAGAAGACATCTAGAGCAGGTGGTGTTGACTAAATGTAGCATCCCCTTAATTCAATATTCTTAGTGATTTCGCGGCATTTCTTATCCTCGAAGGCTAGTACAGTACATATCTTCAGACGACCTGTATCCTCATGATCAATGACCGGCTATCATATCCATATGTGGCAATGCGATATACAATAGCGCTCACAATTATTTTGACAAAGATAGTAACTGGCTTGATTAAATACAAATATAAAATAAAAGCATCGTTGATATTTCTTATTGAAAGAAATTCGATGTTCTACATAATTGTAGAAATTTAACTCTCCCTCGTTGGAAAATAATGTTAAAATAGAGAAAGATAAGAAGAATTACGGATCAAAAGAATAACGAATTTCATATTATCGAAATACTTTTGAGCACTACTGTAATTGGTTTTGACGGTTGAGTTCAGCTTTACAAGAACTGAATTTCGGCCTGGCGCTCCATAACTTTAATGCAATAGCAGTGCCCCACATGCGACTAGTATCAACAAAACAACTGATTACAAAACGTGGGCAAACCTCAATGTAAGCTGTGTCCGAATATTTTAACCCTTTCATACATAAATTTGTCCTCACTAGCAATTCACTTGAAATTTTGCATATATGTGCTTTTGGGGTCGTTGATTACGAATCTGAATACAAAATTCGAAAATTTCAAATGACTGATCCAATATGGTGGACAAACAAAAACAGAAAGCAAAATATTGAAAAAATTCTGTAAAACATTTTGGTCTGTATTGAATTTGCGTAAAAATTGGCATTTGGATTTCCATGGTAGACTAGCAGAAAAATCTTTTTTTTCGGGTAAAAGTACGAATTTTGACCATTCGTTTAAATATACTATTTTTGCAATAAATAAATAAATAAATTTGATACTTTTTTGAAACTTATAAATATTTTAGAAACCATGTGGAAACAGAAAACTCAGTAGCTTTCGCGAAAAAAGTAGTTCAATAAATAGAAAGCTGCAAAAAAAAGGTGGGACGCTGAGCATCCCAGCCTGTATTAAAGGGTTATTGTGCTACCACCGGGTAATTAAATTAACAAATAAGATTCTGGGAAAATACATACGAGCTTTGGGGGCAATATTTTGCAAAAAGTATGTTAAGAATTGTATCAGAATGTTCGTAGAATATGTGGGAAAAGTATCGATTTCTAACTTACAAGCCCCCTTGAACCGGAGTACTATTTAGATTTGATGTCAGAGTTAATCGACTGCTCAATTTTCTGTCAATCTTAAACAGTCGTTTTACTGTAGTAGTGGAATTCATATAAATTGTTGCGTACATAAAGTAAGGGTTTCGATTAAATGATACGACTGTGGTGCATTCTTGAATTTGATGTAGTAAAGATAATAGGAACGCAAGAACTATTAAGATCCAATGGCTTAACCCTTTCGCTACGGACGCATTCTACGTCGCGCCGTCCCCGCTGACCGAGCAGTCGCGGCAGGCGTCCGTACTTGCGGAACAACTGCAAGCGCTCGTCAGACGCACAATACCACGCTATCTTACGCAGAGCGAGTGCAGTCGCTCGTAAAAAAAATGCTTAAAAAATTATAACATAATGTTGGGTTACCATGGTCACCGTTCGTACATAACGAGCGTCAAATGTTGGGTTACCATGGTGACCGCTCGTACAGAGCGAGCGTCAGGCGTTGGGTGACTATAGTCACCGCTCGGACAGAGCGAGCGTCGGGCGTTGGGTGACTATAGTCACCAATCGGACAGAGCGAGCGTCGGGCGATGGGTGATCATAGTCACCGATCGGGCCGAAAGGGTTAATCTGCTAATCTCAAACAGCCTCTATGAAGTATTAAATCTGTGGCAGCTCATCCGGACAGTATTTTTACTTGTAACTTAAATTCGAACATTCAAGCTGGTCTTATAGTGTGGCTCACTAAAGCGTTTCAAAGGATCACACTCGGATCTGTATTTAATAGTAGTGCAGTATACGTTGAATTTCCAAGACGTAACAATAATAAATTAAAGAAAGATTGTTGAAGTATATTTTTCTGTGAAGTTTTACTAATTGCATGACAGCAACGTTGCACGGGAGTCGTTCAACCCAGACGTACCATACATAAAGGTTTGTCAGGACAAAAATAATTCCGGGTGTTCCACAGAGGCATCCCCTAAAAAGTTTTTCAAAGAGAAAGTTCAAAAGAGAGGTTCTGTTAAAAGATAAGCGTTCTATGTTATGTGGAAGCTCGCACACACTTAATTTCTCTCTTTGTTTTTTGCATGTTTTTATTTCAAATTATAAAGAAACCGGTTATAGCATTTTCATTATTATTTCCGTCCAAAATTTGTTTTCAACAAAAAGATTACGATCCATAAGATAACAATACATCGAATAGGAATCTTATTTTTCTGAATGAAAAGTTCATAATAAATTATAACCGTCTTATGAAATTGAATTAATAATGCAAAAATCGTTGGATACACTTCGCAAATGTCAACTGGAAACTTAATATTACAAGTCTTTACGTCATAGCCTGATACTTTAATCAAAGCGAGCAAAAGAAAAATTCAATTTCATTCTCCAAAAATTCAGTAAAAAATTATATGAGCGTGATCATTCACATAGCGTAGAATGCTCATCTTGTGATAGAATCTTTCTCTTAAGTCAAAGAAAATTCCTTAGGGGAAACACCCTAATATGCATACGAAACATGCTATCGTATAGGCGTCCGAGAACGCGGAGTTAGTAATTTTTTCGTTCCGGTCGGTAATAACGCCAATCGATCTGACACCTATGTATACGCACATACTAGCCGCAAATCCGCGGGTTTGATTACATATAGTTCCGGGTAGTACAAATTTTGAAGTTAAAACAAGCTGCAGATTGTACACAATCTCGTATAACGTTATATCATCGGCTGATTGTGAGAACAAGAACGTCCTATTTCAGAATTTAGTTCAACAAAACCTCATCTTACATGTTGGTTCAAGAAAACTCCACCTCCGAATTTCGTTGAACAGCATTGTATGTCCAAAGTGATCTTCGAGAATATACGAAGTTTTTGAAACAAATTCTGAGATGGGGTTTCATTGAACCAAAATCTGAGATGAGGTTTTGTTGAACTAAATTCTGAAATAGGATGTTGTTCTCAGCCGACGGTATGTAAATCGGTCGCTTGGTATTGCGGGAGTTGCAGACAAAAAAAGAAGGTTAACCAGTCGATGCTGTGATTTCTCCTTCGTTGAACGCTTTTATTTTCATTCAGTATTTCTCATTTTCCTCTTCGTCCCTCGCCACTGCATGATTTATTTCACGTGACTGTCGACTTTTCGGTGTGTACCCGTGTCATACTTTCACCTCTGCTGCAACCACGGTCTTACATACAGGTCTGGCAACGAAGCCAATTTTCTACAGAGTGGCGTGGTTCTCTTGTTGTCCGTGGTTTTTAGTGTTTAAAATAGCCATGTCGCGGCGCTGCTCTCTAGGGGTGTACGTGGGGTAGGAATGAAAATGTGCCAGCGAAATTATGTTTGAAATGAAGCATATAACCTAAAATCAGCGCGTGCGTCATACTCACGGTCTTACATACGCGTGAAACGCTGTGACGTTCAAAAAAAAAGATGGTTTAACCATGTGCGGTTTCTTTAAACAACATACGTTTATTTCATTTATTACCTTCGTAGATTTATTATTCGTACATACACATGAAATTTACATTTTTTTTCCTTAAAATAAACGAGATTGTTATAGATAATTTGTTTACATTTTTTTCTAATATTTAAGTTATAGCCCCGCTTGGGGTTCAATCAAGCTTGGTGGTTTATTCGGTTAGGTCACCGCCTGAATTAATTGAAACGCAAGCGATACAAGTATTTCATAACTTGATAAGTGAACTATAAATTTCAATAATAACGGCTGAAAATAGGAAACGGAGATGATACTCTTTGCCTCTAGTCTCCATACATATATCATTCATAATAATTATATCATACTATCATTTGTATTAACTACTTTCATTCATAAGAATTCATCACTTGTAATCGTTGATTATTCATCCCTCGATCACAACGCCGATCTGGGGGCCACAAAGTGAGATAAATAACCGACCGTGAAATGAACCACCCCCACTACCTTCGTTGCCAGACCTGTAAGTAAGACCGTGGCTGCAACCCACGCCAGTATCCTTTGAATATTGTCATGGCATTGTTAGAATCATATTTTTTCCGCTCTCTTTGGCTTTATATTCCTTTTGTAAGTTTAATTTTTTTTATCTCCTGGGCATGCACAATCGATCGTTCAAGGAAATGTCTGTCCACAAGCTTGAAGTTCAAGAGAGTCCTGCCAATATTTACATCACGATTACTATCAGTTACCGGGTCGCCCTAGATCACCGCCAATCGTAAATAATCATTCAAGATTAGGCACCAGAATCTTGATCTCAAATTTCATTATGTCGAAAAAATCTTGGATATTTAGGTTGATAAAGAAGACATTGTTACACGTCATCATTTCGTCCCCGGATGTGGGCCCTCCTCAGGACATTTTTGATTAATCTCTCAGCAAACAAACAAAAAAAGAGACATTTAAAACAAATTTTACCGTTTATCATCAACCGACATTACAGAGAATTAATTCAGACAAACATTATAGTACACTCAGGATTAGAGATGACAGAAGAATTACTTCATACTTTTATACACAGTAATATCTCTGGAACTTTTCACGATTAAAAATTTCAACATATAACTGACATAACAGGGGGGAGTTTAATTGCAATCCCAAAAACCACACTGCATCAACAGGCACAAAGTAGAAAATGATAAAATATATAATATGCAAAGGCGGAAACATTGTAAGAACCTGCTTTCAACCGGCATTTTTCGAATTTAGAACGGAGATTAACCTCAAATTAAATTAACACAGAATTCAGAAAAGACCCTCACATGCTAATTTATCGATGACATCTCAAAAGGACCCACGTTTTTCCTGTTATTCTTTTTCTTATCGAACTCTCCTTCAAGTATTAATCAAATTGATTTTGTAAAAATTCAAAAAAGTGAAAAATCTTTCAGACAAAATTTGTATGGTTCAAAAGAGCTGTGACCTGAATGTTTCTGTTTTGGTCCCCTTCTTTCAGTTATTATATTTCATAAAAAGTTTTCAAAAAAAAACTTTTGAAAAAAATCGTGAGTCTATTTTTGAACTGGAAAATAATTTAAAAAATCGGTAATCTGATCAAAGGTATAGTATGTGTTATAATAGATTTTTAATTGGTATGAATACAGAAATAACGATTTAAAAATTGACAAAAAGATAAGGCCCCACTCTGAACCTTGCGTAAAACTGCTTAATTTCGGAAACCAAATGCCTTTTTTTCTTGTTTTCCACAAATAAATTTTGTTGTTATTGAGATGAGTTTAAAGAATCGTAGGGTAAAGACAAATGATTAAAAAAATATGAAAAAATTCTTAGAAGCCGTTCAAGGGTTGTAGTAACGCATAAAAAATTCTAGGTGGAATTAAAAAATGTCATGGTCAACCATTTACTGAGTTGGCGTTGAAGCCCCACACATACACACACAGGCGTCCATTCCAAATGGTCAGGCATGATTTTCTAGACCCTGTAACGTTAAGATCTAGTGAAAACTTGACTTTTTATTTTTAAGGTAATTACAATAACTTCCTGTTTTCTCTGAGAGCAGAAAAACGGGAAGTTCGAAACGCTCCTACATTCAATATCGCGAAAGTGGTGCGATCTGTAAAAAAACGAATTCTGCCAACTTTTATCCTCCATTAAATCAAACAACTTTTGTTTCAAGTATTTTTCAGCAACACCTTTAGTTTTCGAGACATTTGACTGGATTGATTAGAATGGGGCACCCTCTGTATTGACAACTGTAAGCCTCGCGATGCAGTTCTTGAAATCAACTCACTATTGTTCGACTCGAGTAATTAGTTGTACTGATTGTAATTGTTTTTGGAGAATTTCAATATCATTTCAGATCCATTTAATATTACATCAATTCACTTATGATTCTTGAAATAGGGTTTCAGTAAATATGAATCTTACGTGACTGATGATTAGCATCGTTTCCGGTAATTTTATTGCGATTTAAAAAGTTTTCGAATTAAAAGTAGCCACTTTTCTTGGGATACCGTATGCTTCCTATTTATTTTTAAACAAGTAAAATGTCATATTCTAATCACCTTTTGTGAAAAATCAAGATTATGTCTCATCCTAAATGCCCACGCCAAATGCTTGAAGCTTGAGAATACGAATGAGGAATCGTATAGGTAGAATTGCTTACTTTCAGTATTTACATGATACTCAAACAAATCTGAGCTGTAAATAACCACCAGTAATAGGTCATCGTCATACAAGCACATACGAATCACGATTATAAATACATGAATAAGTCGAATGCAATTCACCGGTGCGATGAAAATCGCAAAATAAAAACGTCATACTTATTTCTTCATTTAACTAATTTCTTACTGTTTTTGTAGACAACGTCAAAAGATTCCCTTTAAAACGTACAATTAAAAAAAAAAAATGGTGATTATAGTAAACATAATAGTACATCACCAACGCCAATCTGACTATGAGAATCGTTGAACCAGCTGACTAGAAATTCCGACCTCATTGTAAATGCGAGCTGAAGGCAGAGTACAAGGTATGGAACGGAGGGAGAGGGAGGGTCAATTCTATTCGTCACGGTGTAAATGTTATCATTTACATAAATAACACACAAGTAAGACACATCCAAAAATAACAGCATCAAAATAACACTCGCGAATCTCATTATTTACAACAATAACACACGAAAATGACACGTATATCGGCCTCCGTATGACAAGGGTATAACCGAAGCCACAACACAAAATCACGTAATAATACGTGGAAGGTGATTGTAGCAATCTAAGATTTAGAATCAATTCGACCTTCGTATGACAAGGGCATAACCGAAACCATAACACACATTCATGTACAAAAAACGCGTTATCTGGATGTCGTAGCCTAAACGTTAGAATGAATTCAACAAAATATGAAAATATATTTTGCCAAAATAATGTACCGTATTACAAGCGAACGTTGTGTGCAATTCCTATCACATATTCCTAAACATCTCGTGCGTATGTTTTTATTTTATTTGCTGTTTTTACGTTATATTATTTCAACGTGTGTATTTTTAACAATATGTTACTTGACGTGTGATTTTGACGCTATTATTTAGACATGAAACCAGCCTATGAGGCGGCTCTTTCTGATTCTTGCCACCGGAGGCTATTACAGTGCATAACCTATATTTGAAAGTCATATACCAGTAATATATTCATACAGTTCGGTGTGACATGCAGGTATCCGAGTCAAGCGCTCACCGCGCATGCTAGCGAAGAAAGTACGTACTGTTTGATTGTTGCGGTCTTACAGCCACCTATATGTCGAGGTAATCCTCATTCTCTCTACCCCTTACGGTTTAAGTATTCGTGGCCTTTAGAGGGCAGTAAGTGCAGAATATGGCCTGAATTAAAATTCAGTCCACTATAAAACCCCATGCACACAACTCTGCGTTATCGTCCCTGTGAAGGTCAAACATGAATAGTTGACTAAGGCGAAATGGTCAAAGTTAGTAAGTTGACCGGACTAGATACACAGGTGCCAGCTTTGTCGTCTTCTCATGTAGACTGGCCACCCTAAGCCTTAATTGTCAGTCGCGGCATATAAAGGCCATGTAGATGATGCGAATTTTTCTAGGGTAAAGAAATCTCAAATTATTGGTGGAATGGTTTGAGAAGGTTTGGCAAACTTTTGTTGTTAACTGAGTAATGAGTCATAAACACCGCACAACTACTACAACCAACAAGGAAAGTGTTAGAGCTCTGGATCATGTATTCTGCTCAAATTTTTCGGGGTGTTTCTTTAACCCATGATATAGAGCTTTGAGTGTGTAATTCCAGCCATCGCACTTCTCTTTACCCAAGTCAGAATTGATGAAATTATGATTTTCAGTAATGTATTTTCGTATTAAATATGATCTTTCATTGTCCTCCATTTGAGTTTCGATGACAGGCCCTCGTAGATTCGAGTGTAAATGGATATATAATAGAGTGTGTCATTTTAGGGTAATATTTTTTTTTTTTTACCAGCACCCGAAAAGTCTTTAGTTCACATCTAAAAACGTATCCTCGCGCAAGGGGAGCGCTGTAAAAAAATATTTAGAGGTAGCTCAACGGCATTGAAATTTTCCCATTTGATTAACATGGGAAATTTTTTTTTTCACTACTATTGGTTCTCCCAAGTCTGATTAAATCGTAAGGTATTTTCCCTATAGGGTTTTATAGGAAATCGAATTCTCTACAAAAAACGTCTCTTGACTTTTGTCTGTAAAATCAACGGCTTGTGACGCCGAATAAATAATAATCTAACAGCCGAAGTTTGTTATTCATCATACCTACGACAGCATTTATTCTTATCGACGTTTCTTTATGAAAAGTTATCGAAAAATTAGTTACTTTTATAAAATTATTATTTGACAATAACTCTAATGTACATATTTTCGTAGAAAATTAGGTTTGCACATCAATTACTCGTAAGCCGTTGATTTTACAGATAAAAGTCAAGAGACGTTTTTTGTAGAAAATTCGATTTCCGATAAAACACTATAGGGAAAATACCGTACGATTTAATTAGACTTGGGAGAACCAATAATAGCGAAAAAAAAAATTTTGCCGTGTTAATCAAATAGGAAAACTTCAATGCCGTTGAGCTACCTCTAAATATTTTTTGACAGCGCTCCCTTTGCGCAAGAATTTGTTTTCAAATGCGAACTAAAGACTTTTCGGTTGATGAACAAAAAAAAAAATATCCCCCTAAAATGACAGACCCTAATTATATAATTATTTCAAAGCAGTAGTCAAGTTTAAGCTGCGGATTCCACACTACTTGATCTGTTGCAAATTAAACGAAGAAGGTCCAATGGATAAAATTAAACATTCAAAGTTTCGTATCTTGGACCGAGAAGAGCCCTACAAGTGCCAGCGAAATCCTTGAGCCGGAGGTCCGATGCTCTCCTTGTAAACTGATTTCTTTTAGCTCTTTCCTGTAGTAGAATAATGGATTCTGGCTGAACTGGCTTTTCTATCTTGCAGGCGAAAACATTTCCGCTGCATGATCCTGTCAACCAATAGTGTTTCAGTATCTTGCGCATGCACAGTCACTCAATGTACTAACTTTCGTCATTTCATCTCGGTATATCAAGAAATACGTGTCTCGGACCTAGTTGGTAAGGTAGTACGAATCTTTGTGACCATGGATGATTCAGGGAAAGTTATTTCCTTGCGCGCTTACGCCGAATAATCAAAAACGTACTGTAGGCCACTCTCGAGATCGCATGAAAACATACTTCTTTTACAGACAACGTAAAAACATTTCCATCTAAAGAATCGAAAATCAATTCTTGGCAAACCAAAGTGCTTTATTTCTATTGTTCCGTTTGTGTAAAAGTAACAAGATCAAAATCAATCAAGAACACGGCTTTTGTAGAAAGAAACCTTGATACTTAATTATGGCGTATTCATCACTTACAGAATTTATTATATGTAGAATAAGATCATGATGCTGATCTGTTTCTATTGAACATCTTTTGATGGCTTGCAGACGCATAATGATTTTGAATGGTCCATCCTCTCCCTTTCTCCACACAGACCATATAATTGGCTTCAGGAGACACACTCCACTTGGATATGGCGGGTTTCGGCTAGTGAGGACTATCATTATTGTTGTTGTTATTATTATTATTTATCATTTATAGTGAAGTTGTCAGACATATATTGACTGTACTTACAAATTTTTCGACTCCTGCATGTGCCCCAATCCTTTTTCTTTTTTATTCAAAAACTGATGGTCACCACTCGGGAAAACGTTGACCCAAAGGAATATCGAGAAAAAAAATGCCCATGGGAAGGAATTCTTCAATCATTGTTTAATTAGGTGTGAAACATTCATTTGAAATCACAAAATATATTTTCTGTTGACATGATCTGAACTTTTCGAACACGGTATATAATGCATGTAGATGCATTTGAAGATGCAGGGCTATCCAACAAACCCGGTATTGACATAAATATTTTTTCCAAAACTTATTTAGGAAGTCCGATTTCCGAAGCCTCAAAGTACCATTACCGAAGAGTGTGATCAAATGACGCTGACGCGTATGCATAACTAGAATTCTCGATTTTATACACTAGGGCTATTTTGGCGCATGTGTACTACCCAATAACTCAATTGGCTGTACTATATCATTCAACGTAAGTTACCTAACACCAACTTCACGTGCTTTCAGTGGAACCTTAGTTGCTTAACAAATGAAACTTTTCTTTACAGGCATTGGAAAAAAAAGCATGTGTCATCGGAAATTACCCACGTTCCGCCCTTCTGATACAACATATCACTTCCAGGCAACCTCATGTTTTCTACTTGGTTTTATTCGTCTGGATAAACAGCAAGGCTAAAAATTTTTATTCATCACCAAAAGCTTTTATGATTTTATGAACCAAAACGATGATACAGAGAGAGAGAGAGAGACAGAGAGAGAAATTGGATGGATATTTCAAAGTCAGGTCGACAGTGTCCAAAGGAATCATTTCATCCATTAAGGTTGCAGGGCTGCAGAAGGTCTAGTTTCGGGTACAAGGAAATAATAAGGAAGTCATGTGAGGTCACGTTTCGTTGCATACAATTCAACGAAGAAAAGAGCGAAGAAGAGAAAAAGGTAGCCAAAATTTTTATACAGTTCTAGGTTAACAATTTGCCACTGTAAAAGCAAAACAAATATAAGTATTGAATTTTTAAAGGTAACGGGTGAATTTTTCACAAGAGTAGGCGACGAAGAGATTTATGGATATAGAAATGAAGATAGAAGAGCGAGTGACGCGCACGGATGGCCAGAGCTTGTCTTACAAGGTCAGGTCAACCAACCACCGCCCATGCCTTTGATGCTTGAAACTGGTGTTTTCGGTTGAATAATTGATGCCCCCTGTATGAATTAGAAGGTACAACGCGCTTCGTGAGTATACTATTATACGTTTTAGTATAAGCCAGGTATTTCCACGGGGCTGGTATGCTGTATTCATGCTGTCATGTGTGCACACATATTGTATAGAAAATTACGTTTTTCACGTAGCCATTAAATACACGTATCACCGTATTTACTCAAGGATAAAATTATTTTGATAAATATTTGAGGTGTTGTTTGTTTGCAGCCTGATGAATCGGGTGTAAATGTACTCATCTTTCACACATGATACAGAATAATATTATTCTATTGGCGAATACGTTTCGGGACACGTTCGACTTCGTGGATATAATGTCTGAAAGACCGTCTGGCATCGTTGCATTCTGAATCAGAATCCACGAAACAAACTCATACTCAGTACATAAAAAGCATTTCCTGCTAAATTGATTCAGCTTTGAGCTCACTATTTTCAATACGGACGAAAGCTTTTTTGAATGACAGTAAAACGAGCAGTAGAGCCTCCAAGACCCAAGAATTATTTATTTCTAAACTTCTCTTTCAATGGTTTTTGTTTTATGAATATTCAAACATTTTTGATGTATTTGAAATATTCTCATAATATTTTTTTTTTTTGTCGATCTTACCAAGATCTTCTTCACGATAGAGTCAATCTTACTGCTACTGTTCTTGGCAATTTAAAATTTTTTGATTCATCATCATCAACCCTGTTACGAGTGTCTAAAGACTCGTAAATTACTTTTTATATCATAACAAACTTATTCGAATTATAAAGATATTGGAATCGAGCTGAAATAAAAATTTTCAAAAACAGATAAGAAATGAATTAAAAATTAATATCCCATCTTCAATTTTGTCAGAGTCAAAAATGTTTCAGAATTTTTGCGGAATTATAGAAACGTTTACATCAAACATACAAAGAACTGAAGAAAAACAGATAAATAATATAATGATTCCGCGATGGAATCAATCTAACGTAAAAATGTAATGATTGGTACAAAAACTGGAAATTTTGACAATACCAGAAAAATTTGAAAAAGGTGGAAGAACAACAATGTTTGAATATACAGAGCTCAAAAACTGTTGCTTGAAAAAGTGAAAAAAATTGAATCTTGAATTTTAGAAATCTCACCTTAGCTCAAAAAAATGTTGGATGAATTGAAAATGACGTATTTTAAATCTGGTGGAAATGGTATGAATGCCCTGTAAATACCCTCAACTAAATGCACACGATTTTCACCAACCTGCAGCATTGCAGTACTTACGCTGTATGTCATTCAAACTTGAAATAAACTTATCAATGATTCAGACTCAGAGAGTACTGCGGAATTTTGCTTCATGTATTGCATTATACTGTTGTGTATTATGCACCATTCGAATTGCGAAAATTTTGAACATTTGTACCTGCAGCTAGCATGATTGAGGCGAAAGTACAAAAAAGATATGTAACATCATATACATTAGTGTTGGTCACATCTGGCTTGTTAACGCAATGTCGATGATCCTTCAGAATACTCGACTTTCTTTTTCCTTGTTTTTAAATTGAGTAGCAATTTTAATGGAGGGATAACTTTGATTAACTCATTCGCTTTTTTGTACATTAGTGTACAATCTTGATTTTCGTTCTTGACGATTTTCTCGAGATGTAATGCATGTTAAATAATTAGAAAAAATTGAAATACGAGTTCTTACGGTTTTCTGAAAAACCGATGGCCACTGTTTATTTGCAAGAATTATTCTTATAATCGGAGAAACACGCAAATTAAAAAAAAAAAACTCAATTTCTAAAACATGTCCAAAATTTTAAAATAAGCGGGTTAATGCATTTCGACTTTATACAATGAAATAAAAAATGAGAAGAATTATGAAATAAAATATGATGTCACATAAATCCATGAAACAACCATGTAATTATTATCAAAATTCAGATAGAGCTGATCAGCTGCTATTTCAATATTTTATGCAGTAAACGTCAAATCACAAATTAAATTATTTAAGCTCACCTTTCTGTGATGTAAATATAGTTGGACCTCTACTCATTCAGACCAATTATGCAGCGATGTAGCCACCGCATATAATATACGTATATACAAGGTCATGAGTGCCATTGAGAATTGGAAAACGTTATCATCGTTCGTTTTTTGAATTTCTGCCAACAAAAACTGGAAACTTAGGAAAGATTCCAGAATTGTTGCAGCCATCTTTCCAATGTCTATTTTCGATTGTCTTAGCAGAAGTATGCTTGTACAATTGAAGCTCGGAGATATTATTGCAAAATTTTTTCAGGGAATGTGAATTCCAATTCCTTTAAGGTTCCATTTTGTTTTCAATTTTGTATGTGTACAGACCACGCATATTTTTCTGCCCATGATTACGAACATCACAAGATTAATTGTGGAAAACAATAATTTTAGTAAATATTGATTCATTTATTCATCTCTGTTCCCTTGCTAAATCCTATTTAAAGTGACTCATACATATATAATCAGGGTCCCTTTCTGGAAATGAATTTTCACTTCACTTGATACCTCTGCATGCTTTCAATTCGATAGAAATTGCATTTCTAATATAGGCTTATGGAGGCATAAGGTAGCATTGAAAGATACAATTTCTATTGAAGTGAATGTATATATATATATATATATATATATATACATATATATATATATATGTGATAAGTATACAATACCGAGAAATGACGTTGCAGTAAGGAAAAGCTGGTTTAAAAAGGTCGTGAAGGCCTGGAATAGTCGGTAAGCAACATAAATGACGAAATCACCAACCTGTTACTGGGTGGACCATCCCTCAGGTCCAACAACCACTTCGTCTAAAGTTCGGGTTGGCTTCGGGTTCTTCCCCCTTCGTGAGGTCGGTTGTGTATATATCCCCGTGGTTGGAGAACAAGGGCAGCGCGGGGGATGACGGTGGCGTCGTAATTCGCGATCGCGTTCGAGGTGGTCCAGAGACCTCCGCACAAGGTAGATACTGACGGGCAGACGGCCCGGCTTGAACTGCCCGGGTCTCCCTGTCGCCACCCTCATTCCACCG
Organism: Neodiprion pinetum; assembly: GCF_021155775.2. Lineage (NCBI taxonomy): Eukaryota > Metazoa > Arthropoda > Insecta > Hymenoptera > Diprionidae > Neodiprion > Neodiprion pinetum. Next base: position 12,222,779 of record NC_060238.1, on the reverse strand, counting down.
TCGACTCGATAGGCTCACCGCGCAAGCTCAGACTATTGCGAAAGCTTTCGCTCAGGAACCTAGCGCGTCACGCGGCTATATCTTACAAATAAATTATAAGAAGGACGATGGGATCAAACGGAATGGCACGGAAAGGGGGGGAGGGGGGGAGATGGTAGGAAACAACACATTCCGTCGTGATGTGCAAAAACCAAAGCCAAGTGCCGAGAGACCCTTGAAAAGGCCAGCCGACTAACAGAAATTCTTAAGGTGTTTTGTGTGTGGTGTCACGTGACCGACTTCAAAGTTTTAGCGAGAATCCATTCCATTCCTTCGTAAAACTTTAAATCTTAGACTGTGCTTAAGAATCGTGCCAATTTTTCCTGTTTTTTTTTCTGTTTGTGAAGTATTAGTGACCAGGAGGTAGATTGAAGAATGAAGAAGGTTTTATCGAAATCCGGTCGGGTGTATAGAAATATTTAATTGTTGGGCAAACGAACATGTTCGCGTTTGCGACGTTTCGGCCGGGCCTTGCCGACCATCATCAGGCTATAATAATTACAAAATGTTTCAGAAAACAATTTTAATTGGAACAGAGACTATGTTGGTAAGAATAGTTGCTGTTATTTTAACTTAGTTATATAATATATGTTGTCACATGTTTAAGTGACAATCTTAAGGTTAAGTGTGAAAATTGCGGTTAGCGAAAATAGTATGAAATATAGGTTACATGAATGAAATTTGACGACTAAAGAAGTTAATAATTGTGTAAGAATTGAATTAAAAAGAGATTAAACAAGATATACACGGATTACTCACAAAATTTGACGACGTGTGCCTGCTTAGGTGTTGTTAGTTCAGCATTTTGGACGGAAGTGAAAATTAGCGGATATCGATCAAAAATCTATGGTAATGAGGTGTGATGTTGATCTATGTTGGAGCAAAATGGATTTGAGACTGATAACAACGTACTAAGGGCGCCAATTTTGAAAACTAGAGAATATTAGAGTATAGATGGCTGAGATGTTGGATATCTGTGCGCTTGTTGACAGAGTTACTTTTGTGCTTGAAAATATGAATCATTTCCTCAATATTACGTTTATACCAATAAGGTTCTGTAGCTAAGGTTATGGAGTTATTAAGATCAAAATGATGTCCAAGACTCAAGGAGTGTTCTGCTAGAGCGCATCTTTCAGTATCATGGCATTTAATATTTGAGCGATGGCCAGAAATTCTATTTTTTAAATGTTGTGACGTCTGTCCAATATAACTTTTGCTACAGTCTCGACATGGTATTTTATACACACAATTGATTTTATCTAAATTAGGAGTTACAGATTTTAAATGAGAAAAGAGAGAATATTTAGTAGTATTATTAATTCTAAACGTAATTTCGATGCCTTCAATTTTAAAAACTTTTTTAATTTGACTAGAAAGATTTTTAATATAGGGTATAGAGATGGTGTTCTTAAATTTGTCATTATCATTAGGTTGATTGTTCGAGTCTATATTCCAATCAATCGAATTGTACATTTTTTCAACTCTATACTTTTTAATATCACTAATGGATTTTAAAGGGTAGCCATTTGAAATAAGAGTTGTTTCTACGAGTTTTAAGTTTTTTTTGAGAAATTGAGGGTTAGAAATTTTAAGACAACGATCGAACAAGGCTATGGCGACAGATTTTTTATGTTTCATAGGATGATTTGAACGATAACGAATGTATCTACCAGACCAAGTTAGTTTGTGATGCCAATATAGGATTACAGTATCGTTTTGATTAATCACCAAGGTGTCAAGAAAACTGATTTTACCATCTTTTTCCAACTCAATTGTAAATTGTATGCGAGGGTGAAAATTGTTAAATTTATTCAGAAGGAATTGTAAGTTTTCTTTTTTTACACAAGTTATAATATGGTCTACATAACGATTGTAGAAAGGGAGACTAAAGGGGAGCTGTGAGATAATTTTTGTTCAAAATGTTCAAGTACTAAATTCGCTACCACTGGGCTAGTTGGTGAGCCCATGGCTACACCAAAAATTTGTTGGTAAAATTTTTCTTGGTAGGCGAAGTAGCAAGAGTCTAGACAAAGTTTTGTAGCTGCAAAAAATTCTTTTTTGTTTATGTTAGTGTGTGATTTTAATTTGGGCCAATTTTTAGTGATTATAGAAATTGCTAAATTTGTTGGAATATTAGTAAACAGTGATTTGACATCTAAGGAGATCAATAGGTGTTCTCTGGGGACTGGTGTATTTCTGATTTTATTTACAAACGACCAAGTGTCCTTGATGTGATAGTTCGATTTACCTGTGATGTTAGAGAGTACACTAGAGCAGAATCTGGAGATTTTGTACGTAGGTGAATTGATGTTGCATACAATTGGTCTGAGAGATACATTGATTTTGTGTATTTTTGGTAGAAAATGTATCTTAGGAGGCAGAGAGTTGTAGGTTTTGAGATTTTTTGCCGAGCTTGAATCTATAAATTTTTTCTGGTGCCACAGGCTTATCATATCATTGACTTGTTTTTGTATCTTATTGGTGGAATCACGAGAGATAAGAGTGTATGTGTTGGAATCATTAAGAATATGTTGGCATTTTTGTTCAAAATCCATCTTGTCCATGACGACTGTTATATTGCCTTTGTCAGCATCAGTGACGACTAAGTGGTTATGATGTTTTGAAAATTCTTTTGTTAGTTTTACTTTGGAAGTTATTTGACAGTGAGATTCAAGTGGATTTTTAACGAGTCTGTTTCCAATGAGTTTGCTAATATTCGATCTGACTCTATCTGTCGTGATGCCATCTTTGGTGATGAGAGCTCATTCGACACTACTTAAAATATCATGAATAGGTAAATTTACATTTTGATACGATAGTCCATGATTGGGACCGAGTGATAAAGTATCTTTGATTTCAGAAGGTAAATCTGTATTAGATAAATTCACTAACCATTTGTCAGTGGAAGTTGCTTTAGGAGCCTGTATAGACTTAAGTTTGTTCAATTTATTAATATTATCAGTTTTAATAGCATTAAAAAGGCGATTAGCTTTCTCTATGTCTAAATTAAAGTTCCTGTATTCTTTTTTTTTTTCTCATCACAACTGATTTTGAGTGATTCCATTCTCGAATAGGTAGGTATCGAGCGTTTTAAGGGCTCACATATCCCTGCGCGCGTTGAACACCGAGTAAATTTGAAAAATCATCATAAAGGTTATGAAGAGAAAAAAAATTAATTGCTCATTTCACATTTTTTATCAACTTTTTAACTATAAGAAAAAAATTTTGTTTCTAAATATTATTTTACTTACGGGTATAAATGGACTACTGGTAAAAACCATGGCATCTCCATATCAACACCATAACTTCAACCAAAAATTATCCATCTACGAAAAATAAAAAAGAATCTTGTAAAATAATGTAGTGGTGATAGTCTGACAAAAGAATCTTTTTTTTTTAAAACAAAGAAATTAGAGTATTTGAAACTTTAGTATGCAATTGAATAAAAAAAAATTAGTTTTCAATAATTAATACAAAATTGTCCAACCAAAAAGTTTAAAAAACCTCTTGTCAGACTATCGAGAAAATAATGATCAAGATTAAAAAAAAGCATTTAAAAAATATTTAAAACTGACTAAGTCATCGTGCTGACATTGTCTAAAAACATAGTTTCGAGAAAAAGGCGTTGAAAGTTTCTGATAGGTACAACGTGAACTTACGGCTAGTCCCCAATTTCAATTTTTTTTTTTTTTTAGATTTATAATAACCTTTAGCCGTATATATACTAGACTGGGCCAAAAAAATTGACCATTTTTTTTTTTGAAAAATATATTGAGAATATCATGCAGTATGGCAAAAAAAAATTTTCATGAAATTTTAAGCCCTTAATATTAACTTTAAGAGGTCTATCATCGCTATTTTTGATTTTTAGTAATAATTTAATGTTTTACGTCAGAACTGTCGAAATATTGAAGTGAAAAAATTTATGTTTACTTATCCCTTTATAAAATTAAATTCCCTACAAAAAAGGTCTGATTATAGATTTTTGTCAGACAAGCCGTTTCCTAGTAATTAAGCTTGATAAATTGATATAGTTTCTCGATTTGACTTTTTTAATTTGGAATTTCGTGACTAACGAATCAATGAATGTATAAAAAATATTATGACAGATTCTTAAAGGAAATTTAATGTTCTACAAAAAAGATCTCTTAATATTTTTGCCTCAATTTAATTTTTCAAAAGTTATTCTCAATTAAAATTGAAGAAAAACTTGAAATTTCAATTGAGAATAACTTTTGAAAAATTGAATTGAGGCAAAAATATTAAGAGATCTTTTTTGTAGAACATTAAATTTCCTTTAAGAATCTGTCACGATCTTTTTTATACATTCATTGATTCGTTAGTCACGAAATTGCAAATTAAAAAAGTCAAATCGAGAAATTTTATATCAATTTATTAAGCTTAATTACTCGGAAACGGCTTGTCTGACAAAAATCTATAATCAGACCTTTTTTGTAGGGAATTTAATTTTATAAAGGGATAAGTGAACATAAATTTTTTCACTTCAATATTTCAACAGTTCTGACGTAAAACATCAAATTATTACTAAAAATCAAAAATAGCGATGATAGACCTCTTAAAGTTAATATTAAGGGCTTAAAATTTCATGAAATTTTTTTTTTGCCACACTGAATGATATTCTCAATATATTTTTCAAAAAAAAAAATAGTCAATTTTTTTGGCCCAGTCTAATATATACATTTGCGTTTTCATATGAAATATCCCTGCATGAGTGTGAACTCGTGCGCAGGGTTGTGAGGTGTTTTTATATGCAGTTTTGTGCGTTTTAAGTGTGGTCTGTGATGTGTATTCTATCCTAAGTTATGTCTTAGTAGGTAGGTGTTTCATTTCTTCATTTTTCTATCCTTTTTTCTTTCCAGGTTTTCTCCGGTCTTCGTTTCTCCCATGATTGTTCCGTTCCGTGCTTTTCATGTTTTATATACGATGCTTTGTTAGGTCGTCATATAGTGTTCTCCCTATCTGTAGTAGCCATGGTGTTATCGACTTTTTGAAGGAATACATTGTCATTTCTTTAATTTCCGATGGTAGTCTGTTGTTTGCTTTATTTGCAATATATTCTTCCATTTGTTGTCCATGTTTGGTGTATGTTTTTGTAATTTCCAGCTTTCCCATTTCTTTTGCTCTCGTGTGGTAGGAATGTTGTCGTTGCCTTAACGCTATCTCATTTGGGTTTTTATGAAGTCTGATCATTATGACTTTCAGATACTGCTGCCTGGGGTCGAGGATTTTGCTCTTCATGTTCTGTAAGATAATCTTTTGGTTTATGTAACGCAATTTTTATTATTGCTTTCTGTGCTTGTTGGAGTAGTTGAATTGCTTTCTCATAGGCGCTACCCCACGCTGCGATTCCGTATTGTAAGATCGAGTGTACTAGAGCGAAGTATATTGCTCTTACCGTGTGTGTGTTGACGATGTGGCTCAGGTTGTACAGAGGATGCATCAGTTTTCTTAACTTTTTAACGGTGAATTTGATATGCTCCTTCCATTTTAGCTGCTCATCTATTATTATCCCTAAGTATTTTTGTTGTGTATTCTTGATCAATTTCTCGCATCTGCATGGTTCTGTGTCATGATGACATGTATGAAGTATTATATGCATATTCAATAGTTGAATTTTTTTGTTTGGTGTTGTTTTAAATGTTGTGTATGTACTTTTGTTAGTATTCAGTGTTAATTGGTGGTGTTTGAGATGGTCTTGTATTGTCTTCAGGTCTTTTGTCGCTGTACAGTAGGTTTCTTGCCAAGTCTTCGTCAGTTATTAGTACCGTGTCGTCCGCATAAGCAATTATTGTTGATTGGAGGTCCAAGGAGTTGATATCATTGATATAGATGTTAAAGAGTACAGCTGAGAGAATAGTTCCTTGTGGTATTCCGCAGACTATCTTGGTTTCATCACTGTACATTTTCCTATTTTTGTTTTTTGCTTCCTCTTTGTTAGGTAGCTCCGAAACCATTTTTGCGCTGTTCCTCGTATTCCTATTGCCTCGAGTTTGTTTAGTAGTTGTTCGTGTGGTATAGTAACGAAGGCTTTAGCGAGGTCCAGGTAAGTTGCTATTACTTTCTTGCCATTATTAGTCGGCTTATAGCGTCTTGTGTACTTTTGCCAGGCTGAAATCCATATTGACTTAGAGAGAAAATTTGGTGCTTTGTTAAATAATTTTGTAGTTTGTTTTTCATTACCTTTTCTAGAATTTTAGCCATGCTGTTTATTACTGATATGGGTCGATAGTTTTTTGGTTCTTCTTTATCTCCAGCTTCATGTATAGGTGTTATGTTTGTGTTTTTGTATATTTCGGGAGAGATGCCTTGTTCTAAGGTGATATTGCATATGTGTTATAGCGGGCCTGTTAAACTGTCGTCGACGTTCGTGAGGATATTGGTTGGTATTCCGTCGGGTCCCGTAGCTGCTGGAGGGTTGAGTTCCTTTATGTATTTACGTATTTCCGATTCTGTTACGGGAGTTGAGAAGAGAGACTCTCGTATCCTTTTGTAGGTTTTCGTATTTGTTGCATGGTGTTCTCTTGGTATTCGTGCTGCTAATTCATTTCCAATTTGCGCAAAGCGTGTGTTGAGTTCGTTTGCTATGGTGAGTTCGTCTTCAGTGGTCCCGTCTTGAGTTTTTATTCTTTCAATATTTTTTTTTATTCGTGTCAGTCGATTCTGGTTGATTATACTCCATATGCGTTTCTGGTCACCCTGGGCTTCTTTAATTTTATCCTTGTAATATTCTCTTTTGGCTTGTTTTAGGATTTTCGTTAGAGTATTTCTATATTTTTTGTATTGCTCTTTAAGTGCCATGTTGTTCGGGTGATTTTTGCATTGTTTGGCGAGTTAGTCTCTTCTTCTGATTGATCTTGTCAGGGCCTGGGTCATCCATTTTTTTCTTTTTATTGATTTGTGATTTATTTTTATCGTGTTGGTTGATCGTTTAATTATTTTCCGAAGAGTTTTTGAAAATGATTCTGCAGCTTCGTTAGGATCGCTTTTGTTGTATGTCTCTTCCCAGTTTTCTTCCTGTGCAATAATCTTCAGTTTGTTGTAGTCAATTTTTTTCATTACTTTGTTATCATTTTTTTTCTTTAGATTTTTCTTGATTGTAGCAATGATTGTGTAGTGATCTTTTATTGTGGTTTTCAGTATTGCAGGCATAATTTCATGTATGTTTCTTTTTTTTGCAAATATATGATCCAGGCATGTTTGAGTTGTTTCAGTGACTCTTGTTGGTTCGTTCATGCATGATACAAAGCCTTGTCTGTGCATGATGTTCAGGTATTCTTCCGATTCTCGAGTGTTACTGAGTATATCTATGTTTATGTCACCAGTAAGAATATATATTTTATATATTATATTTTTTTAATTTGGCATGTGGATTGTGTGGGAGGAGTTAGATTTTTGTGCCAAAGCGCGAATCTCATAATGCAAAATTCGATTTTTTATTAACAATAATAAATTAAACTCCCATTTTTTTCAAAAATTCATAACTTTGGCAAAAAATTAGATACAATATATTTCCTTTTTTCAAATTACGCGGAAAGCTCCATAGAATTTAAAAAAAAATACGAAATGGTGAAAAAAAGTTGTTATCAATTGTTTATTTAACAATTAATTTTTCAAAGATTTTTAAAACAGTGACTGACACGATTAAAAAATTTTTTTAAAATTCTGACATGTTCCTTGAACTGTACTACAACCTGTGAATTAATTCCAGAGGAGTGTTTTTCTCCGTTTTCGAGTTAAAAATGATTAAAGGTGTCGATGCGCATGAAATTGCGGCGCGCCGAGTCTCTACGTAATGGCGGGCGGCCGGTTGCCGTCCACCGCTACCCCGCGGTGGCGTCGCAGCGTCATTTTAGTCATTTTCACGATGAAGGACACGATTGGAGAATCTGAAAAAAATACTGTACCTTCACAAGGCCTGCTCAAAGCGATAAGTGAAGTTTCAGGAATGTGTTTTTCACCGTTTTTTTATTACAGAGATTCAAAATAACGGTTACATACCATGAGAGGGCACATAAATGATAATAATTACATAACTTGCTACTTATTTTAAAATAAAAACACATTCTTGAAACTTCACTTATCGCTTTGAGCAGGCCTTGTGAAGGTACAGTATTTTTTTCAGATTCTCCAATCGTGTCCTACATCGTGAAAATGACTAAAATGACGCTGCGACGCCACCGCGGGGTAGCGGTGGACGGCAACCGGCCGCCCGCCATTACGTAGAGACTCGGCGCGCCGCAATTTCATGCGCATCGACACCTTTAATCATTTTTAACTCGAAAACGGAGAAAAACACTCCTCTGGAATTAATTCACAGGTTGTAGTACAGTTCAAGGAACATGTCAGAATTTTAAAAAAATTTTTTAATCGTGTCAGTCACTGTTTTAAAAATCTTTGAAAAATTAATTGTTAAATAAACAATTGATAACAACTTTTTTTCACCATTTCGTATTTTTTTTTAAATTCTATGGAGCTTTCCGCGTAATTTGAAAAAAGGAAATATATTGTATCTAATTTTTTGCCAAAGTTATGAATTTTTGAAAAAAATGGGAGTTTAATTTATTATTGTTAATAAAAAATCGAATTTTGCATTATGAGATTCGCGCTTTGGCACAAAAATCTAACTCCTCCCACACAATCCACATGCCAAATTAAAAAAATATCCGAGAGATGACTGATCCGGTTGACGCGGAATAGCCCATATGCATAAGCTGCTCTGTTGAGATGTTCAATGCAATAGATGCGAAAGGATTTTTCTCCTTCGTTCTTTCGAATGTATATTTGGCCATCCTTGATCCATGTGAATTTCACATTATCTTCTTTGGCGCGCAGTTTGATTTCGTATATAAGCTTCTTTCTGGCGGGTGTAAGTGATTCGTTGATGTATATTTTCGTTCGAGGAAAACTTGGGTGTATTTGAGATGCGACTACGTTCTTCTGTTATTTGTATTGTGTGAGCCATTCGTTTCGGACAGAAATGTTGTTTGTTTTTATTATGATGCTCCCCGCTTGTCGCCCTCTTCGATTGAGTCGGTATTCGTCCAATATGTCAGTTTGGCTGCGTTTAACGCCTATTGTTTTTGCAATTTGATCTATTATTTTTGGTAGATTGAGACGGCGTACTTTTACAAAGACCATTTGACGAATATTAAATAAAATACACACCACATGCCGTGGCCATGGTCCGTCGGCTGACAGGACTCTAAGCTAATTAGTTAATTAATTCTATAAATTCGTTGGGCGCCAATTGGTTTGAAGAACCAATACCTAAATTTCCTTTTATAAATTTACCATTAATGAATAAATGATTGAACAAGGAATTCGGCTAGCCCGATTATTAAAATAGAAGAGACAACACAAGGAGGATACGTGGAGGACCAAAAGTAATTCCAAGACAATAGAAAAGCGTATAGACGAAGATATATAAATTTATTTACTTACTACTTGACTATATACTGGATCAAGTTACCCTTCTTAATTCGCGAACTTAGTTTAGTCGACAACAGACGGTAGAAGTTCTATTACACATAATAGTTGTATATAATATTAGATTTGACAAATCGAAGTTTACACGGCCGACACTCCTCGAGGACTACTCACAACTGGAGTGTATTTATTCTTCGCAGCTAGTCTGCGCCGATCTCGCATCTTCGCTTTGCTGCCGGTCTGCTACAACGTGTGCAGGCAGAGGTGCTTATTTCGTGGTCAAACACAGTGTGAGTCTTTCCTCGTGGAGCGTGATACCTGGTCTAATCTATAGATTGACAATACAGTTGACGATTATGTTTTAATAATTTTCTACCTACAGGGTTAGTGTCGATTATCAGGTTTCGGGGGTTGATTGAGTTCTCGAGGAGTCAATTCGAGTTTTGACATCGAGGAAGAGTTTTATTTTCCTGTCACAAGATCATCCGCTTCTGTTTGTGGAACACCCACGATTTCGATTTCGGTTGATTTCATTTTTTGCTCTATTCTTTGAATTGATATTACTAGCATATTGAACTTATCTTCGGTTTCTTTCCGTTTGGCTGTCAGCTGGTTGTATTGAGATTGCAGTGTCTTGGTTTCCTGTGTGAGTTTCGTGATTGTGTTTGTGAATTCATCGATTTTGTCCGAGAAGAAGCTTTGTGATTGTTCCCACTTATCAAACTTATATTTCATTTGGTTGATTTCGTCACATATATGATCGATAGATGTTTTTACGGTTTTGACTTGACTTAGTGTATCCTTAAAGGTGGAGAATTCTTTGATTTTACTATTCTTCTGTTTCAATGTGTTGCTAATGTGCGAGATCGATGGTTGTGAGTGTGTGTTCACCTCCGCGTCACAGTCCAGAAAATCTCCTTCCTCATCGTTGGTTTTTGGTTCACATATTTCACAGGTGTACGGAAGGGGTATTTGTTTCCGTGGTTCGAACCGTAGTTCTTTTCGAATGCATGTGATATGAAATTTTTTATTGCAATCACTTGCACACTTCAAACTTTCACTATATTTCGACAGAAGAGTTTTACAGAGACCACACTTGGACGCCATTTTGGTTAGCCTTCAATTTCGTATTGTAAATATTCTTCTTCTTGTATCTTCGTGTTTTTTATGGTTTCCTGCAATCTTTTGTCAATTCTAGCTTCTTTAGTAGATTTAATTCATTGCGTATTCTGGTGTATTTCACACGGTGCGCATCTTTTTTTCCACAATAATTATGCGGTGCAATCTCAATGCTGATTCCAAGTAATAGTAACATTTGTAAATAAGTGAGAGCACCATCGTTAAATGTAGTTGGTGCAACGCTGGTTGCAATTTCTACAATTTTACGATTTCCTGTCATAAACTTAGGAGCAAGTTTCCAAACCTTAGCATTGGGACTCTCATTATTGTTTTGAGTAAATTCGCCCAAGCACTTTTCTAATAAATCATCGCTACTCAATGCCTGGTACGTGGGTTTAACTTCCGTTTGTACGATCTTAGAATATGGGAGCCTATAGACAAAAGTTGACCCCTCTGTCTTTGCATTCTGCAAATCACACCAACTGTTATTACCTGGAGGACAACAAGAATTCTTAAGATTTTCTTCAGGCAACATCTTATGATGAACGTTTATCCCATATGGCTTTCTTCATATCCTCCAAAGAATTTATATTATTTTTTATCGCCAATCCATGATAAATAGTTAATCCAATCATTTTGATGTTAATTTTCCTTTGCCACTGAGACTTGATTGTCGACGTTCATCTGATGTTCCAGGTTCGCTTTTGAGTGAATTCGATTTTTTACATTCATTAATTGATTTTCGGAGTCGCGAACCCATACGTTTTTGAACGTGTCCAATATTTTCTTTCTTTCTAATTTCTCTGTCCTTGTAGGGCTGAGCTTTCGAGATTGCAGAAGATGTTTTTGAATCTCCATCTCCGATTCTGTAATTATATTTCACACCAAGTAACTCTTTCGACCTTTGAAACATTGTTAGTACGGTATCAGGCTCCGTTATTCCTGCGCACGTGCTATGATTTACGGTACACGATGCTTGATGTTCATCACACCATAATTTGTACTCTGTAGTACCCTTATCTTTTTCATGAACTACATATTCTTTGCTGTAAGCACTTTTTACAACAAAGTCAACCTCTTTTCCAGTAAAATCTCCAATGAGTGTAGCTACACTGAAGACAGATGGAAATCCTCTTTACATTCACGCGTTATCGTCGGCCATAATTATTCCATCACTGGATAGTTCTAAATCATTTTATTTTGCAGCTTTTGATAGTTCGTTTTTAACAACAAGCTTCATTGATGCTGCAACAGCACTTTTCGCGGTTCTTTCGACATTACACATGATAGCCATATAAGTTTTTTGGGCAATACAAGTCAGCAGATCCATAATACTGAAAAAAGTTGCATGTCCTTAAATCTTTTGCCAAGGAGGTGCATAGTGAATCCGAATCATCTGTTTATTTCGTATGCCGATGAGTTGATCAGTGGAGATGAATTTATGCTTGCAATATCTTCATTGCACTTTGTACAAAATATTTAAGTCTGAATCCAAGTCCACACTTACTTTTCTTAGCAAATTTTACATCATCAACCCATGTTCTGCAAGCACGACACTTGACGATACCCAACAAAATTACAGCAAAATGAATAATGCGGTAAGAAAAAGTTTCATCACACGAAACATCCATTAGTAGATTGGTTATGAGAGTTCTAGATCAAAACATGGCGGCGTGCCCCCCATGCCCCCATGCCCCCCCCACCCATTTTCGATGGCCATTTTGATTTTTTTGATGGCGGCCATTTTGATTTTTTTGATGGCGGCCATTTTGATTTTTTGATGGCGGCCATTTTGACGGCGGCCATGATTTTTTGATGGCGGCAATTTTGATTTTTGCTCAGTCAGACGAGTGGCCATTCACACAGCGGCCATTTTGATTTTTGCTTAGCCGGATGAGCAGCCATTTTGATTTTTGCTTAGCCGGATGAGCAGCCATTTTGATTTTTCATCGTCCGACAGTTTGATAATATGATTTTCGCTATGACGTCATCAGCATAATCGACCGATTTTGCCGTCTGCCGAGCAGCCATTCAGACAGCGGCCATTTTGATTTTCATCGTCCGACAGTTTGATAATATGATTTCCGCTATGATGTCACCAGTTGGCCATTTCGATTTTTGCTCAGTCAGATGGGCGGCCATTTTGATTTTTATCGTCAGACAGTTTGATAATGTGATTTATTTCTTGGTCGGACGAATAGCCATTTTGATTTTTCGCCGTTACCCGTAAACTTTCGCGCCAATAGTTTGCCCCAGGCGAAAATAATATTTTCCACGTACTTCGAATACATTCTTTTGCGTTAATCGCCTCCGGGTGTTGAATTCAAAACCACCGTCGATAACCACTACGATATAGACAGCAAACGATTGTGTAATATCGCCGATCCTCAGATGGAAAACGATGCGGTTTCTACGAGAGTACTCAACCAAAGTGTACAGCGAGCGAATCATGTGCTCCAGAACGATATCGAGGGGGGAATTCGTATCATTGAGGTGAAGATTGCAAATAATGCCGAAGGAATTCGCGAGGTTATAGGATCCATGCTTGAAAGTATCAAAAGTTTAAGGAGCGATTTGAATTTGTTGCGGAAAACCGTTGAAGGCATGGCATGGTCGATAATTAAACGAAATGAAAAAGTCCCAACTGTTCCAACGAAATAGTCGCCATCGTTGAAGAGTTGCACGAGGCTGGAATCGTTTATTAGCGGCATGTAAACATAGAATCATCGTTTGTTCAGTGATTGTCCAGTGGTAAGTATAGGCATATTTGGACAACACTCTGAGCGTGGTGGGGGTAAAAAATTTATTCGCAGACCTCCGGGTGTTGGATTCAAAAAATCATAGAAAATGAGTCGAGTCGCATCAAACATATTGGGGGAGCAAGCAACACCGACGCCGGGGGGCAGGCCAGCAGGGAATTAGTATCGATTGAGGAACCAGAGTGGTTGGACGGCGATTCGAGAAATTGAAAGGTGAAGAGCGGGGAACAATGAAGGCTGTAATAGCTGCCGAACTTCACAGACAGGCTCAACGCAACTATTCGCGCCGATTCGTAGATGTACGCGGGCTGGATGAGACCTGGCAAGCTGATCTCGTCGATATGACCGCATACAGCTCGCGCAACAAGGGATACAAATACCTACCAACAATCATCGATATATTTTCCAAGTACGCGTGGGCTGTGCCGATAAAGTCCAAGAGTGGGAAAGATGTTACTGCTGTCATGAAATCTGTACTGACCCAGAGTCGTATACCTACACATCTACACGTTGATCGAGGCAAAGAATTTTACAACAGCGAATTCAAAGCCCTCGTGAAGCATCACAATATCAACATGTATTCGACATTTAGCAACTTAAAGGCGTCGATATGCGAACGTTTTAATCGAACATTGAAAAATAAAATGTGGAAGCGGTTCACTCTCCAAGGATCGTACGAGTGGATTATTATTTTGACTGATTTAATGAAGTCCTACAACAACACCAGACATCGCACGATTCGAATGAAACCGGTGGATGTTAGCACGGAGAATGAAAGACAGCTGTATCGTAGCGTGTACAAGCCTAGGCAAATCAAACGAAGTGATCGGGCGCGGAAATTCGGTGTGGGCGATCGAGTTCGAATCAGCAAGTACAAGAATGCATTCGAAAAAGGCTATACGCCCAATTGGACGACTAAAATATTCACCGTGAGTGAGGTGAAAAATACCAATCCACCCACCTACGAACTTACCGATTATCAAGATCATCCCATCGAGGGGGGCTTCTACGAGGAGGAGCCCGGCAAAGTAAAATACCCCGACGGCTATCTTGTGGAGAAAGTATTACGCAAACGGGGGAATCGGGTCTATGTGAAGTGGTTGGGTTTTGATAGTTCGCACAATAGCTGGATAAATAAAACAGACATGTAACATAATTTGTATGTATTTTCCGTATTACAATAAAAGATTTGAATATACAAATATTTCCGCACTTATCTCCTTTGCATACACATGTGCCATACTCTATACCATGAAAATAACAATGATAATAATCTGCAATTTTCCACACGATTATTACACATTTTATTTTTTGGAAAACTTTTTTTCATTTTCAGAAAACTTTTTTTCATTTTCAGAAAACTTATTTTCATTTTCGGAAAACTTTTTTTCGTTTTCAGAAAACTTATTTTCATTTTCTGAAAACTTTTTTTACGAGTTTGTTACGTCCTCCAGACTTCATATTCCTTTCCCACGCTCTTAGTTACCTTACGCTCTGTAGTCTACCCTTATCGTTCGCGAGTCAGCAGGTTCTCCTGTAACTCGCGGCCAGCTCGCCTGCTACATCCGGCAGAAGCAGGCAGATCCATCCCAGCACTCAAGCAAGACACCTATCCCTCTAAACCAAGACCATACCCTTTTTCCCTTGACCGACTCCGTTGCATTGACCACTAATAAATAATCATATACTTTAAATCGTTTACCTTCCCTTAATACCGATCCCTTTCTATTCCATTCCCTTCCTGCATTGGGAGTAGTAGCACGCGAGTGCATAGTCGACGTGAACGGACCCTACAATAGCCAAATAACACCTTGGCTGGGCGTGGAGTAAGCTCCGATTACCGCTCATCGGAGCCTACGCAATCTACCCCGTAACATTTTGGTGGCAGCGGTTTTGCCCGTCGACCTACTCGTCAGTGCAGTGCTGCATGTTTTCTACGAAAGTGTTCAGTGCTCAAAATTTCTAACGCCGTACCAATCAGTGATAGCCGTGTTACGAAAGAACTCTGGGCCACAAAGTACTGTGACAGGCACGCAGAACCTATTCAACTCGCCACGGACACAGGCTCTGCAAACAGTCCCCAATTTCAATAACTCCGTCACATTTTGGTACTATTGAAATTCATCGATACGTACGACGTCGAATAACTGTGTAGCGAGTGGAAATTCAGTGCGATAGCCAAGTTAAGCCGCACACCGCATCTGAACACATCACCCTTCGAACCGACAAATATCGAATGGACCCTTCCCGCTCATTCGGACTCCTGCAACCCTGTTGAGACGAGAACCTGGACCCGAAAGTGACATCGCCCTAAGACCTGGATTACCACACTTATTTATCAACACGCCACGGAGTACCTCATCTATACCCTCCTAGTGCCGACGCATGACGTGTATCGCCTCTTCAAGTTTCACCTGCGTCCAGCTGCCTAGAACCATGCTGTACTCTGTTTTTGCGTTTACCTTCGCCCTGTAAGTCTATTCTAAGTCTTAGTATTAAGTTGATATTTTTATTCCTGTACTTGCAATACCCTGCTTAAATCAACATGGCACCAATTAACGAAACCGGTTCAAATTTTTGGTCAGTAAAAGATGTCTTGCCGACAATCCCCCCTTTTGACGGCCACAACATGCCCTTTGACTCATTTGTAGAACAATTACGTCACGTAGAGACTCTTATAAAAGCTTCGGATAAAATGACTTTCGCCAAATTTGCGCAATCAAAGGTTACAGGCCCCGCTTCCCAATATTTAATAGGCATTAACTGTAATGACGTCGAGGACCTCATAACTGCCCTTAGCCGAGCATACCGCCCGGATATCCCCATACGCCAGTTATCTGCTCAATTAGATAGAATTACACAACAACCATATGAGCGCATTATAGATTACTCGTGCAGAATAAGAGCAATATCAAAAGAAATAAGCACAGCGATCATAGCCAAACACCCACCAGACTTAGCAACGCTTCTACTGAACGATCTAAAGAAGGATACCTCTAGATCGTTTATTAGAGGGCTTCGGCCAGAATTGGAGTGGAGAATCGCTACTATCAGACCATTACCAACCTTCGAAACTGCCGTCAGCATCGCCGAAGGTGAAGAAGCCGAGCTAATTAACCGTCAGATGCAATTCTCTGCACACTATTTTACCCCCTCTACACCCATGTGTCTGCCGTTACCCCCCCATACTGCTCCTCCGTCTCAGGTGCCCACCGCGGCCTCCTCTATCCCCCCCCTGATGTCATTGCCCACACGTGGTTACGTTTATCAACCAGCGCCTCGTACCGAACCCGGAACCTACGCCCAAGCGCTCCATCCGAACACCAGTTCTGCTGACCACGTTAATGCTCTGCCCAGCACTTGTCAATTTTGTAACCACCAGGGTCACTCCATCACGGAATGTCACCGTTTGCAAAGTAAAAGATATTGTACTAAATGTCGCAGAATGGGCCACTTCCACGATGAATGCAACAGGACCAACAGAAATCAAGAACTATACTGCGGCAATTGTAATCGCAGAGGCCACACAGTAGACCAATGTAGATCCTTTCCGCGTAATAACCAAGGCAATGCAGGCTCAAATAAACATTTAAACGGGAACATCGCCCGCGGGGAGAACGCGCCCGCGAGCAATGCAAACAACTAGCGTTCCGATATTCAAGTCATATCCTCATAACAGCTTCAGCTGACCCTCCACTAATTTCGATCGACACCCCCGAGCTAATAAAAATATCTACATTTATTATTGACACCGGTGCAGACGTCAACTTGGTCAAAGAAAGTTCCGTTAGGCCCCTTGTACGACGAACAACCGACGAACGTTTGACGCTGACTGGTATAACAGACAAAAAGACGCAAACTATCGCAAAAACGGAAATACGTTTTAATAATAAATCCCATACCTTTCACTTGGTCCCTGACTCGTTTCCGATTCCGCACGACGGCATCTTAGGCCAGCCCTTCTTACGAAAAGAGAAAGCAACTATTTCTTTCAACTCAAACTCGGTGATGCTTGGATCCTCATTGCCAATCCACTTTAGTAAATTCGATGAACCCTCGTCCGCACCCGAAAAAACGCGCGTAATTTTAATACAGGCCCGTACCGTGAAAGCCATCCCACTAATAGTTGCGAACCCAGACACTAAAGTAGGTTACCTTAAACGCATCGATTTAGGCAACAATGTTCTATGTGGTGAAGCGTTAGTTGAAAACCAGAACGGCGTAGCTTACTCGTACGCGTTCAATTGTAACGAATCTGCCGTAGAGATAAGACCCCCAACAGTAACCCTAGACGAGTTCGACGAGCCACTGAGTACAGTCATGCCCAACGCTACGCCGACTGCATCGAGTAACCACCACAGCGATGCCCGCGCCAAAACCCTCGATTTGCACCCAGGCCCTCTCCTCAGCAACTCATTAATTCTTTCTGCCGCCAAGCGTACATCGCGACCGACTAATAATCCCCCCTCCTGCCCCATCCAGTCCACTGACCTCGCGCAACTGCAATCCGATCCTCCTATCCCTGACGACAGTACACCCTGTCCCGGTGCCGCAACAGTGCTCTTGACTGACAGTAGGTCAGAAAGATTGGACGTCCTAAAGAGCAGCTTACATCTTGATCATTTGAATGAGACCGAAAAACAATCTATATTTAACCTCGTAACAGAATTTAACCATCTCTTTTATCTCCCAGGTGATAAATTAGGCCACACCAATTTATCTCATCACACTATCCCCACGACGGACAATACGCCTATTCATACCAAACAATACCGTTTTCCCAAAATTCACAAAGACGAAATCGAATCCCAAGTTGATAAACTACTCAAACAAAATCTTATTAAACATTCCTCATCTCCGTATAATTCCCCGGTGTGGATCGTTCCAAAAAAACCGGATAGTGACGGCAATAAACGATGGCGTATGGTAATCGACTACAGAAAACTTAACGAAAAAACAGTCGGCGACGCATACCCCATGCCCGATATCACGGAAATCCTTGACCAGCTTGGCTCAGCTAAATACTTTTCCACATTCGACCTTGCTTCCGGGTTCCACCAAATTCCCATGCATCCGGACCACAGCACGAAAACTGCATTTTCGACACCTAGAGGCCATTATGAATTTTCTCGTATGCCCTTCGGACTAAAGAACGCCCCCGCCACGTTTCAAAGGCTCATGGACCAAGTCCTTCTAGGCCTACAAGGCAACGAGATGTTCGTATATTTAGATGACATAGTTATTTACGCTCGAAACTTGCAAGAACATGAAATTAAATTTCGGAAATTAATGAAGCGACTAACCGCTGCTGGTTTAACTCTACAGCCAGACAAGTGCGAATTCTTGCGCAAGGAAGTCGTTTACCTCGGACACCTCATAACTGAGTCAGGAGTAAAACCTGACCCTGGTAAATTAATAGCTGTAAAAGAGTATCCTGTCCCCAAAAGTCCCAAAAACGTTAGACAGTTCCTTGGCCTTTTAGGTTATTACCGAAGATTTGTTCCAAATTTTGGAAAAATTGCTAAATGCCTTAACAATTTAACGAAGAAGGATACCCCTTTCATCTGGACGTCCGAACACCAGTCTGCCTTTGAAACCTTACGCGATTGTTTATGCAAAGAACCAATTCTACAACACCCGGACTTCAACAAACCATTCACGCTCACTACAGACGCATCAAAATTCGCGATAGGTGCAGTTCTCAGTCAAGATAAAGACGGTGCCGACCTACCGGTAGCATACGCATCCCGAGCCCTCAAGCCCGCTGAATTAAACTACTCGGTACCTGATAAAGAATTCTTAGCCGCCTACTGGAGTATGAATCACTTCCGCCCCTACATCTATGGTCAGAAGTTCACTTTAATAACAGACCACGAGCCACTCAAATGGGTAAAAAGCGTCAAGAAGCCTAATTCCCGTTTATTACGATGGAGCTTAGAACTAGCAGAGTACGACTTCGATACGAAATACAAGTCCGGAAAATCTAATACCAACGCTGATGCCCTGTCCAGGAACGCACCGCCCGACACCGCTCAAATTCTTCCCATAGATGCAAAACGCCCCCGTCCAACGACTGAAGCCTCTAGCGATAAACCAAAAAAACGCACTAAAAAGACTCATCAGTACCCCAGACGCCCTCGACAGACCACAGACGAGTCCACCAACCCAGCTCCACTGAAACACCCTAAAATCTCACAACCCTGTAAGATGATATACTCCTCTGATGCCTCTGATTCCTCTGATCTCTCCGACGATGAGTTCAGCGATAAAGAAACTCCGTTGCTCAAAACCCCCCTCGTTACCCCGGCACCGATCCCAGAACATCACCAACCTAAACGCCATCGCGAAACAAATTCTTCAACAAATCCTGGGCCTCATAAAAGACCATACCTGAGCTATTTTTCAGATTCTTCCCTTAGCTCGGATGACTTACAGACCCCAGAAACTGAATCAGGAACCGATGACCTTTGTCCAACCACCGATTTACCGGGCCCTGCTTATAGCGATTTCCTCATAGAAAGCGAAACTTTTCCTCTCATGCGTAATAGACGTATCAAAGAAATAAAAGCTGACCTATTACAGCAAAAGGATAACTTGGCTCATTGCATATCGGCTGACTGCCAAATGTCAAAAGGAATCGCTTCAGAACTGACAGAACGTAGATTCATAAACCGCGAACAACTTAGAGAATTCGACCCGACTGTGACTGACGTTATTTCTGTGGTACATGGTAACCGGAAAATCTATAACCTAGTTACGAAATCCAAATACAGCGACAAACCTTTGCCCCACGTTTTTTTTGACACCTTGGTTAACTTTAGGAAAACCTTGCAAGAAGATGGCGTAACATCCGTCTCGATACCATTGATAGGTTGCGGACTTGACAAATTAGAATGGAGCGCGGTACGCAGAATGATCCATTACGTTTTCAAAAATTCGAAAATAAGAATCACCGTTTGCCGCCTCGACTCTCCGCTTCCTGCCACCGCGCGCCCCTGCATTACACCCCCACCCGTTTATACTAACCTCCCTGACCCTGTCCCTTCCACATCTGGATTACCCCCCCGCCGCCATCTGCGAAAGGAATCGGAACGTCCGACTAAACCTGCAGCACCTCGTCCGATTCCACCTCCACCCCCACCCACTGACGTCATCATGCCCTCCCCTGTCGGGCCTCCGCGTCCCGCTAGGAGATACCCCCCCGCTACTTCCAGGCCGACGAACCCTTCCTTACACTCCTGTTCCCCTCCCCCCTCGCCCCTCCCGCCCACCTCTGATAACGACGACAGTTCCGACTTGCTCACAGACGCTGAATACTATACGTGCACTCAACAATTCGACTCCCATATGGAAATTACTGACCATAACCATGACAGTGCTCTCAACACTAACGATGATCAAATTAATGACCCTCACGGTTTCGCATATTTTATTGACAACTTGGACGACATACCAGTATCGGACAATGTCAAAGATACCAATGATGGACTTTTGATGCTCAAAACCAACTATGCGCACTTCATATCGACAGACTGCGCCTGGATCAAAGGTATACCAGCCCAACTTGCCGGCGAGAATATGGTTGACCCAAAAATAGTAATGAGGCCTCGTCCGCGAAAATTTGATATCATTGAATCTAAGCACAATAGTCGACGTATTTTCACCCTAGTATTGAAAACAAAAGGCTCAGATAAAAGCAATCTATACGATATCTTCAAGCTATTGTCCAAACTGAAAACGGCTTTAGCCGATTCAAACCTAAAGTCTCTTGCCCTCCCGATAACCGATGACAGTTTAGACGCTCTCGATCCTCGCGTTATCCGAAAACTTCTATCCTATATTTTCGCAGACTTAGAAATTCAAATCATCCTTTGTCGAAACACGACTGTCATCCCAGACGAATGTTTACGAAAAGAAATAATCAGAGAATGCCACGAATCGTTGATTGGCGGTCATCAAAGTGTGACTAAAATATATAACCGCATTAGACAAAAGTATTTTTGGCCCCGTATGAAAGAACAAATCCAAGATTCCATAAGAACTTGCGAGAGTTGCCAAAGAAAAAAATTGGTCAGAGTAAAAACCAAATTGCCAATGATGATAACGGACACGCCTGCCGATGCATTCGACAAAGTGGCATTAGATATTGTTGGACCTCTACCCCTTACTAAATCGAACAACAAATATCTTTTGACAATACAATGCAATTTGACAAAATTCCTGGACGCCATCCCTTTACCTGATGCCACCGCCAAAACTATAGGCGCAGCATTCGCAAAAGAATACATTACACGTTACGGTGCTCCTCGAGCAATACTCACAGACCAAGGACAGAATTTTATGAGCACAGTCATCAAACATCTTTGTAAACTTTTCAAAATTAAGCAAATACGAACCACAGCTTACCGCCCACAGTCTAACGGATCGCTAGAACGCAGTCACCTTGTTCTCACTGAGCACATCAAACACTACACGGATGCTGGTAAAGACTGGGACGATTACATCCGCTTTGCAATCTTTTGTTATAACACCGCGAAGCACGAAGGTACTAACTTCACCCCCCACCAACTAATTTTTGGCTCTCAAGCCAGACTCCCAACAGACGCGAACCCTGCCAGCGCGTATACTCGTTCCTACGATTCCTTCCTTCTAGACTTAATCGCTAATCTATCCAGCATACGAAAACACGCCGCGTCCAACCTACAACAAGCAAAGCATCGTTCCAAGACGTATTACGACCGTAACGTCAACAGCCAAAATTTCGAAGCAGGTCAAAAGGTCTATCTACTGAACGAAACCCGATCCAAATTCGACGACCACTATAAAGGAGTGTATACGATTAAACGTATAATTGACAATATTAACGCTGAAATTTGGATTACCCCCCGAAAAACTAAAATCGTCCATTTCAATAAATTGAAATTGGCACACTTAACCGACTAATTGACCTGGACCGACGCTTGAACGAATACGAACTTGACCTGTCCAGTTTAGTAGACGCTATCCCCTTAGCCCAAAAAGGTATCGTCCAACCTAAAATTCTATCACCAGAACAAATTATTTCCAGCCTTAAACATATCCCTCACCCGCGTCGTACAAAACCCCAAATTCCTACGCGCCATGCCATCCACCACCCGCACCTAGAAATAATACCATTTCCCGATGACCTGCCTACTCGCTCTTCGTCGCTGCTCCGGACCCAATCGGAAATTGAAATGACGGAACTAGGCATACCTAAGCCGCGTAAATTGCTCCCCGAGCAAAGCCTTAACGATAGCTCCGAACCACTCGAAGTTTGGCGCTAAGCCCTCCGCTATTAGCAATTATATTCTTTCATTGCCTTATTCTGCCCATAATAATCTGCAGCCATAATATAATCATCAGCACGTTGCATAAGTTTCGTTTATAACATACACAATATCTATCATATATACAATATCTATCATATATACCACCACATTTATAAGATGTCATTTATAAATTTTTTTTTTATTCAAATGTATACTAACCCACTTGAACGCGCACTAACATCTAGGCGCTATATTTTAAGACTCCTCTTTGTAATATTCTGTAAGTGATTCAGTACGATAAGATGTCATTTATAATTTTTTTTCTTTTATTCAAATGTATACTAACCCACTTAAACGCGCACTAACATCTAGGCGCTATATTTTAAGACCCTTCTTTGTAATATTCCTTAAGTGATTCAGTACGATAAGATGTCATTTATAAAATTTTTTTTTTATTCAAATGTACACTAACCCACTTAAACGCGCACTAACATCTAGGCGCTAGATTTTAAGACCTTTCTTTGTAATATTCTGTAAGTGAGTCACTACGTTTCATGGCCTTCCGCTTCCTTCCGAACATTCTATTTCGTACCCTCACCGAATGTTCTTCCCCAAGGGGGGGCGTGTTACGTCCTCCAGACTTCATATTCCTTTCCCACGCTCTTAGTTACCTTACGCTCTGTAGTCTACCCTTATCGTTCGCGAGTCAGCAGGTTCTCCTGTAACTCGCGGCCAGCTCGCCTGCTACATCCGGCAGAAGCAGGCAGATCCATCCCAGCACTCAAGCAAGACACCTATCCCTCTAAACCAAGACCATACCCTTTTTCCCTTGACCGACTCCGTTGCATTGACCACTAATAAATAATCATATACTTTAAATCGTTTACCTTCCCTTAATACCGATCCCTTTCTATTCCATTCCCTTCCTGCATTGGGAGTAGTAGCACGCGAGTGCATAGTCGACGTGAACGGACCCTACAATAGCCAAATAACACCTTGGCTGGGCGTGGAGTAAGCTCCGATTACCGCTCATCGGAGCCTACGCAATCTACCCCGTAACAAGTTAATCAAATGGGAAAAAAGTTTTCGGACAACTTTTTTTCATTTTCTGAAAACTTTTTTTCGTTTTCTGAGAACTTTTTTTCATTTTCGGAAAACTTTTTTTCATTTTCTGAAAACTTTTTTTCGTTTTCTGAAAACTTTTCTCGCGGTAAACGAATAAAAATGAATAATTTCTCAACATATTGGTAATAAATAAATAAATAAATAAATAAATAAATGTTAAGTATATGAATTCGCATTTTCAAATCCAGTCAAATATCGTTTCCGCATGATGGCGGATCGCCCGAGGCGTCAAACGTAAATATTCACAATAATTCCACGTCTACAGTTTTATCCTATAGCTATTGGGGGGCTGGGGTAAACCCCCAAGGTAGGGTGTCGGTCTGTCCGGGTATCAATTGCCGCTTGTCATCCTGCCAACTGAGAGCCAATTTTTTTTGTACGATCGTGCTTACTTCATGTTTCGTACTTCGTATCAAACACTGGGGGAGGGTCAACTCTTGGTAAGCCATCAGACAGCGCTTATAATCATCAAACGTGATGCTATTTATCGAAGAATTTTTTACACCCTTGGCGCGTTTACTCACTTTTTCCCCATCCCCGCCCATCGTAGTAAATGAGTACAGCTTTGCTCGCAGTCCCACAAACTCTGTCATAATTTTACCATTATTTTCATCCTTTATTAGCCCTAGTCGTTTCTTGTTTCTGAGCGGAATGCCATACACATTGTCGGGCGGATGGTCAGAGGTATCAAACATTGTATCCACATCACGTTTGATGATATCGTAGATGTTCGATACGTTAAATTGATAAATAAGGCTGTCTGTGTCAGTATACAACAATTTGACCTCGCTGTTCGAAAAGTTGGATTTCACATAATTATAGTGGAAATCGTGAGGAATGATTTTTGACAGATCTAGAATCGATGCACCGACGTAAATAGGTTTAGCGAAGCGAACTTTGACGCGATTCATTTCAATGATGACCATATCAGCGCCAAATACGGTGCAGCTGTATAAGTTTGGCCTGGCAATAAGCGCTCTCACACCACCTCGCCCCTCCCATTTTGTGACCAGTTTTACATCTTCATGATTTCGCA
The DNA here is from genome assembly GCF_021155775.2 of Neodiprion pinetum. NCBI lineage: Eukaryota > Metazoa > Arthropoda > Insecta > Hymenoptera > Diprionidae > Neodiprion > Neodiprion pinetum. Next base: position 12,197,964 of record NC_060238.1, on the reverse strand, counting down.
CGTTCTCCATAGTCTTGCCGAACACCGCGTTATTCATGAGTTTGTAAAAGTTTTTCTCAAATTCATTCCTAGATCGCTTGCGCATGTCCGTGTTGAGCGTGATGTAAGGTTCGAGCCATGGCGATTGTGCAAACTTTAATACTCTGTGCACTTTCGTTACTTTCAATCCCAAACTCAAACACTGCTTCAAATTTCTATAGTGCAATATATACTTTGTTTTGGGGTGGAGGTCGGTCGCGAGTTTGGCGTTTTTACCACCTGGAGGAGTAAAATGCTCGGGACAAAGAGGCAAGTCTTTGTAATCTTCGTGAAGTTCTGCAGGATAGTCCAAATCTACCTCCAGAAAGTAACCGATCGGCGAATCGTCCGGATGGTTTGTGATATCGATGTGCTGATACTCCCACTCGAACGAGCCGACCGGTAAATGCGCGCTCATAGCCGCTCCGTACAGGTTATTTACGTCAAAATACGTGAGATTTGATTCCGCTTTGTTTGGATCAAAATCTTTTTCCATAAATCTATTATTGGCCCCAGCGTGTCGATTGGAACATTGCACTACGCCGCCTCGAATGGCTCTTTCAATAAATAGCACCATTTCAGGGTTGTCTAAAAGTTGCAAAGTTACATTGGTATGTTTGAGCATCGCGTCAAAAGCAAGTCCCGGTGCAGTGTAGTAGTGCAACGGATCTAAATCGTACGTTTTGAAGCAGCTAGCGCGGAAATTTTCGAAAATTTCGGCAAGCAAAAGAACATCGGTCTTTAAATATAAATCAGAATAGTCGCCCAATGACTCTAAATGAAATTCCTCCCAAACATTTTTAGCGTGCTCGTAATCGGCGTCTGAAATATTTGCATCGCAGAGGTGCGAGTAGAAATGCTTCTTTGCAGGTAATCGCGGTTCATCGAGTTTTCCCCAACAATCGACGTATTCATAGGGAAAAACGCCTTTGCGCGTCATCAAACTGAACTGAGTCGGATTATTATAAAATTTACGTGTTATGGGCTTGTCTGCATCATTCAAATATTTGGAAAGTTTATTAATGCTGCTAGCCATAAATCGAAACGAATCGATGAATCTCAAGTGCATCATCGTCCCATCAACGCGCTTCGTGAGGGATATATATTTTTCCTTATTTATGGGTAGCAGGGTAATTTCACCGGGAAAAGTTGACGCGAGGGATTTTATTGAAAAGTGAGAATCGTAACCGGACAGATTGTGGAAAACTATTGGGATTTTGTGCGCCTCTCTGAAATTCGAATCACACCGATTATGAGCAGGACCACGATATTTACCCGTGAAGTGACAGTGGTCGTGGCACTTTTTCTCCTCAGGGGTAAACGGCTTTTTGCAAATGTAGCAATTCTTTGCGCGCATGTGGCGGTCGTGTTGCACTTGGGTGAGAGACTCCATCGGAATTATGTTTTTGACGCGTGACTCTACTTTAGTCGATAAATCTTTAAGCTGCCGCATGAACTAATCTATGCAATCAACGCCGCGTTTACTGTGGAACTCCGATAAAGTCTCATCGTACGCGCAATGCACATAGTACGCTACACTGTGCGGGATATGCTTTTGAAATTCACGTGTTTCACGGGTTGAAACATGATTTAGGAATTCGTCAATCGGTATAGACTCTAATATGCATTCGAGATCGGCGTAAACGACAAACGGGACGGTACCCTTGTTCTGAAAATTTGAAAATACTAAATCTTTCGACTCGGGAAATTCCATGCGTACTTTATTTAGCATAATACAATCTTGCCGATGATTGTCGTAGGCATGTTTCACACTAAAGTGGCACAAACATCTGTCGCATAAAAACAGTCGACCATTATGATCAGACAATTGTTTGCTCACCAATCGTGAAAGATCTTCAATCCAAGCAAAGTGGAATCTTGGTGTTAACTCGCGAGCCATATCATTTTTTGGGTTACTCTCAACCATCGGAAGATGAATCGTGTCAAAGTTCGCGGTACTCAAATGATCGCTCAAATAAATTGGCACGATGACGCTGTTATTTGATTTTGCATTATCTGAAAAAGTTTGAGATTCTATCCCATATACATTGATTCACAAATTATTCAATCTCTCAAGCTTTTTTACATCATGTAGAGTGGCAGGAAATTTGATACCTGTACAGTCCAACTCGGAGATACAGCGGCGATAATGGCTAGTTCTGTCGGTGGAGGCGTTGGCCGGGTGGCGTGCTGCAGTGATGGACCAGAGAAGACACCTTTCATCTCTGTTTTTCACATTGACCACCGCTTTCTTCCGCTGAATGTACTTGGGTAGCTCAACGAATGTCGAAAGTCCCGCACCTAGAGGCTGGTACCGGCTGATATTTACGGCGGTATTGAGGATCTCGATCATGCTCCACCCAGAATCGCATTGTTCAAAATCCTCAACCTTCACAAGTAGATCGGCCCTTGCGTGTGTAAACCAACCGTCGATATCGCTCGCGGGGAGGATCGCGATGTTGGCGGTGTTGAAGCTTTTAACTTCTTCCGCAATCCCCTCGTGCTTTATGTTTTCGAATTTGCACGATAATGTGAGGTTAATCTTCACATTACCCTCTGCGCGCAGTACCAGCCTCAATTGTTCAACGATGATTCGTTGAGCGCCGTCGAAAAAGGCGTCCAAATTCTTATGCCCGAGATTCGTTACAACCCCCGTTCGGATCCGGTTGGCGAAAGCACTTCCAACTTCGTCCCACTGCACGCTCGCAGGACCACCGATGTTCGCGCCAATTGCCACGGCGTGCTGCTGCTGCTGCCGCTGCTGCTGTCACTGCCTCAGCTGTTGCCGAATCTTTGCTATCCAGGATTGTACGAGCATGATTGTGTGCTGAATTTACAGTTTCGCACCTATGCTCGATCTCGGTCGCTTGGAAACATCACGCAGAAATTGGAGCTTGTCCATTCCAACGTCAATCCAATGCATGAAGATGTCATCATTCTCCTGCTGGGGATGCAGCTCGCCCAACAAATCGTGCGCGTTCTCCATCGTTTTGATGATATATGAGTATGTTTCAGCGGCCATGACTTTAACACTGATATTTGCAGAACTTTGACGAACTTTTGACTTGTACGTATCGTGTCAGACTGATGAGACTGCTTCGGATGCGTTGAGTAAATATATGCAGATAGACCGTAAGAATTTGGGGGGGGGGGGTGATAGTAAAAGCAAACTATTAGCGCGAAAGTTTACAAATCGCCATCAACATTTCCCGACCTATCTAATTGTGGCGAACATCCCCAGCTTTACTCAAAATTAAGTGCAACTGTAATTCGAAATATATATATATACAGGGTGTCCCTAAATTGCCTCCCACGGACTAGCCAGCATAATACCTCGTTAAAATCCAACCGAGAATTTCTTTTCCGGAAGATCGTCCGACGCATAGTTTTTGAATTATAAGCGATAGCGCTAGGCCAATCAGAGTGCACCATTTCATCTAGATTTGCCGCCACGGAAATTGCTGTTTTGTTCGTCTGGGTGAATTATTATTATTTGTTTACGAATTAAATATCGGCACCTCCCCTCTTTCGCTGCTGTACCCCTTATGCTTGAGGATGCGCTTCTGTTTACACACACAAGTGTGCGCCTATGGATGTGTGGCCGGCAGCGTATGCCGCGGCAACAATACCGAGGTCAGCGCTCGAGAAGGGGTACAACAGGGAGAGAGGGGAGGTGCCGATATTTAATTCGTAAACGAATAATAATAATTCACCCAGACGAACAAAACAGCAATATCCGTGGCGGCAAATCTAGATGAAATGGTGCACTCTGATTGGCCCAGCGCTATCGCTTATAATTCAAAAACTACGCGTCGGACGAGCTTCCGGAAAAAAAATTCTCGGTTGGATTTTAACGAGGTATCATGCTGGCTAGTCCGTGGGAGGCAATTTAGGGACACCCTGTATAACTACAATAAGCAGATAGATCGTAAGAATTTGGGGGAGTGATAGTAAAAGCAAAATATTAGCGTGAAAGTTCACGAATCGCCATCAACATTTCCCGACCTATCTAATTGCGGCGAACATCCCCAGCTTTACTTAAAATTAAGTGCAACTGTAATTCGAAATATATATTTATATATATATATATATATATATATATATATATAACTACAATAAATTCTATTAATATTTTTCGAGTGTAAAATTTTCGCTCTGGGGGTGAACTATTAGCGTGAAAGTTTACGAATCATCATCAACATTCCCGGCCTATCTAATTGCGACATCACCATCCAGTCAATTAACACAAAAGAGTGTATTCGAAGTACATGAAAAATATTATTTTTCGCTCTGGGGGTAAACTATTAGCGTGAAAGTTTACGGATCGTCATCAGCATTCCCTGTCTATCTAATTGCGATGCCACCATCCGGTCGATTAACGTAAAAGAATGTATTCGAAGTATGTGGAAAATATTATTTTTCGCCTGGGGCAAACTATTAACGCGAAAACTAATTGCGATGCCACCATCCGGTCGATTAACGCAAAAGAATGTATTCGAAGTACGTGGAAAATATTATTTTCGCCTGGGGCAAACTATTGGCGCGAAAGTTTACGGGTAACGGCGAAAAATCAAAATGGCTATTCGTCCGACCAAGAAATAAATCACATTATCAAACTGTCTGACGATAAAAATCAAAATGGCCGCCCATCTGACTGAGCAAAAATCGAAATGGCCAACTGGTGACATCATAGCGGAAATCATATTATCAAACTGTCGGACGATGAAAATCAAAATGGCCGCTGTCTGAATGGCTGCTCGGCAGACGGCAAAATCGGTCGATTATGCTGATGACGTCATAGCGAAAATCATATTATCAAACTGTCGGACGATGAAAAATCAAAATGGCTGCTCATCCGGCTAAGCAAAAATCAAAATGGCTGCTCATCCGGCTAAGCAAAAATCAAAATGGCCGCTGTGTGAATGGCCACTCGTCTGACTGAGCAAAAATCAAAATTGCCGCCATCAAAAAATCATGGCCGCCGTCAAAATGGCCGCCATCAAAAAATCAAAATGGCCGCCATCAAAAAAATCAAAATGGCCGCCATCAAAAAAATCAAAATGGCCATCCAAAATGGGTGGGGGGGGCATGGGGGCATGGGGGGCACGCCGCCATGTTTTGATCTAGAACTCTCATAACCAATCTACTTCCATTGATTGTCCACGTAATTTTTTCGCAGCTACACTTCCAAAATAACTTTTAGATTCCATAACTTCAGCTGTGGGAAGACCTATATTCTTCTTTGCACGAATACCAGGTTAATCTCTTGATCCTCTACGATCGACGGAACGACGCTTCAACATTTTTAAAATTTTCAAGGAAACACACGTACTGTACTTTTCGAAAGACGACATTAGAATCTTTCACTTCGCAGATGATCCTACAAATAACCTTGTTTTTCAAGAAACCCAGGTTTAGCGATCAACAGAAATACGAAACGTTACTCATGAGAGTGGTGCGGCAGTTCACCAGGTATCCATACCAACCCGATGTCCAATCGCATTTATTACTATAACTTTGTAACAAAGTGGAATTGCTGAATTTTTTTCTTCAATTCTCCAAAGTATAAAGAAGATTAATGTATAAACTAAACATCAATTTTTTTGAAATTTGGGAGGTACGTGAGCCCTTAAGGCAACTCAACCAGGTTTTGATCTAATAATTTTTCACTTAGCTGAAACCTTCTTCAGTCCTAAAAATGCCACCTAGACTCTTGATTTTATTATCATGTTACGTCCCAGCCGAAAATTATGGCGGTACCCTTTCTATACTGTAACTTACCGACGTGCAATTACTATAAGAGAGCTTCACATGCTCATACCATAACTTCAAGATCCATATCTATCTGTATACAGCTACCATCTCAGTATGCAATTGACTTGCACGGACAATCTGCATAAAACATGACATCAGTTATCTCGTAGCTGAGCTTACATTTGGGTAATACTATGCAGTATATATAATTTTTATTCTTAACTTTATATCTTCAATTTCAACCCACTCATAGACTGCATGGTCCATAATCGAAATTCACGAAAATTAGGTTTAACAGCCTCGCCACGAATGCAAGAATCGTGAGAAAAGAAAAGCTGAGCAGTTCACAAAGTGTCATGTTCAGAACTCAAACAAAACATTGTCGCAACTAAGTATCTTGTCAGCTCTGCGCCGATTGCCCTCTTCAAGACTAATCGTCTTGCACTGACGTAACTAAAAACCAATCAGGAGCCTTTCCAAAACCTCTCACTGTTAAAGATCCTTTCAAATCAGACTGATGCAACAGAGAATCACTTCAGATACGAATTAGAACTAATTAAGACTTCAGACAATTCAGAACACATCGAAGTTACGAGCAGTGCAGATCATTTCAAATCATAAAACGCTCATACCCGGAAACTTGGAACTTTAGTATAATTACCGTGGTTGCATTAGTCAATCATATAAGTTAACGAAACCTTTGTAAAACCGAACTTTGAAAATCGATTGCAAGAAGTTTACATTTTTAATCAATGTGTCTTAAATTGAAGTGTTTTGTAAAACGAATTATTCCAATCACGTATAGAGATAGTTGGCAAGATGCACAACAACGTAATTCCAGATTGAGACAGGCAGAACGAAAAATCAATACGAGCAGATCATCAAAGTTCATGAACCTGGAAACCACAAGGTCCGTAAATTGAGTTGAAGTCGAAAATCACGGAGCGAATTAAAAATCTCTCGCAACGTTCTTCCCGGTACGTGACGATGCAACCGTTTTTGAGTTATAAATATCGAAACAGTTTCGGAGTTTCACTTTTTTCAAAATTCCTAACAGAGTTCTCAATAATTTTCTTGTTTTCATAATTTCGAGATTAATTCTATGATAGAGTGACATTCTTTTTCCTATCGACGCCTTGAGAGTTTCAAATAAACAAAAGGAATTACCTGGACGTTTTGAAAATTCGGAAACAATTTTTCGAACCCATTTAACTCTCAAACAAACACGTTTAAATAACGTAGAAGGTGAAATTGATCTTGCTGTTACAAAATGTTTTTAATCGATAGGTCATTCAAAAAGGCATGAAAGCTATGTGAAAAATTTCATTTAATAACTGACACTTGTTGAAATCAATGCAATAAATAGAAAAACAATATCACTTTATGAAGTTAATCAAAATTATTGTCACTCAATACAGAATTGTGAGACAATGTAATAAAAAAATAAATAACACGGAATAACCTATAAATTTTACCATCACTGAGGAGCATAAGAATCTTTCCACGCTTTGACATAGTATCCTTCATGCAGCCATTTAGTTTTCTCGAAAATTACCATACAAACATAATATCGATAAGAATTACCTGCGTAATTCTGTGGCAGAGAATTACACACAATTTTTCCTCATCCTAAATTTTTATAACATATTTCTATTTATAATCGTAAGAATTCGTCAACTACTTTCAATTTGCAAAATATATTCTGAACAAATAGTGGTTTTTGATAAACACAAGGTTTTGTGAATTTGACTACATCAAGCATTATGTGCAATGGTATGTAGATCTTTTTTTTAATATAATCTAAATTTCTATTGGATTTTTCACTCCGTTTTGTCACTAGAAGAATGATTATTTTTAATTATTTTTCCTTTCTCAACATTTACTTCTAAATTTTTTTTCAAATGTCGAAAAAGAAACTGCAGGGTCTATTCACACCTACAGCTCTGCCGTTTAATGATTTTCGTTCATATTCAGCGTGAAATTTCCTTCGTACAATTGCAGAGGACCAAGTGTTATGGGCTGGGTTGGCTGATGACCAAACCATTCCATAAATATTGTCACGAGCGCCGCATATTTACACCGAATATAATCATAATCATGTCAATAATTATTAATATCGCTTTAGAGACGAGGAAGCATAGCTTTAAATATATTAGTTAATCCATATAAAATATTCTCTACAAAACAGTTCGTGGCACAACTAAAGCGCAACGGTGTACTTGACGGTCACCGACGTCAGCGTCTCCGCGCCCGCCAGATCCCAGATGTAATCAACACCGGGATGAGGCGATCGCGAGATCACGCGCTTCGAGGATGATCGTCGCGAGGCGAGCCTTTGTTCTAAAATTGTGAATTCAGCGAAAACCTCGCTCGCCGCCCGACGCTCCAAGGGGCGTCGGACGAGCGAGCGAAGTCAGTCCCGTTAGAGACCGCTTAAAAAACCACATCAACGGAACCCGGCTCCTTCAAAGCTACCGCGTGTAGAGTTTATAAGTCCTTTTTCCGACACCGACGATTAGAGTGTAATACTCTAATTCTATACGCGGTCGGAAAGGCTTCTCGCGTCGCGATCTGAGTCTTATGAAGCTAGATTAAGTGCAGAACTCCGAGCCACGAACTCCTCAGAGAAGTGTAGTGATAAGCGTATGTGAGTGTTGCTATTGAGTATAATCGTGTGAGAGCGTGAGCCATTCGGACTGTAACCACCGAAAAGTGAGTAGTTGAATGAGTGGGAACAACTAGATTAAGAACATTTTGTAAGCTTTCTTGTCTCGAATCTTCTCTTGCTTTTCCTTCATTTTGATTCCATTAAAAATTGTTTCCATCATAACAGTTTCTAAAACATAAATATTGAATCCCCCAACCCTATTCCCGGGATCACCCTGGAGAGGACGATCACCTCCTGACCCACGTAATAATAAATATAAACCTCTACGGATACCTAGAGGGTTAAGTCGTCGCGTGCGAGACCGTTCCGCACATGACAATATAACACTTAGTTCAGACTAATTTTCCCGGATATGTATTGAAATTTTTTATATAAAAACGATCACTTACCTTTTGTTGCTAACTGTTGATTCGGGCTCTGTGGGGCGGCTCTGCGTGCTCGGCAAGAACTGGATACGGTATTAACTGACTGATTGTTTAGCTTTTAATAGCTTGTAAACTGTGTTACCTTACTTGTGGGGTTTCAAAAGAAAAGATAAATAATTATATTAGATGGATTCATTGAATAAATGCGTTAAAGGTAATTCATTGGTTTACTCCTGATATAAATTTTGAAACACAATTACTCATTTATTTAATTTTTGTTTATGAAGATAGTTAAAATGGTTTTAGTTATAAATAATGGGAGAAAAAAAAAGTTTATATTTGAGTAACGGCACACGGAATTCACTTAGCGCTTGATGTATCGATTTCGTAAAAGACCTTCTACGGATATTTAATAGACTCTACGACTTGATATGATTGGATGATCTAAAACAGAGAATAATTTCTTGTTAAAGACTGAATGACGACTATGAATGACGACTGTCTGACAACTGTCTGACGACTCTCTGACGACTACTCAAAAAGCAACGCTTTTCAAAGTTTCTCGTGCTGTTGTCTAAACTACTTCCTGATTGGTTCCCAGTATCCTTAAGGGATGCTGGACCAATAAGGAGGTCCTGATGAAATTTTGAGTTTTTTTATTTGTCTAAACTACCCCCGTCCTTCGGGTACGCTGTAGCATGAGAATTTATCATAAACTATCCCGCCTTTTCCACTCGTGCAGGTAGGAATTTCCGTGCTTGGTTTTGTATATAATATGGATATCCTTATTTTATGTTCGGGCCAATACTGCCCAGAAAGACACTTGAGATAGACCCATACGGATCTAATCCGTTGCACGTGTTAGGTCATTTGGTTCCTCTTGGGGAATTTGTTTATACGAGTCTGTTTGGGTAAGGATTGTCCCGAAGAATTATCTGAACAGCAAGGTTATTGATAGCTTAGGGTGTTCATTTCCCGAAGTAGTAAAAAGTGATAAAGAGAGCCGCATGCATGCAATGCATACGGAGACTCAAAAAAAAAATTAGAATATATAAATTTATTCAATGATAAGTTGAAAGGTAATCAAAAATAAAACTAATAGGTAGGGGCAGAGGGCATCGAGGATGTGACACAAGGATAAAGGCAGAGCACCAGGTGAGGTGTCCATTTTTCCCTCGAGAATTAATGGAAACAACGAGTCCCGCCGCACCAGCCGTATCATACTTTGCTATTGCCATTATTTCTTAACAAATTCCACCCTCATGTGTCTAGACCCCGCTATGTCCTACTATCAGTCATTGTAGAATTTGGTGCTCAAATCACTGTGCAATCATGATAACAAGAAGCAATTTGAACCAGATGGCATATATTGCCGTTCTTGCAGGTCTCCTCGCTTGTCGAACAATATAGTTCTCTAGTTTCTCTGGGGACTGAACTCAGGAAAAACGTGGCCTTTCTTCGTCGTATAGTGAAGTGTCTCTTATTGGGCACTATCCGTTTGAAGTAATAGATTTCCTGGCAAAATCTTCGTATTGCAAAGCTTATTGATACTGGGAGAAATTACAAGAAACCGAGGATCATGCAGCATGATAACGACCAATGAAGACGGTTCTCAAGCCAACTTACAACGGGTCTGCTGAAAAGGTGGAGGTAGACGGAACGAAAGAAATGTTTGCGAGGCTCGAAGAATTACTTAGAGTGAAATATACAAGTTACATTAGGACTGGGGACAATAAAACATTTAAAAGTGTGAACGATTCACAGTCGTATAAAACTACCGTGATAACGGAAAAGAAATGTTTTGGGGGTGACGAAAAAAGAACGGTTACACGATTGCATATTGTGAAAAGACTAAATGAAGGTGTTAGTGCAAGGGGAAATTTGACCGTAAAGCTTCATGGCGAACTGACTACGTATAAGGTAATGAACCAATGCATTTTATAAATAAGAGTTTCAAATAAAAGATGTTCCTTTTTTAATCGACAGTAAAAAAAGGCTGTTTCGTTTTTTTTTGCTAGCTCTATTAGTAAGTTCTTTGCCTGTGATGATACAGTCATGTTAAATTCACCATATCATAGATGTATTCTTTATTCTTTCAAAATTCACAGACTTCGTTACGTAATGGGTACGAAAGCCAAATGATGTTTGACAAATGTAACACCAATACAAAAAGTTATAAACAATTGTTTGAGTTTAAATTGCCGATTTACATCAATTTTACATGTAAATTCAATGCACACTCTCTCAGCATTTCGAATACACGTCGGATTATGAAATCTTTCAATCAGAATATCTAAGTACAGCTTAACTTACACTTCGGAACGTTTTCAATTTATTATTAGTGAAAATTCAAATGATCTAATCTAGTTCTCACGTATAATTATAAACGTGAATGTGGTTTTCTGATGGTAAAGAAGTTTATTCTTGGTCGATAATTGTATATTTATAGGTTAAGTTAGGTTAGCAAGTATAACTACTGTAGACTCGTACAGTGCACTTTTGCATTTCTCATAGCTGTAGCACTAATAATCCGCTAGTTAACTATTAATGAAGGATATGATACTTGAAGATAATTGGTATCACTATAGATTATCCACTTTTAGAAGACGGAGCCGAAGTTGAATGGCACCGACGAAAGTTGCCTTTCTAATCTACGTCTTATGAATTAGTGAGTATAATCTACGGCAGCGGCGTATGCGTTGAAACGATTAAAGTGTTTCACTGTTTCATTAAGCGTTTAAAAATCAGCAAACTCATTTGGTATTAATATAAGTCTCAACATGCGTATATCACACGTGAAAACGGGTTAAATAAATGTATAATATGTATCTTCTTAGCAGTTATGTGAACTTGCGTTCTTCTACTGTTGCAATTGATTACAAACTTTTATGAACAACGGAGAACATAGTAGGTACAACAACATCATACATAGTATTAAAGTCCGAAACCAAATTTTGGATGTTCAGATGTTCAGAAAGTAACGTCACCCAAAATGTTTTCTCTCTTGACGTCATCGATCTATAGTAATCGTCGACGACGAAAATCAGCTAGCCGAATTCTTCAGTTCAGAAACAACCGTGCAGTAGAGAGGACGTATGAGAATCGCGCTCCGCAGATTTTGAGAACCAGGTTCTCTACTTTCTGGATCCTGCGCTCCAGGTCCGCTACCTGGTGAAACTCGACTTCCAGGACAAGTGCTCCGTAATTCCTGCGCTCTGGATCCACTACGTCGTGAAACTCGACTTCCGGGACAAGCGCTTCGTAGTTCCTGCGCTCCGGGTCCGCTACCTGGTGAAACTTGACTTCCAGGACAAGCACTCCGTAATTCCTGCGCTCCGGGTCCGCTACCTGGTGAAACTCGACTTTCAGGACAAGCGCTACGTGGTTCCTGCGCTCCAGGTCTGCTATCTGGTGAAACTCGACTTCCAGGACAAGCGTCCATAAATTTGGCTGCCCAGTAGCCGGATTCTGCAATTCTTTACCGAATATTATCGATAACGTTATGTAGCGACATTTGCCGCTTGCACTATCGATGGCTGAGACACACAGTGATTCTGTAACTACGCGTTATCGAACAAAATCGTTGCAAGATGTGCTGTTTGTGAAACGACAAAAGTCGACAACTTTTATAGAAATGTGACAACGTCGCATATTATTACTATGAATGTTATAAGGACTTTAGTGATTTTAGGTAATATAATGTAAAGTGTCGGTCGCATCTGTGTAAATTTATATAAGCGCGGTTAGCTTGGCCGTTGTGTCAACAATAGTGAAACTCCTTATTCCTTTGTTTAAATTACCGTACTTTAATTCTTTGAACCTACGATAAATTCTGTTTCACGAGAATCAAAGTTATGTCTCAGCTAGTAGAAGTACTATCACAGCTTTTATCAACTCATCAATGATAGCATAGTATAGTGTAGTGTAGTATAGGACTTCATCGTAAACAACAAACTATAGAACATAAACCAAAGTTTATATCAATAAGTATTATTTAAATTCAAAATGCCAAAACGAATTATAGTCAAAATATAGATATTATGTACTCGTTTTATGATATACAAATATAATATTAAAATGTTAAACCGATAAGCAATATAGTAAAAATATAGATATATGTACTCGTTTTCCAATATACAAATATTAAAATGTTAAACCAATAAGTGATATATAAGAAATTCAAATACACGTTATAGTTTTATAATAATAATAAATACATTTATTGTTATTCAAATTTTACAAATTTATTTACATTCCGGTAAATTAAATTCAATATGTCGTATTACATTGTGATATCCCTCGGTTTCACGGACGCGAATCAAGCAAGAACTACCCATCCCTTTGTCCAGGGTACCGCTATCCGTAAACGGCTAGCAGGCCCATACAACCGTATACTTGAGTATGGCCTACGCGCCGCGTCAGCCAAGTCAGAAGTACGGAGTTTGCCAAAAGCAAAACCATAAGATCACCCCTGACGGTGCCAGCTCCACTGCGGTACGTAAGCATATCTTGGGTACATAAAGATTGGCCGGACCCAAAAGTTCCAGTGTATTGACATTCATAGTAGTCTGCGCTCCACTCAGAAAAATTTCAAAATTAAATCAATCGATGAAGAGTAACTTGTTCCCCCGTACCAATATTATGCCTCTTATAATTTACATCCACCGTGACAACATTATACCTTTCATAATCTAACTTGTGCATGTATTAACCGATCTTGGGCGAGCAAGTGCAAGAGGCGAAAGATTATTGCCCTCATCATCATCCATGTTCGCCATGTTAGGGATATTTATCACATATTCATGTGGATCCCCATACATATCTTGTGGTAGCCCAAAATCAATACGCATATTGTGTGATACTGCATAGGCATTAATGATTTTTCCAGCCATTCCAGACTCATATTGCAAAACTCTGTGTTTAGAAAGTCACCTCCACGTACTTTTAAGGGGAGATATACACCTAGAAGCCGTAAAAAAAGGTTCTATTTTGAAAATGTTTCAAAGAAAAGTAATCATTCATTTTAGATCAGAGTTTTCATTATCTAAAAGTACATACATTCAAATATATGTCAAATTTTTTTTATGTACAAATATCAAAAAGATACAAGGATATCGTAGGATTCTTGGAGGTCCTTGAAAAAATCGGCGCACACGGTACCCACTGGCGTATCTTCAAAAATCATCTGAAAAAAAAAAAAAAGATTATTAAATAAGATACTATAATCTAGTACTTGTCATAGCCGATTTCAAAATTATTGGTTTTTAACAAAATGGCGGCCATTTGAATATAGGTAACGATTTTCGGGCCTTAAACGTGTAATTATTCTGGCTATAAAATAAAGAGTAAGTAACGAAAAAAAAAAACCTATGACATGTACTAGGTAATATTATATAAAATGACCACAAAAAATTTCAAAGCAATCGGTACATTGGTTTTTGAGAAATTTTGGGTACCGCTTTGAAAAACGTAGTTTTGAGAAAAATACGTTTGAAATTTTAGGAATTAAAAAATCATGAAATTTTAAACTTACATGGAATCATCAATACCAGGCCCATAGTGTAGGTCTTCTACAGTCGACGGAATTCTCATTGCATCTAAAGCTTGTTGCCGACGACGAATTCGACCTTCTTAGGGGGGGAGCACTGTACAATTCTATCACAAAAGAAATCTAACGTTTCCAGTTCTCGGTTATAACTGCCTTATTTTTCGAAGAATTAATTTGCGATTTTCACCAAATATTCTAAGGACCTTGAACTTTCAGAAAATGTAAAAAAAAAAAATCGATTTTTTCAATTTTCTAGGTGTATATCTCCCCTTAAGCACTCCAAACAATCGTTCAACACAGTTTCTTGCACTACGCAATGCTTTATTTTAATTGAAACGTGGAGTTCCTTCTCGTTCATTAGGTAATGGAGTCATCAGCCATGGTTCCAAAGCGTAACCCTAGTCACCTGATAGTGGTATAGCAAGGCCGGTTCTACACGCAGATTCCGGTTACCGACACTTACCGACCGAGCCACTCCGCGCAGCACAGACTCAAACCCTTTTCCGCTCCGCGCAGCATAGACTCAAACCCTTTTCCGCTCGGCGCAGCCCAGACGCAAACCCTTTTCCGCGATGACGTCACACTCTGCCGTACCGGCTTGAGGTCAAAACCGTGCAACCTTACCGACAGTTGTATCGGTCGAAGGTCAAAATCCCGCGATGACGTCACAGTCTGCCGTACCGAAGGTCAAAGTCTGTAGTGCTCGCCTGCCGACGGTAGAGGGCGCAGCGGGGGGGCGAGAACTTTTTTACCGTCCCGCATTCTTGTCCCACGATAGGACTGCTGATGTGTAACATCAACCACCCCCACATTCCTTTCCCACCTTATCAACCACGCGACATTCCAAAATTAATGGTTCCGAGAATCGTGTTTCACTTATTCGGATGTCGGTTTGATATCAACCACGTGACATTTTTTGGCTGTGAACTCAACGATGAATTTTGAACGGGTTCAGTCAAGACCAGCGTGCAAGGTCGACCAATAGCCGCGGTACATTCAAAGCCATGGATCTGCGGTGTTGGGTTACTATCGCCCTGGGAATAACAAAAGGTGCGTGCGCATATACAAACATACGTACAGCTGCTTTATAAAAAGGACGCTCATCACCGCAAACGATCATTAAGTCACAACTTGTCAAGTATACGTGAGGAAAAAGCTCAAGATGGAATCCGCGAAGTGTTTGAGATTAATCGATATTATGGAAACGGCGTTCAAGATTTTATCGGAAAAATCGTCGCCGGCAGAAATTGCAAAATGGATTCGATTCGGAACCCAAAATATCAGGCTTTTGAATGAAATCTTACGCAACAACGCCTCAACGACCGGGGAGAAGACAAGAATCTTGACCACAATCGGAATTTTAATATCGTTGACAGTCAAATTTGAACAATTTCAGAAAGTGGGTGACGGATTACGAAGCCGACGAAGAAGCGATCGAGTACGGTGGGAAGATTTGGAATCAGCTTTCGAGAGGAGAATTCGAACTGGATCCATCGTCAATTTGAAGCATAAAGATGTGAAGAGATTTCTAGAAGACGCAAAGGTACTAGCTGTGACGAGACTAAAAAACGCTCTGAAGAAAGACAGGAGCTTGAAAGCCAACGTTATCCTGGCTTGTAAATTTGAAGTTAGAAAAGATGATCGCACGGTGGAAGAGATCAAATTTTTTAATACTAGAAATGAAATCATCCTCCAGACAACGGATATCAACGAATGGTTCATCGAAAACGCGACGGAGCGTTTGTTGAAAAAGGTGGAAGATTTCCAGGAAAAGGATTCAGGCTGGTCGCTGACTGAAATAATCAATTTGACTGTGAATATCAACAAGTACGTGCCACTACGAGGTGGTGTCTTCACATACACCCCGTTACCTAAGCATATCAGTGATAAGAAGGCTGTAGTAAACATCAGAAACAACGACTCTTACTGCTTTCTTTGGTCGGTCACCGCAGCTCTGTTCCCAGCCGACAACAACCATCCTAACGCGACCAGCTCGTACCCGCATTTCAGCTCAGTGCTACGGTATGATGGTATCAAGTTTCCCATGTCTCTAGACAAAAACACCATTTCAAGATTTGAGAAGCTTGACGGCCTTTCAATTAACGTTCATGGTATAGACCAAGGTGATTGGAAAAAAAGTGAAATAGTACCGATTCACCTGAGTCAGAATGAGTCTGATAAACCTGTAATTCATCTTTTGGCGATAGAAACTGAAATCACTGACGATGACGATGATGATGATGTAGATATGGAAAATTATGAAAAAAATAGAATCTTTCATTTTACTTGTGTTCGAAATCTCTCTCGATTAACGAGTTCTCAAATTTCGAAACGCTCACATCAGACGTGGTTGTGCGATAGGTGTCTGTCTCATTTCAATTTCGAAAGATGTTTGTTGAAGCACCGAGTTGATTGCATGAATTTAAACAAAACCAAAGTTATTCTACCTACAGATGAGGAAAAAATACTCAAATTCAAAAATTTCAAGCACAAAGAAACCGTTCCATTCTGCATTTACGCGGATCTCGAATGTTTACTACAACCCACACATGAAAGTTTTGGGGAAAATAGAACAATTTATCTGAAGCATCTTCCGTATAGTATAGCTTACTATCTGCATTGCGCGTTTGACGATTCGCTTTAAAAATTCAAAATTAATCGCGGAGAGACTTGCGTTGAATGGTTTGTGAACGAGTTAACGGAATTGGCACATTCGTTAGAGGGATACTACAAGACTGTTGTACCGATGGAACCGCTCAATTTCAATCAAATCAACGAATTTCACTCAACAACAGTGTGTCACATTTGTAAAAAACCGTTTACACTCACAGACGTGAAACATCGTGCTCACTGCCATTTTACGGGAAAGTACCGTGGTGCTGCTCACCGAGGTTGCAATCTAAATTACCAAAATTCGCACATTATTCCAGTGATATTCCACAATCTGTCGGGTTACGATTCACATTTCCTGATCAAAGCACTAGCTACATCGTTCGAGGGCAGAATTGAGCTTCTACCCGTAAACAAAGAAAAGTACATTTCTTTTACAAAATATGTCGAGGGGACAGATATAAAGTTTAGATTCGTAGATTCGTACCGTTTCATGCCCATTAGTCTTGAGAAATTAGCAACGTATCTCGGTGATGATCAGAAATCAATCACACGAAAATTTTATCGTAGCTCAGACAAATTTCAATTATTGACCAGAAAAGAAGTGTTCCCGTACGAATACATAGACAGTTGGGAGAAGCTCGAGGACATAAGGCTACCATCCAAACAACAATTTTACTCAAAATTGAATGATCAGGATATATCAGACGACGACTATGCACATGCATGTGAAGTTTGGCAAACTCTTAACGTTCAAACTTTGGGAGAGTATTCGGACTTGTATTTACAGACGGACGTGTTTTTACTGGCTGACGTTTTTCAAAACTTTCGACAGAGCTGTTGGACAACGTACAAACTGGACCCGTTACATTACTTCACAGCGCCCCGTCTGTCGTTTGATGCAATGTTAAAATGTGCAGGCATCGAACTCGAGCTTCTCACCGACATAGACATGGTTATGTTTATCGAAAAGGGTATTCGTGGTGGTGTATCACAGTGTTCGAACAGATACGCAAAGGCCAACAATAGACATATGGGAGAGGAATTCGATCCTGAGGTCGAAGAATCTTATTTCATGTATTTTGACGTTAATAATTTCTACGGTGCTGCTATGAGCTTTGCTCTGCTATACAGTTCCTTCGAATGGGTATCAGACTTCACACAATGCGACGTTCTTGACCTCTCGGACGATGCGGAGTTTGGTTACATACTGGAGGTGGATTTGGAATATCCTGAGGAACTGCATGAAATTCATAAGGATTTACCACTGTGTCCGGAGCACTACATACCTCCGATCTCGAATAGTAAGCAACCGAAATTGACGCCCACGCTATTTTCCAAGAAAAACTACGTTGTTCACTAAAGGGTTTTGAAACAATGCTCACAATTAGGCTTAAAATTACTCAAAATTCACAGAGTTCTCAAATTCAGACAAACCCCGTGGCTCAAAAAAACATAGATTTAAATACCGATTTGCGCAAAAAATCTCACAACGAATTCGAAAAATTTTTACAAACTGATGAACAACGCAGTTTTTGGCAAAACAATGGAAAATGTTAGGAAGTATAGAGATGTCAGACTGATCACGAAATGGGATGGAAGATACGGTGCTAAAGCTACCATAGCCAAACCCAATTTTCAAAGCTGCACCGTTTTCGACAAAGATATAATTATCGTTGAAATGAGTAAGACGAAAGTCAAGTTGAATTGACCACTGTATGCAGGTTTCTCCACCATGGATCTGGCTAAAACTTATATCTACGATTTTCATTACAATTATATCAAGCAGAAATTCGGCAACCGAGCAAAATTAATGTACACGGATACCGACAGTTTGATTCTCAATTTTACCGTCCCCGACATATACGAACACATGAAGGAGGACTTGCACCAATTCGATACGTCTGATTATCCGCTTCACAACGTTTACGGAATACCTCGAGCAAACAAAAACGTTCTCGGCTTGATACAAGATAAGAATAATGAAAAAATAATGCTGGAAATTGTAGGATTAAGAGCTAAGTTGTACGCATTCCGAGTCTTGGAAGATGAGAGAGACAATAAACGTGCCAAAGGTGTCAAAGGATCAGCGTTGAGAAAAATAACTTTCAACGATTATTTGGAATGTGTTTTGAACCGTGAAAATCTATCCTCAAATCAGCATTTGATATTTAGTCGAAAGCACGAGGTATACACCGTAGAACAGCAGAAAGTAGCACTGAGCTGGAATGACGACAAGCGGATCGTGTTTCAAAATACAACCGACACGGGTCCGTGGGGCTACAAGCCTACACCTTAGCTTTGTAATTTATAACTGTACCATGTCTGTCGATTGTCTAAAAAATAAAGACGCATACTTATTGTGTGTCGGATGTAAAATGAAGAGGGACATGCGTTTTTACAAAAAAATTCATTTATTCAAAAGTTACATGTCCGATTCGTTTATCCAACTGTTGTGTGTATTGTCAAAACCTAACCATTTAACGTATATTTTTCTTCCGCGCTTCTTGAGCACCTTTTCCACCAGATAGATATCCGGATGTTTAACCTTGAGGAGCTCTTGTTCGTTGAAACCACCAGCGATGGGTCGATCTCGGTAGTCTTTGAGCTTGTACGTCACAGGATGAGTATTTTCCACTCGACTTATCGTGAATATTTCAGTCGTCCAATTGGGAGTGCAACCTTTCTCGAAGACATTTTTGAATTTGCTGATTCGAACTTTGTTGCCAGATCTGAATTTTGCCGATACGGTAGGTATCGCTCGAAGCCCTCCGTACGCCTGACGTAATAACAGCCTCTTGTTTGCAACGGTGACATCCGACGGTTTCATTCTTATGGTTTGGTGTTTGGTGTTGTTGTAAGCCGAAACCAAATCGGATAAGATATCGAGCCACTTGTAGCTTCCTTGCATGCTGAACCGTGTCCACATTTTACCTTTCAGCGTGCGATTGAAACGTTCACAGATCGAAGCCTTCAAATTACTGTACGTGGAGTAAAGTTTGATTCCGTAGCGTGTCATAAGCGATTCGAATTTCGAGTTGTAAAATTCCGTTCCTTTGTCAACGTGTGAATTTTTCGGTACCCGTCCTCGGACAAGCACAGATTCCATTGCCTTCGTAACATTATCTCCAGACTTGCTCTTTATCGGTATAGCCCACGCATACTTTGGAAAGATATCAATGACTGTGAGCATGTACTTGTAGCCTTTGTTTTGTCCAGCGTACGACGTCATATCAACAAGATCCGCCTGCCAGGTCTCGTCGATGCCGCGCACGTCTTCACGTCGACGCGGGCGATTCCGGCGTGCAGGCTCATGCAGTACCGTCACCACTGCTTGCTTTTCCTCGTTCATATTCCAACGCTATTAGTCTGGTGTCCAATCTGGAAATGATTTCCGCGTTTTGAATCGACAAGTCTCTGTCTGTTTTAAAGTCTGTGTAGAAGGTGTCTAAGGCTTTCTCCGTGGTGATCTCCAAAGCTTTGATCATTTGATCGAGGTTGTCGGTTTGTTTTTGCAGCACGCTGAATTTTCGTCTCAAGGTTTTCAAAGTTACAGCATTGTTCGGCTCTGCGGGATCTGCGACGTTGCACAGTCTCTTGTTCCGTATATCGTAATGCGCATCCGCTGTTATTTGAAACCCGACACCCGGAGGACCGCGAGTGCTCGCGGTCGTGTTTTTATTCAGCTGACGTCCAAACACGGCGACGCTCATCTCGGTGATGAATGCAAAAATGACGGGAGCTGCTTAATAAATGATTTCCACTTCGCGTAGCTCTTCTATAATGGAGATTATTTCGTTATTGTGGCTCGGATTTCCCACTGCCTGAGATGCCAGGAGTAAACGAAGACGCTCCACTAACTCGTTTGGATCATCCCAGAAAACGTATTCCGTTTTAACACCTTGTCGAGTGATCATAGCTTGCGGAAGTAGACCTTTACCCTTTCGGCGAGGTGACGGGGAATAATCCATCAATTCGGCAATGACATTTCCAAATTTGTAACTGTTATCGTTTCGAACAGCCCCGTTGGATGAGTAATACTTCTTATGCGCATTCGTTGCGAGGATTATGTTTTTAAAATTTTCCCGATCTCCGGCGCTCACAGAAGAACCGTCTGGCTTCTTTTTGAACAAAAGTTCCAGCAAACCCTTCGTTTTCGGGTAACGCGTGTCGCCAATACGAACGTAGTCACTCTAAAAAGATATCAACGAATCACCAATCATTAGTCCGTTTGAGAGGTTGCGTACACCGTACACGTTGTCCAATTCGCCTTTTGTCTTCGCATCTCTCATCAGTGCAAAATACTCGTCCTCGATTTTCTCGACCAGTGTTTCTACGATTGTTTCATCCCCCGCCGAAGCAAAGGAATCGTCCATTTCCGAAACAGTTTCATTTTTCGTTTCATTTTTCATCTACTTTATTTCTTCTTTAATTTCTTTCACCTCTTGTTTGACAGGTTTGGTATCTTTTGTAATATTCACCAGTTCTTGCAACGGAGTCACTACTGGTTTGAAAACGTCACTCAATTTCTGAGTCGTAGATTCCCCGCCCGACTTGAGCAATCTGTGTTTTCGACGGATCGCAGCACTTGCTTGAGCGATCTGATGTAGGACATCTTTTTGCTTGGAAATTTCAGAGCTCTGCATGTTGACGCTACTGAGTCTGCAACGCTACTGCGTCTCTCGCTCGGAAACGCTAGATTTTATTCCTTTTCCAGGCTAACAAAAGAATCGAATCCCCTCCTGTATCGTCCTTTGTTGAGCTTAGTGTCTTTGTCGATCACCAGAACCCCGTATTTGTCACCGTTCCAGCATGCCGCACACAAGTCTTTAAACTCTGTGTAAGACATATCGGTGTTTACATGGTCGTTGTATACGTGTCTCAGGTTCATATCGTCTAGTTTGAATAACACGAGTAAGTTTACGTTGTCGCGCACGAGATGTTTGGGAATACGCGCGTACGTCTGACAGAGATAGAAACAGACAACGTCGTGATGCTACCCATGCAATAGTAGGCTCTAATATTGTCCTGCTTCTCGCACGCTACATCGTCAAATATGATTATTGAGTTGGGCCGTGCTTTTGCCGGTGGAATCACTTGCTCACGCTCGGTAAACGCAAAATACTCCGTATTCTCAACATGGTCCAGCAATTGCTTCAACAATTGGTATTCAGGTCGGTTGAGAGATTTCGAGTAGATGTAGGTATTTTCAAATCTGAGTCCGTTGGGATGGGTTATAAGTGTGAGCAACGCATTAGTTTTACCACAATTCGACGGTCCACAGAATATTGCACGTACACTATTCGGGAGTAATCCACCGTGCCGTTTGTATCTTTTGACATTTTGCTCCGAAAGTTTGTCAAAATTCGTCACGGGAAGCTTGGTAGGTTGTTTCTCAAACCGCATCTCGGACATGACTGATCGGATTTGCTATAAATACCCCGTTTTAAAGCACTTTTCTTCAGTCAACGCACGAACATGATCGCGTACAGAGGTAAACGAAGCGGCAGCAGGCGGCAACATCGTGGCAAGGGTCTGGTGAATAGAATCATCAACAAACTTCCGATCGAGTTAAATGTTCCCGGTTACTAATACTGCGGTCCTAGTAAGAAGTTGACGGAAAGACTCGCGAGAGGCGATTCCGGTATCAATCCGCTTGATGCAGCATGTAAGGAACACGATATAGCGTGTTCGAAAAATCGTGCGAACCTTGAAGTTAGAAACGAGGCTGATGGGGTTTTGGCTGAGAAAGCTTGGAAACGGGTTCTCGCAAAGGACGCAAATTTGGGTGAGAAGGCAGCCGCTTGGGCAATAGCTTATACAATGAAAGTAAAATCAAAACTCGGAATGGGAATTTGAAAGTCAAAAAATGTGACCTTGAGAAAAATTATAAATGCCGCAAAACGTTCTATGGTTACAAGCAACGATGCAAAAGTAGCTATCGAATCTGCGCTGAAGGCAGCTGGAACGCCGTTAAAGGAGCGGGTGGTAAATGTAAAGTGCGAACACCTCGCGTCCTACCGGTACCTTCAAGAGTCGGTGGTTTTCTACCGTTTCTAATCCCTATTTTTGCCGGTCTCAGCGCTACGGGTGCGTGAGCCAGTGGTGCGGCAGGTATAGCAAAAGCTGTGAACGATGCGAGCGCGGCTAAACGAGAATTGGAGGAAAGCAAACGACACAACAAAACTATGGAAGCTATCGCGTTGGGCAAAGGGCTTCATACGAAACCGTACAAAACAGGTCTTGGTCTCCATCTTTCAAAAAACTAGATGCGATGCTACCACGTCGAGCGTTGACTGATTGGGACTTGTTGAAATATGCAAAAATCTTTAAGGTTTCGCATTTCCGCGGTGTTTTCATGCAAAACGAAATTCCCGAAAACGGTCCACGAAAAAACGAGTCAGCTATAATCAACCTTGACGACAAAGACGGTCCGGGAACACAATGGGTTGCATACACGAAACGCGACAATAATATTGATTACTTTGACAGTTATGGCAACCTTCAACCACCCTCAGACCTTATAAAATACCTCGGCGTTGGTAGCGTCAAATACAATCATGCGAGGTACCAGGATTATGATACATTTGAATGCGGACACTTTGGAATGCAACCACACGATTAACTTTGAGCCGAATGATTCCATTGCTCAACTTTTGGGATTTACACCACGTGTATTGGCAGCTAACCAAACTCACGAATCAGACGTGCCTGTAACTATACTCAAGGTCAAAGCGTTGCAAGTCGAGTGTAGCATTACAACGGGCTCCTACGTCAATGGACACAAAGTACACACTATTCACGAGGTTTTCCCGACCTTCCCACAAGGATATAAGATCGTGGAAGTGTTACGTTCCGAGAGGAACGTTCCGAGTCGACTCTGATTCGCCGCGTGATTTAAATTGTTCTCCTGACTTACGTAGTTGGTGTATGTAAATCTCGGGAATCCGCTGATCAGCTCCTCAGATCTTCTCGTTCAACTCGCCTACAATTCTGAGAGTTTGTTAGGTAGGGCTCGTGCCAACCATCACTATGCGTGATTGAAATAATTATTTATGACAACACTTGGGTTAATTACACATTTATTAACGGTCTCCTTCTGGTTCTCGATGGTAGGTTTACAATCGTGGTACAGATTGGTGTTAATCACTATCGCAGTGACAAACTGATAACAAGTCTCGAAGGTTCTGAATGATTTATAATGATTTTATTCTAGGATTTCGGTAGAGATCTGATCTGTTCTCTATGATGTCTGAAGTTCTTCTAATTATTCTGTTTTTGGGAAGGTTGACTTAGAGGGAAAATAGGAGGAGTTCAAAAGGAGTCGCGGTTTCTCGCGGGTCTCGGATGATTGGTTGAGGATGATGAAAAAATTGGGGGTAAGGTTTCTGGTTCGTGCGTGGGATCTCGGTGGTGGATTGACGCGAGGTGGTTGGTTAAGAGAAGCAAGCGGCGAAGCGCTGACTCGTCTTGTTTTCGTTAAAATAAGGGCGCTATCCTGAATTCTGGGAATAGGGGTTTCTTTCTCTGTGAGCTATCCGTGATTTCTCTTTCCACGTTTCCGGTGTTTTGTCTTTTTGGTTATCTTAACTGTTGCAAGTTTATTATTTTGGGTTATTACGGTTGAATGGGAAAAAAAATATATATAACATGTATGTTATGAATTTGACTGATGAAATAACGGTTAATCTAGCGTGTAACTATGTGCGTTGGTATTAATCTACGACTATCGGTAAGAGCACGTAGGGCTCTCTTATGGTAACTGCACGCTGGTCAGGTAGAGCGCAGAGAGGGCGCCGCCGTGGATACCGGCTGGCACGTAACACCTCCCCCGTTAAGATTCGAGCGTCCTCGCTCGAAGTAAGCGAGTGCTGTTATACCGACGTGAAGTTTCCATAATTCGATTACTTCTAAGGGTTAACGTGATAAATCATATAACATATTACATAAAATTGTGAATTACTTAAATTTACATGAAATTAATAATGAATTATGATTACTTGAATAATAGTAAAGTATAGTGAACAGAATATTGATTAACTAGATATAAGTGAATATACTGAGAGTGGATATAATAGTGCTTAATGTCTGATATTTTGATTATTCTAAGATTATATACGATTAAGGTAAGTAATATTGATATAAATGACAATTATTATTCTATGATTAAGGCATGAATTATATAATGTTTGAATTATGTAGTGAATATACTTAAGATTATTCATAAAAAAAATTTTAATTTTATAAGCTATTATATGAATTATTACAGTTCTATGTAATATTTTGGTATTATTATTATATATGTTATATTTTATAAATTATTCTATGAGTTCGGATCTTTGTAATCTGAGGTTGTTCGTTTCTATAAGATTGATTGATTTATTTCGTATATAAGTAAATTTTCTGAAGATTTGTATACTTCCGATTCTAGTATAAATTTCTGTGTTTTCCGTCTTTTCGTGGGTGGAGTCACGCTTTGAAGAGTAGGAAAAGGTTAAACTTTGTTATTGGTCGGTTTCCGTCTTGGGGGTTGGTCGGGTCTAGTCTATGAGCTTATATAAGGGTCTGTTCTGAGGAATCTATTGTAAATTTGAATTTTGAGTTCTGACAAGAGAATTTTTTTTAAAGAAAAAATTGAGATGTTGAAAGTGTCGGTCGTAGTCGATGGTCAGAGGGTGAGTTTTGGGTGTTTCAATTTTGTTATTGTCGAGTTTTTTCGATCTTGATTATTCGCTTGTTTTGGACCAATCTTAGATTTCGTGATTTGAACGTGAATTTGTGTTTGTGTTCTAGGTTCAGTCTACGAATAATGTTTTTCAAGTACCGTGTGGTTTTAAGTTTGGTTTATCTTGATTGTTTTAGTTTATCAGCATCGAGAAAATGAAGATGCGGCGGGTGCGGAGGGCCGCGTTGCGGGCCGATCTCGCATATCTGGAGAGTTTGGCCGATGTGCCGGGGATCGGAAATGATGACTATATTGATTATTACGGGATCAGATGGATGATGGAGGGCCGGTGGGGGCAACCCAGTCCTCACGACGACTGGTTCCATCCCGCATGGCGTTCAGCCAGGGGGCTGTGGTCGGTATACGACTGAGGTTTATAAAAAAATTTTCGAGAAGAAAAGGGTGTTATTTTTTTGAATAAATAAACAGTCCTTTGATTTCATCGTACTTGGTTCGTGTTCGTGTTGGAACTTATTTTCCTTCCTGGTAGTCTATAAGATAGTTCGTAGGTTATTTTCAGGTCTTAGTTTTTAAGAGAAAGCGAATTATTGTG
This sequence comes from Neodiprion pinetum, assembly GCF_021155775.2. Lineage (NCBI taxonomy): Eukaryota > Metazoa > Arthropoda > Insecta > Hymenoptera > Diprionidae > Neodiprion > Neodiprion pinetum. The sequence continues at coordinate 12,171,723 of NC_060238.1, read as the reverse complement.
TGTAAGGTTGTTTGTCAGTTCTGTCCTGATATGTTGATTTTGATTCTAATGTTCCTGATCGACTCCTGTTTTCATGGTCTTGTGGTAAGTACAAGGTAACAGTTTTATTATTTTTTTTAAATATAGTGACGTCCGTCTGAGCTACTTGGTGTCGGTAGAGTTTGTTTCGAGGTTTTGTTCAGCTCTAATTTTGATGACTGTTTAGAGAGTGCATCAATATTATTTTGATTTTCTAAGATATTTGTATTGCTCGTAATCTCGACTGTTTGCATTTCTACGTCTGAATTTTGTTCTCGTGTTTGTCTAATTTCTCCCGATCTTTTGCTCAAGTGTAGTAGTAGGTTTGTGACAGAATCCCAAATTGCGCCGATGAGCCATATGCTCCATCCGTAAACTGAGTGTAACGAGTAGCCGTGAACTAGAGTGTCGATTGAAAACTTAATTCCTTTAAATGTTACCCATGCCCCTAGTAAGGTTGCACTGAATGTTCCGACTGTATTGAAAAAATTGTAAACTTTTCCCCAAGCTTCTTCTAAAGATCTTTTGATTGCTTCTTTATCTATAAGTGAATTAACAGATAATCCGTGATCAGCTGAGATTTGACCTGTTGCTTCTCGGGCTATTGTATTTAATACGGCTGGTTTTTCTACTGGAAACATTATATTTTCGCGCAATTTTTCTAGATCTTCGTTCGAGTAAATTCCGCCTGTTGCGAGGTTTTTTGGCGTAACGTATTTCCAAGATTTCTTTGTATTCGTAGATATTTCGTCGGGAGCTATTGCAGGTATTAAATTAGGTGAGGTACTGTACCAAGCATTGTTGATGTTGAACATCGGTGATAAAAATATGTTACATTCGATTTGATTTCCTGATTTTACTAAAATGTGAGTTCTCGGTAGCATAAATAAACTTTCGTTGCCTCTATAAATTGGAAGTTCTTGATAGCATTCGTTAGTTTTCCTCGTTCTAACGTCCACTGGTACGCATTTTGCTATACGTACTACTTCTCCTGCGATGTAAGCGATATATCCTGGTTGTTTCATCAGATGGAATGCAAATTCTGCAGGTGCTAGTGGAGCTGTTGAGAGCGCGGTGTGTAATACTTTATTTTCTAATTCGCACTGTTGCAGTATGGCGTCGTTATACAGAGCAATGATTTGATTTCTGACGTGTCTTTCAAGATAGATTAGTTTAGAATTTACGTATGTAAAGATATCCATATTCCTTACTGTTATGCGGTTATTTTTCGTGAAAAAGTTTCCGGTCATTTTATCTAATATGAAAAGTTTAGGGTGTTCTGTTTTAATTAATCCATATCCGCATAAGGGGTAGGTTCCGCGAACTGATAAGGCAAAAGTTATATCGTTTGTTGTTACTAGTAGTATATATATGAGAGTTCTGGACCACCACCCCCCCTAGTTCCCCCCTAGTTCCCCCCTAGCTCCCCCCTAGCCCCCCCCCGACCCGCGACTCGCAGTGCCCCCCCCCGCGACTCACCCCCCCCCCCCCCCCGCGGCTCGCGGCTCGGCCCCCCCCCCCCCCCCCCCCCCGGTCATTTTCGATGGCTATTTCCATAGGATTTGACACACACACACACACACACACACACACACACACACACACACACACACACACACAAATAATTCCTGTCGAGACTTGTTTGGCGCCGGAAAGCCGCACATAAATCAGATAAGGTAAGAACCCGCTAGATCTATTGAAGAAATTCTAGGAAATGACCCCTGAAGGAAGGTTTAAAATGGCGTTTTGAATGCTTTTAACAATTTTTTTATTTAACACCAATTACATTTAGTTTTCTTATTATATTCTCAATTATCTTATTCTAAATTTTAACGAGTAAGATTACACATATTATTTTCAATATCCATATTAATTAAACATATTATGATTCCAAAATTGACTTATACCAATGATTTTACAGTACCACTAATCGGATTATATTCAACAATGCGGTCATGCAAGATCATGCAGTAGGCAGAAGTGTGTGGTGGGAACGTAGTGCTAGAGTCAAATTCCAATCGAATGTCCACAGGTCCAGTTTTCAATGTTTCGTTCTGCTTGGAGCAATCGATGACGATAAGGGGAGCTTGGTTTATAAATTCACGCCTCGATAGCAAAGGTTCAGCTTCTTTGTTATAGTAGCTCATTTGAAACCGAACATACATATCATAGAGAATGGCGTATTGATTATTGTATATATCAATATTCATATTTCCGTAGGGATAGCACTGTGAGTTGAGGAAGAGTTTTACATCTCTGATCCGACAATGATCAAATACGCCAGCATTTTTCAGCGGCTCGTTTCTCCTTGCAGTTTGAAATCCTAGAACGACATATCTCGGCTTCTCAAGCTGCGTCGATGTCTTGACTGACCATATATGCCGCGTTGTTGATGGGAGCATCGGATACACGTACGTTTCCCAAGAACGAAAACTCATGGATATGGCCGGATCCTTGGCGATGTAGTTAAGTAGCTGGATTTTCGGTTTATCTGCCAGTTTGATGTACGGCAACAACCACTCGATTTTATTCAGGGTGATTTTAAAGTTTTCCGTCGCCGAGCTCTGAATCACGGCATTCAAATCAGTGTTGGAACGTGTGAGAATTAACTCGTGTTTAGCGTTGACGATGACTCGACGATAATCTTCGGCGAAGCCTAGCACATAATTTAACGGCAAGACAACATCGAAATTTCCAGCGGCATCGGTTAGTAACCTTATCCCCACTCAACCACCCGGTATTCTCCAGACTATATTGCTGGCCTGGAGTCAAGGATACGTAACCCTTCATGGTGCTGGTGATGCCGACATTTTTATTCCGATCAATCTCTACACCGTTCAACTCGTAGCGAATTTCCTCAAACAAATGACAAACGGCCATATTGATCAATTTCGTGACCGTCACCGCAGCCACACCATCATCCTTTGTGATTTTTCCGTGAATGTGTAGAGAGCTTTTACTGGGCAGTAGACACAAGTCTTGATGTTGAACAACAATATGGATTTCATCGTTGTTCTGGAAGGTGGATGATGCAAACGGTTGATGAGCATGAATCTCAGAGTGCGCGATCGATTCATCGAATACCACAGGTTTCTGTATTCTTATTATTTCTTCCATGGTAACACACACAGGATGCAGCGAACGCGAATTTTTATTTTCCAAAATTTCCACGTAATCGAAGACCTAGGCTCTGGAGAAACCGAGCGTTCAGAGGTGTCAGTCTCGTAGGCGGTGTAAACGTTGTCAGAGGTGTCGGGCGACTGACGATTTTTGGCCATGACGTTTGAGTTTTATAACTTTTGCCCAACTTTCTTGTCTCAAACACGATTCCCATTATTTGAGTGATTTCAAGTGTAAACGTACAGTAATCGTTTCGCCGCGAAAATTAATCAGCTCGTCGTCTTGATCGACTATTCTCAGCTGTAAATGATGTATCGACTGTACGGCGATTGGCAGGTAAATGACGTTGGTAGGCACTTCGACAATCTCATATCCGGATGGAACGGTTGGGAAAAATTCGTAAATCGTGTGAGCTCGACGCCCGTTTATGTACGCCCCTGTGGTTATGCTACACTCAACGCGTGAAGTATCAACCTTCAGTATGGCTACGGGTAATTCAGATTTATAAGTAACGTTTCGTGATAGCTCAACCGCCTTAAATCTCAATAATCGGCCGATCGAATCTTTGGGCTCAAAGTCTACCACATGATTGCATGTGACTTCACTGTTCAGCTCGTTGTTGTTAGCTGTCAGACTGAGGGTGATGTCGGAGGGTAGCTCCTTATGTAGAAAATTTTCAATATCCTCAATTTCATAGCATCCCGTGGGTATCGCGATGCTCTCTCTGCTGTTGTCCGCTCGTTTCAGGTAAAATTTATTACACCTCTCATGAATATTGGGTATTGAATCAAATGTCAGGAACTCGACGAGTCCGAGAACATAGTTCTTCTCTGGTGATAACTCGATTGGATGGAAATATTGAGCCTCCAGCACGGAGGATGTGCCTGACAGTGTTAACGTCAACGATTCCGGCATGACTAATGCTTGCTCATGTAACACCTGTCTTTTTATAGTTGTTCGCTGAGAAATTTGAGACACAAGTGGCCGCAAATTACAGTATCATATTCTTGATACCTCTTATGATTGTATTCAACGCTGCCAACACCGAGATACCTCATCAAGTCCTTAGGCGGTTTCAAATCACCGAAACTATCGAAATACACAACATGGTCACCATCTTTCTTGTACGCAACCCAATGCGTCCCTGGACCGTTTTTATCATCAAGATTAATAATTGCGGATTCTCGCATTTTTGGTCCTGATTTCGGCAGATCATTCCGCATGAAAACACCTCGAAAATGCGAAATTTTCATATTTTTAGCATAGTTGCGTAAATGAATGTTGGTGAGAGCTCGGTGTGGCAGCTTTACTAGTTTTTTGCGGACGTAAGTACAGGCCCATGCCGCTGCGGTAGGGTCGCAGGTATAATCCCTCACCCAAAGCAATCGCCTCCATTGTTGCATTGTGCCGTTTGGCCTCTTTCAACTGATGTTTGTTGACACTAGCTTCGTTGACAGCTTTAGCTATACCCGCAGCACCACCCGCAAGAGCCCCAGTAGCGCTTAGGCCGGCCAGAATTGGAATGAGAAACGGTAGGATGCCACCAATTTTATCAGGCACAGGTATAACGCGAGGCATACGAATATTCTTCCCAGTCCCACGCGCGGCCGCACGAGCACCCGCCAACGCCGACTCGACGGCTTTATAACCCGGTCGCATGGCGACCTTTGCTGCCGTGATGATGGATTTAAGATTCACAGTTCTCTTCCGCTGTTTACTCTTCCCGTCAGTTCCAGATTTCTTCTTCGCAGCCACTCCAAGTTTCGGCCGCTTTGCAGCTAAGCCCATTCCGAGTTTAGATTTAGCTTTCATGGTGTTGGTGACTCCCCAGGCTACCGCCTTTTCACTCACACTAGCGTCCTTGGCCAAGACGCGATTCCACGCCTTCTCAGCGAGCGCTTTGTCGGCAAGATTTCTCGCTGCGGTATCGCGATTCTTTGCGTATGCAATGTCGTGGTCTTTACACGCGGCATCCAGCGGATTGATCCCCAAATCTCCACGAGCCAACCTCTTGGCCAATTTCGTTCCAGGTCCACAGTACTGATACCCTGGCACATGCAATTCAACTGGGAGATGAGTGATGATTTTATTTAACAAACCACCACTGCGTTTTTTCCGTGTGCACATCCTCATAGTCAGGCAACAACTAACGTGACTTCTATCAAAGGCGAAATTCATATACCGTCATCTCAGTTTTCGTTGTCATGCTAACGAAGAATGATGAGATTTCAAGATCAGCCCGATAAACTGCCTATCGCAAATTTCGATAAAATGGTTCGACGTGGTAAGAGGAAAATAGAAAAACGACATGGAAAATTGCTGCCAAATACCGTGAGAGCAATTTTTTGCGGGCCATCCAATTGCGGTAAAACTAACGCTCTTCTCGCACTCATCACCCACGGCAATGGATTGCGATTCGGAAATGTCTACGTTTATTCGAAATCTCTCATCCAACCAAAGTATCAATTTTTGCAAAAGTTACTAGAACCTGTGCAGGGAGTAGGTTATTTCCCGTTTCACGAGAACGATGAGGTTGTGAAACCGGAAGATGCTCGCCCCAACTCTATTATGATTTTCGACGATGTGGCTTGTGAAAAGCAGGATAATATCAGAGCATACTTCAGCATGGGCAGGCATTGCGATATCGATAGCTTTTATCTAAGTCAAACGTACGCGCGCATTCCAAAACACCTAGTGCGTGACAATGCAAACTTATTGGTGCTATTTCGGCAGGATGATATGAATCTGAAACATATTTACAACGATCATGTGAACACGGACATGACGTATCAGCAATTCAAAGACTTGTGCTCGGCATGCTGGAATGATGACAATTACAGTTTTACCGTAATTGACAAGGATAGCGAAATCAATGAGGGGCGATATAGGAAGGGGTTTGACTGCTTTATAAGCATAAACTGACATGAACTTGCACAGTTTCGTTGTAACAATCGAGCCTGCAACATGGAGAGTGCCAAGATTCGTAAGCATAGCGATACATTGAGTGAAATATCAAAAGCATCCGATGTCATACGGCTGAAGCATAAGATGCTCAAGTTGGACAAGGACACGACCGAACAGGTTATGGGAGAGGTATTCAAGCCTTTAGTAACACCGCTGCAAAAATTGGTGGATACTTCAAAGCTGCAGCAGCAGCATATTAAACGTGAAATTAAAACGGAACTACCGGATGTGACAATGAAAAAAGAAGAGGAAAAAGATGACGAGAGTGCCGGGGATGATGATGATGATGATGAGGAGGATGAGGATATGGATGTGGGGAATTTCATGGATGCAAATGATAAAACACTGAAGTTTGGTGAAATTTCTACTACAAGTACACCGGTGAAGAAAACAACGGATTCCACAGCACAATATTTGAAAATGTTCAGCTCAAGTAAAAAGAGGGATTTGGATACTACATACGGCGTTTGAAAGTTGACAAGCGGTATGATGATTGGCGATACACCGATCAATTTCACTGATAATCTGGTCAATGTGGGGAATGAAAGTTATGAGAGAACACCTGGATTATTCGAATGACTGTTCAAAAAATCACCCGATGCATCGGTTGTAAATGACGCGGACAAGAATAATTATATAAAAATTGTAACGACGACAAATGCGCATCGAAAACGTTACCAAGCCGATGGAAGCCTTCGAGATGATTTAAAAAGTGCAAAGTATAGAAATTTCATTGCACAACACGTTGGCTCGCCGAAAAAATCAGGTAAAGGCTTACCCGACTATAAGATTGCGCGAAAGGAGGAGCAAGATGTCGATTACGTCCACTGGGATGATCCAAATGAAATTGTAGATCGTCTCCGGCTGCTTATGGCGTCACAGGCTGCAGGCAATACCAGCCATTCCAACGAAATAGTCTCCATTATTGAGGAGTTGCGTAAAGCTGGAATCGTTTATTAGCGGCGTGTAAACATAAAATCATCATTTGTTCAGCGACCGTCCAGTGATGAGCATAGACATATTCGGGCGACACTCGGAGCGTGGTGGGGGTGAAAAATTTATTCGAAGGCCTTCGGGTGTTGGATTCAAAATCACCAGCGACAATCAGTATGATTTGGACGGTAAACGATTGTGTAACATAGCTGATCCGCAGCACTCCACCGACGCCGTTTCCTTAAAAGTTCTCAATACTGCTTTACAGTCTATGGCTGTGTATATTGTGGATACTTTTCAATCAAATTTTGAGAGTTTCGCGCATAATCACAAGGAGGAGTTGAAACAGCTACGCATACATAACAAAATCATTGAAAATACGTTGAATCGCATCAAACATATTGGGGAGCAGGCAACACCAACGTTGGGACAGACCAGCGGGGAATTAGTATCGATTGAGGAACCAGAGTGGTTGGACAGCACTTCGAAAAATTGATAGGTGAAGAGTTGGGAACAATGAAGACTGTAATAGCTGCCGAACTTCACAGACAGGCTCGACGCAACTATCCGCGCCGATTCGTAGATGTACGCGGACTAGATGAGACCTGGCAAGCTGATCTCGTCGATATGACCGCATACAGCTCGTGCAACAAGGGATACAAATACCTACTAACAATCATCGATATATTTTCCAAGTACGCGTGGGCGGTGCCGATAAAGTCCAAGAGTGGGAAAGATGTTGCCGCTGCCATGAAATCTGTACTGATCCAGAGTCGTATACCCACACATCTGCACGTTGATCGAGGCAAAGAATTTCACAACAGCAAATTCAAAGCCCTCATGAAGCATCACAATATCAACATGTATTCGACATTTAGCAACTTAAAGGCGTCGATATGCGAACGTTTCAATCGAACATTGAAGAATAAAATGTGGAAGCGGTTTACTCTCCAAGGATCGTACGAGTGGATTAATATTCTGAATGATTTAATGAAGTCCTACAACAACACCAAACATCGCACGATTCGGATGAAACCGGTGGATGTTAGCACGGAGAATGAAAAACAGCTGTATCGTAGCGTGTACAAGCCTCGGCAAATCAAACGAAGTGATCGAGCGCGGAAATTCAGTGTAGGCGATCGAGTTCGAATCAGCAAGTACAAGAATGTATTTGAAAAAGGCTATACACCCAATTGGACGACTGAAATATTCACTGTGAGTGAGGTGAAAAATACCAATCCACCCACCTACAAACTTACCGATTATCAAGATCATCCCATCGAGGGGGGCTTCTACGAGGAAGAGCTCGCCAAAGTGAAATATCCCAACGGCTACCTTGTGGAGAAAGTATTACGCAAGCGGGGGAATCTGTTCTATGTGAAATGGTTGGGTTTTGATAATTCGCACAATAGTTGGATAAGTAAAACAGACATGTAACATAATTTGTATGTATTTTCCGAATTACAATAAAAGATTTTGAATATACAAATATTTCCACATTTTATCTCCTTTGTGCGCACATGTGCCATACTCTGTACTACGAAAATAATAATAATAATAATGATAATAATAATGATAATAATAATGATAATAATAATAGTGATAATAATAATAATGATAATATGCAATTTTGCCATACGATTATTACACATTTTATTTTTTGGAAAACTTTTTTTCATTTCGTGAAAACTTTTTTTCGTTTTCTGAAAAGTTTTTTTCGTTTCCTGAAAACTTTTTTTAATTTTCTGAAAACTTTTTTTACGTGTTAATCAAATGGGAATGAAGTTTTCTGAAAACTTTTTTTCATTTTCTGAAAACTTTTTTTCGTTTTCTGAAAAGTTTTTTTTATTTTCTGAAAAGTTTTTTTCGTTTCCTGAAAAATTTTTTTCATTTTCTGAAAACTTTTCTCGTGGTAAACGAATAAATATGAATAATTGCTTGATATGTCAATAATAAATGAATAAACAATTGTTGAGTATATGAATTCGCATTTTGAAACTTCAAATCCATTAAATATCGTATTGATCATGAAACGTTTCCGCCCGATGGTGGATCGTTCGAGGCGTCAAACATCAAATATTTACATCAATTCTATGTTTAAAGTTTATCCTATAGCTATTGGGGGGCTGGGACAAGCCCCCAAGGTACGGTGTCGGTCTGTCCAGGTATCAATTGTCGCTTGTCATCCTGCCAACTCAGAGCCAATTTTTTTTGTACGATCGTGCTTACTTCGTGTTTTTTGCTGCGTATTAAACACTGTGGAAGAGTCAACTCTCGGTAAGCCGTCAGACAGCGCTTATAATCATCAAACGTGATGCTATTTATCGTTGAATTTCTCACACCCTTGGCACGCTTACTCACTTTTACGCCACTGTCATATTTTTCCCTATCCTCACCCATCGTAGTAAATGTGTACAGCTTTGCTCGCAGTCCCACAAACTCTGTCATAATTTTACCATTATTTTCATCCTTCATTAGCCCTAGTTGTTTTTTGTTTTTAAGGGGAATACCATACACATTGTCGGGCGGATAGTCAGAGGTGTCAAACATTGTATCTTCATCACGTTTGATGATATCGTAGATATTAGGCACATTGAATTGATAAATAAGGCTGTCTGTGTCGGTATACATCAATATAGCCTGTTTATTCGAAAAGTTGGTTTTAATATAATTATAGTGGAAATCGTAGAGAAAGATTTTTGACAGATCTAGAATTGATGCGCCGACGTAAATAGGTTTGGCGAAGTGAACTTTGACACGATTCATTTCAACGATAACCATATCAGTGTCAAATACGGTGCAGCTGTGAAAGTTTGCTCGGGCAATAAGCGTTCTCGCACCACCTTTTCCCTCCCATTTTGTAACCAATTCAACATCTTTATGATTTCGCACATTCTCCATAGTCTTGCCGAACACAGCGTTATTCATGAGTTTGTAAAAGTTTTTCTCAAATTCATTTCTAGATTGCTTACGCATGTCTGTATTGAGCGTGATGTAAGGCTCGAGCCATGGAGATTGTGCAAACTTCAAAATTCTGTGCACTTTCGTTAATTTCAATCCTGAACTCAAACACTCTTTCAAATTTCTATAGTGCAATATATACTTTGTTTTGGGGTGAAGGGTGGTCGCGAGTTTGGCATTTTTACTACCTGGAGGAGTAAAATGTTCGGGACAAAGAGGTAAGTCTTTGTGATCCTCGTGGAGTTCTACAGGGTAGTCCAAATCTACCTCCAGAAAGTAACCGATCGGCGAATCGTCCGGATGGTTCGTTATATCGATGTGCTGGTACTCCCACTCGAACGAACCGATTGGTAAATGCACGCTCATAGCTGCACCGTACAGGTTATTCACGTCAAAATACATGAGATACGATTCCGCTTTGTTTGGATCAAAATCTGTACCCATGAATCTATTATTGGCCCTAGCGTGTCGATTAGAACATTGCGCTACGCCGCCTCGAATGGCTCTTTCAATAAATAACATCATTTCAGGGTTGTCTAAAAGTTGCAAATTTACATTAGTATGCTTGAGCATCGCGTCAAAAGCAAGTCCCGGTGCAGTGTAGTAGTGCAACGGATCTAAATCGTATGTTTTGAAGCAGCTAGCGCGAAAATTTTCGAAAATATCGGCAAGCAAAAGAACATCGGTCTTTAAATATAAATCTGAATAGCTCCCCAATGACTCTGAATGGAATTCCCTCCAAACAGTTTTCGCGTGCTCGTAATCGGTGTCTGAAATATTTGCATCGCAGAGGTGCGAGTAGAAATGCTTCTTTGCGGGTAATCGCGGTTCATCGAGTTTCCCCCAACAATCGACGTATTCATAGGGAAAAACGCCTTTGCGGGTCATCAAACTGAACTGAGTCGGGTTATTATAAAATTTACGTGTTATGCGTTTATCGGTATCGGTCAAATATTTGGAAAGTTTATCGATGCTGCTAGCCATAAATCGGAACGAATCGATGAATCTCAAGTGCATCATTGTTCCATCAACGCGTTTCGTGAAGGATATATATTTTTCCTTATTTATGGGTAGCAGTGTAATTTTACCGGGAAAAGTTGACGCGAGGGATTTTATTAAAAAGTGAGAATCGTAACCGGACAAATTGTGGAAAACTATTGGAATTGTGTGCGACTCTCTGAAATTCAAATTACACCGATTATGAGCAGGACCACGATATTTACCCGTGAAGTGACAGTGATCGTAACAGTTTTTCTCCTCGGGGGTAAACGGTTTTTCACAAATATAACAATTCTTGGCGCGCATGTGACGATCGTGTTGCACTTGGGTAAGAGACTTCATCGGAATTATGTTTTTGATGCGTGACTCTACTTGAATTGATAAATCTTTAAGCTGTTTCATAAACCAATCTATGCAATCGACACCGCGTTTACCGTGGAACTCCGATAAAGTCTCATCGTACGCGCAATGTACATAGTACGCTACACTGTGCGGGATATGCTTTTGAATTTCACAAGTCTTACGAGTTTCAAATTCATCTATAGGTTCAGGGATTAATATACATTTGAGATCGGCGTATACGACAAATGAAACGGTGCCTTTGTTTTGAAAATTGGAAAATACTAAATCTTTACACTTGGGAAACTCCATGCGTACTTTATTTAGCATAATACAATCTTGCCGATGATTGTCGTAGGCGTGTTTCACGCTAAAGTGGCACAAACAATTGTCACATAACAACAGCTGGCCATTATGATCAGACAATTGTTTGCTCACCAATCGGGAAAGATCTTTAATCCAAGCAAAATGGAATCTCGGTGCAGACTCACCAGTCATATCGTCTTCCGGATTACTCTCAACCATTAGAAGATGAATCGTGTCAATGTTTACGCTATGCAAATTTTTACTCAAATAAATTGGCACGATGACGCTTTTATTTGATTTTGCATGATGCGAAAAAGTTTGAGATTCTATACCATATACATTAATACGCAAATTATTCAATCTCTCAAGCTTTTTCACATCATGTAGAGTAGCAGGGAAATTGATACCTGTACAGTCCAACTCGGAAATATATCGATGATAACGGCTAGTCCTATCGGTGTGGGTGTTGACCGGATGGAGGGCTGCTGTGACGGACCAGAGAAGGCATCTTTCGTCCTCGTTCCTCACGTTAATCACAGCCTTTTTATGTCAAATGTCTTGGGGCAGGTCGACGAATGTTGAAGTCCCCGCGGCGAGAGGCTGATAGCGATTGATATTTACAGTGAGGTTAAGGATCTCAATCATACTCCAGCCGGAATCGCGTTGCTCGAAATCTTCCACCTTTGACTGCAGATCACCCCGTGCACGTGTAAACCAACCATTTATATCGCTCGATGGGAGGAGAATCGCCACGTTGGAGGTGTTGATAACCACAGGGGCGTACATAAACGGGCGTCGAGCTCACACGATTCACGAATTTTTCCCAACCGTTCCATCCGGATATGAGATTGTCGAAGTGCCTACCAACGTCATTTACCTGCCAATCGCCGTACAGTCGATACATCATTTACAGCTGAGAATAGTCGATCAAGACGACGAGCTGATTAATTTTCGCGGCGAAACGATTACTGTACGTTTACACTTGAAATCACTCAAATAATGGGAATCGTGTTTGAGACAAGAAAGTTGGGCAAAAGTTATA